>NC_059441.1:16130130-16730130 GCF_021028975.2 Sphaerodactylus townsendi | reverse complement strand
ACCCATTCCAACCCCTGGTTTTCCATAATTGAAGAAAAAATGGCCTCTATTGGACTGCCAGTGGATTCACTTTGCCCTTTGTCCTATTCAGAAGCTTATAGGAAATTAAAAGGTCAACTATTGGATAGAGAGTTCCCTACCCTAATCACCGCAGCCAAGAAAACATGTCCCCCCCCCTGTATTTTTCTCTCCCATTTGAACGGGGCCACTTGGCACACTACCTGTATTGCTTAATAAAACCTGCTCAAAGGAGACCCAGAATGCTCGCCAGGTTTAATGTTATGCCTTCTGCCTTGTTACATGGCAGATTTAATAAGCAAGAAAAGGTTAAAAGTTTGTGCCCATGTAACGATGGCTCAGTTGAATCTCTGGCCCACCAATTACTACACTGTCTCAGATTCAAGGAAATCAGATCCAAGTATGTGAATCTTACTCCTTTACATTTACCAGATCTCCCCGATTTAATTAGATTACACTACTTGTTGGACAACCCTGATCCTTCTCTCTGTATGATAGTGGCAGACTTTCTCCTGGAAATTACTAAACGCCAGTAGATTTCCTCTGACCTAACATTTATTTCCTGTATTGTATATGATTTTTAATCTGTTTTTTATTATTGTTGTACTGTTGTCTATGCCAATAAAGGCTTGCTATCAAAAAAATTTTTTCATAGTTTAACTTGTTTTGAAGTTAACTAATCTGTAATATATGTTACTTCACATGCATTATATTTTAAACTATAAAGGTTCTTTTACCTTGCATTTGTTCTCTGTGATGGAAACAGGTCTGTTTTTAAGGGTCAAAAAGGTGTCTTGCGGAACTCTTCTGTATATTATAATTGCGATATTGACAACAAGCAATCATTTATTCATAGCCCATAGACTCCATACCATTTAAATAAGCAGATAAACCAGTAATATTATAATTGCATAGAATTTAAAACAGTGTAAAACGGTACTATTATCACATGATACAAAATTATAACTGTGTTATCTAAGCCAATCTGATTCTTCAGGTTTGAGATATTGTGTGCATCAGGCCGTTTACAAGTACAGATGATTTTAATTTGTAATCAATATGTGTTTTTGATATTTAGCAGTGGCCCCTTCATTTCTTCACCTTTTAGGTGCTTAATTCTAATTTTGTAGAATTAAGTTTGTTTCCCCCCCTTTTTTTGTTTGTACGCTAAACAGGATCACAACATGCTTCTCAACAAGCGTGGTCATCTCTGAATCTCCAGCCCACTGACTTCACTGGGTGGCATTATGGGAGAGTGTGGCGTAGTGGTAGAGAGCAGCGGGGCTCTTAATCTGGAAAAAACGGTTTGCCTGCTCCTCCACATGAAGAACTGCTGGGTGATCTTGGGCCAATCACAGTTCTATCAGGACTCTCTCAGCCCACATGGAGGCAGGTGATGGCAAACCACCACTTGCTTTGAAAACCTTATGGGTGTGCCTTAAGAACATAAGAACAAGCCAGCTGGATCAGACCAGAGTCCATCTAGTCCCGCTCTCTGCTACTTGCAGTGGCCCAACAGATGCCTTTGGGAGCTCACATGCAGGAGGTGAAAGCAATGGCCTTCTGCTGCTGCTGCTGCTGCTCCCAAGCACCTGGTCTGCTCAGGCATTTGCCATCTCAGATCAAGGAGGATCAAGATTGGTAGCCATAAATCGACTTCTCCTCCATCAATATGTCCAAGCCTCTTTTAAAGCTATCCAGGTTAGTGGCCATCACCACCTCCTGTGGCAGCATATTCCAAACACCAATCACGCGTTGTGTGAAGAAGTGTTTCCTCTTATTAGTCCTAATTCTTCCCCCCAGCATTTTCAATGAATGCCCCCTGGTTCTAGTATTGTGAGAAAGAGAGAAAAAATTCTCTCTGTCAACATTTTCTACCCCATGCATAATTTTATAGACTTCAATCATATCCCCCCTCAGACGTATCCTCTCCAAACTAAAGAGTCCCAAACGCTGCAGCCTCTCCTCATAAGCAAGGGTGCCTTGATAGGACCCATACGCACAGAAAAAGTCCTCTGTTGGCTCCCAACAGTGGTTTATTTCCACCACCTCCCCTGCCTCCAGCTCTTTCTCTTCATGTCCCAGCACAAGTGGTGCTGAGTTCCCTTGATTTCATCCAGCCCAAAAGGCTGATCCTGCAGTATTGGAACCAGCTGAGACCAGGGCAGTTGGCAACCGACCGGCTGGCTTTCCTCAGAGGACTCTGAGCGGGGAAAGCCACACAAGCATGAGGACTGAACCCTAGATGCCAACTGCACACCAGAAGATGCTCTGTTTCTGAGCCACAGCCCTTCCCCAGGAGAAACACCAAAAAGGCTGACCGAGCAGCTTTGAGGACTCGGCGGCAGCGGTGGGATCCAGCAGGTTCTCACAGGTTCCCGAGAGTAGGTTACTAATAATTTGTGTGTGCCGAGAGGGGGTTACTAACTGGTGATTTTGCCACGTGATTTTTGCCTTAGTTACGTCCCTCCTCTCAGCAGTAGCGCGCAGAACTTGAAGCAGTCTAGCAGGAGGTGCACCGGCGTGCGTGGCAGCCTGCGCTTGCGTGCATTTGTTTCCCACCCAAGGACCGGCGCAGCGGCTGCGTCCTTGCCACAGCCGCACCCAGGAATGCCCCACCCCCGTCATGCCCGACCACGCCCCCATCATGCCCTGCCCAGCTCCATTGGCACTATGCCACTGTTTGAATCCCTGCTACTAAAATTTTTGGATCCCACCACTGCTCGGCGGCCATTTTGTGAGGGATTAACAGACCACCTTCCTTTGTGTGGGCTTCTCTGCTTCCTCCTCCAGTGCTGCATCCTGACTCGAAGGTAGGTCACCAATGGTGTGCTCCTAAGCAGAGTTGAGCCTTTCTAAGCACATTGACTTCCATGGAGGGTGTAATACTGCCCAGGATGGTGGTTATGCAGCATGTTACATGAAGCGTATTTTGTGTCTAGGCAGGTGGCTCGTGGCTCGCTTATAGGTGCAAATCCAGCCGCAGTGCTGCTGAATTAGGCAATGAAAATTTGGGGGTGAAACTGGTGCTTGGAAGAAGAAGAATCTTGCAAACAAAAACGTGCAGGGGCAGGAAAACAAAATGTTCTTTTTTTACTTTTCATTTAGCAAATCACCTATCAGCATAGGACTCCATAATACAGATCCACGCTCTTATTCAAGTTTAACCATTAACTGTTTCCTTGTTCACAGCTTGCCAACCCCAAGTCCATATCTTTCCTCTTGTAGGTGACCCAAAGTCTCCAGGTGAATTGGTGTACTGGCCTAGAAAGATGGAAGGTCCTCAGAGAAATCCCACCAAATAAACACAGCCCTTAAAACAAGGTGTTAATTTTTATCCATCCATCCATCCATCCATCCATCCATCCATCCATCCATCCATCCATCCATCCATCCATCCATCATCCATCCATCCACCCACCCATCCACCCACCCACCCACCCACCCACCCTCCATCCATCCATCCATCCATCCATCCATCCATCCATCCATCATCCATCCATCCATCCATCCATCCATCCATCCATCCATCCATCCATCCATCCATCCATCCATCCATCCATCCATCCATCCATCCATCCATCCATCCATCCATCCATTATATTTGTAGACCGCCTCACCCCCGAAGGGCTCGAGGCGGTTCACAAGTTCGGCAATAACCAGTGCCGCAGCATATAAACATAGAATAATCCCATTAAAACAAGGATGCATCAGCAAATACATTAAAATGAATAAAACAGAAATAAAACACCAGAATATCAAACAAAGAGCCTATTAAGAAGAAGAAGAAGAGAAGAAGAGTTTGGATTTATATCCCCCCCCTTTCTCTCCTTGTAGGAGACTCAAAAGGGCTTACAATCTCCTTGCCCTTCCCCCCTCACAACAAACACCCTGTGAGGTAGGTGGGGCTGAGAGAGCTCCGAGAAGCTGTGACTAGCCCAAGGTCACCCAGCTGGCGTGTGTGGGAGTGTACAGGCTGATCTGAATTCCCCAGATAAGCCTCCACAGCTCAGGCGGCAGAGCTGGGAATCAAACCCGGTTCCTCCAGATTAGATACACGAGCTCTTAACCTCCTACGCCACTGCTGCTCCAGCTCCTAGCCAGGAGGTCTTGCTTCCCTCTTCTGCTTTCCATTCATCCTGCACCCTTCTGCCTTTAGAGGCTCCACCCCTTCTGGGCTTATCCCATTCCTATGTAGGGGGTCACACCTGCCGGTTCAAAAAGGCTGGGGCCCCCTGCTCTATGTACCTGTGGTGCAGCTGACTCAGAATCTATGGCAAGTGTTGTTTTGTCTCCTGCAGATCCTTTGCGGCAGTGCCAAATGTTGTCGGCAAACAATTGTGCGGTGCAGCCTGGCCTACCAAGTTAGCCGGGCGACCCGCATGCGTGTACATTTGTCGATGCGACTGTCATACGCATGTGTTCATTTTTTGGCCCGCGTCGCCTCTCTGTAGTCTATATAACTTATTTTATGTACATTGTAACTGAGGAAGTTTGACACCGGCCATGAAAATGATCCATGGGAGAATTTCACCTGGCAGAAAGCATGAGAAAGAAGGGGATTGTTTGATTATTTTTTAAGAGTGCAATGAAAAGTCAGAAAGGAATGGAGGCAATTTCACGGAAAGAAAATGAATGATGTACCCGGGAATGTCTTCTCTCCGTGCCCCCTCCAGCATCTAGAATGGAACATTAAAGTCCCAATTTGCACTAAGATATATTTAATTCTGGTTTTCTGCTCTTGCTGTAGCTTTCTGCTGCACGTTCCATATTAACTCAGTTTCAGGGGGCTAGCCGTATTGGTATGCAGTTAAACACTTAGATTTGAGTCTAGCATTACCTTAGAGATCAGCAAGATTCTGGGGATATAGCCTTTCCAGAGTTTAAGTATCTGGCGAAGGGAACTTTGACTCTGGAAAGCTTATACCCCCAAAATCTTGCTGATCTCTTAAGTAGAAGTATTGGAAGAAGAGTTTGGATTTATATCCCACCTTTCTTTCTGGTAAGGAAGAAGAAGAAGAAGAAGAGATTGAATTTATATCCCCCCTTTCTCTCCTGCAGGAGACTCAAAGGGGCTGACAATCTCCTTGCCCTTCCCCCCTCACAACAAACACCCTGTGAGGTGGGTGGGGCTGAGAGAGCTCCGAGAAGCTGTGACTAGCCCAAGGTCACCCAGCTGGCATGTGTGGGAGTGCCCAGGCTAATCTGAATTCCCCAGGTAAGCCTCCACAGCTCAGGCGGCAGAGCTGGGAATCAAACCCGGTTCCTCCAGATTAGATACACGAGCTCTTAACCTCCTACGCCACTGCTGCTCAGGAGACTCAAGATGGCTTACAAGCTCCTTTCCTCTCCCCACAACAGACACCTTGTGAGGTAGGTGGGGTTGAGAGACTTCTGAGAGAACTGTGACTAGCCCAAGGTCACCCAGCAGGAATGGAGGAGCGTGGAAACACATCTGGTTGACCAGATAAGCCTCTGCCCCTCAGGTGGAGGAGTGGGGAATCAAACCCGGTTCTCCAGATTAGAATCCACCTGCTCTGAACCACTACACCAGGCTGGCTCTCAAGTCAGAAAGGAATTTAAGTGCTGCTAGACTTAAATCTAGCCATATTAATTCAGTTTTCTGAAAGGAGTTTTGGGGCCTGAGAATGAAGTGGTTGAGGGTTTATGAGTTGAGAGTCATGGCTGGCTGTGGAAGTTATTGGGACTGGTTTGGGGGCTCTGTGTCTAGTAAACCAAGCGGGCTCAGGGTGTGGCGGTGGTACGTTTGGGCACCTGCCAAGGACCACATCCTGATGAAGGGGCCCAGTACTAACTAAAGATGCCGGGTTATTGATGTGTCATGTTTCAGTGGTAGAAGTGTCTGGAAGCACATTCAACAACCCTGCTATTTGGGATGTGGGAAGAAAAAGCGGTTTTTTGTAGGGTCCCCAAAATTGAAACAGTGCCTTACTAGAAGAGGAGTTGTTGTTGTTGTTTGGATTTCTCTCCAGTAAGGAGACTCCAAGGTGTCTTACAAGCTCCTTTCCCTTCCCCTCCTCACAACAGACACCTTGAGAGGCAGGTGGGGCTGAGAAAGTTCTGAGAGAACTGTGACTAGTCCAAGGTCACCCAGCAGGAATGTAGGAGCGCGGAAATGCCTCTGGTTCACCAGATAAGCCTCCACCGCTCAGGTGGAGAAGCGGGGAATCAAACCCAGTTCTCCAAATTAGAATCCCCCTGCTCTTAACTACTACACCACGCTGGCTCTCAATGGGTTCTAGGCAGTGGTGGGATCCAAAAATTTTAGTAACAGGTTCCCATGGTGGTGGGATTCAAACTGTGGCGTAGTGCCAATGGGGCGTGGGGGCACGATGAAGTGTGGCGGGCATTCGAGGCGGGGCATTCCTGGGCAGGGCTGTGGCAAGGACGCAGCCGCTGCGCCGGTCCTTGGGCGGGAAACGAATGCACGCAGGCGCAGGCTGCCATGCACGCCGGTGCACCTCCTGCTAGACTGCTTCAAGTTCTGCGCGCTACTGCTGAGAGGAGGGGCGTAACTAAGGCAAAAAATCATGTGGCAAAATCACCAATTGGTAACCCCCTCTTGGCACACACAAATAATGAGTAACCTACTCTCGGGAACCTGTGAGAACCTGCTGCATCCCACCTCTGGTTCTAGGAATAAATGTCAGCAAGTGCATAGGGCCTGCCTGTGTTCAAAATGCACTTTTATTATACCATCAAGCTTTGGAAGTTGGCATTATATTTGTCGAAAGAGAGTATTTGCCCTGCGGTTTGGCTTCCTGGCTTGACTACAACATGACAGCACTGGCCGCAATCACTTCTTGGGTTATAAGGCACTGTGCTGACCACATCATGGTTCCAGAAGCCGAGACACAACCTATTGGATATGAATCATGGATCCAATTGTATGGTTACAAATAATCCCCTACCACTGTTCTACCTGTGGATATTTACAGAATGAGGTTTGACATATCTTAGAGAGCCGGGTAGACAGCCCAGTAGATTTCACTATAATGGTTAGAGAGCAGTAGTGGGATCCAAAAATTTTAGTAACAGGTTCCCATGGTGGTGGGATTCAAACTGTGGCGTAGTGCCAATGGGGCTGGGTGGGGCACAATGGGAGTGACCGGGCCTTCCGGGGCAGGGCATTCCTGGGCGGGGCTGTGGCAAGGACGCAGCTGCTGCACCAGTCCTTGGAGGGAAATGAATGCAGGCGCCAGGCTGCCACGCACGCCGGTGCACCTCCTGCTAGACTGCTTCAAGTTCTGCGCGCTACTGCTGAAGAGGAGGGGCATAACTAAGGCAAAAAGCACGTGGCAAAATCACCAATTAGTAACCCCCTCTCGGCACACACAAATAATTAGTAACCTACTCTCGGGAACCTGTGAGAACCTGCTGGATCCCACCTCTGATCATGGATCCAATTGTATGGTTACAAATAATCCCCTACCACTGTTCTACTTGTGGATATTTACAGAATGAGGTTTGACATATCTTAGAGAGCCGGGCAAACAGCCCAGTAGATTTCACTATAATGGTTAGAGGGGCTGCAAGAAAGATCATACCCACCCCCTCCATATTTCAGATATATTGTGATGTGTAGAAACAAAGAAGAACAAGCTTAGCCCTGATCTTGCCAAGGCATTTTGCGGTTATTTTTACCAGACCGCCAGTATCTCCACTGAGGGCGGCGCATGAAATGAAATAACGCTGATTGTTTTTGCGAGTGTGTTTGGGAGATGTGGAAAAGTGGACTTGGTTTACAGCTGTCTCTGGCAGGTGCCTGAAAACTGTGGAGAAACGTTTATTTCTTCTCTGCCGGCGAGGGGGTGGGGGAAAGGGGGTCTCCGTTTCCTGCAGGAATCTGTTCTGCAGAATTATCGTTGTCTTGCTGGAGCCGTGAGGCCATTTCTATGCAAATGAGATCGTTGCTATCAGTGGGTGCCAGCTCCTTATCAATTCACAGAGGGCTTTAAAAAGAAGGAGAAGGAGAAGAAGAAAAGAGCTGAATTACCATTCCCAACCCAGCCTTTCCAAACTCTGTTAGGAGCCAATCAGGGAGTTAAAACATTCCCTTTCCTGCTGCCCGAGTTCTTGCGCAGGTGCCAAGCTGTCAGAAGGGAAGTGGGGTGATGACATCAGTGCCCCCAAAAGCCACGCTCCCCTCATCCTCTTCATTGTTGCACGGGCTGACCCCCCCCCCCAGAAATACCCCACAAAACCCACTATTCTTGTGCCAGTAGCAAAATGTGTGACTGTAAGACTTGTTCCTGCCATTTGCTCTGCGCAGCTGGATTCAGAGTTAAAATACATGAATGAATAACACAAAACTAGAGTTTCTAAGCATGTGCAGAGTGCATTTCTTTTTTTCCTTTTTTTAGATTCTTATTTATGCTACTTATGTATGTATGTATGTATGTATGGATGGATGGATGGATGGATGGGTGGGTGGGTCGGTGGGTCGGTCTGTCTGTCTGTCTGTCTGTCTGTCTGTCGGTCTGTCTGTCTGTCTGTCTGTCTGTCTGATTTAATGTACCACGCCATCCCCAAAGGACTCTGGGCAGTGTACAACCAATAAAACCATCACATTAAATCATGATCACTAAAACAACATTTTTAGTTGAACTCAATTAACAATCAGCTTTATATTAGAAATATTCAAATACATTACAATACAAAAAAAACCCCACCACTTTACAGCACATATGATCTTTGTAAATTCCCCTAATATTTCTAACGTTACAGCAACTTTTGACTAGACAGAAAAAAACAAAACATACATAGACAAAATATGTCTAAATATTTCTTAGTGTTGTTCTTATGAAGTAATTATTTTAACCAAACTACTCAATTTTATTATAATTTATCCAATGGTACAAATCAGTTACACACAAAAGAAAAACCTAACAACGTATCATTACTTAAGTCAAGAGAAGAGATAGGATTTAATATAATAATGCATTCAACAAGTATTGATAATCTTTGTTCTTTTTTCATATATGAGATTAGAAGGTTCCATACCTATTTGGAACCATCTAAATCACTGGTGTCAAACTCGAGGCCCTCAAGATGTTATGGACTACAGTTCCCATCATCCCCTGCCAGCATCATGCTGGCAGGGATGATAAGGCTGTACAATGATCCCATAACATCTTGAAAACCTCCCAATTCTAATGATCCCTGTGGGTCTAATAATCAATTATTATATTTAAGTATATTTGATAATTTATCTGTTTCCACAAATATTATCGTTTTAGACAACCAATGCATTTTCTATATTAGCCAATAACCATAGACATAGAGGCATGGTGTGGTATTAAGAGCACTAGGGTAGGATCTGGAAGACAACAGGTGCATTTCAGAGGCAATTCTAGATATTCAGGGCCAGAGGAGCCCCTTATTCTGCTTGCTTATAAACCTTGGGAGTCTTTAAACCAAAAGATGCTTTTACGAAACAAAAATATCAGTTGAAAATGCTGCATGCTGATTTTGGCAGAAGGCCTTGGGGGAAATTGAATGATTTACAGGAGGCATTTGCAGCTAAAGCAAGATGCGAATGTCTTTGCGTTTGGCTGTTTTTGACGACTTAAAGTTGCATGCAAAGCAGCCCTATAATTAATTTTTGTGACATGTCAGCCATAGACGCAGCCACGAGGGGGAGATGAAGGGCAGTAGATTTCCTTGATGCTGCCGGTCCCTCTTTGAATTTTTGCAAGGAATGGGAAAAGTGACCAAATGGAAGAGGGTGGTTGGGCTGCCTCTCAGACACTGACATGAGGGGGAATTTTAGCAACTGCAATTTCTCTCCCCTCAATTGATCCTTCCTCTAAAATGCTGTGTTCTTTTTTTTCACATAATACTTTTTATTCATTTCACATAATACTTTTTATTAATTTCTTTCTTTAAAAAACACACTGAACATAAAACATACATGAAACCATTGAAACACATAACACATCAACAAATATTAACATGTAACAAGTAACAAATGACCCACATTTACAGTTACCCAAACATAATCTATCCCCGTGGTGGCGAACCTTTGGCACTCCAGATGTTATGGACTACAATTCCCATCAGCCCCTGCCAGCATGGCCAATTGATGTGTTATGTGTTTCAATGGTTTCATAACATCTGGAGTGCCAAAAGTTCGCCACCACTGATCTATCCTATCCCAACTACCCATAACACTAACACATAATTCAATACATCTAAATCAAACCAGTTACTCCACTATTCTTTGGTAATTTATTCTTTAGCTTTATGAAACTTAAATATCTATACTATACTACCTTATTTTTCATTTCATATTTTTAATATTTAACCTACAAATATACCTTATATTTCATAATGCTATATGTCCGTCGTATTTTAATTTAAATAAATTTCTTTTCTTATCTAGGCCCTTTCAATATCCCATAATCATTTTATACCTTCTATTGTGATCCAGTTACATCACATTAAAATGCTGTAAGTGTTCTGTGCATCTCAGCCTTCTTAAAAGTGCTGTCTGTGTGCATTTCCTGAACATCCATGTTGCCATTTTGTGGTAGTTTTGTAAAGGTGAAAAGACCGGCCTGTCTCTTGCAGGTGCTGTTTCATCCTTCAGCCGCCTTATTACCGTTCTCTCCACCCAAATTTCTCCCTGGGTTGCTGTGTTTGGAAGGCTAAAATAGAGGCAGGAACAATGGAAACCCTCCAGCATCTTGTGGAAATAATAATAATAATAATAATAATAATAATAATAATAATAATAATAATAATAATAATAATAATAATAATAGCATGCCATCAAGTCATAATAATAATTGCATGCCATCTAGTCACAATCAAGAAAGCCAATGCAATCCTGGGCTGTATCAATAGGAGCATAGTGTCTAGATTGAGGGATGTAATTGTACCTCTCTATTCTGCATTGGTTAGACCTCACCTGGAATATTGGGGCTTTCCCCCACCGCTACAACTTCATTGCTGCAGCCTACTCCGGGAGAAAGTAGATGCGAGGGTCCCAGCTGCGCTCTCCCCACTTACAGGGGTGGCAACTTCACGCAGCAGCCCTGGACGCTGCCACTCTTACACTTTCCATCCTCAGCGTAGTGTCATTCCTGGCAGCTAAAAGAAACTGGCAACACAGATGACCCCCGCACTTGAGAGAAGGAGATGCAGTAGAGAACACCAGAGCGCATCAGGAATGTGGCAGCTTTGAAGTGTGATGAGCTGACTGCGCAACAGAAAGGTGAGTGGGGAAAGCCAAATTGTTTTACAGTTCTGCGCACCACAATTCAAGAAGGATATTGACAAGCTGGAACGGGTCCAGAGGAGGGCAACCAAAATGGTAGAAGGTCTGGAATCCATGCCATACGAGGAGGGAGAGCACTTTACAGAGCCGGGTACGTGTAGTTTGGTGAAGAGAAGGTTAAGAGGTGACATGATAGCCATGTTTAGATATTTGAAGGGATGCCATGTTGGTGAGGGAGCAAGCTTGTTTTCTGCTGCTCCAGAGACAAGGACCAGGAGTAATGGGTTCAAGGTGAAGGAGAAGAGATTCCACCTAAACATCAGGAAAAACTTCCTGACAGCGCCACAATGGAATGCACTACCTTGGAGTGTGGTGGAGTCTCCTTCTTTGGAGGTTTTTGAAGAAAGGCTGGGTGGCCATCTGTCAGGAGTGCTTTAATTATGTGTTCCTGCATGGCAGGGGGTTGGACTTGATGGCCCTCGGGGTCTCTTCCAACTCTATGCTTCTGTGATTCTAACTCATGATGACCCCATGGCAAGAGGCTAGTATAGGTGGTTGTCATCGCCTTCGCCTGCAAAGCAACTCACACCTTTCTTGATGGTCTCCCATCCAAGTACTAACCTTAGCAGACCCTACTTGGCTTCCAACCCCAGACAAGATCAGTTTAGACCTAAAGGGTGTAATAAAAATGCACATGTGGGTCTAGCCCCGTGGTGGCGAACCTTTGGCACTCCAGATGTTATGGACTACAATTCCCATCAGCCCCTGCCAGCATGGCCAATTGGAGTGCCAAAGGTTTGCCACCACTGGCACATGCTATTCAGGTAGCTGCGTTCCCATAATGCAACCATGACCATAAATCGTGTTGGTTCCATTTTCAGTTCATTTCCCCACCTTGTTAACCCCTTCATCCCTGCCTTTCATGCATCAGCAGCTTCCAGGCATTTGTTTGGGGTTGATGCGCTTGAGCTGGTGAGCAGTGTGATATTTTTTCCTCCCGCGAGTGGGGTAGCCACCGTGAACCCAGGCAATTACGGCACAGAAGTGACGATGCGGAAAGCAAGAGCTGTGGCAAATTTTAGTGACAGATGGGAAGCTCTGGTGGAACCTCTTTTTTGTTGTTGTTGTTATCTTTGGCGACAAGCCACAGTTGCGCCTTGGCCAACAACCAGCGCTGTTGCTAATGCATCATGATTTTGAACAGCGAAAAGAGCAGCTGCACTTTGATTCAGCACATGTCAATGCTCCAGGTTTCCACAACAGCCTTTCAACAGCCATATTACTTCTGATTACAAAGCTGCCCATCTGTCCAGGTGGCTCAGTTTCTGCAGAGCTGCCGATCAGGAGAGTTTTGCAAGACTCGTGGGAAGAAGGACTCCAAATGCCACAAGGGACTTGCAGACAAAAGATAGCTGCGGGTTCCTTGTGGCAGAACTGCAGGGATGCACTTTGGATCAGTATTGCAATGCAGTGGGCTTTCAACCCTCCAGTGTGGTGGTGTGGTTAAGAGCAGGTCCACTCTAATCTGGAGAACCGGGTTTGATTCCCTGCTCTGCCGCTTGAGCTGTGGAGGCTTATCTGGTGAACCAGATTAGCTTGCGCATGTAACCCCCATGCTCAGGATGGGTTGACCCAGAAAGGGGTGGAGACTCAAAGCAGCAGAAGGCTGCAGAGCTCATGTAGTTTGGAGGAGACAAGGCTACCAGACTCGGACCTTGATTTGTACAAGCCCTTAACACCTTGTTAAGGTCACTGCAATGTTGTTGGGAACTAGTGGGAAGGTAGTTGTTTGTTTTCGCTATGTTGTAAATGTTGGAGTTTATTGTTTCAGGGTTTCTTTTTGTGGTTGTAATGGGTGAGAGTTCTCCTGGAAACCTTCATCGTGTTGAATCCTGTTCATCAAGCCCTTGGAGTCTTCAGGAGCCAACCCACTTGCAAAGAAGAATTGGACTTGGCAGTATCAGTAGACTGTAAATATAAGGACTTGAAAAATGCAACCTGAACAGGACCTTGAAGTGTGATGTTAAATGTTGATGTTATATGTTATATGTTAAGAAAGTAAACCATTTTGTTTTAAAAAATTGTTGTTGCAAACTCATTCCAAGTTCTGCCCCACAGAACCCACAGATAGAGGTTACACGCACTCCAGCACATGCCAGCTAGGTGACCTTGAGCTAGTCGCAGTTCTTCGGAGCTTTCTCAGCCCCACCCACCTCACAGGGTGATTGTTGGAGGGGGGGAAAGAGGGAAAGGAGACTGTAAGTCCCTTTGAGTCTCCTACAGGAGAGAAAGGAGGGATATAAATCCAAACTTGTTGTAGGGTTAATGGGGTTTAAATGGGCTAATATTATATGGTTTTGATGTGGAATTGTAAGCTGCTTTGAGCTGCAAAGGAGAAGCAGGTATACGTTTTTTGATTGACTGTGGTGTGCCAGAAAGTTTCCTTTGACATCTTGGTTTCTCTTTTCCATGTCTTGGCTGGTTTCTTTTTGGGTTTCTCTTTCTCTTCTCTTTATCTTTAGTTCCTCCTTCACAAACCATTATTTTTCCTCTTGGCTTTCCTCCAACATTCGGGCCACTTCCTTCCTTCTTTTGCCCTCTCTCTTGCTGTGATGTCAGAGGTGTGGACATGACAGAGATAACAAGCCTGTAGGTTTTCAAATTTCACTTCATGATCCTGGCAATCTCTTTGTAGCAGCCAACTAAGGGCCAATACCGTGTTGTTTTTTTAAAGTTTGATTTGTGAGGAGAATCAAGAGGAAACCAAAAGTGCCTATAAAATGCAGGAATGAAAAAAAGTGCCTGTGGAAATGTTGAAGGCCAGGCTATTCATGGATACGGCCTGAGTTACGAAAGCTTTCGGCCGTCAATTCGGGGTCCCAAGCGGAACCCCGAAATAATACAAAATGGCGGGCAGACTTCTGGGTTCTTTCGAATGCGTTATTCGGCTTGATGTAAAAATAAAGAGGGGAGGGGGTGTTCTAAAGGTCTCTTGTCGGCATCCTGTATAAACTGACCTCAAGTGCCCCTCTAGTCATGACCAGGATTTGTAACTGGAGTATCTTTCCCAATAAACGCATACCTGAGTACCTGCTAGGAGAGCCAACGCTGGTCTGGGAAGGTCCTGGAGATTTGGTTGATGGAGTTTAGAAAGGGTGGGGTTGAGGGAAGAAAAGGACTTCAGTGGGATTCAATACTACTGTTGGCTGGGGATCAGCTGTAATTCTGGGAGATCTCCAAGATGCCTTGTAGAGGTTGACAGCTGTACTGTACATGATGGCGTAGTGGCTAAGAGCAGGTGTACTCTAATCTGGAGAACCGGGTTTGATTCCCCACTCTGCCACTTGAGCTGTGGAGGCTTATCTGGCGAACCAGATTAGCTTGTGCACACCATCGTGCCAGCTGGGTGACCTTGGGCTAGTCACAGTTCTTTGGAGCTCTCTCAGCCCCACCCACCTCACAGGGTGTTTGTTGTGGGGGTGGGAAGGGAAAGGAGATTGTAAGTCCCTTTGAATCTCCTTTTAGGAGAGAAAGAAGGGGGGTATAAATCCAAACTCCTCCTCCTCCTCCCTCCTCCCCCTCTTCTTCTTGTTCTTGTTCTTGTTCTTCTTGTTCTTGTTCTTGTTCTTGTTCTTGTTGTTCTTCTTCTTGTTCTTCTTGTTCTTGTTCTTGTTCTTGTTCTTGTTCTTGTTCTTGTTCTTGTTCTTGTTCTTGTTCTTGTTCTTCTTCTTCTTCTTCTTCTTCTTCTTCTTCTTCTTCTTCTTCTTCTTCTTCTTCTTCTTCTTCTTCTTCTTCTTCTTCAACAGCCATGGCTTGCTTTTCGTTGAATGCGGATTCCCTTGTAATCCTGACAGGCGGCTGAGTGCTGTTGTTGCTTTTAGCCAAATTAGCGCAAGGTTTCAATTTCCATCTTAAGCCCCAGCGGATGGATTTATAATCATATTATTTTGATACACAGCCCAGGGCTTCCTGAGGTCAACGGAATGAGGAAAGCGATCCAGAAAACTCAACTCAGCACTGATACAAACATTGTAAGTGATATGATAAATCGTACCATATGTTGGCCAGGGCGCAAGAGCCGCCCTGGTGGCCTTCCCATTGGAGGAGCAACCCCTGATTTAGGACTTGCATGGACTATCCAGCAGCCCCTTTTGTATCCTGATCGTCAGAGCCAGGAGGTCACACGTTTGATGTCTCAGCTTGGCAATCTGTCATTTCACAACAGAGCCGAAGTACCCTGTTCTCTTAATATCCTCTTCTCAAAGAGGAAGTCGGCACCATAATGACAGGCTGTTGGAAAGTCTCTTCTAGAACATTTATTTCCTGCACAGACAGTTTGGGAAGGCCTGCTTGAAATGGTCATTTTTTAAAAAGAAAACGTGGCTTTTGAGCAGTTTTTCTCCTTCTCCATCTGTCTGCGAGGACTCTCCCGAGGAATGGATGTTTCCCGCTTTCTTATTACTCCAGCCAATTTTGCCTCCCATATTTACATCCTTTCCTCATCACAATCCGTCTTTACGACAGCCATCGGACTTTCCCTCAGCCGTCGTCCTCTTCTCTTTTCCTCTCTTCTCTTCTCTTTTCCTCTCTTCTCTTCTTTTCTTTTCTTCTCTTTTCCTCTCCAAATCCAAATTCAGAGACCAGCACATAATAACACAAACATAATAACACAAACTGAGAAGTGCACTTATACACAGTCAGTGACTGTTTACTAAAAGGTCAACTCGCGAAAAAGCAAGTAGTAGATAAAATACATTTGATTATGTCAAAAGATTAAAAGTGCTAAAGTTATAAACTTACACTTTGTAAAGTGCCTGTGCAGTTCTTACTAAAACCTATAGTAATGACATTACTAGAGAACTCCAGCCTCCGAACTCATATCTTCTAAGGATCGCAATTTATTCAAGGTCTTTTCCCTCCCTAAAGCCTATTCCAGCCGGGCAGATGTCTCTTATTGTGTTTGTAGATTAAAGAACAAAACCGGGCCGTTGCCGATCGTAATTTCTTGGTCCCCTACCACCTGTCAACATGCTTAGGCCAGTACATCTTTGTAGTTTAGGCCTATTAGACCTGTCATGGCTGGGCTGAGGATTTCCTTTCGGGGCTTTTCAAAAGTGGGACATCTAAATAAAATGTGTTCTAATGTATCTATTTCGCCTAGAGGGCAGGGGCAGAGCCTCTTCTCCTCTCCTCTCTTCTCTTCTTTTCTTTTCCTCTCTTTTCCTCTCTACTCTCTTTTCCTCTCTTCTCTTCTTCTCTTCTTTTCTCTTTTCCTCTTCTCTTTTCTTCTCTTTTCCTCTCTTCTCTTCTCTTTTCCTTTCCTTTCTCTTCTCTTCTCTTTTCCTTTCTTCTCTTCTCTTCTCTTCTCTTTTCCTCTCTTCTCTTCTCTTCTCTTCACTCCTCCCCTTTCCCTCTGCACGTTGGTTGCAGGGTCTGGTGTTCTTTGCTGTTCTCTGTTCTTATCTCAAACTATTCCCTTCTTACCATCGGTCAGTGCCCTGTGAAGGCCAGGCCCATTCCACGATCTCTTCATTTCACAGCTCGTAGAGAAGCGGAGATGATACATTTTCAGAGATATGGATCTGTCCTTGTAAAGCTACCCTTGCCCGCGGTTCATAATCTCCAGCATGGCCTTTTTTTGCGGAATCAATTTAGCCAATCTTGACGGCACTTCAACTGTATTGAAGTTATAGTTTAGCAGTTATGGTTTAGCATAGGGTAGTTTTAGCTTTACTGTTAATATATTTATATTGTTAATGTATTGATACGTTGTTAACGTATTGATATTTTTGTTATATTGATATACCGTTAATGCATTGTTATTAATGTATTGATATATTGTTACTGTATTGATATAGTATGGATTTAGTATCGATATGTATTAATGTAGTGCTGCTGTTATTGTTATTGGTTAATTGCTAGGCCTGATGTTTTTAAGTCGCCATCTGTATTTTGTTCCCTATTTAATAGTTCTTATATAGTTGATTGGTATTATTCCATTTCAGTGCATATTGTTATGCTATGTTGTTTGCCGCCCTAAGCCCTACAGGGATGGGCGGGGAATACACAGTGGTGGGATCCAAAAATTATAGTAACAGGTTCCCATGGTTGTGGGATTCAAACTGTGGCGTAGCACCAATGGGGATGGGTGGGGCACGACGGGGCATGGCCGGGCATTCCGGGGGCGGGGCATTCCTGGGCGGGGCTGTGGCAAGGACACAGCCGCTGCGCCGGTCCTTGGACGGGAAACGAATGCACGCAGGCACAGGCTGCCACGCACGCCGGTGCACCTCCTGCTAGACTGTTTCAAGTTCTGCGCGCTACTGCTGAGAGGAGGGGCGTAACGAAGGCAAAAATCACGTGGCAAAATCACCCATTAGTAACCCCCTCTCGGCACACACAAATAATTAGTAACCTACTCTCGGGAACCTGTGAGAACCTGCTGGATCCCACCTCTGGTATACATCGAAATACAAATACAAAAATACAAATACTGATGGAAAGTTAATGCAGAATGTAGACAATAATAGGCACAACAAGTCATCCAGTTTTGCTGCAGCAGAAGCAGGCAGGCATCTAGTGGGTAAGGTATCTAGCTGATAAGGTATGTTGCTTATCTATAGAAGAAGAAGAAGAGTCTGGATTTATTCTGCTGCTTTTTTCTTCTGTAAGGAGTCTCAAAGCTGCTTACAAGCTCCTTTCCCTTCCTCTCCCCTCAACAGACCTCTTGCGATGTAGGTGGGGCCGAGACAGTTCAGAGATAACTGTGACTAGCCCAAGGTCACCCAGCAGGCTTCATGTGCAGGAGCAGGGAAACAAACCTGGTTCTCCACTCTTAACCACTGCACCACGATGGCTCTAGGAAAGGACTTGTTCTTGCCCGTTGAGAAGGAGCCATGCGGAAGGTTTGCTCCTCGGCGTCTCTAGCAGAGCTGAGCGTCCCTAAAAGGACAGTGCCTTGATCTAGATAGCCCAAGCTAGGTTAATCTCCTTCAATCTCAGAAGCTAAGCAGGGTTAGCCTTGGTCAGTATTTAGATGGGAGACCACTAAAGAAGATCAGGATTGGTACAGAGGTGAGGATAGGGGCCCACCAGTCCATAAAGAAACAATTCAGGGGGAAGAGAATCAGGGCCTGGAGATTTATGACTTCTGAGTTCAGCTATAAGCTCCTTAACCTCTTGGTCAGTAGCTGGTGCCTATTTAGCAGACTTTCCTATTTGAGGGGGGCTGTCAAGATCTGGAGCACGGGGGTGTCCTTAAAAAGTCCAGAGAAGTATTGGAACAAGGTATGGCTGTGTAGAAGTGCAGGGCTCTTGTGAGGTGGATAGAAATCTCTGGATGTTAAACTCCAAAATTTTGCGGAGCCATTTTGGGAGATTGCTAATCAGGATTGATGCATAGAGCCAGATAATGACAAACCACCTCTGTTTGTCTCCTGACTTGAAAACACTACCCGGTCGCCTTAAGTAGGCTGCATCTCCATGGCCCTTTCCACTACCTCTTCAAAATCTGTAGTTAGCTCACAAAAAGTGGATATTCAAACACACACAATAAGTTTGATCCACTCACTTTAAGATGGTATTGATATAAGTGATTTGAAAACAAGTGGCGCTGAATGGCATGTAAGTTTTCCTCCATGGGGCTGCAAACAATCGGGAGGAATAGTGACAAAGGTTAAACAAACCCTCCCTTTCCTTTATTGGTCTTCCCCTTTAAGTAGTGAACTATATAAAACAAACTGTGAAAAAGGATCACAAACCTTACTTAATAATATCCAGGTTCGCCTTTGAGAGGGGAGGCATATTCTTTTTCCAAATGAAAACCTTCTTTGCAAAAGTATGTATTCTATTTGTTAATATATAGCTTATAAATAATAGTAATTCAGCGCAGGTTCTTTAGCACCTGCTAAGTATTTCTGGGGTTTCATGGTTTAGGCTAATTTTTTGTTCAGAAAAGGAACAACCCATTGTAGCGTTACTCTGGATACTAAATAATATTGTTTGAAGTATTGAAATGGTGTAAGGTGGCATGGTGTAGCCTGATCTTGTGAGATCTTGGGGAAGGTGGCACGGTGTAGCCCGATCTTGTGAGATCTTGGGGAAGGTGGCACGGTGTAGCCCGATCTTGTGAGATCTTGGGGAAGGTGGCACGGTGTAGCCCGATCTTGTGACATCTTGGGGAAGGTGGCACGGTGTAGCCCGATCTTGTGAGAACTTGGAATCTAAGCTGTGTCAGAACTTGGAAGAGAGACTACGGTCGTTTCTGCATGGCAAAATTATACCTGTGTACCACTGGGGTTTTTTTTTAACCTGGGTCTTTTTTTATCCCGGTTTCTCCCTCTGCACTGCTGCCTGTTTCTTTCCAGGTTAGGACTGGGTAGTAATATTCCAGTTAGTTCTGCATGAACCTGGATCTTTTGTATTTACACTGCAAGTACATCCCAGCATGCTCAAGGTCCAGCATTCTGATTGGCTGTTGTTTTGGGGCGGGGAAAAATAAACCGGTTCTGCTCCCGTGGTGTTTGCACAGCAGCGGGGTCACCCCAGGGTATTTGAAAAGAATTGCCAATTTGGCAATTTTTGAAAATCCTGGGGTAAGGGAAATATCACGCGGCAACACGGGGCAGGCCTGCTTTAGCAGCGGGAACTGTGCGGAAAACTTGCACGAACCGGGACATTTTACTTGCCCATCCTGGGATATTTGGACCGTGTGGAAACAGCCTATCAAGAAAGTTTCTGCAGAGGCAAGCACTTTAAGGGGCCTTTAAGGCCTCTTGCTGGAGTTGCCATAAGTTGATTTCGACTTGACAATGTTTGCGTGCGTAACCTTTTATTTGCCGGGTATAGGCTGCTGTTGTCAGGTATCAGAAGCTCAGCTGGGTCAAGACTTGGAGCGGAAGACTCTGCAAAGAAAAGCAACGGCAAACTGCCTGTATAAGCACAGTACGAGCATGCTATCCTACCATCTGGAAGTCTTTTTCATGGCCTGGTGGGGAAGAAGTGCAGGTAGGCCCCTTCCACGCATGCAGAATAAAGCACTTTCAATCCACTTTTAATGCACTTCGCAGCTGGATTTTACTGTGCGGAATTGCAAAATCCACTTGCAAACAATTGTGAAAGTGGATTGATAGCGCCTTATTCTGCATGTGCGGAAGGGGCCGTAAAATGGCCGCCACGAGGGAGGGGCTGATGGAGGGAAATGCCTAGAAAGAACACCCACGCGTGGAAGCTTTGTGGCCGGTGGGCATGCCTCTTCGTTGACAGCGGAGACAGAAGCGAAACTCTCATTGTGTGGGAGCACGCAGCGACACCTCTTCATTTGCTTCTGTTCCTGAAAATATTTCGGCAGCGACTTTGTGCTGGCAACCAGGCAGAAAGAGGATAAGCGCCGTTTTAATGTTCTCGGTGCCTGAGGATGAAACCCGAGGCTCTTTGGCTCTGTAGCCAGGGGAAGGCCCACAGGTGGAATCCAGCAGGTTCTCACAGGTTCCCGAGAGTAGGTTACTAAATATTAGTGTGTGCCGAGAGGAGGTTACTAATGGGTGATTTTGCCCCGTGATTTTTGCCTTAGTTACGCCCCTCCTCTCAGCAGTAGCGTGCAGAACTTGAAGCAGTCTAGCAGGAGGTGCACCGGCGTGCGTGGCAGCCTGCGCCTGCGTGGATTTGTTTCCCACCCAAGGACTGGCACAATGGCTGCGTCCTTGCCACAGCCCCGCCCAGGAATGCCCCGCCCCCGGAATGCCCGGCCACGCCCCTGTCGTGCCCCGCCCAGCCCCATTGGCGCTACGCCACAGTTTGAATCCCACCACCATGGGAACCTGTTACTAACATTTTTGGATCCCACCACTGGGAAGGCCCATCTTCCAAGGCACTTTCTTCAGGCGCATGCTCCCAAACTGAGGCCTGGTGGATAAAAACAGCTGCAACCTGGGGAGCTCTTCAGACTTGAGGGAATAAAAGCTGGAAATAAACCTTTGCCTTTTGAAGAGTCTCTAGTAGTGGAAAGATGCTAACAGCCTTGAGGGCGGGGTGTGTGTGTGTGTGTGTGGGAAGCTCTTTCACGAACCTTTTCCTCATGCTGGATAAATTGCTTGCCCCCCCCTCCCCTACTCCACCCACAACACGTTTGCTTGGGGAAGAAGTGTGATGAATTACAAATGCTTTTCTTTACTTTGCTGAGTGTTTCATCCCACTGTCTCGTGCCTTAACTCACAGCAATTCATGCGCGTATACATTTTTTTAAAAATCTGGGGGACGCAAAGTTAAATAACAGGCGCAGGGAGTGTCCCACGGCGCCTCCTACTTGTATTTTTAAATGCAGTCAGATTGCTTCCTGCCCGTGTCTCTTCTTTCTGCAGTGCTGTTTTCCACGGCATGTGCAGTTGGATCTTTTGGTTTTAAACGCGCAAGAGGGCTCTGCGGGTAGATCTCAGAGCAATAGCTATTGTTGTCTTCTTCCTCTTTGCATCGAACAAGAAAATGAAAGGGAAAGTGTTGCAGAGATCAGACCGCAGAAGATAAAAGCTGGGCTTCTTTCAAACCCTTTTGAAGAAGAATGAAAATGTTCTGGGCAGACCTTTGCAAGCTAGGAGATTCCTTTTCTCTTTATTTTTTTCCTGCTTCTCCGATCCAGTCTGCACTCCCCGCAACGGTATTCATTTCCTTTTCATTCCCCCCTTTTGTCAAGGATCTTAGCTCAAGGGTAGATCACTCTCAGCCTCCATTTTATTGTCCCGGCTACCCAGTGAGGTAGGTTAGGTTTAAAGCAGGGGTCTGCAACCTGTGGCTCTCCAGATGTTCATGGACTACAATTCCCATCAGCCCCTGCCAGCATGGCCAATGGGGATTGTGTCAGGATATTGAAAATTGCAAGGTGGTCATATGCTGGTCTAGAATGACTGGAATGTAACAGTCAGCAGAATTGTAAAGGTCGGAGCCTCTCTGTCTGGGTCTGCAGTGATTGGCATGTAACAGTCAGCAGAAGTGAAAAGGTCACAGGCCAGGATGATTAGATCATCTAGCTAATGATTTGCTGGACAAAACTATATAAGAAGACTGCATACCCAAATTCAGCATTTCTCCTTCACCTTCAGGTTCGGGCTCAGATTGTTGTCAGAGTAGAGAGTGGATAGTTATTGTTATTTTTGTTCCTTTGAGAAACAAGAGATAAAGTATTCCTGTTGGAACTAAATCTACTGTCTGAGTGTTTCTTTTTCTTATACTGCAAGCAGTTACCTCCTGTTCTAGCAAGGGGTGGAGTTGGCACTCTAGTCCTTCCGCTGTGCACTAGGCCAACAATTTGGTTATGGGGCCCAGTATCCTAAATCCACTGAAGCTAGAGAGTGTCGCAGGCAGTGTGACACGATGACATCCACCATGTGCAGTTTCTGCCTCTTTGAACGGCTGACTGCGAGGGAACTACTTCAGCATGGAGTGTGAAATGCAGAGCTTTCTTCATACATTATGGAAGATTTATGGGCTGTGAGTCGAGACCCCACCAAACCCAGGCACAAAGCAGTACAGAGCAGAGTGGCAGATGCCAGAGCCAAAGGCGTCCATAATGTTGGCTGTGGGAAAACTCCCAGCTCACATCTGGTTCTACGGGCTGCTGAGAAGGCTTCTTGACTGCTGGAAGGTGTTGAAGGACCTGTACCAGACACAGACTGCTGGTTCCAAGGTAATCTTGACCAGACGTTTCATACAATTTGAAGCTGAAAGGAGGGTGAAAAGGTGGCCAACCATGTCCAACAGCTGCGCATTTACACTCATTCGGTCGAGCTGGGAGAGACAGAGAGCATGACTTTCACTGAACAGCATTAGGGGGCCTATATTGTACTATCTTCCCTAGTGATGACACGCTGGGACAATTTTGTCTATAGTATGCAGAGCATAAAGGTAGAGATGATTTGACTTCTAGAACTATGTGACTGCACGCGCTTCTGGAGCTCTGCAGAAACAAAACAGAGTTCTTTGCCTTTGCAAGCCACAGCCAGAGAGAAGCCTGCTGTTTCCAGAGGGGCATAAGTGAAAACCCAGCTTTCCCCTGAACTGTCCAAAGGTCATATATGCAGTTCTTCGCTGTTTCCGTTGTGGTTCTTACTAATCATCTTCTCCGAGAATGCCCACAGAAGGGGAGAAGAAGGGGCCAGCTAAAGCGACAACGGGGAAGATAGGAAAAGAAGGAGCACTACTTGACGGGCATTGCTGGGAGGAGAACCGGGATAGTCCAGAGAAACCAACCCGAACATCTGGCTCTTGGACTCTGCCTGCTCAGAGCATGTCGTAGAATGCTCATCACCTATTGACTGAGAGGAGATCCAAGGCAGAAAGTGTGGAAGCATGTCAGCTTGGCTGATGGATCACCAGCTGCTGTTACGCTTCGCAAGGAACTGCCTACATACCATGCCTTCCAGGTAAAAAAAGTTGCAAAATGTGTTGTGTGTTCCTGGACTGGATTTTTGTTTGTTGAGCGTCCCAAGTTTAGCTGAACAAAGGGTACAAAACTATATTTGATAAGACAGGGTTTGTACAGTTATGAGCAGAATGACATAGAGAGTGTGCAAAGGTACACTCATGGCGACAAAATGTATGGTTTTGACTCCGATAAAGGGCAAAATGAAAATGTAATGAATGTTTCAAGTCTAGCTAATAAAGCCTCCATGCATGATGATTGTGTGCACTATCTTCACAGAGTCCTAGGACATGCAAGTTTTGCCACCATCAAGCAGTTGGCAAAAGTATGTGGATTTACGAGGTGTAAAGCCTTGCAAGAAGCATTCCTAGACTCGTTCGGTCTGTAGTGGGGTTAAGGGGAAATCCTATCCAATGGCCAAAAAGGGCTACAGACAAATGGAAAGGCGAGTTGGGCTAGTCCATGCAGGCTTAGCTGGTCCTTTCGAAGCAAGCGAAGGGGAGTGCACGATATATATTTCTGCTGATTGATGATTATAGCAGATATTCTTACTGCTTGCTGTTGAAATCTAAGGATGAAGCCTTTACAAGGTTTAAGGAATGGGTCTCAATGATTGAACGGAGGTTCCCCTCACAAGGCGTGGCTTTGCCTGCAATCTGACAGAGGCGGTGGATTTCATGGGGAACAAATTCCAAACATGGCTTGACACAGAAAGGTATTAGCCACAGGAGAACAAATCCGTTCAGCCCGGCTGAAATGGCGTGGCTTGAGAGGGAGATCTAGGCGCATTCCTTCAAACAATGCGGGATTGCATGATAAATGATGCCAAGGTTCCATCTCCATTTCTGGGGAGAGAGGCTGTCTTAGCTGCCACACATGTAATAAACAGGTTGTGGAGTTCAAGTATCAATGAAACACCATTTTTCAGGAATGTTTGGCAAAAGGCCTTCTCCTGGAAACACCTTAGTAATATTTGGGAGTTTTGCTAACGCCCTCATTCCTTGCAGACATTGCAAGCGTGAAAAAAGGACAAAAGAAATGGCAGAGATCATGCGTTTTGTGGTGATATGGCGCGAGAATAACCAAAGGCTATAGATTTTCATTTGGGTCATGGAAGTTAATTGCTATCTCACGAAGTAACTTTTGAAAAGCATACAGGTTGGGAACATGCATCAAAACTCTGAAGTGTTCTTACCACCAGCAAGCCATGACACAGGACCGAGTGACAGCACACAACCCCCCCACTCCCCTCGTTCAAGGTCCACACATCTGCTCCGGTACCTTAAGCAACAACAGAACAGTGATAGTGATCAGGAAGGAAGGCTCAGGGAGAGGAGGCTGGAGCAAACTGGAGAGAAATAGCTATACCTAATTTAGGATCAGAAAGAGCAAATAAAAGGCATACCACCAAAAAAAGGTTTTATGGTACAAGAAGTGAGAGTGTGCCAATTAGGGACAAGAACCACAAAGGTTTCCATGATATGTTGAAATGTCCACCTGAGGAACAGGAAAAAATGGAATCAGAGCTATGGACAATGAGTTTGAATCCTTGGTGAACTTAAAAGTGTTTAACATTGTTGATAAACCTACTGATAAGCCGATCATAGGTGCAAGATGGCTATACATGGCGTAGAAACCTTACACCCGATGGGACTTTGCAAAATATAAAGCAAGATTAGTTACGCGACAAGAGCTTCTCTCAAACAAAGTTTGACAGTTATGATCAGACTTATGCACCCACTGCAAAGGCAGAATCCATGAGATTAGTGATTGCTCTGGCTGAGCAAAGAGACTTTAAAATGAGGCACTTTGATTTTGAAACAGCTTATTTAAATGCAGATTTGCAAAGAGACCATATATACATGAAGCAAGCACCAGGTTATGAAAGCACATGAACAGAAGTTGATAAAGTTTATAAGCCTCAACAAAGCTTTGTATGCGGGCTGGAAACAGTCAGCCAGATGTTTGGAACAGGTGCATACACACAAAGCATTATGTGAAATGAAATTTGACCAAAGTGTGGCCGATGCCTGTATATATACCAGAGGTTACTGGTGATGAATGTATCATTTTGATGATTTATGTTGATGATCTCTGTGTGGTTGCAAAACAGACAACCAAATCAAACAACTTTACACTGAGTTGAGTAAACACTTTAAAGCTGAAGAGACTTGGGGTATCTAAAGAAGCAATACCTGGGTATTCAAGGTCAGTAAATCTGAAGAAGGGGATGTGTTTCTGACACAAAAACAAAAGATAGAGGGTGTCATACAAAAAGCTGGTCTGCAAGATGCCAAAGTGGCACAAGACCCCAATGGTGGCTGGATTTTTTGTAAGCAAGATAACAGCAAAGCATTTGAAAGGCATAGACCTATATCGTTCTCTTTAATTGCACGCAGCCTGCTGCACATTGCCTAACTGGACAAGACCATGACATAAGCTTTGCTGTAGGTTTATTAAGCAGAACAGTTGGGTAAAACCTACTGAGAAAGACTGGCAGGGGGCTAAAAAAGAGTAATTCGTTACTTGAAGGGAACTGGGTTGTTAACTATGGTTTATACTTTCTTTCTAACCAAAACAACAAGGACTTAGTGGTGTATGCGGACTAGCTCATTTTGCAGAGGGACTCCAGGATGTAAGTCAAAGTGAGTGGATTTAGTTATATGCAATATGGCAGCCATCCGATTTGTTGGAGATCTCTCGGAAACAAAACAACGGTTGCCACTTCCAACTGCTGAGGCAGAGTGATCGCAGCGGCTCTTAATAGAGGCATGCGCAATGAGCTACAATGGGTTATGCAGTTGCTAAAAAAGACCTGGGTGGGAGAGAAGTATGTGAACAACCTATAACAGTTTCTTTTGAAGACTCACAGACATGTAATAGCCATGGCAGAGAGAACGAAAACCTTAAAAGTCGTATCTCAAAACATGTAGCTGTGGAAATTCCAAAATGTAAAACAACTGATTACAGTTCAAATATGATTAAGTTGCAGTTACTGTGAATCATACTGCAAACATAGCCCGACATCTTAACAAAGCCATTACCAATACAAAAAACATAATGACTTGGTGTTTGGTTTGGGTTTAGCAGATGTACAATTTGGCAAGGACTCTTGTACAAAGTGAGTGAAGAATAAAAGTAACTCTGTGTACTGACTATGTACTCAACTATGTAATGAGTGTAAATAATGTGAATGACTTTTGGTAATTATTTTGTTTTGTAAATCATTATGTAATGAGGCAAACATTCCAACCAGATAGTGAGAGAAGGGGGTGTCAGGATATTGAAAATGTACAAGCGGTGGTCATATGCTGGTCTAGAATGACTGGAATGTAACAGTCAGCAGAATTGTAAAGGTCGGAGCCTCTCTGTCTGGGTCTGCAGTGATTGGCATGTAACAGTCAGCAGAAGTGAAAAGGTCACAGGCCAGGATGATTAGATCATCTAGCTAATGATTTGCTGGACAAAACTATATAAGAAGACTGCATACCCAATTCAGTACCTCTCCTTCACCTTCAGGTTCGGGCTCAGATTGTTGTCAGAGTAGAGAGTGGATAGTTATTGTTATTTTTGTTCCTTTGAGAAACAAGAGATAAAGTATTCCTGTTGGAACTAAATCTACTGTCTGAGTGTTTCTTTTTCTTATACTGCAAGCAGTTACCTCCTGTTCTAGCAAGGGTGAGTTGGCACCTAGTCCTTCCGCTGTGCACTAGGCCAACAG
Organism: Sphaerodactylus townsendi; assembly: GCF_021028975.2. Lineage (NCBI taxonomy): Eukaryota > Metazoa > Chordata > Lepidosauria > Squamata > Sphaerodactylidae > Sphaerodactylus > Sphaerodactylus townsendi. The sequence continues at coordinate 16,702,737 of NC_059441.1, read as the reverse complement.
ATTGTAGTCCATGAACATCTGGAGAGCCACAGGTTGCAGACCCCTGCTTTAAAGAGAATGGTCGGCCCAAGGTCACCCTGGTGAGTGGGGATTTGAGACAGTGACTCGATGGACTCAACCGACCATCCTAAACACAACACAAGAGGTAGGCAACCTCCATCCCAGGTTGTGTGTTGACAAGATTTTGCTTTGTACCCAGGGCCAGAGAAATGCTGGAGTTGAGGTACAGGAGAAAGCAATAGAAGGTTTGTGACTGTTCTCATCTTCCAAGCTTTCTCAGGTGCAAATTGAGTCCATCACTGAGATGTTGGCAGTTCCGTTAGGATTTGTCTCCCTCAGGTGTGTCTGTCCAGCCACCACCCACCCTCTGTTTTGGTTACTAATACACCAACCTCTTCACATCCTTTTGGCACTTGGGCCAATGGAGGTGGCCTATACAGAAGGTGACCCAATTCTTTCAGCCCTTGGAATTTTGACACCGCATGCTGGGTGCAGTCACAGGATGGCTTCATCAAAATGGCCGCCTCAGGAGGTGAGGCCAGCCACAAAATGGCTGCCGGAGCGTCCCTTCAGTCACACAGTGACGATCTTTATGCTGAGGTGGTAGCTGCTGCCTTGCAACATTTTTTAAACAGAGCCAATCAGAAACCTCCAGTGGCCGAAGAGAAGCCTTCCTAAGCAAAAGCTGCACCTGTTCCACCTTTTTAAAAAACACCTGGGAGGCACCAAGAGGCAGCATTGCATTGGGGATCCCTGCTATACAGGTACTTGACCTTCTGGCTCTTAATGAAGAATCCCCAGTGTGAAGAGATAGTTTTCGTGCAAGCTATTGCTTATATCTTAATACATCTTGGAAGCTCAACTTGTCCACATCTGTGGGGTAAAACAAACACTGCCTTCCATTCCTGAAAGAGAAAGGCTCCAAAAATTGTTTTGTTCTCATCTGTGCTTCTGGGTTGCTTCACAGCCTCCAGATGTGGATTATCCAGCTGTTCCTCCATCGAGGAAAGCAATATTGGCAGGGCACTGTGATTTAAGCGAGGCAAATGCCTGTAGAAACGATCAATCGCGGGCTCCTTCCACCATCCCTTCACACTCTTGTCTTCCCTCCCTGAGTTGCTTGGAAAAGGATTTTTTCTTTAAAGGCCTGCTGGCACCCAGATTGGTGACTCTTGTTCTAATTAAACTCTCCTTTTAACTTGTGCTTGGCGAAGCATTTAGTGGCAACTTTTAGAGAACATCAAATAAATAACGATGCAATTACGCCGGTAGGGATCCGCTGGGGATCAATAGAACTAGATTGACCTGCCGGAGAGAAGTCGATCAAGATGGAGTGGCCCATTTTTGGTACTGAGTAGGTGCTCCGGGATGGCGCAGCGTGAATTTTTAGACTGTCGAAAAGCAGAGATGAGTGAGAGAAATAAACTTTGACACAGAGCAAAAGAAAAGTCTTATGAGAAATTTACTGTTCATTGGGCAACTGATCACTAAGCTTATATATTTTCAAAGTTTGACACTCTAGTCCAGTGGTGGCGAACCTATGGCACGCGTGCCAGAGGTGGCACTTAGAGCCCTCTTTGTGGGCACGCATGCCGTCACCCCAGTTTGGGCACTACGACAGTGGCATAGCACCAAAGGGGGGAGGGGTGCGTGATGTAGTGGGCATGCACCCCTGCAGGGGCGTGGCAAGGGCGTTCCGGGGGTGTGGCGGAGGTGTTTTGGGGCATTCCGGGGGCATTCCAGGGCAGGGCGGGGGATGGACAGGGGTGGGGGGCTCACTCGTGCCCCGAGTGCAGTTTCCTCTTGCTCCGCCCCTGGCACTCGGTCTCTAAAAGATTCGCCATCACTGATCTAGTCCACAGGTGTCAAACTCATGGCCCTCCAGATGTTATGGACTATAGTTCCCATCATCCCCTGCCAGCATCATGTTGGCAGGGGATGATGGGAACTGTAGTCCATAACATTTGGAGGGTCACGAGTTTGACACCTATGCGTAGTTGGACTGGCCGGAGAAAGAAGTATCAGTGATCAGTTCTTAGAGGCAGACGTTGCTAATTTTCATGGCTGTCACGTTTTGTACTGAGAATCCTGGTCTTGGTTTTCTTTCTCTCGTATGTGTATTGAACCCATTAGCGTTTTTGTTTCTGTTCCGTTTTCTGTTTCCTTGCGTCAGTGTCTCTCAATGCAAATCAACACGTTTTCAATGCCCTGTTCTATATAAATGGCAGGGGGAAAAAACAAGCAAAACCGAAGAATCAGGAACGCCAGTGACGAGAACGATTGAAACGAAACGGTTGCCCGTGGAGATATCGGGAAAACAAAACCCAAAACTGATACTTTTGCAAATCCTTATTGGCTTACTGATTTTTTATTCTTTCCTAGGACGTAGATTTGCACTAGGAGAGAACGGTTGCTGTTATTTACTAGCACGGGGCCTGTTCTCAGGATAGGGTGGCGGTGTTTGAAAAGCATTACACTGTGGAAACAGCGACTGCAGTCGGAGATACCTCTTTGCTTTAACAGTGACCCAGGGCAAAATTCAGCTGCTTCAATCAACCACAGTGGGCTGCTCTTTCCTCTGCTGGATTAGTGTTGGTGAGATGTTTATAGGAGTCAGCAAGCGAGGGCGTGAATGGTAGCGCATTTGAAAATTTTATACTCAGAGGTTATGGGACTGAGCACTTCCATCAGCCCCTGCCGGCATGGCCAATTGGCAGGGGCTGATGGGAATTGTAGTCCATAACATCTGGAGTGCCAAAGGTTCGCCACCACTAACCACATCACTGCCACAGATCACCCTGGGATTCAGTAACACCGCACATGTTTTGCATGCAGGCCCTGACAACTGAAAGCTCTCTTGAAGAAGGTACCCGCTTCAGTCAGAGCAGATAATCCGCCCCTTTATGATGTCCCCTGTGTCATCTGGCGCGCCTATTTTGGCTTGAACTGTGGAGGCTTATCTGGGGAACCAGACTAGCTTGTGCACTCCCACACACGCCAGCTGGGTGACCTTGGGCTAGTCACAGTTCTTCGGAGCTCTCTCAGCCCCACCCACCTCACAGGGTGTTTGTTGTGAGGGGGGGAAAGGAGTTTGTAAGCCCTTTTGAGTCTCCTACAGGAGAGAAAGGGGGGATATAAATCCAAACTCCTCCTCCTCCTTCATGTTGGTCCCCTCCCGGGGTGTAGGCCGAACACCATCAAACACATCAGATGTTTAATGTATGCATCATCATGTGGTGCTGTATTAATTGCTGCTGATTTTAGAGGATTTTATTGTATTTATTATGTTCTATTATTGTCTGTTGTGCACCCGCTCAGAGCCCTTTGGGGATGGAGCGATGTATGAAATTGAATAAGTAATAATAATAATACTGAGAAAAATAAACCAAAGGTCTGTCTCGCTATAGGACAGCTTCACAGGTTCAAACCCATCAATGACTGTGACTCTTGAGTTCAATCTTGTCTCTCTCTGCACCAGGTCCTGGGTCCGGTTTCTTGGTTACTCTAGCGCATAGGTGTCGAACTCGCGCCCCTCCAGATGTTATAGACTACAGTTCCCATCATTCCCTGCCAGCATGATGATGGGAACTGTAGTCTATAACATCTGGAGGGGCATGAGTTCGACACCTATTCTCTAGTGCCGTGGTGGAAAACCTATGGCACTCCAGATGTTCATGGACTACAATTCCCATCAGCCCCTGCCAGCATGGCAATTGGCCATGCTGGCAGGGGCTGATGGGAATTGTAGTCCATGAACATCTGGAGTGCCATAGGTTCTCCACCACCGTTCTAGCGTGTGGTGGAATGTCTGGAATAGGCTTACAGGCATCACTGTAACAGCCCGATCAAGCACAGCTTCATCGCATAGAATCGAAGAGTTGGAAGGGACCAAACAGGACATCTGGTGTTAGTTCATAGCAAACATCTGTTTGATGCAGCAGGCTAACACTGTGAGGTCTAGTATGGGGTGATACTTAAGAATATTGGACTAGGACTGGAGAAATTTGGGTTCAAGCCCATGTTCTATGGCAGGGGTCTGCAACCTGTGGCTCTCCAGATGTTCATGGACTACAATTCCCATCAGCCCCCTGCTGGCCATGCTGGCAGGGGCTGATGGGATTTGTAGTCCATTAACATCTGGAGAGCCACAGGTTGCAGATCCCTGTTCTATGGTAAAGTTCACTCATTTGCTGATCTTAAGAGAATCAGTCTCTCTCTCTGCCTAACCTATCCCCTAGGCCAGGGGTCTGCAACCTGTGGCTCCCCCGATGTTCATGAACTATAATTCTCATCATGCTGGCAGGGGCTGATGGGATTTGTAGCCCATGAACATCTGGAGAGCTACAGGTTGCAGACCCCTGCCCTAGGCTGTTACAAGAATTAAATGAAGGTGTGTTGTCCTGAGACCTTTGGAGGAAGAGCAGGATTAAAACCTGGGAGCGGTGGGAAGTTTTGTCAATCCCTGCAGGGTTTTTAAGGCAAGAGGCTTTCAGAGGTGATTTACTATTGCCTACCTCGGTGTCACATGACCTTGGTATTTCTCAGAAGTCCTCCATCCAAATACAAGCCGGAACCAACCTTGCTTAGCTTCTGAGATCTGACGAGATTTGAAACTGGACCACTAGTGACAGTCTAGCTTTGTTCTCATTTTCTAGGCAAGAGATGTTCAGAGGTGGATTGCCATTTCCTGCCTCTGTGTCATGTGACCCTGGTATTCCTTGGAGTTCTCCCATCCAAATACTAGCCAGGGCTGACCCCTACCTTCCTTCTGAGATCTGATGAGTTTTAAAACATGATTGCCATGTAGTTTTGCTCTTATTTTCTATCAATAGAGGCTGTGGTGTCGTGGTTAAGAGCAGGAACACTCTAATCTGCAGAACTAGGTTTGATTCCCCACTCTGCCATTTGAGCTGTGGAGGCTTATCTGGGGAACTAGGTTAGCTTGTGCACTCAAACACACGCCAGCTGGGTGACCTTGGGCTAGTCACAGTTCTTTGGAGCTCTCTCAGCCCCACCTACCTCACAGGGTGTTTGTTGTGAAGGGGGGGAAGGGAAAGGAGTTTGTCAGCCCCTTTGAGTCTCCATACAGGAAAGAAAGGGGAGATATAAATCCGACTGTTCTTCTACTTTTCTTCTTCTAATCTTTGAGCTATCTGCCACACCTCAAAATCAAGGCACCTGTGAAAGAGCCATCTTGAAAAATGGCAACCTAGGAGAAGGGATGGGTTTAAAGACACAATCCATCATGTCCAGTGGTAGGATCCAAAAATTTTAGTAACAGGTTCCCATGGTGGTGGGATTCAAACTGTGGCGTAGTGCCAGTGGGGCTGGGCGGGGCATGACAGGGCGTGGCCGGGCATGACGGGGGCGGGGCATTCCTGGGCAGGGCTGTGGCAAGAACACAGCCGCTGCGCCAGTCCTTGGACGGGAATCGAATGCACGCAGGCGCAGGCTGCCACGCACGCCGGTGCACCTCCTGTTAGACTGTTTCAAGTTCTGCGCACTACTGCTGAGAGGAGGGGCGTAACTAAGGCAAAAATCACGTGGCAAAACCACCGATTAGTAACCCCCTCTTGGCACACACAAATAATTAGTAACCTACTCGGGAACCTGTGAGAACCTGCTGGATCCCACCTCTGATTCATGTCCCCGTGGGCTTTTCCCCCACTTCCTGGGAAGGAAGTGCCTTGCCAATGTTTGTACATTGAAGAACAAATTATATATAGCTCCATGTCTCTCTCTCTCTCTGTGTGACTTATACAGGTCTATGCTGTCATTTAATCTGAATATCTCCCTCCTCCCTCCCGATAGTCTATCTGCAGTGTCTGAGTGACCGTCCTACTCACAAATATGTCATCATGCAAAAACCGAGGGGGATTTAGCGGCACGTACTCATTCCTTCCATTGCCCCTCCTTTTTAACTGCTGTATATATTTCTGTCACATTAGATTAACTTTCAGCCTCGGGCCAATCTGTCACAGGAACAGGGACCGTCTCCTACGATGACAGATTGCCAGAGGCTGAAGTTTGAAACAAGTTGGGTATTGCTTCTCACACAAAAAAAGTAATTTCTCCCTGTAGTAGTCGAAGAAGAAGCTATCACTGAATCAGCAGGTCCCGAGGCCTGTGTTAGAAGTCTGTGATCGGAAAAATCTGCAACTGGGAAGTCCTTTTTTTAAAAAACAAACCGTTGTGCCATAAAGTAGGTGCTCGGAGCATCCCTCTCTAGAAACATTTGGCGGTGCGCAATCAAAACAACTCCCTCAAGAATATGTCGGAAAATCTCTTCCGAGGCACTCACGCACACAACTTGAAATTCATCAGTCCCAAAAGGTGCTCTGTGCATTTTTTTTTTAATGTTCGAGATATTGAAAAGAACTGATTGTAGTGTGGTAATCGGTACTTCCTTCTAACGATAAAATAAATACAATAATAAAAGGAAGTGGAGAATTCTTGACTCACGTGCAGAGGGGGGATCCAGCAGGTTCTCACAGGTTCCCGAGAGTAGGTGACTAATTATTTGTGTGTGCTGAGAGGGGGTTACTAATGGGTGATTTTGCCACGTGATTTTTGCCTTAGTTACGTCCTCCTCTCAGCAGTAGCGCGCAGAACTTGAAGCAATCTAGCAGGAGGTGCACCGGCGTGCGTGGCAGCCTGCGTGCATTCAAGTCAGCCCAAGGACCGGCACACCAGCTGCGTCCTTGCCACAGCCCCGCCCAGGAATGCCCCACTCCCAGAATGCCCGGCCACGCCCCTGCCGTGCCCTCCCAGCCCCACTGGCGCTACGCCACAGTTTGAATCCCACCACCATGGGAACCTGTTACTAAAACTTTTGGATCCCACCACTGCTCACGTGTACTTTATCTATAAGATCCTCTGGAGGTATTTGTCAATATTCGCTCACAAATTCTCGCAGGGCTGTGACCCCCATCAGTGAGGTGGTCAGATTTCAACCTGGAGCCAGTCATTCAAGAAATGGGGAGGCACGAATGGAGTCAAGGGGTCTTAGAAAAGGGCAACTCTGTTTAGGACCACACAGTTAAAGCCTTAGGATGTGGGGCAAAATAGTGTTCCGGGTGGGAAGATACATTCATTGGCATTGCCTTCTTCTGCAGAGTCTTCCTCGGTGGTCTCCTTTCTAAGTACCAATCCTGCTTAGCTTCCAAGATTTGAGAAAACTGGGCTACACCATACCATTTTCCTCCCCCATCCCCAGAAAGGATGGGGCCAAGGAATGCATTTTTGGTTGGGATGTGTGTGTGTGTGGGGGGGATATATCTTACTTTTCTTTACCTTTAAGGAGTCTTGAAGTGGCTTATAATCACCTTTCCTTCCCTTAACCATAACAGAGACCTTGTGAGATAGGTAGGAAGAAGAAGAAGAAGAATTTGGATTTATACCCCACCTTTTTTCTTGTTATAATTAGGGAGTTCTTATATCTAGGAGGCTGGATTCATGACAGCCCCTGCCAGCATGGACAATTGGTCTTGCTGGCAGGGGCTGATGGGAATTGTAGTCCATAACATCTGGAGTGCCAAAGGTTCGCCACCACTGTCCTATAAGGAGACTCAAGGTGGCTGACAAGCTCCTGTGCCTTCCTCTCCCCACAATAGACACTGTGAGAGGAAAGTGGGGCTGAGAGAATTCAGAGATAACTGTGACTAGCCCAAGGTCACCCAGCAGGAATGTAGGAGTGGGGAAACACATCTGGTTGACCAGATGAGCCTCTGCCACTCAGGTGCAGGAGTGGGGAATCAAACCCGGTTCTCCGGATTAGAATTCACCTGCTCTTAACCACTATACCACAAGAGAGGACTGAGAGAGACTTCTGAACGAACTGTGTCTAGCCCAAGGTCACCCAGCAGGCTTCATATTCATCTGGAACATTATTTTGCCCCACATTCTAAGTCATTAACGATGTGTTGAGTTCCCTCCCGAACCTCTGTGGTAAACACCATAAAGATTGGGAGAATTCCTAGTGCGTCAATCAACCTGGTGACATCACTTCTGGGCCTTCACCAAGAAGTGTCATTGCTACACTGAGCAACACTCCCTTTTCCTCGTACCTCACACCCAGACTTTTCGAGCTTGTGCCTGACAGCTCTATCTTCAACACATCTGGGGCAAGGTATAGACCAGAAATCTTAACGCCGTGGCCTGAAACATCTTTATTTTCTCTCTGCTTTTTTTTTAAGTTTTAACGTCGTATGTGATAAAAAGAACTCAAAAGCTTGCACACTTTGTTGTGATGCTGTGGTTGATGTTAATAAAAGGTGTTAGATTACTTCTTTTTTGGTAACAAAATTGTAGCTGTACTTATAAACAAAATGGACATGTTAAGTCAGAGTTGTCAAGTCCGCCAGCCATTAAAAATACAAGGTAGAAGGCAGTTAACAAAGTCAAAAGATTCACAGTAAAAATATTTATAATGCACACGATACTCATTTATGTTTATGCCCCCTAATTTACTACTTCAGTAAGATCTAATCTATTTCCATTTTCTCCAGACCAATGGATTTTTCACCGTATCCTACTTTTATAAGGTCATAACTCGTTTTATTCACTGTAATTTAAATCCCATAATGTTAATAACTATTATTTTAGCATTAGCACTTTCCTACTTTCTCTCCCTAAAATTTAATAGTGGTGTGCACAGTCGCTGTTGTTTGTTTTCATTTTAGAATATTATGTTTCCTTCGTTCTTGCACAGTTTGTTTGCATTGTATTTGCTTTTTCTATTGGCTTAAAAAACGACACCTATTCACAGCTGTAATCCCCTCCCCCTCAGTTTAGATTATATTCTCAGGATCACATGTACCCTTTGCTCAGGTGATCCTGTTGATCAGACATCAGGCAAACGGGAGCGAGATCATCCTTATTTTACAGGGAATCCAATTTCTCACTTTAATGGCAGGTACAGGGAAGCATACCTGATACGCTAGCCTTGCCCACTCCAATTTGAGGGCTTTTACACACATGTGACCTCTTTCACATTGAGCAGACATTCCCTCCCTCCCTCCCTCCTCCCTCCTCCCTCCCTCCCTCCCTCCCTCCATCCATCCATCCATCCATCCATCCATCCATCCATCCATCCATCCATCCATCCATCCATCCATCCATCCATCCATCCATCCATCCATCCATCCATCCATCCATCCATCCATCCATCCATCCATCCATCCATCCATTCATTCATTCATTGGACTTGTACCCCACTCTCCCCCATAGGGGTCAGAGCGGCTAACAACCAACAAAACAGAATAACAGAATCAAATATGAACAATAAATAAATATGAACAGCAACAAGTACACCAAAACCATAACCCCCAGCTTATCAAACCTCACTAAACAGCATATCAACAATATCAACATTTCTTAATGGAATAACAAATAGCAAAACATATTAGCACTTAGCATAAAATATAACTGCATCATACACATAATAATAGAATAATAAGATAACAGCTTGTCCTCATCAGCAATTGTTTTGATTGTCATTTATCAAAGTTTATCAAATCAAAACATTGTTTTGATTGTCATTACAAAAATGTCTCCCCCTCTCTAGCAGTCAACCCCCCAGAGAATCTCCATGGTTTACCAAAGATCAGAAAGTGTGACTTTTTCTGTCCCTTCGCAGGTAAAGCGAAGGAGATTGGCATGCATTAAGCTTTCTTCAGATTTTCTTGCCCCTCCTCACCTTTCCTTGTAGCTCCCACTGCTCTGCCCCATTGTGGAACAATCAGAAACATTTTTTAAATTTTTTATTTTAATTATCAAATCAAATCAAAGAACCTTTATTGGCATAAACAATATTGTGGTATTATATACACAGGTCCCCTTAACTGAATAAAATACAAAGAAAAAAGAGAGTTCAGATTTTGCTCCTAGAGCGCTGTTTCATATATGAATCCAAGTATTTGGCAACTGCGTCATTTGCGTCACTGCTGGGGTTGTCCAACAGAAAGGAAACCTTTTGCAAGTCAGATGCATATTCTTTTTTGAGTAGCAGGGATGGCAAATATTTAACTCTGGGTACAGCGTAAAGTGGACAATAATAAAAGTAAAATATGGTCTATGAGCCGCATTGGCTTGAACCTTTGGCACTCTGTGATGTTACAGACTACAATAATTCCCATCAGCCCCTGCCAGCATGGCCCAATTGGCCATGCTGGACAGAGGGCTTGATGGGAAATTGCCACGATCCCATAACAACTGGAGTGCCAAAGGGTTCGCCTACTTATCGGTTTGCCAGTTTTAGGAGTTTGGACTCTATGTTATGAGATCTATGCATGTTATATTCAGCACCCTCTATCGAAGCACCTTCCAGCATGGCCAATTGGCCATGCTGGCAGGGGCTGATGGGAATTGTAGTCCATAACATCTGGAGTGCCAAAGGTTCGCCACCACTGGTCTATAGAATCTACACAATTCCCATTGCATATGCATAGCCTTTGGTGGTAAGGGGTTTTGATAAATCTCCCTGTTGTTACAGGGGATGGAAGGGCATTACAACGGGCCGTAATTATGACATTGACATGAAATTGACATGGTTTAATGGGCAAAATGGTGGATAGGCTTGGCTAGGGATACTTTGCAGGAGGAGAATTCCCGTGTAAACAAAAAAAATCATGGGGAAAACTCACTGCAAAGCTAACAGCCACGGGGTAAGTAGTGCATGCATAAATAGCCAGAGCTTGGAATCTAAGTGGGATTGATCACGATTAGTATTTGCATGGGAGCCCACAAAAGGAAGTCCAGGGTTACTATGCAGAGGAAGGCAAATTACCTCTGCTCACCTCTTGCCCTGAAAACCTCAAGAGGGTAAGGTTGCTGTGAGTCAATTGCGATTTGACAGCACACAATTGTTATTATGTACAGGGAAGCGTTTGGCAGCTTAAGGTGCACAGACACTTGGCAGAGGAAGAGAATTCACTGGAGTGTGTGGACAGCAATTCAATGTAACTCTTTGACCTTCCCACTAACGCAAAAGGAAAAGGGCCTTCAAACAAATAGAATAATTTTGGCCACCGTTTCCCTGAGAGAAATAGCCCCTCCATCCTAAGGCTGCTGTTAAACCAAGGCCCCGTCTGCACGTGCAGAATAATGCACTTTCAATCCACTTTCAATCCACTTTGCACCTGGGTTTTACTGTGGCCATTTCCTCACTGAGATACAGCCCCATTTGAAAAGAATCAGCACCTTTTCATCACAGTTTCATGGTCCCCACTGCAGCTTGTGCCCCCCAAACGATCCTTGTTTCAAGCAACGCAGCAGCAACGCAGAAACCCCCACTCTCGAGCGATCAAACGCGCGATCCGCTCAGGGGCTATCTTGATTGGCTGCTGCATTGTGTTGGGGTGGGAATTTAAAATTTTTTTTTCCTGGCAGAGCCACGTCTTGGCAAGCATGCGCAAATCAACTCCATGTGGAAACGGTGAAACGGCTGATTAAAGCAAAGCCCCGTTTCTGTGCGGCTCCATCCTATCTTGTCCACGTGGACACGGGGTCTTGTGCTGCCTTTCATTGCCTTATATTTGTTTAAACCAGGGGTCTTCAAATTATGGCCCTCCAGATGTTCATGGACTACAATTCCCATCAGCCCCTGCCAGCATGGTCAAGTGGTAGGGCTCATGGGAATTGTAGTCTATGAACATCTGGAGGGCCATAGTTTGAAGACCCCTGGTTTAAACAGCCAAAAACAGTCCCACGTTGCTCTGTGTCCACGTTGCTTCCGGGGACGCGAAATTTTAAAAGGCTGCGTACGCATCGCGCACAGCCCACTGTGTCCTGATTGGATGGCAGGCTCTATGTCACTTGCAATGGCGGGAGATTCAACCCCCTGCCCTGATCCTCCCCACTGCTCCCCTCCGATCCGGGTTCATCACAGCATTTTTCAAAAGGTCTACTTTCAACCAGGTCCGGGAAAAACACGTGATAACCCGGACAAGGAGCGCCAGAACCGTGATCGCCAGGAAAGCAGCGAGGAGTTTTGCACCAAACCTGGATATTTTGCGTGAGTATCACGCATCTAATCCTCAGTGGGGAAATGTGGAATAGCAAAATCCACTTGCAAACAATTGTGAAAGTGGATTGCATGTGCGGAAGGGGCCAAAGTAATGACAAAAGATTCCAGCAGTTGCGTAGGAGGTTAAGAGCTCATGTAACTAATCTGGAGGAACCGGGTTTGATTCCCAGCTCTGCTGCCTGAGCTGTGGAGGCTTATCTGGGGAATTCAGATTAGCCTGTGCACTCCCACACATGCCAGCTGGGTGACCTTGGGCTAGTCACAGCTTCTCAGAGCTCTCTCAGCCCCACCCACCTCACAGGGTGTTTGTTGTGAGGGGGAAGAGCAAGGAGATTGTAAGCCCCTTTGAGTCTCCTGCAGGAGAGAAAGGGGGGATATAAATCCAAACTCCTCCTCCTCCTCCTCCTCCACCTCCACCACCTCCACCTCCTCCTCCTCCTCCTCCTCCTTCTTTTATAGTATGTACATGTGTATGGAGAGGATTTCTCTGTCTTGAGGTATCATGAGGGAAAGTTAACTCGCCCCCCTGATCGAAATTTCCCTTCTCTGGTGACATTCTGTGCTTAATCTGCACATTGAGAACAGCCAAATGTTGTTTGGCACATAAAATAATGCTTAAATAATGTGCAACAGATGAGATTTTAAAATGTTTTCCTTAAAAGCAAGACCCAATGAAGCCCTACTCCTAAAGACGCTCCCAGCATCTTAACTCATTCCACAGTACTAATTTCCTCAAAACGCCAAAGTGAAAAAAACAACCCATATATTTCCAGGTACGACCCCAGCATTGTTATTTCGCTGAATGGATGTTCTGCTACAAAGACGGATCAATTCGGTGAAGCGTTAAGAGAGGCAGGACCCAGACTACCAGCACCTGCGATTCCTCCACCCCAGTTATCTGCTAAAAAAGAAAGAAAAGAAAATCCCGACCCAGTTTTCCTTCTCAAATGGAAGGTAAGTGGTTGCTTGTTATACACTTCACTCACCCTTGGGTTGTGACGGGGCTTGAAGATGGGAGAACAGCGGAGCTAAAAACCCTTTCATCTGCAGCCTGTATTCCCCCCCAAGAAAAATCAATAACTACACACACTGGAAGTTTGATACTGCAACCATTCTAGCACACAAATTGGCTGGTGTGTGCGTGCCTGTCTGGGTGGGTAGATATTTATTTTTTTTGCACAAATTGAGCAAGCTGTCTACCAAAAGCTTCTCCGTAAGAAGCCTTCTGGGTAACCACACAGCGCTTAAATGACTGCTGGGTTGCTGTGTGTTTGTGTGTGTGTGTGTGTGTGTGTGTGTGTGTGTGTGTGTGTGTGTGTGTGTGTGTGTGTGTGTGTGTGTTACAGTTGCCCTTGATTCTAGAGGGGGAAGAAAGTAAAGGGCCTGTTACTGTGTTTTGCTCTTTATGTCAGGGTGTGTGTGTGTGTGTGTGTGAGAGAGAGAGAGAGAGAGAGAGAGAGAGAGAGAACCAGCGTGGTGTAGTGGTTAAGAGCAGGTGGATTCTAATCTGGAGAACCGGGTTTGATTCCCCACTCCTCCACATGAGTGGCAGAGGCTTATCTGGTGAACCAGGTTTGTTTCTGCACTCCTACATCCTTGCTGGGTGACCTTGGGCTAGTCACAGTTCTCAGAACTCTCTCAGCCCCGTCTACCTCACAAGGTGTCTGTTGTGGGGAGAGGAAGGGAAAGGAGATTGCAAGCCCATTTGAGTCTCCTCACAGGAGAGAAAGGTGGGGTATAAATCCAAACTCCTCCTCCTCCTCCTCCTCTTCTTCTTCTTCTTCTTCTTCCTCTTCCTCTTCCTCTTCCTCCTCCTCGGGGGGGGGCATGTGAGGAAACCAGACAGGGGCACAAGAGTATAATTAAAAACTTGGTCTCTAAGCTATTTTGGTGGTGTGGTAGGACTAGAGGTATCAGCATTTGTTCGCAGTGATTGATGAATAGAACCTTATTTAGAAGAGGTCTCTCTTTAGGTCCCAGATATTAGAGGTGGGGGGGTCATCAGAGAGTCTTTGATTTCTGTGTCCATTCTTTGGGGCTCTTCAGGGGTCTGTGGTTGACCATTATGAGCACTGGGCAAGCTGGACAATTGGTGTGAACTAACAGAACACTCCATATTCTCTTAATGGATAGGGGGTGCTCTATAAAATAATATTTTATGTATTTATTATATTTGTACCCCACCTTTCTCCCTAGAGGGGACCTAAAGCCATTTAAATTGTTTTCCTCTAGTTTGCTTCAGTCCCAGGACTCCGTGGCTCTAGTTGGACACTCTAGCCAGTATGTCACAAACGCTCACTGGTTTTCTGCAGCGTTGTGGTGCCTCCCGTCCCTTCCGCTGTTCTGTATTGTCAACGTCATATCAAGAGCATGGCTGCTTTGTGTTTGCTAAGTAAGGGAAGTGTTTCTAGCGTTGACATTTAATTTCTCTGCTGCTCCACTTAAAAAAAAGAGAGAGAGAGAGGTTATCCATTGGGAGGTCAAACTCTCCACCCCTTCACTTTTACAGCACTGAGTCACACAAAGGAAAGGGGAGACTTGCCAAAGGAAACTAGCAAGGTCACTTCCTAATTCCCTCCTTTGTGGTTTTCAACTCTGTCATTCATGTTTCCCTGAGCTTTTAAATCTGTTCGACTTCGAGGCTTCATCCTTTCTCGCAAGCCCACCATGAGCCCCAGAGATGAACGGCGGCTTTCCTCTCATTCCCTCACACCCAGAGAGGAATCAAACTGCCAGCAGGTAGCTTAGAAATGGCAGAGTGGGAACCTCTCTTCCCTTTCTTCTGAACTCTTAACTCCACTTTGCTCCGTCTTTCGCTGTGGCCGTACTCCTGTGTTACAGGCTTATGGGCCTCAGTTCAATTGATCCTGCTCGCGGCACATTTGTTATCTTGACATATTTACCTTCCAACCATCGCTTTCCGGCTCCCTTATAGCCAGTTCACACATGAACACTCTCGAAGAAACAGGTACGCCCGTGCTTTGGTTGATAGGAGAGGGAATAAAAAGGAAGAAGAGTTTGGATTTACACCCTGCCTTAATGTCCTGTAAGAACACTCAAGGAAGCTTGTAAGCCCCCTTTGAATCTCCTTACAGGACAGAAAGGGGGCATATAAATCCAACCCTCCTCCTCCTTCTTTCTTCCCTTCTCCTTTCTTCTCCTCCTTCTCCTTCTCCTTCTCCTTCTCCTTCTCCTTCTCCTTCTCCTTCTCCTTCTCCTCCTCCTTCTTTCTTCTCCTTCTCCTTCTCCTTTCTTCTTCTTCTTCTTCTTCTTCTTCTTCTTCTTCTTCTTCTTCTTCTTCTTCTTCTTCTTCTTCTTCTTCTTCTTCTTCTCCTCCTCCTCCTCCTCCTCCTCCTCCCCCCCTCCTCCTCCTCCTTCTTGTTCTTTTTCTTGTTGTTCTTGTTCTTGTTCTTGTTGTTCTTGTTGCTCTTGTTCTTGTTCTTCTTGTTCTTCTTGTTCTTCTTGTTCTTCTTGTTCTAGTTCTTCTTCTTCTTCTTCTTCTTCTTCTTCTTCTTCTTCTTCTTCTTCTTCTTCTTCTTCTTCTTCTTCTTCTTCTTCTTCTTCTTCTTCTTCTTCTTCTTATCTTTGCCCTACCCAGGCTCCACCCCGAAATCTCCAGGAGTTTTCCGATCCAGATTTGGTGGCTCTACTCAAGTGGTAGGCAATGAGTAGACATCAGCAGAGGCTGCTGTGCCTGGCAGCAGGCCCCTAGATGGGGCACAGGTCTCAGCTGGCACCCAACCACACCAACCACAAAGTGGAGTGAGTGCGTATCTCTCACTTCTTCATCCTGCACATTCAAAGTGCCCGCACTCATTGGGGTGAAAAGCACTGTTCTGGTTCCTCAAGAAAGCGGGGAGAATATGATGCAAACCGATGTAATATCCATGTTACATGTTGCTTGTCGTTTTAAGAGCGTGATGAACAGGCTTGCTTCTGCACGGGGAATTTGTGGACCACAGCTTGCTGGTATCTGGCTTCCGGGGATGTTACTGAAATTTGTGGCATCTCTGGCTTGATTTGAAAGTTACACACAAAAGGAAGATAACCCTGAAAGATGACTCCCCCTAAAAAGGTTTGTACACAAAAGATGTCAGCGTTATTACGTGTAGTTTATGTGTTCTGAAGATGGTTCCCCTTTCTTTTGTTGATGGCTATCTGGGGGGAAAATTGTCTTCCTTTCAAGTAAACAGAGCACACGAACATATAAAGCTGATTTCTACTGAGTCAAGCCATTGGTCTGTGAAGGTCGATATGGTCCTTGTAGACCAGGTGTCCCCAGATTTTTTTCAGCATGACAACACTAGCGTGGTGCAGTGGTTAAGAGCAGGTGCACGCTAATCTGGTGAACTGGGTTTGATTCCTGCTCTGCCACTTAACCTGTGGAGGCTTATCTGGGGAACTAGATTACCTTGTGCACTCCAACACATGCCAGCTGGGTGACCTTGGGCTAGTCACAGTTCTTCGGAGTTCTCTCAGCCCCACCCACCACACAGGGTGTTTGTTGGGGGTGGGGAAGGGAAAGGAGATTGTCAGCCCCTTTGAGTCTCCTTACAGGAGAGAAAGGGGGGATATAAATCCAAACTCTTCTTCTTCATGGGGTTCGATCACAAAATGGCTGCCACAAGAGGTGGAGCCACAAACATCCCCAGTGAAAGGCCAAGTGTGGTGAAGAAGAGGAGTAGCTTAAACTATGCGCCGGGAAAGAGATGTGAAAGACAGAATAAACCAAAACTGTGGCGACCAAAGCAAAATTATTTCATTCTGCACAGCCAATCAGATCTTCAGTGACCAATCAGAAGCTGTGCTGGGCAAGAGCCCGCCCACTACTGAAAACACTTGGTGGGCACCCCAAGTTTAGTTTGTTGGTGTTTTCTCTTTTAGAAGAGGGTAGCTAAGCTTGGTGGTAGGGAAAGTGACGAAGCAGCTCCGATGTCATTGCATATGTCATTTTACATTCCTAAGATGTAAACTGTGAAGACTGAATCGAGCCTCTGGAAATGGAATGGAAACTACCCCCTCCCCCAGACTTCTAGAGCTGGGTAATTATATTCTTTTGTAAGCGCATTTGTTTGTTTGCTTGCTTCTTAATTTGCAAGGTCTGGTAATTTTCCAGTGGTCTTGTCAGCCATTAGTGTGAATTAGCGACGTTCGGCTGCTATTGCAGAGTCAGGCAAATCGATGGGCAAAGAAAAATACCCGCCTCAGGAGAAGCAATATGAAATGGCCGCTGATGTTGTCCGACCCCTTTTTTAATATCATGCAGGGCAGTCAACTTGTTCCTTTCAAATGGTCAGCTACGGGGCCGTTGCTTTAGAAATGCTCAGTGTGGTTTTGGTCCACTCTGAATCAATCGGGGGCAAGAACGACAGAGGAGGTGCGACGCGTTTACTAGCAAAGGTTGAAGGACAGAAGTAATTAACACACACAAACACTGTGACATCCTGCTCGATTAATGAAGCTAATTTATCGAGAGAGACTACCGAGATCGGATGGAGGTTGGTGAATCTTGCTCGCTTCCTGGACTTAGAGACTCTCTGGAGGTGTTTGCTGACTCTTGTAGATTGTCAAGGGATAAGGCCGACCAGATGTTCTACCAGTCTGAGGCTGCTGTATGGATTCAATCACAAATACTATTCAGGGACGGCGTCTGTTCGTGCCCAAGATGAGGTTGGTGCCCAAGACTTTTGCTGACCCAATGGAGAAGGGCAGGGAAGTCAGCAACATCTCTACAAAGAAGAAGAAGAGGAAGGAGGAGATGGTGGAGGAGGAGGAGAAATGGATTTATATCCCCCTTTTCTCTCCTGTAAGGAGACTCAAAGGGGCTTACAATCTCCTTGCCCTTCCCTGCCCCCCCACACCAAATGCTCTGTGAGGTGGGTGGGGCTGAGAGAGCTCCATAGAGCTGTGGCTAGTCCAAGGTCACCCAGCTGGGGTGTGTTGGAGTGCACAGGCTAATCTAGTTCCCCAGATAAGCCTCCGCAGCTCAAGTGGCAGAGCAGGGAATCAAACCCGGATCATCAGATTAGAGCGCACCTGCTCTTAACCACTACGCCACACCTTGGCAGTGGAAAGAGCCATCAAATTACAGTTGGCTGAGGAGATCTCATAGGGTTTTCAAGGCAAGAGACCGACAGAGTTAGTTTGCCATTGCCTGCCTCTGCATAGCAACCCTGATTTTCTCAGTGGTCTTCCATCCAAGCACAAGGAGCAGCAGTGGCGTAGTGGTTAAGACCAGGTGCATTCTAATCTGGAGGAACTGGGTTTTGATTCCCAGCTCTGCCGCCTGAGCTGTGGAGGCTTATCTGGGGAATTCAGATTAGCCTATGCACTCCCACACACGCCAGCTGGGTGACCTTGGGCTAATCACAGCTTCTCGGAGCTCTCTCAGCCCCACCTACCTCACAGGGTGTTTGTTGTGAGGGGGGAAGGGCAAGGAGATTGTAAGTCCCTTTGAATCTCCTGCAGGAGAGAAAGGGGGGATATGAATCTGAACTTGTCCTCCTGCTCCTCCTACTCCTCCTGCTCCTCCTGCTCCTACTCCTCCTGCTCCTGCTCCTCCTGCTCCTGTTCCTGTTCCTGCTCCTCCTGCTCCTGCTCCTTCTGCTCCTCCTAGTCCTCCTGCTCCTCCTCCTGCTCCTGCTCCTCCTGCTCCTGCTCCTCCTGCTGCTCCTGCTCCTGTTCCTGTTCCTGCTCCACCTGCTCCTGCTCCTTCTGCTCCTCCTAGTCCTCCTGCTCCTCCTCCTGCTCCTGCTCCTCCTGCTCCTCCTGCTCCTCCTGCTCCTGCTCCTCCTGCTCCTGCTCCTGCTCCTCCTGCTCCTGTTCCTGTTCCTGCTCCTCCTGCTCCTGCTCCTCCTGCTCCTCCTACTCCTCCTGCTCCTGCTCCTCCTGCTCCTTCTCCTGCTCCTTCTCCTGCTCCTGCTCCTCCTCCTCCTCCTCCTTCTTCACTGGCCACTGTCAACCCTGCTTAGCTTCTAGGATTTGACAGGGTCAGGTTAACCTGGGTAGACCAGGTCGGTCAGGGCATGAAGGGACCTAGCCTGCTTTTAGGCCTACTCAAACTAGTCTGAGGCTGGTTGTTTAGGACATGAGTAGGAAATTTGGGGACTTCCTTGAATTAGCACACAAGGGGTGATTTTTTTTGGCCCGCTATATGCTGACACTTGGTGTGTGGTGTTACAAACAGACCTGGTTTTGTGACTGATGAGCTGCTACTAGGATGTGGCAGGAATTTAGAGCATCCAGGGCCAGGTTTGGTTCCAAACCAACTTGGCTGTGAGTCCTTTGCCTTCCCTATTTCAATCTGTGGCACCTGAGGAGGAAAGAAAACGTCTATTAACACTTCCTGTGTGTCAAGGTGATCTTGTTTGTTTGAATGCGGCTGTTGTAGGCCTTCCATCATTTTTATTACGGATAAGGAACGTGTTGTTTCCGTAGCTCCTGAACAGTATTTGCCGAGAATTAACTTGCTTTAAAGCACTCCATTTCCAGATTAGCCATAAAGATTTCTATGGTGCTGTTCCTTCATTTTAACTGATAGCCACTTTTATTCAAGACAATGATGGCTTGCCAGTTTTTATAATCTGAACACTGGGGTTTTTTAAAAGGAAGTCACTTGGGGCACAACGGTCCTCAATTTCCCGAGTCCATAGTCTTCTAAGCATTCAGACTGAAATGTAACCAATATTGTTCCCTTATCAAAATTCATCTTTCTTCCCCACCCCTTAAATATCGGCGGCCGATATTTTTTTGCAGCATGCAAACTGATGTTATTTGACTGTTCCCATTTATGGAGAAGAAAAGTATGATTGTATTGTCGAAGGCTTTCACGGCCGGATTCAACTGGTTCTGGTAGGTTTTCCGGGCTGTGTGGCCGTGGTCTGGTGGATCTTGTTCCTAACGTTTTGCCTGCATCTGTGGCTGGCATCTTCAGAGGTGTATCACAGAGGGAAGTCTGTAACATACACCTCTGAAGATGCCAGCCACAGATGCAGGCAAAATGTTAGGAACAAGATCCACCAGACCATGGTCACACAGCCCGGAAAACCCACCAGAACCAACAAAAGTATGATTATCTGGTAGCAGCGTGTTCTGTAAACAGTGATGTCTGAAGGATTTTCCGGTGACCCTCCTGGTGGTGATTGGGCGAGCTTTTGTGATGTCACGGAATGTTCATGAGTGTTCTAAATGATCTGGGAACAGTCCCGATCCGTTTCAGAGTGGTTCTTCCATTTGTGAGAGAAGAGGTTGGTTTGGTTGGGTTGAAAGCCTTGCATAATTGCAGTGAGTAGGAGAAACTATAGAGAACTAACTGAAGTAAGTAGGTGCTCCTGGTAGTAGGGAAATGAAGAGACGAACAAGGAGGAACACAGGGTTTTGTCAGGCTTTCTTTCCTGGAGGGACTGCAGCTTTTCCAGAAGTAGTCAGATTCTCCTCAGCCAATATATACGGAGAGTGTGGGGAAGGGGAACAGGGAAGGATCCAGGAAGGATCTAACCGTCAGACTGAAGAAGCCCTTTCTAAAGTTAACCCTGCCATGCCCACTAGTATATGGCTCAGTGGCAAAGCATCATTTTTGCATGCTCAAGGTCCAGGATCCAGACGAAAGCCCAGGTGATGTGGAAGACCGCTGCAGAGCCGCTACTCGTCTGAGAGAGCCAGCGTGGTGTAGTGGTTAAGAGCAGGTGGATTCTAATGTGGAGAACCGGGTTTGATTCCCCACTCCTCCACCTGCGTGGTAGAAGTTTATGTGGTGAACCAGATGTGTTTCCGCACTCCTACATTCCTGCTGGGTGACCAGTAGTGGGATCCAAAAACTTTAGTAACAAGTTCCCATGGTGGTGGGATTCAAACTGTGGCGTAGCGCCAATGGGGCTGGGTGGGGCACGACAGGGGCGTGGCTGGGTATTCCGGGGATGGGGCATTCCTGGGCGGGGCTGTGGCAAGGACGCAGCCACTGCGCCGGTCCTTGGGCGGGAAACGAATGCACGCAGGCGCAGGCTGCCACGCACGCCGGTGCACCTCCTGCTAGACTGCTTCAAGTTCTGCGCGCTACTGCTGAGAGGAGGGGCGTTACTAAGGCAAAAATCACATGGCAAAATCACCAATGAGTAACCCCCTCTCGGCACACACAAATAATTAGTAACCTACTCTCGGGAACCTGTGAGAACCTG
Organism: Sphaerodactylus townsendi; assembly: GCF_021028975.2. Taxonomy (NCBI): domain Eukaryota; kingdom Metazoa; phylum Chordata; class Lepidosauria; order Squamata; family Sphaerodactylidae; genus Sphaerodactylus; species Sphaerodactylus townsendi. Next base: position 16,681,539 of record NC_059441.1, on the reverse strand, counting down.
CTGGATCCCACCTCTGTGGGTGACCTTGGGCTAGTTACTATTCTTCCAGAATCTAGCCCAAGCTCTCTTCACCTCGAACCCATGACTCCTGGTCCTAGTCTCTGGAGCAGCAGAAAACAAGCTTGCTCCCTCGCCAACATGACATCCCTTCGTATATCTAAACATGACTTTACTATGTGATGCAGCAGCAATCCTTTCAAAGGATCACTAAAGTGCATTAAAAGTGTATCGCTAAACATGTGTGAAAGAGCCTCAGCTCTTACCATTACGAATCCGACCCCTTGTTTCCGAACAACCTTCCTGGTGCTACTCTGAACTATTTACCCAAAGCTCCTAGATCTGTGGTGGCGAACCTTTGGCACTCCAGATGTTATGGACTACAATTCCCATCAGCCCCTGCCAGCATGGCCAATTGTAGGGGCTGATGGGAATTGTAGTCCATAACATTTGGAGTGCCAAAGGTTCGCCACCACTGTGTAACCTAGATGGATGACAATTTTATAGAAACAGATTTTTAAAAAAACACCCATATTTTTATCCCCCCACCACACACAGTTTAATGCTTGCACGAGCGTGTTCGTAGATAACAGATGTCCTGCTTCTCGGATAGCACGCCGTTTTAAATGCATCCTCACCGTGCCCGCATTTCTTTTTGATCTGCACGTACGTTTTTATTGAGTTTTAGATGTTGCTGGCTGAGGACTGCTGGCATTTTCCATCTTGAGAAATGTTTGCTGAAATGGGGAGATTTCAGATTTCCGCCTCCCCCCTCCCAGCCCTGATCTGAATTCGGAGACGTTCCCCCAAAGCAGGTAACAGATTGGAAACGGAAAAACGGAGAAACTCTCTGGGGAATGCGTTTAAGCAAAGCAATGCCATAAATAGGACCGCTGTCGGCATTTGGGGTAATGTCTTGATATGTGTCATCATGAATTATATATAATTTCCAGATTCATCATATCTTCCTCTGATAAGGGACATTGCTTCTCTGAGTGAGTTTCCTTCACAGCTTAGAAGATTTACTGGTGCATTGCAATTCCTTATAGTGGAGGTTCGGATGAACTTTGGAAACTTGAGATAAGAACTATAAATCTGATGCGGGGTGTTTTTTTTTAACCCGCAAAACTCAGGAATCTATTTTTCAGGATGAGTGTTTGTTGACAGTATTGAGCGGAACAGTGCAAAGAATCACACGTTTTCTGTGGGGTGAAGGCATCATGTCAATTAATGGGTTTTTTTTGTAGTTGGGCAATCTTGTCTTCATTGCTATGTACACACCCGATGCGACTAAGGCAGATTTAAAGGTGGTGGGTTCACGATCCTTGGAAGAAGAAGGAGGAGGAAGAGGAGGTGGAGTTGGAGTAGTAGTAGTTGTTGTTGTTTGGATTTATACCCCACCTTTCTCTCCTGTAAGGAGACTCAAGGTGGCTTACAAGCCCCTTTCCCTTCCTCTCCCCACAACAGACACCTTGGGAGGTTGGTGGGGCTGAGAGAGTTCGGAGAGAACTTTGACTGGCCCAAAGTCATCCAGCAGGAATGTAGGAGTGCGGAAACACATCTGGAAGAGGAAAGATGTATCCGACTTAGCTCTTGGAACAACAGCACTTCGTAGGAGTGCCTTTCAGTTAAGCCTACATTCATACCGATTGTGAGTTGTTTAAAATCCCAGTGTTTGGTTGTATTGCTCATCCTTTAGTTTGTGTAGTTTGGCTAATTATGTCTTTCAGTTGCAACTTGTATTTTTACTGTTTTGTCAGGCAGGTTCTAGAGAACGTAAGGCATCCTATAATAACCTTTCTCCAGCAGAGTGAAAGTAGAGAACGTAAGGCATCCTATAATAACCTTTCTCCAGCAGAGTGAAAGTAGAGGGGAAAGGGTATTGAGAATCCAGTTAGGCAGAGCTGTTCTCCCTTTGGCTCCTGACAAGGTTGGCTCATAAAAAGCTTCAGGGTAGGATGGGGGAAAATGCCGTCAAATTGCCATTGACTTATAGGGATCATTTCTGGGGTTTTCAAGCAAGAGACATTCGGAGATGGTTTGCCATCACCTGCCTTTATGTTGCCACCCTGGACTTCCGTGGCGGTTTCCCATCTCAGTTCTAACCAGTAACACACTGGCAATTGTCTATCCAGAGAATACATGGGTGGAAAGTCATTAAACCACAAAAAAACCTCCTTGGATCATAGGTGTCAAACTCGCAGCCCTCCAGATGGTATGGACTACAGTTCCCATCATCCCCTGCCAGCATCATGCTGGCAGTAGTCCATAGTAGTCCATAACAGTCCATAACATCTGGAGGGCCGTGAGTTTGACACCTGTGCCTTGGATGATTTACAATGCCTTACTGATACTGATTTCCAACCTCCAGGTGGTGACTGGAGATCTCCTGGAATTATAAGCGATCTCCAGACTACACAGATAAGTTTCCCTGGAGGAAATTTGGTGACTTTGGAAGGTGGACTGTATGACTTTGTACCCTGCTGAGGCAGGTATTTCCAGCCCAGAGCTGGCCCTGTACCCACTAAGCCAACGTGGTGTGGTGGTTAAGAGCAGGTGGGTTCTAATCTGGAGAACCGGGTTTGAATCCCCACTCCTCCACCTGAGTGGCAGAGACTTACCTGGTGGACTAGATACGTTTCTGCACTCCTACATTCCTGCTGGGCTAGTCACAGTTGTCTCAGAACTCTTTCAGCCTTACCTACCTCACAAGGTAGGGAGAGGAAGGGAAAGGAGCTTGTAAGCTTCCTTGAGTCTCCTTACAGGACAGAAAGATGGGGTATAAATCCAAACTCTTCTTCTCCTCTTCTTCTTCTACACTTGCCTAAATCCACTGAAGTCAGGGAATGATGTAACCCTACCTATGAGGCCACTGTTAACATCCCATTGGAATTCCAGCCTCTAAGGTTCCTGTTCCTTTGGAGAGCATCCAAGAGGAAGGATACTTTAAGGTATATTATGGGCGTTTCCCCTCTTACCTTTGCTGCCCTTTGCTGTGCGCTATTCTCAGCGCGTGGCATCTCTGGCGCGCGCCCGGGCATCCCCACGCTCTGCGCGGGGTCATCAAAAGGTGCCGTTTCAAGGCGCGCCAGGGATGTCGCATGCTGAGGGGGCGCGAGAGAGGCAGCGTCGGGGCGGCTGCGTTGTCGCCGCCCCTGTAGTGGGGAGTGCTGGGGGACCCAGCGCTACTTGAGGAGAGTAGTGCGGGGCTTAAGGTAAGTGGGGAAAGGGCCTATATCTTTCACTAGGTGGTTACAGATAATATGTGGAGTCACCTTTAACTCTCTGCAGTTGGGATTTCCATGGGTGCTTTGGCATTGATTTGATTGGCTGGTTGGAAGATGAAAATGTGATGTGTTTTGAAAACCCGGCACTGTTTTTCGTCTTGAAGAATGGTAATTCTTCTCTGAAGCTGTAATTCAGTGACTTGGCAGCCGTGGTTCCTGTAGGTGGCAGCCCCTTCCTGTGGTATCTCTTTCCTCAAGTGCTTGTTTGCCTTCATTCTTTCCCCGCCTTGATTAAGAAATTAATAACCAGCCAGATTCTTTTTTTCTGTTGCCTTCTTGAGAAATGGTAGATGTAGGGTTGGGGTTAAGCAGCAAGTTGGCTGCAATGTTTAATGCCCTGGTGCCAGTTTTTCACTTAGCTGCCTTTATTAATTTTGAGAATTAAGACTGTTCTCTGCACATTCAGATCTCTGAATTCTCCCTCCTCCCATTTAATTAGTTCGTTTTTGTGAATTGGGTCCGGTACCCAAACGCATTAGGTACCCAAACTGTCCTGGCAAAAATAATAAAACTTATAATTATATAATGCTTTCAGTGTCCAACTCCTTATGTATTGCCTTCTAATCTGTACGTAGGGATCCCAACCCTTGTCTGGCAATCCCTGGAAACATTATGGGACACTTGTAAGTCGCTTCTTGTTTTGAAACAGGAACTGACATCACGACGCTCTAGGATTTAAAAAAACTCTGTTTCTGTAGGGATGAGCCCCGCGAACACAGCAGAGCCTCAGAAAGAGCACAGGAATGCCTGTGCCATCTGTGCCCTTCTGGGCGCACACGCTCACCCATCCCCCAGACCCCCCGTGAGTCACAGGTCATGAACTACCTGACTCACGGTCACCAGGTGTCCCAGACAAAGGGACAAAGGGGCGCTTGCCCCCAGGTATGGATTAGACCCAAACGCGAACGTTTCCTCTTGCACGTAGACAACCCCATGATGTCATGTATCATATGATATTCTCCCGCTCTCCCGCCTCCCATAAACGCCCCTATCGCAAACCCTAATAAAAGGTGCCAGGGACTAGCACACGGTAGAGTTGCCAGATCCACGGATCACGCTTCCTGCTGCTGGCTCTCTCCACCGGATGATATCTCCGTGTCTCGCCTCTTCCTTGCGACCCTCGCGGGCCGACTTCAGTTTCAAATTTTGAAATGAGAGATTTTGAAATTCCTAGAGCATCTTGACTTTACTTCCTGTTTTGAAGCAGGAAACGGCTTCCTTTTCTTGTTTCCCCCCCCCCCTCATTCTCCCCCTCATGCAGTGAGTGGAGAACAGGGATTGTCACTGGAAGTTCCCTGACATTACTGGTAAGTCACATCTGTAGTTCATTAGTTCTGTAAAGGAGTCCAGTATTGCTGTCCCTATTTGGAGTCAAGAGAAGAGACTGTCTTGCCTGAGGCAATCTAGTGAGCTTGTGGCAATGATGACATTTGAACCAGGGACTTTCATGACCATAGGTTGTTCTTCTATCAGATAAGCTATACCAGTGGTGGCAAACCTTTGGCACTCCAGATGTTATGGACTACAATTCCCATCAGGCCCTGCCAGCTTGGCCAATTGGCCATGCTGGCAGGGGCTGATGGGAAGGTTTGCCACCACGGAGCGATACCCTCACAAGAAGTGACGTGGGATCGGGATGATTTAATGAGAGTACGTCGCTTCCAAATGCATCCTGGGATGAGACACAGGGTCATTCCCATGGTCTTATTTTTTTCCCCTATTTTTATGAGACCCCCTTTCTACAAGACTTGCTGGTTTTGCTTTTCACCTGCACTTTGTCATTTCTCTCATTTCAATTGTGAGCAGAGTAGGGTGGAAAATACTTACAAATGGGACAAGTTAACGACTAGAGTTTTGGGTGCAGGAATAAGACTTTTGCAGCTCAGAAAATGAGTTTCCTGACCCAACCAGTGGAAGCACATTTCAATCTTTCAGGACATTCCACCGCTGACCCAAGAGTGGCCTACAAAGAGTTCTCCTACAAAGATGCTTCAAAAGGAGATTGCAACGTGAGATTGCCTAACTTAGAATCCATTAACAAGTTCAGAACAATGGACCCTGGATTGGAACATAGCATTCTTATCATATTAGAGATGCTAATTTTCTACATTTCCCTCTTCTGTGTATACCTCCCAGCTCTGATTGATTACATTTTGCATTTGTACCCCTGTGTGCTGATTCCAACAGGCTCTTCTTTGTAATATCTCTACCACCTTTCTGACCTGAATAGGACGTCTGATGAATCTTTGTCTCTGACAAAATGAGGTGATTTACAGAAACTTACTCTGTGGGAAAAATGTGTTGAACTCTAAGATGGCGCTGCGTTTCAGTTTTGCCCTCATCCAACCAATAACCTTTTTAAAGCTAAGAACCACTTCAACGAAGTGAAAGTGATGACCGTCGGCCACGCTGATACTGCTTTATACTGAACGCTGCTGCAGGCAGATGTCTAAAATAGGATCTCTCCCTGTGGTGGTATTCAAAGGCTCTTGCTATGAAAGGATCCCTTCGGATGTGTAGCGAGAGTGTACAGTTTTATTCTTCATGTTCAATTAATGTCATGTGGTTTTGCCGGGCTAGGTTAGAGTCAATCTGCCACCTTGGCTCTTGTGACGTCCTTGCCCCGCTCTGGTCCGCCCGTGCGACTGTCATTTCCAAAGGCATTGATTCTCGATTTCATCTTCCAGTTTTTTTTAACAATAATTCTCCTGGCCTCTTTGAAGATCAAGCCCGGCCACGCTGGAGTCCGGAAGGGATTTGTCCTGCCACGTACAATTCACGTCAAAACATCCACGCATATCACTCATTCAGGACGGGGGTTTGTCGCCTCTATTCTTTGCAGGCTCTTTGCTAAATAATTTTATTAATGTTGCCCAGTGAGCTTATTCAATGGAAAGGAAATCTAACGCGGGCAATCCCAGAAGAGTAAATTTGTGGACTCCCGGCTCTGCTTTGCTTGCGTCCCCTGTTTCCCGCTCTTATATTTTAATTTTGAAAAACATGTTTTTTCTCTTCAAAAAACTTTTCTCAGAAGATCATCCATGCTTATTTTCATTCCCGACTTTCTGCCGCGTGTGCTCGAGGTGGCTTACAACACCAAGAAGGTGTAAAATGAGTAGCTGTGTTCTTTATAAATTGATGCTGCTTAAGGAGCAGCAGTGGCGTAGGAGGTTAAGAGCTCATGTATCTAATCTGGAGGAACCGGGTTTGATGCCCCGCTCTGCCGCCTGAGCTGCGGAGGCTTATCTGGGGAATTCAGATTAGCCTGGGCACTCCCACACACGCCAGCTGGGTGACCTTGGGCTCGTCACAGCTCTTCTGAGCTCTCTCAGCCCCACCCACCTCACAGGGTGTTTGTTGTGAGGGGGGAAGGGCAAGGAGATTGTCAGCCCCTTTGAGTCTCCCGCAGGAGAGAAAGGGGGGATATAAATCCAAACTCTTCTTCTTCTTTCTCTTAAAGCAAACTTAATACAGTCAAAATGAACGTCGAAACCACCAGCGCAAATTGTAGAAGAGAATTGCATAGCGTTGGGGCAAAATCCTTAGGAACAAAAAAATATTTTTGTGATGTGTACAGCCTGATGAACAATTCTGGTGCGCTCGGAAACTTGTATGCTGTTTTGGTGTCTTTTTGGTTGGCCCTAATCAAAAGGCATCAAACGTTGGGGTGTTTTTTGGATTTAGCTCTGAATGAACACAACTGCCTGCAACTTCTTTCTACTTTTAGAAAAAAGTTTCTGAGATAATTTGAGATGGACATAGCAGATTTGAAAGGGCATATGTCGGCATATTGACTTGTGATGTTGATTTCCCATGACAACACTTCAGGGGTAAACACAGAACCCTGGAGGTAACTTGTTGGTGTGAATATGGCCTCTCCCCTGTGCATCTGAGGCCTGTAGCAGTTTATATCTGAGATAACCCTATTTTTGGCACATTTTCTATTACAGCAACCATCTGGTTTGTCACATCTGGGAGTCAACTGGGTGCTGTGAAGCTTGATATTTGTATCACTTGTGCTTTCATATTAAAGAACCCCAAAGTTTCTTTCCCTGGATTCAAGTGAGGTCGTATGATGCTTATCAAAGAATCATGCATTTTGACATGACTTCTGGCTTCGTTGACAAGAGCCAGCGTGGTGTAGTGGTTAAGAGCGGGTGGATTCTAACCTGGAGAACCGGGTTTGATTCCCCACTCCTCCACCTGAGTGGCGGAGGCTTATCTAGTGAACCAGATGTGTTTCCACACTCCTGCATTCCTGCTAGGTGACCTTGGGCTAGTCACTCTTTGGAGCTCTCTCAGCCCCACCGACCTCACAAGGTGTCTGTTGTGGGGAGAGGAAGGGAAATGAGTTTGTAAACCACCTTGAGTCTCCTTACAGGAGAGAAAGGTGGGGTATAAATCCAAACTCTTCTTCATCTTCTTTTCTCCTGGGATGTCTCACAGTGGCAATAGGGCCAGGGAAACGTTGGCCCAGCTGTACAGATAAACTAGGCAGCCACCTAGGGTACCAAGATTTTAAGGGTGCCAAATTAGATACAAGTGCATTTTCTATGTTTATTTTCACACTATTCAGTTCTACTCAGAGTTCACCTCAGGCGCCAAAAATTCTTCCCTCGGCCCTGAGTAGGAATAATAACCAGTGAAAAAAAAATCACTTGAATGTCAAAGACTATCATGTATTACAGGGTTTGTTGCTAATTGAGCCTAATGCATTAGCTAATTCAATGGAGAGAGGCTGTATTCTGTCATGGGTTTTTCGATCGATCCACTGTCATTTCAGTTGCAGCTGAATTCTAGTTGGTTGTTGATGTCTGTAGGGGGAAATGTGCTCTGTTCCTTTATTTAAAATAATATGAATGTTCCAGAAGAGTTTCCTGTGTTGGCGGAATAATATGAATGTTCCAGAAGAGTTTCCTGTGTTGGCGGAATAATAGGAATGTTCCAGAAGAGTTTCCTGTGTAGGCGGAATAATAGGAATGTTCCAGAAGAGTTTCCTGTGTTGGCGGAATAATAGGAATGTTCCAGAAGAGTTTCCTGTGTTGGCGGAATAATAGGAATGTTCCAGAAGAGTTTCCTGTGTTGGCGGAATAATAGGAATGTTCCAGAAGAGTTTCCTGAGTTGGAGGAATAATAGGAATGTTCCAGAAGAGTTTCCTGAGTTGGCGGAATAATAGGAATGTTCCAGAAGAGTTTCCTGTGTTGGCGGAATAATAGGAATGTTCCAGAAGAGTTTCCTGTGTTGGCAGAATAATAGGAATGTTCCATAAGAGTTATGAACATTCCTGTGTTGGTGGAAGTTTCCTGTGTTGGTGGAAGTCTCCTTTGCAGCAGAGGGAAGTGCTGCCGTTACCAGACTAAATAATCAGGATCCATGCCAAGTTTTTGTGCAGTTGAACTTATGAGGTATCATTAGAAGGTTCTAAGTTTAATCCCATCACCTTCAGTTCAAAGGACCAGCTGATGATGAAGAAGAAGAGTTTGAATTTATATCCAGGGGCGTACTGCCCAAGGGGACATATGGATCAAATGTCCCCGGGCTGCAGCCATTTAGTCTCGTTGGGGGCAAAAAATCACGTGACACAGGAAATTAGAAATGTTGTTTGGTCGTGGTGGGGGAGGGTGGCTGCCCAATGTGGGAGGGGGGGGAGCGGAAAACTCAGATTTTGCACTGGGCTACATTTTCCCTAGATATGCCTCTGTTTATATCCCACTTTTCTGTCCTGCAAGGAGACTCAAGGAGGCTTACAAACTCCTTTCCCTTCCTCTCCCCATAACAGACACAAATCTCCCATTTTCGTGTGAACATGTGCTTGGATATTCTTCCACTCCTTGAGTCTCTAGAAGCCGCCCTCTAGAAGTGGGAAGATCAGTGCCTGCTCATGAATGCTATGACATTCAAGACAAGAGCCGTTTTGCGCATGCCTCTGGGCATGCCCAAAACTTAAGTACCTGGGAGCAGAGGTGAACAAGCTCAGCCGAATCATATCCAGCTGCTGTGAACCACCTAGTAGGATTCCCCTCACTTCCTTTGCCATTCTAGTCAGCTCCTCTGACTTCCTGCTTCTGATGTTTTCTCATGCTGGGAAGCGCAGATAAATTTGTCAAGGGAAATAATTCCATTTCACCGAAGGCTGTATGTTAATAGACTTGGAAAGAGTTCCTGCTTGCTTATTGTTTTATGAATCATCAAAGTCGCGTTCCAAAAATAATCGCTGAGTCACAGGACTTTTAAAAAAGTGATATGTCTGCTCGTAATGATGTATAACAATAGGTTATCAGCGAGATCTAAAACAGGCGTGCGCTGCAACCTCCGATAGATCCTGCTGCGGAGATAATTGAAAGGTATCAGGAGCCAGTCTGATGAGGGAACTGAAGAAGTCTCACTTGCCTAGAGGTGATTATTTTTTATTTATAGAAAAGAAATGTATTGGCAAAACTCGCAGCATTCAAAACAACATGCTAAAGAACATTAACATATACACAGCTGTCAGAATATGAACCTCACATAAATTAAGCAAGGCACCTCAAACATTTCATCAGCACCTAAACTTTAACAAACTGGGTGCCAGGTGAATTGCTGCGAGATAAATATTTCCCTGCCAAGGAGCCACCACAGAGAAAGCCCCGTTCCTGGTTGCCCCTACTCACCTTACCACAGAAAATGGAGGTACATAGATTTGGGCCTCTGACATTGATAGTAATTGGAAGGCAGGCCGATAAGTAATTTGGTGGTCCTTCACGCACTGTTCCTGGGCTGTGATTTTCCCCTTTACCACAAGCTCTGGAAGGACAGCGGTAGAAGCACCCGAAAGAACCGGAACGACATTTATATATTTATTTTCTGTGAATTTATTTCCCACCCATCACCAGCATCCCCCAGCCAACAAGACCTTCTTTAGCAACTCTTCTAATGAGAGATGACTCAGGAGATGCATTCCAGCTAGAGAGGCAGTTTTTGTATTGTTTTAATCTACCGTAAATTGCCATTTAATCAAAAGGTGAGGGCGCAAATCTCCAGAATGAATAAATAGATAGCTTTAAAAAGGGCTTGGACAGATTGATGGAGGAGAAGTCGATCTATGGCTACCAATCTTGATCCTCCTTGATCTGAGATTGCAAATGCCTTAGCAGACCAGGTGCTCAGGAGCAGCAGCAGCAGAAGGCCATTGCTTTTACCTCCTGCTTGTGAGCTCCCAAAGGCACCTGGTGGGCCACTGCGAGTAGCAGAGTGTTGGACTAGATGGACTCTGGTCTGATCCAGCAGGCTAGTTCTTATGTTCTTATGTTCTAGATGGGAGACTTCAGTCTGAGAAGATCTCTCAGCCCTCCTGTGTTTCTGGTTGTCACAGGAGAGGGTACGTGCTATAATTTGTTCTTTACCCGCGTACATTTAACTTGCTTGTTCGTTTACTGAGACGTTGTGGCTTTATAATACTGTCTGTTGAATGTTGTAGAGTTCTTTTGTCACTCTGAAAGCTGCTAAAATTCACAGTGCCATTTTAAGCAGAGCTGCACTCTTCCATGTCTACTGCAGTCTATGGGTTTAGAAGAGTGTAACCAGGAATGGAGGAAGGATTTTTGGTCTCCAGTGCCCCCCACTGCAGAGGTGGGATCCAGCAGGTTCTCACAGGTTCCTGAGAGTAGGTTACTAATTATTTGTGTGTGCCGAGAGGGGGTTACTAATGGGTGATTTTGCCACGTGATTTTTGCCTTAGTTACGCCCCTCCTCTCAGCAGTAGCGCACAGAACTTGGAGCAGTCTAGCAGGAGGTGCACTGGCGTGCATGGCAGCCTGCGCCTGCGTGCATTCGTTTCCCGCCCAAGGGTGCCACAGCCCCACCCAGGAATGCCCCGCCCCCGGAATGCCCGCCACCACCACCACCCCGTCGTGCCCCGCCCAGCCCTACTGGCGTTACGCCACAGTTTGAATCCCACCACCATGGGAATCTGTAACTAAAATTTTTGGATCCCACCACTGCCCCACTGCAACATCAAGAGGTCCCACTGCAACCCCTGCCCCAGGGGGTTAGGAGGCTCTTTGAGTGATATCAGATATTGGGTCTTTTGTATCTTGGTTTGATGTTGTATTTGATTATTTTGGTTTTAATTATTTAATAATTTAATGCCACCCTTCGGGGGTAGGTGGTATATTAAATTGAATAAATCAATAAATATTGTAAGGATGTTTTAATGGTTTTACCCTGTATACCGCCAGAGCCCTTTGGGGGTGGGTCGTATAACAAATTTAATAAACAAACAAACAAACAAACAAACAAATAAAATGATAAATGCACTCGTACAGAGGAAAAGGAGAGTGAAATTTGATTGCTTGTTACTTGACATTTGAAATGGATAATGTAAAAATAAACGTAGAAATTCACTTCTGTCTGTTTTGGTTTCTTTGAAAGCTTGAAGCCCTCGACAATTACCTACTTCGTCTGCATGGTAGGGTGGGCTGTGAGTGTAACTCTGGCCAGTACCTAAGTGAGTTCTGGTTTGACTTCAGATTTCCCAGTAGGGTTAGAATCATATTGGAAGAGACCACAAGGGTCATCAAGTCCAACCCCTTGCCACACAGGAACACACAATTAGTTCCGCGTTGAAGATATTGGGAAATAGAGCCAGAGGAGGGAGTTTGAGGAAGGGTGGGACTTCCTGAGTGCTATAATGCCACTGAATCCACCTTCCAAAAGGGCCATTTTCTCCAGATGAAATAACCTTTGTCATCTGGAGATGAGTTGTAATCCCCAAAGATCTCCACTTTCCTCCTGAGTGCTAACAATCCTATTCCCCAGACATCCAACCACATTAGCAAGTTGTTGTAGACAATATACTATAGTACAATATACTATACTATAGACAATATACTATAGACCCGTGGTGGCGAACCTATGGCACTCCAGATGTTCATGGACTACAATTCCCATCAGCCCCTGACATCAATTGGCCATGCTGGCAGGGGCTGATGGGAATTGTAATGAACATCTGGAGTGCCATAGGTTCGCCACCACTGCTATAGATTATAGTGGTGGGATTCAGCAGGTTCATACCACTTCGGCAGAACCGGTTGTTAAAATAGTGCTTGTATACAACCAGTTGTTAAATTATTTGAATCCCACCACTGCTGTCTCATGGGAAGAAGGAGGAGGAGGAGTAGTTTGGATTTATACCCCACCTTTCTCTCCTGTAAGGAGACTCAAGGTGGCTTACAAGCTCCTTTCCCTTCCTCTCCCCACAACAGACACCTTGTGAGACAGGTGGGGCTGAGAGAGTTCAGAGAGAACTGTGACCCAGCAGGAATGTAGGAGTCTGGAAACACATCTGGAAACAAAACTGTAACTTCATTCACCACATGCAAGATAGGTCTTTCTTTTGGAATACTCCATTTGGGGTCCCAGTGCCTACTAATAGACACCCTCCTCCAAATCTTTGTTTACTGTGGATGCAAGTTACCACTGCTTTTGGAGGGGACGAATTGATACGGGGGAAACCAGGGAGGCCTTCAGACACCCGTCGCATTTGATGGAGAGGCTGAGAACAACAGTGCTTGAGAAATTACGCTCTCCCCGGTTTCTCATCTGGAGAAACCTATTAACATTCCACTGTATGTCAGAAGATTGACAGCAAACCGTAATGGGCTAAAAATCTTTCCAGGGTGCACGGCGAGAGAAACAGAGCACGGCCCACTTGTAATAAGGGAAGCGGTGGCGCGGCTGCATTAGCTGGCGGGTAACGATCCTGCTTTCACCTAATTATCATATCGAGGCTATCACCGAGCCTGTTTTGCATTGTAGTGCGCGCAGCATACAGGGGCCCTTGATTGAGTAATGATTTACACGGCGGCGCAGCTCGAAAGTCATGATGGCAGCAGTTTAGGAAGCCAATCAGGGCAATTTGTTTGTGTTGAGTTGATCAAAATATTTGTACACAGTTATACCTTCACCCCCACCTTTTTGTGGCTCTGCTGGCACTGTTTAAATATGCCGTCAGTCCCATAACAATATCAGGCATTCAAAGATCATGCACAGAATATGAAGAAGAAAAAGAGTAGTCGTAGTAGTAGAAGAAGAAGAAGAGTTTGGATTTATATTCCCCCTTTCTCTCCTGTAGGAGACTCAAAGGGGCTTACAATCTCCTTGCCCTTCCACCCTCACAACAAACACCCTGTGAGGTAGGTGGGGCTGAAAGAGCTCCGAGAAGCTGTGACTAGCCCAAGGTCACCCAGCTGGCGTGTGTGGGAGTGCACAGGCTAATCTGAATTCCCCAGATAAGCCTCCACAGCTCAGGCGGCAGAGCTGGGAATCAAACCCGGTTCCTCCAGATTAGATACACGAGCTCTTAACCTCCTACACTACTACTACTACTACTACTACTACTACTACTACTACTACTACTACTACTACTACTACTAGTAGTAGTAGTAGTAGTAGTAGTAGTAGTAGTAGTAGTAGTTTGGATTTATACCCCACTTTTCTTTCCTGTAAGGAGACTCAAGGTGGCTTACAAGCTCCTTTCCCTTCCTCTGCCCACAACAGACACTTTGTGAGGCAGGTGGGGCTGAGAGAGCTCTGAAGAACAGCGACTAGCCCAAGGTCACCTAGCAGGAATGTAGGAGTGTGGAAACACATCTGGGTCCTCAGTTAAGCCTCTGTCACTCAGGTGGAGGAGTCGAGAATCAAACGCGGTTCTCCAGATTAGAATCCACATGAGTGTATTTGTAGGGCTGCTAGCTGTGGGTTGGAAAATACCTGGAGATTTTGGGGGGTGGAGCCTGAGGGGGCGGGGTTTGGGGGGAGCTTTGGTCGGATATAATGCCATAGAGTCTACCTTCCAAAGTCACCATTTTCTCCGACTGATCTCTGTTGCCTGGAGATCCGTTGTGACAGCAGGATATCTCCAGTCACGACTGTAAGTTGGCAACCAGTGTATTTGTGCTTCCCCTGTGTACTGAGAGTAGAACTTGGATGCCAGTGTAGATCTCTCCAGCTGCGTTGGCTGTTGGTATTGCCAGCTTCAAGTTTGAAAATTCCCGGAGATTTGCAGGAGAACTTGGGCAGGGTAGGGTTTGAAGACAGCATGGAGTTCCATAAACATTTTTTCTGGAATCTGGAATCAAACTTGAGTTTGTTAGTACCTTAGAAACCAACAAGACTGTTGAGTTGTAAGCATTCAAGAGTGAGGGCACCCTTTGGCAGATATCTGTAGATCAGTTGGCATTCTGAGAGATTTCTTGACCCCAACTAGAGGTTGACAACATTAATAGGTGCCATCTGCATTAGGTCTTTCAATTAATTGGGCCCGTGCACAACCCTGTATGAGGAAGCTCTTCAGAAACAATCAAAGATAGCCAACCCTGCTTTCCCTGCAGGAAAAGACCAAACCATACTTTCTCCACCCCCTCTCCAATTCTCCAGGAATTTTCCACCCTAGAGATGACAACTCTATTAACTGTCAAGTTTTATGGCTTCAACTTAGCAGTGGCGCAGTGGTTAAGAGCAGGTGCATTCTAATCTGGAGGAACCGGGTTTGATTCCCCGCTCTGCTGCTTGAGCTGTGGAGGCTTATCTGGGGAATTCAGATTAGCCTGCGCACTCCCACACACGCCAGCTGAGTGACCTTGGGCAAGTCACAGCTTTTCGGAACTCTCTCAGCCCCGCCCACCTCACAGGGTGTTTGTTGTGAGGGGGGAAGGGCAAGGAGATTGTAAGCCCCTTTGAGTCTCCTGCATGTGTGGAAAGGGGGGATATAAATCCAAGCACCACCACCACCACCACCACCACCACCACCTCCTCCTCCTCCTCCTCCTCCTCCTTCTTCTTCTTCTCCTCCTCTTCTTCTTCTTCTTCTCCTCCTCCTCTTCTTCTTCTTCTTCTTCTTCTTCCTCCTCCTCCTCCTCCTCCTCCTCCTCCTCCTCCTCCTCCTCCTCCTCCTTCTTCTTCTCCTTCTCCTTCTTCTTCTCCTCCTCCTCCTTCTCCTCCTTCTTCTCCTTCTCCTCCTTCTTCTTCTTCTTCTTCTTCTTCTTCTTCTTCTTCTTCTTCTTCTTCTTCTTCTTCTTCTTCTTCTCCTCCTCCTCTTCTTCTTCTCCTCCTCCTCCTCTTCTTCTTCTCCTCCTCCTCCTCCTCCTCCTCCTCCTCCTCCTTCTCTTCTCCTTCTCCTTCTCCTTCTCCTTCTCCTTCTCCTTCTCCTTCTTCTCCTTCTTCTTCTTCTTCTTCTTCTTCTTCTTCTTCTTCTTCTTCTTCTTCTTCTTCTTCTTCTTCTTCTTCTTCTTCTTCTTCTTCTTCTTCTTCTTCTTCTTCTTCTTCTTCTTCTTTCCCCTTTCAATTTGGTTTGTGATTTGCCACCAGTTTTACCCCCTGTGAACGTGGTCTAAGTCTGTAGCTCTTGTAAAAGCTTTCGCTCTGGCAGAGGTTATTTGCAGCATATCTGTGGTTTTTTAAAAGATGCTTCGCCTGTCACTGCCTTGGTTTGCCACCAAGTGCACTGAACTTTAGTCCAGAACAGAAAAAAATATCTCTGAACTTGCTTCTGCTTCGCCAGCACCATTGTTCATCTTGAGGCTTCCTGACGGCCTTCACGTCTCCTGCTGTTTGTGCAGCAAAACGCTGTGAATCATTTTCTAAAAATGAGCAAGATGCATTTTCTGTTCTCACAAGAGCAGATTGTTTGCCGTTGATGATCGCTGCCTTTCTATTTAAGTATGCTGTTGGGGCCCTGAAGTGGAAGCTGGTGAATAGGCACCAATTCAATCTCTTTCCAGATGTTCACGTACACCAAGAGCATACTGTCTGTGTGAAATGGGAGCACATGTTACCCATAGTCCTCCCAGTAATATGCATGGGTGCCAGGTTGTGAATTGGGGCAATGCGCACATTGGCTACGTGTTGTGCATGCAGCCTCTGTGTGCATCAGTGCAAACCCGGAAAAATCCAGTGGTCGTTTCAATTCTACTGAAGTTGTATTTGTATGGTAAATATGCCATGTGGCCCTGTTCCTGCTAAGCTTCCTGGTTGCTCGCTCCCTCTCCCAGCCCCGATCTCCCACTCTCAAGAAACTGGAGAAAAAATGACCTCCACAATGATGCTCTAGGTCAGTGGTGGCGAACCTTTGGCACTCCAGATGTTATGGACTACAATTCCCATCAGCCCCTGCCAGCATGGTCAATTGGCCATGCTGGCAGGGGCTGATGAGAATTGTAGTCCATAACATCTGGAGTGCCAAAGGTTTGCCACCACTGGTCTAAAGCATAGATGTCAAACTCAGGTCCTCCAGGTGTTCGTGGCCTACAATTCCCAGCAGCCCCTGCCAGCATGGCCAATTGGCATGGGCTGATAGGAATTGTAGTCCATAACATCTGGAGTGCCAAAGGTTCTCCACCACGGCTCTAGGTCTAGGACACAGGTGTCAAACTCACGGCCCTCCAGATGTTATGGACTACAGTTCCCATCATGATGCTGGCAGGGGATGATGGGAACTGTAGTCCATAACATCTGGAGGGCCACGAGTTTGACACCTATGCTCTAGGAATTTCCCCTAGTCGCTGTGCTTCTTATCATACAGATTGGGGAAATTCCTAGAGCGTCGCCTGGCTGGGAGGGACATCACATCCTCCCCAGCTTCACTTCTTCCAGGGACCGCCCTCAAAATCCCCCAGAAATTGCTGAGGCAATGTTGGGAACTCTAGCAACTACACACAGTGTGAGCTCCCATTAAGGAAGTTGGTAACTTCTGGTAGTCCTGACTGTAACATCTGAAAACCAGCTGGCTTTCACTTGATGCTTCTTTCTGGAGTTGCTAGTCAGGGGTCTGCATCCTGCGGCTCTCCATATGTTCATGGACTACAATTCCCATCAGCCCCTGCCACCATGGTTGCAGACACTGGCAGGAGATGCTAGGGGACGAGGACAGTGAAAGTGGCATCATTCTGACACCATAAAGTTGATTCCAGCAAGAACCTGGAAGTGATGTCATCACGTTGGGGTGATGCTCTAGGTGATACTCCAGAACTCTATGTTGACACCTCTCTCATTGTTCTGCTAAGCAGGAATGGCAGGACCATGAGTGGGTGGTCTCCTGATATCGTGTGAGACAGGATTTGGCTGCTCTATTGCTCCCCGCCCTTTACCCTTATTATGTTTTCGCAGTTCTTACCTAATACTCATTTCTAGTTCTACTTTACGGGAAGATCAGATATCTCACAAGACAGATATCAACCTAACTCCCAATTTACCCATATGGGGAAAATGACTTGAGCAGCTCTAAGAGGTATGGAATATTGATAGCAGTAGAGTGTCAAAGAAGAATGGGACACAGATCTCACCTGGACTACGGTGTCCCGTTCTGGGCGCCACAGTTCAAGAAGGATATTGACAAGCTGGAACGAGTCCAGAGGAGGGCGACCAAAATGGTAAAAGGTCTAGATTCCATGCCCTTTGAGGAGCAGGTTAGGGAGCTGGGGATGTTTAGTCTGGAGAAAAGAAGATTAAGCAGAGACACGATAGCCATGTTTAAATATTTGAAGGGAGATTGTTTTCTGCTGCTCCAGAGACCAGGACACGGAGTAATGGATTCAAGGTGCAGGAAAAGAGATTCCACCTAAACATTCGGAAGAACTTCCTGACGGTCAGGGCTGTTCGACAGTGGAATGCACTGACTCAGAGGGTGGTGGAGTCTCCTCCTTTGGAGGTTTTTGAACAGAGGCTGGGTGACATCTGTCAGGAGTGCTTTGATTGTGTGTTTCTGCACGGCAGGGGGATTGGACTTGATGGCCCTTGGGGTCTCTTCCAGTTCTATGATTCTCAGAATAAGTCATGTTGGGGTGGCAATTGGCATTCTTAAGCCTCTAAAAGCTTTATCATATAGCATTAGAAGACCTCAGGCAGGGGGAACTCTAGGGTTATGCCTGATTCCTGATGAATCCCCACTTTGTCAATGTATAATAAGAAGACTGGAGGAAAACAACCAGTCCAGGCAACCCAAAATAAATTCCTACATTGCAACGAAGTGTGTGTAAATATCTATCTATCTATATATATATAAATCTATCAGTTCATTTTTCTGCTGACAGATAATCTCCCAAACTACTGGACCGATTGCTTTGAAATTTTCACACAATGTCACATTCACGTGCGGCCAGGTTTTCATACTGTTTCCACACCTCCTGTTGTGTACATGTCACAACTGTGCCAGTTATTGTGTACATGCTACACCTGTGACAGTTGGAACAACAGTTCTGTTCCGCAACAGCGCCATCTGCTGGCCGTCAAAGCAACACCCTCTGATACAAGGGAACCAACCATGCCTTCCTTGAAAACCACTGCCTTATGGAGTGAAAGGGATGGGGCGGGCCATCTGCACATGGCCCACCCACCTTAGCGGAGGAAGGGGAAGGTGAGGGAGGGTCCAGGGGTTTGCTGGACCAAACACTCTGAAATTTGAACACAACGTAGCTCATGCCCCCCAGCATGTTTTACGCTAGATAATTCGCCTGCAAGGGAAGGGAGTGAAAGGGTCAGGCTCAGCCCACCTGGACATGGCCCACCCACCCTAGCAGAGGAAGGGGAACATTAGGGAGGGACCTGCAGGGTTGCCATGCAAGGGAACGGGAGAGAGGGAGGGGAGCGAGGGGCCCCTTGCCTCTCCCCTCCCTTGCAATCATTGTGCAATGACACATGTTTGAACCGTTCGCTTCCCCTTTTCTTCCTTTTCCACTTCACCAAACTCAGCCACAGCAACGCGTGGCCGGGCATGCTAGTCACTTATAAGAAATAGGAACACAGTTTCTAGACTTGTTAAGCAAATACAATATGAACAACCGTGGCCTGTACTGAATTTCTGTTTGTGCTACTGAACTTTGTATTGACTCCTGTTCGGGGCACATGACTCGTTCGCTGCTTCCTCCTGTGTAAACGGCTCTTCCGTTTATAGCACATGGAGCGCCCTCCTGTCCTGATACATTAAATTACATACCCACTTTCAGCAAAATACATGTTTTGGAAACAGGCTGTCAATTGTCCAAGAAGATTTAACTTTATGGTTTGGAAATGGATTGTGAATTTTCTCCCTCTCTCTTTTCCAAATTCCATTTGGAGATGGGGCTGAGATTTTGTTGTGTGGAGAACCGGTGGCTGTGAATCTCTCTCTCTCTCTCTCCTTTCACTCTCTGGATAGTTCAATCAATATTAACGCCCCAGAATGTCATGATTTTCATAAATTATTGCGCAGGTAGCCAATGGAAATTGCATAAGAGCCGGCATAATAATAGCTTGTCCTCTGCAGAGTGTCTTAAGGAACTTCTACAGACTCTGTTCTAACTAGTTTAGAAGTCTTGCCATTATAACTTCTTTTGCATGAAATATATTAGCATTTAAACAACATTTTTCATTCTGTCAGTGCAAAAATGGTTTCTCCATTCCCTCCCCCTCTTGCTGCAAGGAAAAAAGTAATCTGGGCTTCACCTTTCTGGGATGGAAATCAAAAGAGGTTGGTTTTTGTCTAAGAAAAACTGCTTCTGTTTTCTTGTGACTTTGGAAAGCTGGTGGCAATTGGAATAAGTCTCTGGTATCAACATGGCAATTTACTAATCAGGAAGAAATTGGGCCGTTCCCGAAACACGCCCTGTGTTTACTGCAAAGCGGATTTAAGGCGCCATTTTCAGGAGCAGCTCGAGAGGAGCAGCTGCGCAGAACAGTCAAAATTATAAATGTAACATTTGCATACGTCTGATAAAGTGCCACGGAGCGGGCTTTGCTGATTGAGGTCTTCGGAGGGCAGGGAAGATAGCAATAAATGAGGTGCTGAAATAAGTCAACTGCTGACAATCCAAAGTCTGAGAAGGAACGCTAAGACCCTAATCAGTTTTCCCATTGTAAACCCCCGCCTTTTCTCCATTGCAAGATAGAAGTTTGAAAGCGGAACTGCTTACATAATTTAAAAGAAATGGGAATCCAAAGCCAGAAAGGAGAAACTGGAGGCTGAAATGAAGTAGCGGAGATGCATCATTTGCAGTGTTTCCGGGTGGGCTGGTGTAGTGGTTAAGAGCGGTGGGCTGTGATCTTGGATAACCAGGTTTTATTCCCTGCTCCTCCACGTGAGCAGCAGACTCTTATCTGGTGAACTGAGTTTGTTTCCCCACTGCTACACATAAAGCTTGCTGGGTGACCTTGAGCTAGTTCAGGGGTAGGGAACCTGCGGCTCTCCAGATGTTCAGGAACTACAATTCCCATCAGCCTCTGTCAGCATGGCCAATTGGCCATGCTGGTAGGGGCTGATGGGAATTGTAGTTCCTGAACATCTGGAGAGCCGCAGGTTCCCTACCCCTGAGCTAGTTAGTTCTCTGAAGACTCTCTCAACCTACTTCACAAGGTCTCTGTTGTGGGGAGAGGAAGGGAAGGTGGTTGTAAGCCTCTTTGAAACTCTTCACGGTTGAGAAAAATCCAACCACATATTCTGTGCTTCTTGGGTGAGGACCAACTTCAGGACAAGTAGATGCACCTTATAGCACATGGGTGGTCTGAATAGTTTCTCCTCAACAGCTTGTCAAAAAATATTGCCGTTTCTAAGCAGATTAGAGAATGGCAGATATTAAGTACATGCTCAGTTAAGGAAATACCTCTTTACTCAACCAGTAAGTAAATGGTCATATTAAATGCCAGTGAATATAGTGATAGCTTTAATAGGGAAGACCAGGGGGGATTCCTTGGCATAGATGTATAAGAAGGCGAGCTAAATGGTCATATCCCTCTAAATGCACCAGACTCCAAGCAATATAGTATCTTAGCCCTTCCCTCACAAATAAACACCCCAAGCAGGTAGGTGGGGCCGAGAGCCCGAAGCCGTGACTCAGCGCCAATTGGTCACCCAGCCAGCAGGCTAATCTGAATCTTTGTAGAATCACCATGAAGACATCTGTAGCACTTTGACAGATTATTGCAGAAGACCGAGAAAGAATGACAATATAAGAAGGGCAGAAAGAGCAGTGTCTCTCATAAGAACATAAGAAAGAGCCTGCTGGATCAGACCAGAGTCCATCTAGTCCAGCTCTCTGCTACTCGCAGTGGCTCCACTCAGGGTGCCTTTGGGAGCTCAAGCATGCAGGGAGGCAAGTGAAAGCAATGGCGCTGCACTCGCTGCGAGTTCTTCGAGCACCTGGTCTGCTAAGGCATTTGCAATCTCGGATCAAGGAGGATCAAGATTGGTAGCCACAGATTGACTTCTCCTCCATCAATCTGTCCAAGCCTCTTTTAAAACTACCCAGGTTAGTGACCATCACCACCTCCTGTGGCAGCATATTCCAAACACCTTCAATCATTGCAACAGCCAGTGTGAAGAAATGTTTCCTTTTATTAGTCCTAATTCTTCCCCAGCATTTCTCAAATGGATGCCCCCCCTGGTTTTAGTAAGTATTGTGAAAAAGAGAAAAATTTCTCTGTGCAAGCTAACATTTTTCTACCCCATGCCATAATTTTACAGACTTCAATCAAGCGTCTTCTCTCCCAAACTAAAAGAGTACTCAAACACTGCAGCCTTCTTTCCTCATGGGAAGGTGGCTCCAATCCCTCAATCCTCCTCATTGCCCATCTCTGCACTTTTTCTATCTCTTCGATATCCTTTTTGAGATGTGGTGACCAGAATCACAGGACTCATGCTGTTGATGTTTGAGGACTGGCCTTGAAGTAGTGACGATGGAAAGGAATTGCATCTTGCTCTTGACAATGCCCATCTGAGTTCATAATTCAGGAATTGGTTCAGATAATGGGCAGCACAGAGCTTTCGGGGAATAATCCCATCTGAGTGCCAGGGTGAACAGGAACACTGCCTTATGATATTCCCTGCTCAAAATAATTTGTTTTTTAAGTTAGCAGAGATAAATCTCTGCTGGCAGAAGGTAAATCTCAAGCTAGCATACCAATCTTGATCCTCCTTGATCTGAGATTGCAAAATGCCTGAGCGCAGACCAGGTGCTCAGGAGCAGCAGCAGCTAACTAGAAGGCCTATTGCTTTTCTCACACCCTGCACGTTGAGCTCCCAAAGGCACCTGGGTGGGCCACCAAGAGAGCTAAGGCGCAGGAGTGCTGGACTAGATGGACTCTGGTCTGATCCAGCAGGCTCTTTCTTATGTTCTTAAGGCCATTGCTTTCACCTCCTGCATGTGAGCTCCCAAAGGCACCTGGTGGGCCACTGCGAGTAGCAGAGTGCTGGACTAGATGGACTCTGGTCTGATCCAGCAGGCTCTTTCTTATGTTCTTAAGGCCATTGCTTTCACCTCCTGCATGTGAGCTCCCAAAGGCACTTGGTGGGCCACTGCGAGTAGCAGAGTGCTGGACTAGATGGACTCTGGTCTGATCCAGCTGGCTTGTTCTTATGTTCTTATGTTCTTATGTGAGCATGAGGCTTGAACAAGGAGCCCCAGGAAAGGCCCAGTGAGGAGATCTCAGCCTTGATTAGTACAAAGGTGAGTAAATGGAACATCCATAGTCAGAGGTAATAAACCTCTGAATACCACTGTTAGATGGTAGCATCATTGGAAGGCTAACCTGGGCATCCAGGTTTTACAGGTCCTTCTATCTAGCTGCGCTAAATTACCACCTCTGTTGTTGTGCTGTGTATCTCACTGACATACGCAGTGCGTGTTAGCAGACTAGTCATTCTTCAAGGTGAAAATTCCTTTCCGGGAGTCTCTAGAAGTTAATTGAATTGAATCGCGTTTATTTATTTTGAGGAAACAAGAGACAACCAAGTACAGAAAAAGAATAGCAAGTAGCAGAAGGCCTCCGATTGGAATATCGGAATCTGTAAAGTTGTGATAGTTCTAATGATTGAACAACATTCTGAAAGAACTCTTCTTTTTCCGGAGCGCTGTGCTGCGGAACTATATAAGCCATTTTTTCAGTTATAAATTGGTTATTGTTGGCAAGCAGAAATTCAATTTTCTGTTGATTTGACCAAAAATGAAATATCAACAAGAAGTTGTTTAAGGGTATCTGTGTCTTATTTCTTTGTAAATAGGGCGGCTCAACAAGTAATGGGATAAATCCTCCACTATAGCATTCCCCCCAAAAAACACAGTCTGAAATTAAATGGCACATTTTTTTTTAAAAAAACCCACCACCATCTGAAACTGCCGAGGGCGTCTTTTGAAATCTTTGTAAGGTCAGAGCCCTTCTGATGGGAAACTTGGTGAATTCTGTTAAATAGCTCTCATAGTCTTGATTGAATTTCAATATTGTCAGTCTTTTCAACAGCTAGGAAAAATCTCCCTCGTGAGCTGAATGAACATCGGGTCTGGAAGTGAAGTCTGGATAATTTGTCTGCTTTCATTGAAGGGATTTCAATCCAATATATTTATTTAAAAATGCAAGAATGGATTTCCAAAATTTTAGGGGGTGAAAGAAATGGGGTGTGACGAAGGAGTAGGAGTTTGGAATTATATCTCCCCTTTCTCAAAGGGGTTTACAATCTCCTTGCCCTTCCCCCCTCGCAACAAACACCCTGTGAGGTGGGTGGGGCTGAGAGAGCTCCAAGAAGCTGTGACTAGCCCAAGGTCACCCAGCTGGCATGTGTGGGAGTGCACAGGCTAATCCAAATTCCCCAGATAAGCTTCCACAGCTCAGGCGGCAGAGCTGGGAATCAAACCCGGTTCCTCCAGATCAGGAGCTACACGAGCTCTCTTAGCCTCCCTACATGCCACCAAGCTATTGTGTCAAGAGAGGTGTTAATGGCAATGCATCAGAAGGTCAAGAGTAATGTGGATTTAGGACTTCAATTTACTTTGAAACCCACAGTAACTGTGTGATCCTAGGCAGAGCTATTCCAGTCTAAGGCCATTCATTTCAGCAAACTTAAACTGGAGTAACTCTGCCTAGGATCTCACTCAAAGATTCCTGGCCCCTACAACTGAAATCTATAAGATTTCACCCCGGGAAACTTTTTGTTGTAAGTAAAAATGGAGTCTTTCAAGTGCTAATAAGCAGAGGAGAGATCAAAAAGGAAACCATAATGGCAGTCATGGATCATTTCAAGGGAGGTGAGTGCAGACATAAATTCTGGTAAAGGGGGGGATTGAAAACATTTGAGAATGTATTGCCGAAGGCATTCATGGCCAGATTCAACTGGTTCTGGTGGGTTTTCCGGGCTGTGTGGCCATGGTCTGGTGGATCTTGTTCCTAAGTTTTCGCCTGCATCTGTGGCTGGCATCTTCAGAGGTGTTTGGGAATTGTAGTCCATGAACATCTGGAGAGCCACAGGTTGCAGACCCCTGCTCTAGAGTCTAGAAGATTTCCTTGTACAAGTTTCCTGTGACTCACAAAAATCTCATAATAGGGTGGTCAACTTTGGGTTGCGGAAATACTTGGAGATTTGGAGGGTGCAGCCGAAGGAGGGAGAGATTTGGGGAGGCAAAGATCTCAGCAGGGTATAATGCCATAGAGCCCACTCTCCGAAGCAGTCTGGTTTCTCCAGGGGGAATGCTCTGTAGTTTGGAGATCAGTTGTCACTCCAGGAGACCTTCAGCTCACCATCCCTAGCCCACCATCCCTAGCCCATAATTGAATAAAAATTGTTAGTCTGTACGGTGCCACTGGACTTTTCTTTAATTTTGCTCAGATAAGAAGATATGGACAATACAAAAGTGGGTTAGGAGACAATGGGTTCTCCAACCTGGGGGTGCTTTGACCCTTTGGGGGGAGTCTTTGAAGCTTGACCCTTTCACAGGGATAATGCGCCTCCAAGACTCTCTGCATCAGTGTCCCTCCATCTGTAAAATGGATAAAATGTTAGGGTTGGGGGGGGTCACTACAGCATGAGGAACTGTATGTAAGGAGGGTTGCGGCATTCAGGAAGGAGGTTGAGGAACCACTGAGCCTTCTAAGAATATGTGTGGGAACAAGTTACAGAAGCTTAGAAATTTTTTTGAAATAATGTCTACCGTAAAATCCAATTAAGTGGCAAAGAAAAGAGAGATAGAAAAAAGTGCAGAGAAGGGCAACGCTTAAGGATGACAGTTGAGGGACTGGAGCACCTTCCTTGTGGAGGAGAGGCTGCAGCGCTTTGCAGGACTGCTTTAAGTTTGAGTGAGGGAGGAGCGTCTGAGGGAGGGGATATGATTGAAGTCTATAAAATGATGCATGGGGTAGAAAAGGTTGACAGAGAGAAATTTTTCTCTCTTTCTCACAATACTAGAACCAGGGGGCATTCATTGAAAATGCTGGGGGGAAGAATTAGGACTAATAAAAGGAAACAGTTCTTCACACAACGTGTGATTAGTGTTTGGAATATGCTGCCACAGGAGGTGGTGATGGCCACTAACCTGGATAGCTTTACAAAGGGCTTGGACAGATTTATGGAAGGAAAGAGAGTCAGAATAAACCTCTATGGCTACCAATCTTGATCTTCCTTGATCTCAGATTGCAAATGCCTTAGCAGACCAGGTGCTCAGGAGCAGCAGCAGCAGAAGGCCATTGCTTTCACATCCTGCACGTGAGCTCCCAAAGGCACCTGGTGGGCCACTGCGAGTAGCAGAGTGCTGGACGAGATGGACTCTGGTCTGATCCCGCAGGCTAGTTCTTATGTTCTTATGTTCTGAAGACAGATTGAAATGATGAAGATATGGACTGAATTTACAGATTGGATGAGAGAAATTGCAGTCAAAGAAGAAAGATGGGAGAGCAGGCTCCAAAGCATGAACTTGCTGCTGCTTACTTAAGAGATGGAAAGAAAATCCCTACGGGAGGGAGGGGAAAAAGGGGGGGGGGAAGGTATAATTTCGGATAAAATGTAAAGTATGCAATATGTTTGTAAGAATCCAGTCCAAATATACCAATAAAAATCCCCCCCCCAAAATAAAATAATTATTGTGCTCAGTTTCCGCCTGCAATCTGAGCAAAGGACGGCGTCTCCTTTTCTTAAATCAAAGGCTAATTAAAGACTCTTCTGTTTCTCCCCCTTCCTCCCCATCCTCCTTTTGGCACACATTTGCTCATACCTGTGCGGCGCAGCATGTGGTAATAAATATTCAATGATCGCTTTTCAAGTGGTTGCCGCCAAGTTAATGCTGGTACACTCCAGATGGAAAGATCATTTCAGCTCGGGGTAGTTCAGCAAAGGACTTGGCCGTCGATCAGCCAGACCTCCTGTGAGGAGCAGGTGTCTTTGGTCTGACAAAATTGCATTTTATTCTTGGCGGTTTGAAGCGAGCTGGGGATGGTAGCAGAGACCAGGATGGGTTTGGTCTCGTGTTCTTTTTTTAAGAGGCAGCAAAACTTTTCCAAGGGTCCTTTGCTAAGGATCTTGTGGGGGGGTGCGGCCCAGAAGCAATGACACGTGAAACTAATTATCTGTTTACTAGCGTCACAACCATTTGGTCCTTCGCTTTGACTGGAACCAAGGGCGAACCTGTCCTCTTTCTGTCAAGTCTTCGTTTCTGCCCCGCGAGTGAGCGGATGTGCGTGAATTGTTTGGCTGAGAAGGGCTCCCCCCCCCTCCCCAAAATAATTGAGCCACCATGGCCTGGATTTGAATTCACCAAGGGTATTGGAGATTTAGGGATTAGCCTTGTTGACATGCACGATGCGTTGCTGGGAAAGCGCTCTGCTTTCGCTCGGCGGCACAAACCGGACTCCCAACAGAAGAGTTAATTACACGGAAGCGAATGTTTTCTATTGTCAGGTGCGGAACGCCTCAAAAGTGTTATTGAGGCCGAAGGGCCGGCTTTGCCTGCTAAAATCAAATAGTCTCCAAACTTTCATTATCGAAATTTGATTGTTGGCGCTTGCAGAGATCTCGAGTTTTCAAGCGACACAACAAGCGAGTAATGAAATGCAGGCCCGGGACTGAGGTTTGTTTTTCACTTTCTCTGGGGACTGGAGATTCGACTTTCGAGCTGTATTCAGGCCAGTTTTAAATGGGCAACTTGATGCGATCCCCTTGAGGAGTGCCAATAATTTTAAAGCTAAGATGAATGTGGAGGACACACAACTTGAAGAAGAAGAAGAAGAAGAAGAAGAAGAAGAAGAAGAAGAAGAAGAAGAAGAAGAAGAAGAAGAAGAGTTTGGATTTATATCCCCCCTTCTCTCCTGCAGGAGACTCAAAGGGGCTTACAATCTCCCTGCCCTTCCCCCCTCACAACAAACACCCTGTGAGGTGGGTGGGGCTGAGAGAGCTCCAAAGAACTGTGACTAGCCCAAGGTCACCCAGCTGGCGTGTGTGGGAGTACACAGGCTAATCTGAATTCCCCAGATAAGCCTCCACAGCTCAGGCGGCAGAGCTGGGAATCAAACCCGGTTCCTCCAGATTAGATATATGAGCTCTTAACCTCCTACGCCACTGCTACTCCTATAGCAAGGCTATGCAAAATACACTGCCTTGGCTAGTCTGAATTTACACCCAATCTTCTCTTTTCCTGCAGGTCACTGATATATGTCAAGAGTTCATCTTTCCTGCATATATTTTTTTAAAATTAATCCCCTACAACTGAGTTGTAAACAAACTAATTGGGAACACATTTCAAACATCTTATTATTATCGATTTCCGAGAATGTTGGGGTTTCTCGGCCTTCCAGATTTGGAGCGGGGTCTATAGCTCTGGAAAGCTGAATGTTGGCTTCGCGTTGTGGTGTGAGAGAAGGCGAGAGAGTAATTCAGTTCACAGGCTTGTGAAATGGACTCCTAATTTCCTGTCAGCAAGTGCTGTAAGAAAACTCAAGATGGCTCCCCACAACAGACACCTTGTGAAATAGGTGGGGCTGAGAGATTCCACCTGCTCTCAATCACCGCACCATGCCGATGAGCGCAATACTACCGTGTTTCCCCGAAAATAAGACAGTGTCTTATATTAATTTTTGCTCCCAAAGATGCGCTATGTCTTATTTTCAGGGGATGTCTTATTTTTCTGTGTTCTGTTCGTCAGGCATGCTTCCAAACAAAAACTTTGCTACGTCTTACTTTCGGGGGATGCCTTATATTTCGCACTTCAACAAAACCTCTACTACGTCATATTTTCAGGGGATGTCTTATATTCAGGGAAACAGGGTAGCTGGACAGATGCACATTTGGGCATCTTAGTTGATAGTTCCATGGGAATGTCAACTCAATGCATGGCAGCTGTGAAAAAGGCAAACTCTATGCTGGGGATCATGAGGAAAGGAGTTGATAATAAAACTGCAAGGATTGTCATACCCTTATATAAAGCTGTGGTGCGACCGCACTTGGAGTACTGTGTTCAGTTCTGGTCGCCACATCTCAAAAAAGATATCGAAGAGATAGAAAAAGTGCAGAGAAGGGCAACGAGGATGATTCAAGAATTGGAGCACCTTCCTTATAAGGAGAGGCTGCAGCGTTTGGGACTCTTTAGTTTGGAGAGGAGACATCTGAGGGGGGATATGATTGAAGTCTATAAAATGATGCATGGGGTAAAAAATGTTGACAGAGAGAAATGTTTCTCTCTTTCTCACAATACTAGAACCAGGGGGCATTCATTGAAAATGCTGGGGGGAAGAATTAGGACTAATAAAAGGAAACACTTCTTCACACACCGTGTGATTGGTGTTTGGAATATGCTGCCACAGGAGGTGGTGATGGCCACTAACCTGGATAACTTTAAAAAGGGCTTGGACAGATTGATGGAGGAGAAGTCGATCTATGGCTACCAATCTTGATCCTCCTTGATCTCTGATTGCAAATGCCTTAGCAGACCAGGTGCTCGGGAGCAGCAACAGCAGAAGGCCATTGCTTTCACCTCCTGCCTGTGAGCTCCTAAAGGCACCTGGTGGGCCACTGCGAGTAGCAGAGTGCTGAACTAGATGGACTCTGGTCTGATCCAGCAGGCTAGTTCTTATGTTCTTATGTTCTTATGTACTGATTTGGCTATTCTGATCTTGAAATGTTGGCAAGTCAAGGGAAGGGACTGCCAATAAAACCTTTCTTGGTACCCTTGCTATTCCAACTGAACACCTGGAAATATAGTCACACGGACTTTCTTCTCAGTTGGTCTTGCTGATTCTAGCAGACAGGGAGCGACAGCTGTCTTCTTCTGTACATTTCAAACCTGACAGATAAAATACATGTTGTCTGGGTTATTTTTTTGGGTGCGGGCCGCGGCACGCGTTGCTTTTATAACCTTGAGTTGGTGAGTGGCACAGCTGGCGACGGAGCAAATGCAATTAAAGGTGGTGTTTTGTGCTTTGAGAGGGAGTTTGCTGAGGAGCGATAAACCAGGTTAATTACTCTCAGAGGCAGGAGCTCAGAAGCATCCCAATAGCGAACAGGAGATTTGCAAGGAACGAGCTCTTTAATTCTATCTGATTCCCACCAGAAAATAAGACTCGAAGAGGCGCCGAGCGATAATTGCCATCGGAAATGGCTACTGAAGTGTCCAAAGGAGTGTGATGGAAACTCTCGCTTGTGAATGGAAACCCCACGCATCGGATGCGGATAAGAAACGCCAACTATTTTCCGTTTTGAAATCAAAGGGAAGAGCATTCTGCAACGAGTGAGGGAGGGGAACTATAATTAGAAACAACGGGCCTTAACCTATCCACACACCCCCAAAAAGAGAAGATGGAGAAACAGGAAGAAAGGGAAGTGAGGAGCCTGCTGAGACTTGTAGAAGGAAGAAGAAAAAGAAGAACATGATGATGATGATGATATTTTGGATTTATATCCCACCTTTCTCTCCTGTAAGGAGACTCAAGGTAGTGTAAAAGCAGGCTAGGTCCCTGACCTGGTCTGCCCAGGTTAACCTGACCCTGTCAAATCTTGGAAGCTAAGCAAGGTTGACAGTGGCCAGTGAAGAAGAAGAACAAGAAGAAGAAGAAGAAAAAGAAAAAGAAGAAGAAGAAGAAGAAGAGGAGTAGGAGGAGTAGGAGTGGTAGTTTGGATTTATATCCCTCTTTCTCTCCTATAGGAGACTCAAAGGGGCTTACATCCTCCTTGCCCTTCCCCCCTCACAACAAACACCCTGTGAGGTAGGTGGGACTGAGAGAGCACCGAAAAGCTGTGACTAGCCCAAGGTCACCCAAGGTGTGTGGGAGTGCACAGGCTAATCTGAATTCCCCAGATAAGCCTCCACAGCTCAAGCGGCAAAGTGGGGAATCAAACCCGGTTCCTCCAGAATAGAATGCACCTGCTCTTAACCACTACACCACTGCTGCTCATAGTTAAAAGAATACATAAAATCTGTTGAAACCCCATTAAAAATTCCCACCTCACCCACCCCACTCCCCCTGTGGCTGGCATCAGTGAGAAGGTCCCAGGGTAAAGGCCTGGGTAAACAGCAAGGTCTTCACCAGGCGTCTGAAACCATATAATGTTGGCCATATAATTATAACCATATAATTATAATTCATGCAGTGGCAGAACTCTTCTGTTGCAGGGATCTTGGTATAGTAAAGTAGGTCTTGAAGAGACAGAAACATGGACGGACACAGATAGTATGCTCACTTTTTGGTATCAGTCTGAAGGTATGGAGACAGAGATAATCACCAATGGGTTTACTAATGGATCAGGATATTGGTGTCTCCACCCACTGAATTCCTAGTCGTCACATGCAACTTGTGGCATGTACAGTAGAAATATGTGAGGTATCAAGATTGAGGGAGGAGGAGGAGGAGGAGGAGTTGTTGTTTGGATTTGTACCCCATCTTTCTCTCCTGTAAGGAGACTCAAGGTGACTTACAAGCTCCTTTCCCTTCCTCTCCCCACAACAGACACCTTGGGAGGTAGATGAGGCTGAGAGAATTCCAAAAAACTGTGACTAGCCCAAGGTCACCCAGCAGGAATGTAGGAGTGCAGAAACACATCTGATTCACCAGATAAGCCTCCGCCACTCAGGTGGAGGAGTGGGGAATCAAACCCAGTTCTCCAGATTAGAACCCACCAGCTCTTAACCATTACACCTCGCTGGCGCTTACGAAATCCCTAAGAATCCACAGAGGTATTGGGCTTGAGGGGCTATTGGCCAGAATTCGTACTTGGCTCACAACGGTGCTTCTGTAAGGGTGAGGATGCCGTAACTCAATTGCAAATCACGGTACGAGTCTCCAGGGAGCAACTGCCATTTTCACCACTTAAAAGGCCTTAAACGGCAGAGTTGTGATTGATTTCGGCCGGAGAGCCTGCTGCCATTCAGAGTTAGAACTGCAGCCCAAGGTGGATGAATGATACGAGGCAAGAACGCGAGCCAGCATCAATATTTTGCAGTTGGCACGAAAACGCCAATGCCAAACTCAACAGCTGGCACCGCCATTAGTTTTAGGGTTCCCCGGGGTCACGTTGATAAGATACATTTCTGATCGGCAGATGTGGGAACATTCTCCTAATAAGACTAAATAGAGCTATGTAGAACTTCTGCCAAGGCGACGTTACGTGCTTAATGGGTTGTCGAAGGCTTTCACGGCCGGATTCAACTGGTTCTGGTGGGTTTTCCGGGCTGTGTGGCCGTGGTCTGGTGGATCTTGTTCCTAACGTTTTGCCTGCATCTGTGGCTGGCATCTTCAGAGGTGTATCACAGAGAAAAGTCTGTTTCTCACTGTGTCTAAGTGAGAAGTTTAGTGGGGTATATTGTCCATGTCCCAGGGTGGGGAACCAATCAGTAAGTGTTTGGGTGGAACTTGCTATGCAAAGGTGTGGTTGAGTGCATTGTATTGCTGGTGGGGTTATCATTCCATTGTTTAAGTACTGGGAGCCAGGCTTTGCTAATTTTTAACATCTCTTCTTTCTTATTGAAGTTGTCTTGGTGTTTGTGAATTGTGAATCTCTGTGAATTGTGAATTGTGAATCTCTGTGAATTTTAAGTGAAGCAAGCCTTTATTGGCATAGACAACAGTACAACAATAATAAAAAACGGATTTAAAAAGCATATACAATACAGGAAATAAATGTTAGGTCAAAAGAAATCTACTGGCGTTTGGTAATTTCTAGGGCCCCTTCCGCACACGCAAAATAATGCGTTTTCAAACCACTTTCACAACTGTTTGCAAGTGGATTTTGCCATTCCGCACAGCTTCAAAGAGCACTGAAAGCAGTTTGAAAGTGCATTCTTCTGCATGTGCGGAATGAGCCTAGGAGAAAGTCTGCCACTATCATACAGAGAGAAGGATCAGGGTTGTCCAACAAGTAGTGTAATCTAATTAAATCCGGGAGATGGGGTAAATGTAAAGGAGTAAGATTCACATACTTGGATCTGATTTCCTTGAATCTCTGTGAATTGCGAATCTCTTGTGAGTTGTGAATCTCTGAAGATGCCAGCCACAGACGCAGGCGAAACGTTAGGAACAAAATCCACCAGACCACGGCCACACAGCCCGGAAAACCACCAGAACCAACCACGAGCTTAGTTTATCTCGCTGAATTAATAAAAGTTGGACAGAGATAAAGTAAACAGACGATGCACCGCTAGAATTCTCGTCTTGGTACAAACGTTTCTAGGCTTAAGCCCCAACTGAACGATCTGGGAAAAAAATCCTTTTCGATTTTCTTTCTGGCCGTCTTTTGAGTGTACGTTAAGATTCTATCGGAGGTGAGGGAGAAAGAATGGAAGTCTTGGTTCTTCCTGAATGCTAATACGATTTTAGCATTCTCCACGCTCGTCATGCACAAGCGTTCTCCCTTGCAAGACAGCGCAGGAGGAAAAGTTGCGACCCTGCCATTTGTAATTCATGTGTATGTTTTTTTTTTAAGGCTTCTAATATCCGGCTAAATGAAAGGGAAGGCAGATTTACTTTTTTGGGGGTGTACGAACATGAAATGTGTTTACTAAATATTCTGAAGAGACAAGTTCAAACAGCGAGAGGGAAACATCAAGGCGCTAGAGATTCTGATCAAGAAAAGTAGTCTGGGAAGCAGAGGTCTATCAGAGAACAGCGAGCAAGTATTTTTGATTTTTTCCTGAACGCCTCAATATGTCAAGGGGAGCAAGCATGTTCTACATCTTGATATTTTACAGGGAAAGCTAACACGAACGGAATAACATTAGAGAAGGCTGGAATATTTTAGCATATTTTCCTTCCTCTGCCATTTCTCTTCAGCTCTGTATTTTTCTGCTAGAAATCCATGATACATGGGAGCCGAGGTGCATCTAGGAAAAATGTAGACTGGTGCAAAATCGGAGTCCCCCCCCCCCCCCAATGGGCGGCCACTCTCCGCCACCACGACCAAACAACTTTTTTTTGCGCCAGGTCTTGAAGTCAGTGTATGGACTCGGGGGGGGGGGGGAGGCGGCATGAGGGAGGCCATTCCCCCCTCATAACTAAATGGCCACAGCCCAGGGACATTTGACCCCATATGTCCCCCTGGGTGGTACACCCCTGCGCGGGAGCATGGTAAGAGTAAATGTAACCCCTATGTTCAGAATGGGTTGACCCAGAAAGGGGTGGAGACTCAAAGCAGCAGAAGGCTGCAGAGCTCATAGTTTGGAGACAAGGCTACCAGACTCGGACCTTGATTTGTATAAGCCCTTAACACCTTGTTAAGGTAACTGCAATGTTGTTGGGAACTACTGGGAAGGTAGTTGTTTATTTTTGCTATGTTGTAAATGTTGGAGTTTATTGTTTCAGGGTTTCTTTAGTGGTTGTAATGAGGGAGAGTTCTCCCTGGAAACTTCTTCATCATGTTGAATCCTGTTCATCAAGCCCTTGGAGTCTTCAGGAGCCAACCCACTTGCAAAGAAGAATTGGACTTGGCAGTATCAGTAGACTGTAAATATAAGGACTTGAAAATGCAACCTGAACAGGACCTTGAAGTGTGATGTTAAATGTTGATGTTATATGTTAAGAAAGTAAACCATTTTGTTTTTAAAAAGGTGTTGTTGCAAACTCATTCCAAGTTCTGCCCCACAGAACCCACAAGCTGAGGTTACATAAACACTGTCTTATAATGAACATAGCAGAAGTTGCTTTTTATATCCCTCACCCCATCTTCCAATTTGGCCCAGAGACCCTGCTGGAAAGCCGTTGATTATTTCATTCCAAATGCCTCCAACGAGCCAATTGGATACGTGGTTGTCTTGTCTGGTCCCCCCTGGCCACTGATGAGGGCTGGGGAGGTAGAGTTGCCAGATTAAGGTTGGGGAAGCCCTGAAAATTTGGGGTTGGAACCTGGGGAGTCCACCAGTGGTGGGATCCAAAAATTTTAATAACAGGTTCCGATGGTGGTGGGATTCAAACAGTGGCGCCGCTGCACACGCGCACCTCCAGTCCCTATTGGGCAGGGAGGTTGCTTTAGTAACCCCTTCTCAGCACTCAGAAAAAATGAGTAACCACTTCTAGAGAAGTGGTGAGGACTGGTTGGATCCCACCTCTGGAGTCCACCCTCCAGATCACCTGTTTTCTCCACAGGAACTGATTTGTGTCATCTGTAATTCTGGGAGACCCCCAGGTTCCCTCTAGAACAGTGGTGGCGAACCTATGGCACGGGTGCCAGATGTGGCACTCAGAGCCCTTTCTGTGGGCACACGTGCACAGAGTTCATCATGGGGGGAGCAGAAAATCACACACACACACACACACACACACACCTAGGCTAGCCTGGGCACGATCCTTTACCTGGGAGTAAGCTCGGTTGCTGGCAATGGGTCTTGCTTCTGAGTAAACCCTCCTAGGGTCGTGATTCACCCATTCGAAGCGTTGCACGGTTGCTTCACCAAGCTTACTCCTGAGTAATGTGCGCCTCGGAGCCAACCTTCTTTTCGAAACTAAAATTTCAGTATTCAGGTTAAATTGCCGTGTTGGGACTTTGCGATAAATAAGTGGATTTTGGGTTGCAATTTGGGCACTTGGTCTCGAAAAGGTTTGCCATCACTGCTCTAGAAGAAGAAAAAAAGAAGAGGATTTATACCCCACCTTTCTCTCCTGCAAGGAGACTCAAGGTGTCTTACAAGCTCCTTTCCCATCCTCTCCCCACAACAGACACCTTGTGAGGCAGGTGGGGCTGAGAGAGTTCCAAAGAACTGTGACTAGCCCAAGTTCACCCAGCAGGAATGTGGAAACACATCTGGTTCACCAGATAAGCCTCTGCCACTCAGGTGGAGGAGCGGGGAATCAAACCCGATTCTCCAGATTAGAATCCACCTGCTCTTAACCACTACACCATGCTGGTTGTAGAGACTGGCGTCCCTGTTTTGATGGGAAAAGAGAATGACAAGTCTGGATTCAGGATCCTGTTGGTCGGGGTCCTCCACCTCTCATCTTTTAGCGGTAAGGAGCAGCTGTATCGACTGTCATCCTTTAATTCTGGGAGGATTAGCTGTTATCTCGTCACCCAGGACGAGGGGAGCTTTTTCTCGTTATGGCCCCAGATCTTAAGCTTCTATAATTCTGTCTTTAAAACCTGAACTTATATGAAGCGATAAATTCCGAGGGGGAGAAAAAGAGATCAAAGTTTGCAGCGCGATTGTTCACTTTAAAAAAAAGATCCCCGGGTTTCTTGTTCGTCTCCGAAAACTGAAAATTGACCAGAACTCCAGATAGACGCGGAGTCTTGGCTGTCTGATCTGGGGGATATTTTTTGCAGCAACTGGGTAAAAACTTCCTAAAATCCAGCAAGCAAAAATTCGCATTTTTACTTTTCCTGGTTCTTTTCAGATTGAGATTTTTGAAACCTTAAATATTTTCCAAAACCGTATACTGATTAGTTGGGGATCCTATATAAGCAACCTCAGAGTTCTTTGAACTCTAACCCTCTTCCGCACATGCAGAATAATGCACTTTTGATGGGATTTGGCAAGTGCCAGTCACACAATCCAGTAATGGTTAATTGTTGCATGCTAATTAGTTAGTGAGGTCAGAAGTCAGTGACCAGGTAATTGATACCTATTGGTTGGGTGGGCTACATGCAGGTCTGCACATAGGCTTTAGATATATCTTCTTTGTGTTGCACTCTGCACGTGCTCAGTCAGTCAGTCACTCTCGCTCAGCTCAGTTCAGTTCAGTTTCCAGGGTAGAATTTGGTGTTTCCAGATGTTAGAACTCATAATTCTATCAGCTGTTAGCATGGCCAATTGGCCATGCTGGCAGGGGCTGATGGAAATTGTAGTTCCTGAACATCTGGAGAGCCGCAGGTTCCCTACCCCTGGTCTATAGCTTAGTAGCCATGTAATAGTCTAAGCAGCAAGCTGGCTGTTGGTGCTAGCTAGTAAGAAAGATGTTTATTGTTTTTCTTCCAAGTTTCCCTTCCCTGTAGTAAGTAAACTTTATTTCAGTAAAGCAACTGGTCTCTGCCTCATTATTGCATTAACTCTGCTAAATAAGTATTTGTCCACACAACAACTTTCAATCCCAAATCCAAATCCAAAACCTTTATTAGGCATAAAACCGGTGTGCGTCAAGAATTCCAAATACAATAAGAAGATCGTCAGTGCACAACTTGCAGTACACAGAGTGAAAATATAGCAACAGCTTCAGAGAGTTCAACATTAGAGTTATTTAGAAGCTTAGCCATTTTTATCTCATCAGAAAGGAGCATAAACACTTTCAGTCCACTCTCACAATTGTTTGCAAGGGGATTCTGCTATTCCGCACGGTAAAATCCAGCTGCGAAGTGCATTGAAAGTGGATTGAAAGTGCATTATTCTGCATGTGCGGAAGGGGCCTCGGTTTCTTTTATTCTCCTGTCCTCCCGTTCTTCTCACTCAGCTATATTCCCTTGTAATAATACTATTGATTTTAACATATGCTCTTTTGTAGGGGACGTCGGTCTTTGCAGGGCCCAATTAATTTTTGTGGTGGTGAAGGTGTGCTCTTCTGCTCAGAGTGAGGAAGAAGAAGAAGAAGAGTTTGGATTTATATCCCCCCTTTCTCTCCTGCAGGAGACTCAAAGGGGCTTACAATCTCCTTGCCCTTCCCCCCTAACAACAAACACCCTGTGGGGTGGGTGGGGCTGAGAGAGCTCCGAGAAGCTGTGACTAGCCCAAGGTCACCCAGCTGGCGTGTGTGGGAGTCCACAGGCTAATCTGAATTCCCCAGATAAGCCTCCACAGCTCAGGCGGCAGAGCTGGGAATCAAACCCAGTTCCTCCAGATTAGATACGCAAGCTCTTAACCTCCTACGCCACTGCGTAGGAACCATGTCTTGTCTGGAGCTGCCTCAGGAGTTGGGCTGGACCAGGAGCCTGCAACCTGCGGCTCTCCAGATGTTCATGGACTACAATTCCCATCAGCCCCTGCCAGCATGGGAGAGCCGCAGGTTGCAGACCGCTGGACCATGCTAGCACCCCAAGGCCCTGTTCTCCTTGGGCTGACTCTGATGCCGTCTCTGTGACCCCCTCCCCCGATAATTTGTCTTCCACCTGAATCCTGCCCAACCTCTATGAGAGCCTGGGAGCGAAGTTCAGGTGAGCCAATTGGCCAAGAATCTTGACAGTTTCTCACAGTCTCTCATCCACATGAGAAAAAGGACGAAGAGGACCTGTCAAATTTTCAAATGGGTTTTCACAATTGCTGTCAGCAGATTAATGGCGAGTGTTTCTAATATTTTATTGCTTTGTGCTGGGGCATTAACTTGTCTCTTTTCTAAAAAAAAAAGTAGCTTTGCAAAAAAAATAGTGGCAACTTGCTGCGAGTCAGTCATTCTCTCTCTGTCTTTCTCTCCTCCCCCGTCATGTTTTACTTGTATATATTTGCACACGTCTGCAGCGGGGTTTTTTTGTGTGTGCGCCTCGAGCCATTCGGTATGTAGTGTTTGTTTCATGAGTCTTCAGTGATTAGCAGCACAAACAATCACAGTTGTGCAGTTGCAAGTGAGTATTCCTAGCCCGTTACAACAGAAGAAAAAGAAGAAGAAGAAGAAGAAGAAGAAGAAGAAGAAGAAGAAGAAGAAGAAGAAGAAGAAGAAGAAGAAGAAGAAGAGTTTGGATTTATATCCCCCCTTTCTCTCCTGCAGGAGACTCAAAGGGGCTGACAATCTCCTTGCCCTTCCCCCCTCACAACAAACCCCCTGTGAGGTAGGTGGGACTGAGAGAGCTCAGAAGAACTGTGGCTAGCCCAAGGTCACCAAGCTGGCGTGTGTGGGAGTGCACAGGCTAATCTGAATTCCCCAGATAAGCCTCCACAACTCAAGCGGCAGAGCGGGGAATCAAACCCGGTTCCTCCAGGATTAGGAAGTGCACCTGCTCTTAACCACTACTGGTGCCACTCAAGCTACTCTCTATTAGCTGCCTCCTATGGTTGATCTTAGCTGGATCCTGAAAAAAACCAACTGGTGATATATTTCTGGTGGTAGAATTTACTTGGAAGTTACCACAGGTGGCTGTGAGGGATGGCAATTCTACATGCTCATGGCTTCTCCTCGACTTCTCCTCCATAAATCTGGCCAGGCCCCTTTTAAAGCTATCCAGGTTAGTGGCCATCACCACCTCCTGTGGCAGCATATTCCAAACACCAATCACATGTTGCGTGAAGAAGTGTTTCCTTTTATTAGTCCTAATTCTTCCCCCCAGCATTTTCAATGGATGCCCCCTGGTTCTAGTATCGTGAGAAAGAGAGAAAAATTTCTCTCTGTCAACACTTTCTACCCCATGCATCATTTTATAGACTTCAATCATATCCCCCCTCAGACGTCTCCTCTCCAAACTAGAGAGTCCCAAACGCTGCAGCCTCTCCTCATAAGGAAGGTGCTCCAGTCCCTCAATCATCCTCGTTGCCCTTCTCTGCACTTTTTCTATCTCTTCAATATCCTTTTTGAGATGTGGTTCAGGAAGGGCTCAGTACGGAGGACTCACAAACCACCTGAAGTCCGTTTTCCTATGTGGTTTGTCATCTCCTTGCTGAACTGCATGAGCACATCCGTGGATATTCCCAAACCGGCCCACCGCCTTCTGAGCAAAGGTGAAGTCGGCAAACTCTAGGAACCACAGAGCCCTGCGGCACGAAATTCGTTCCAACTCACAAAGGCTGCTCTTCTTTTCGGGATGGATTAATTGAGATCAAGAGCCCAGCTGCCTGTATTTACCTTTAAGACAGCCACCAAAGCATTGCTTTGTTTAATTTTCCTGACTTTTTTTCCCTTGTGTAATGATCTTTCCATGAATGCATGCTTGTAGTAGCCTGTTTGTTTTAATAAAGCAGTGAAGAGTTGAGTCACCAAAAGCTAACTTAACCTCTTTCTCCACCCCAAGTCTCTTCTCTCTCCCCACCCCCCCATTTCTTTCTTGGATTGTTAGATATTCTAGTCCAAACAGGTCAGGAAGCCGTGCCTTAGCCTAGTAAATACCAGGCCTGCATGTAGAGAGAAAAGACGTTTAACTCTTGCTTAAGATTCTTTGTTGCCTGTGCAGCAGTGGCGTGGAAGGTTAAGAGCTCGTGTATCTAATCTGGAGGAACCGGGTTTGATTCCCATATTAATAGGCCAAGTGATCCGAAGAAGATGCGGTCCATGTGCTGTAAAATTCAGCTGGTTTTTACTGTTTACCAGTGCAAAGGGTTTCTCCATAAACAGGGAGTCTTCCTTGCATCCATACCCAATAATAGCCAACGGCGTTTTTCAGTTGAATACCGAAAGTTTGGCTTTTGTGAGATGCCAGCCTTTCGTTCTCATTTTCTGAGAGTAGATTTGAAAGATTTTCAAGTCCCTTCCACTCCTCGCTAGAGGCTGATTGATCGGGCATGGGCAGCTTCGTGCTGTCTCAGCTGCAAAGACCTTTCCAATCAAGACGTGAAATTATTTAGTTATTTAAGATATTTCTCTTCCCTCTCTGCAGAGCCCTGCCCAAGGCAGCTTGCAATTAAAACAAAGTCACGGTATAAAAACAAGCCATTAAAAACAAGCCATAGGGCATAAACAGGGGGGTGGGAAACTATCCACAAAACAGAAACAGATGGTAAAAGAAGCTGATATGATGGAAACCCCTTGACTAAAAGTCTGGGTAGAAAGATATCTTTTAGTCAGCCACTTCAGAGGAAAGCAAAGTTGGTGAACCTAAAGGAGCAAGGTGCCCCCACAGAAAATCCTCTGTCTCTACTTACTGCTTGTCTCATCTCTACTCCTAACTGGATGGTACAGGAGGAGATACCTCTTCAGGTTTTTTAGAATATGATGCTAGAGAATCTGCCTTATGCGTCTTAGCCTGTCTGAGGAACACGGGCTTTCAGTTGCCTTTCAATTTCCGAAAGTGACACAGGCAAGCTACAAAATTCTGAGAATGCTGACCCAGTGGACTTATGCTTCCGCGAAACAAGATTAGAATTGACTGGCAACCTCTCACTCCTCTCTCTTGGCCTTTGGTCTATTGTCTTGCCATTGCCAAAACGTTGTTGATCGTGGAAACGGGATTTGTATACCACGTGATATGCGGATATGTCTCAATGCTTGTGAAGGCTCTGATAGATGTGAAGGCTCTTTTTAGATCTTTGTACTTTTGCTAAGAGGGGCCGTGTGGCGTCGTGGTTAAGTGCTTGCACTGCCACTCACACGGTCAGGAGTTCGAGCCCCCTGTGGGTCAGATATCCTGGCGGCTGGCTCATGGTCAACTCAGCCATCCATCCATTCCTTGGTCGGTAAATGAGAACCTAGCACATAGCTGGGGGGTGAAGAATAGCCGGGGAAAGCAATGGCAAACTACCCCACAAAAATGGCTTGCCTGTGAAATCAATGCTCGCAGTGGTACCCCAGGGTCAGACACGACTGAAGGGGAAACTTTACCTTTTTAACTTTTGCTAAAATAATAATGAACGGCAGAGACTTTTGACAACCCTGTAGGATTTTCTAGAGACATACAAGAGGTGGTTTGCCGGTGCTTTCCTGCAGGTAGCAACCTGCTATTTCTTGGTGGTCTTGCATCTAAAAACTAATGTAGGATGACCCTTTTTAGCAGCTGAGATCTGATGAGACCAGATAATCGTGGGTAGTCCAAGTTTAAGGCCCTACAGACCATGCTGGCAGGGGCTGATGGGATTTGAAGTCAATTGGCCATGCTGGCAGGGGCTGATGGGATTTGTAGTCCATGAACATCTGGAGAGCTGCAAGTTGCAGACCCCTGGTTCT
Source organism: Sphaerodactylus townsendi (assembly GCF_021028975.2). Taxonomy (NCBI): domain Eukaryota; kingdom Metazoa; phylum Chordata; class Lepidosauria; order Squamata; family Sphaerodactylidae; genus Sphaerodactylus; species Sphaerodactylus townsendi. The sequence goes on along the minus strand of NC_059441.1, from coordinate 16,640,289 downwards.
AGCAACTGGAAGTCTCATACTTCTGAACAGGGATGTTGAATTCTCAGACATCATGGATAACAATCATCATGTAGCAAGAAGTTCCACAGGTTAATTATGGACGGCGTGAAAACTGCAAGCAGTGAGTTGACTTCCACGAACTTTTTTTCACCGCTTACCTGGTTTCTTATTCCAAGATACCTGCATGCAATGCAGTTTCTATTAAAGCTAAGATGAACGATTGTAACTGTGTCTCAGTATCATATTATTGAAGCATGCCCCCTCCCCATCTTCCTTCAACCCACCCACTGTTTAAAATAAAGGTCTGGAAATGATTACGAATACCAATTCTCTGGTGCAAAGACTGCTGATAACGTTTAATGGGCGATCGCATTTTCCAGTGATGGAATTCCTCCGAAGGCCCTGATTGACTTACACGGTTGTGTAGATTATTACAATAATTATGAAACCTAATGCTTCTCTCCCACCTGGAGCCGTGTGCCGTATTACTTTCTTCGATGCAGTGGTGTACTTAACAGCAATTTTTATTTGATCAGCTGTACATACAATGACTAAAAGGTTCCTTTGGAGAGAGGGTTTTTGTAGCTGCAAGTCTTGCTATCGTGTTATAAGTTGCGGTCCAATTTAAAATCTCAGAAAGACACGCTTTTTTAATCAAATGGGATCAAATGTCTATGAATTGTGTGTGTGTGTGTGTGTGAATGCGCGCACGCCATCAGGTCACAGCTGACTTATGGCAACCCTGTAAAATTTCAAGGCGTGTATGTGTGTGTGTGTGTGTGTGTGTGTGTGAGTATAAATTGGGACTATTGGAATTGATTTAATCGCACTACAAAACTGTAATGAAAAGTTTATTTTGACCCAGATTAGTGATAGGCTGAGAGATCATGAGATACATTTCTTTTATTCAGCCAAGATCGCACCCCAAGCCTTGGGAATTTCCTCTAAGCATGGAGTTCCAGCCAATTATCTTGTTTCTACTCTACCCGTCAAACAGCGTCGGACCTTTGTGCTGGCCCGATTTAATAGTATTCCTTCAGCTACGACATCAGATAGATACCAACAAATTCCGAAACATCAAAGGTACTGTTGTTATGGCTGTCTGGATTCCTCGTCCCATACTCTTCTAGAGCGGGATTCGAATCCTGATGTACAATTGTGCTTAATTCACCCTTCAAAGAAAATACAAAGTTCAACATAGGCTGTACAATTTCTTTTAGAGGATCGTTCTTTTGACGTTACTTGTACAGTTGCTTCATTTTTGGCGACCGTTTTAAAAACGATATTGTATTTATTTGACTATTGTATTTATTTGACTATTGCTGTTGGTTGATATTTTATTATTTTATATTATATTGTTTTATGTTAATAAAAGGCACTGACTGACTGACTGACTGACTGACTGACTGACTCTCCCTCCCTCCCTCCCTCCCTCCCTCCCTCCCTCCCTCCCTCCCACACACACACACACACACACACACACAAGATGGATTTCTTTTGACTGCAGCCCCCGATGGGGTGGAGCTGTGGCTCAGAGGTTAGAACCATGGTGGCGAACCTTTGGCACTCCAGATGTTATGGACTACAACTCCCAATTGGCCATGCTGGCAGGGGCTGATGGGAATTGTAGTCCATAACATCTGGAGTGCCAAAGGTTCGCCACCACTGGGTTAGAACATCTGCTTTGAATGCAGAAGGCCCCAATTTCAGTTCCTTATATTTCCAGCTGAAAGGATCAGGGGGTGTAGGGGGAGTGAGTGCCCGAGACCCCGGAAAACTGCTGCCAGTCAGAGTAGGTATACCAGTTGTGTGAGCCAGTGTATTAAATTCATTCAGGGAGGGGCTCCAGCTTAGTGACTGATACACTTTTTCTGCAGAGGTGGTCCCAGGTCCAATTCCTTGCATTGCAAGTTAAAAGGAACAAGTTGTAGGTGAAGTGAGAGAGCTATACCCTCAAGAGCAACTGCTAGTCAGAGTAGGCAATATTGACCCTGATTGAAAAGTGGTAAGATTAAAAAGAAGAAGAGTTTGGATTTATATCCCCTCTTTCTCTCCTGTAGGAGACTCAAAGGGATTTACAAGCTATTTTCCCTTCCCCCATCACAACAAACACCCTGTGAGGTAGGTGGGGCTGAGAGAGCTCCAAAGAACTGTGACTAGCCCAAGGTCACCCAGCTAGCATGTGTTGGAGTGCACAAGCTAATCTAGTTCACCAGATAAGCCTCCACAGCTCAAGTGGGGAATCAAATCCCGCTTCTCCAGATTAGAGTGCACCTTGCTCTTAACCACTACACCACACTGGAGAAGAAGAGAAGAAGAAGAGTTTGGATTTATATCCCCCCTTTCTCTCCGCAATAGAGATAAACAAGGATTCTGACCGTCTAAGGTCCTGTGTTCTAATCAGGAAGGCCTTCAACGATCTCCTAACATCCAGCTTGTGCCAATATACCTCTTTTGGATGCTTCGGGGTCGGACAGAAGGTGGGTAAAAAAGGGCTCCACAGCTCAAGTGGCAGAGCGGGGAATCAAACCCGGTTCTCCAGATTAGAGTACACCTGCTCTTAACCACTACGCCACTGCTGCTCTTCAGTTTAAGGCAGATCCTTGTATTCAGCTGTGTATCCAAGTTTGTGTGACTGTTTGATTTGAATAATTGCTTGTCATCCTCTGCAAATGGTTACTACCGCGTTTCCCCAAAAATAAGACAGTGTCTTATATTAATTTTTGCTCCCAAAGATGCGCTATGTCTTATTTTCAGGGGATGTTTCTGTGTTCTGTTCGGCGGACATGCGTCCAAACAAAAACTTTGCTACGTCTTACTTTTGGGGGATGCCTTATATTTCACACTTCAGCAAAACCTCTACTACGTCTTATTTTCCGGGGATGTCTTGTATTCAGGGGAAACAGGGTAGTCACAATGGCTAAATGGAACCTCCAGGATCAGAGGCAGCGTACCTCTGAGTACCAGTTGCTGTGGGCTGACTGTTGGTGTCATCCCTCCTCCCTGGAAACTCATGCGGGTAACAAAACGGTGGTTTTGGCGGGTCTTTTGTTTTGCTTTAATCCAGTGTTTTATTTTCACCAGTATACAAGGAAGGATACCATCTACTACACCAGAGGTCTGCAACCTGCGGCTTTCCAGATGTTCATGGACTACAATTCCCATCAGCCCCTGTCACCATGTGGCAGGGGCTGATGGGAATTGTTGTCCATGAACATCTGGAGAGCCGCAGGTTGCAGACCCCTGCACTACACTGAAGTGTAGTGTGGGTTTCATGTGTGAACGGTTATTCCTGGGGGAAACAAGGAATTAGCATGACAAGAAATGTTAGCATTTCTCCCTACTGTTTTCCCCCTCTGTGCTTGGTATATTTGTATATGTGCGGGAAAGCATTAAACAGCCGATTTTGCGCACTTGCAGTCTGAATGAAACATTTCAGGAAAAGCTTTGATTCTACTGAATGAATAAACTGGCTCTTAATCTGATGAAACAGCCACTCGTCATTGCAGTCAGCAAGAAATCTGTCTCCCGAAATACTTTCTCCTTCAGAAAAAAAAATACCCTCGCTATAGTGGTGGGATATTTGAATATTGCTGTCTGGTGCTGGAAAGTACGTTAGCTATATTATCTAACACACTTTTTAGCACCAGGCAGAAATATTCAAGTATCCCACCACGAGAGCTATGGATTTTATTCCAGCAATGACCCTTCTTGAGTGAGGATCGGATGTTCCTATTTTTGTCTACAAAATATCGCTACGGGCCCCGCACTTCATAAGACTCTCCTTGAGGAAGAGAAGAAGAGTTTTGGATTTATATCCTCCCCTTTCTCTCCTGTAAGGAGACTCACAGGGGCTGACAATCTCCTTTCCCTCCCTAGCAACAAACACCTTGTGAGGTGGGTGGGGTTGAGAGAGCTCCAAAGAACTGTGACCAGTCCAAGGTCACTCAGCTGGCATTTGTTGGAGTGCACAAGCTACTCTGGTTCACCAGATAAGCCTCCACAGCTCAAGTGGCAGAGCCGGGAATCAAACCCGGCTCTCCAGATTAGAGCACACCTGCTCTTTACCACTGGAACCACTGGAAAAGACAGTGAAGGAGGAAAAGTTGGAAACAACAGGAAAATATGAAATGGATTGACCCAACCAAGAAAGCCACGGTTTGTAAGACTCAAGCAAAGGTATCTTAACAAGAGGATGCTTTGGAGGCCATTAATTCATAGGGTCACACACAGAGACACGCACATGACTATGAATGTTAATGCAAGCTGGAATTCTCAAAGTGGCTAAAAACCTCTGGTTGCGTTCCAAGTCAATTGTTTTATTTTCCGACGCGTAGAAAATGTGAGCCAGATAACAGGGGGGTTGGGTCATGGAATTCTGTTTCTGTGGAAATTAAACCTGTTGCCACCGAGGGTACATCCGAGCGTATTGTCACCGACAACACCTGTGTGATGGCTCTCGCACCTTCCTCGAGCGAAACTGGGATTTTAATGCCTGTCCTTTGAAAGTAGCATCTGTTCTCTAGCAATGCCCTCCTTATCTTGAAATGCTCGAGCGTTGGGTTAAGCATTTTAAGCAGTTATCAGCGGGCATGAAACAAAGCCAGACGTGATTTTGACTTGAACCGACATGTGGCTTGACTTCCCCTCAAGCTTTTTCTCCTGAATTTTGAATGGCGACAAAACAGTTTACAAAAGGTAGCTCGCTCTACTTTAATAATAATAAAAAAACTCAGCGGGGTAGTTTGAAAACCTAGACAGGGGATGTTTGTTTTTTCAGCTTCTGCCTCTTTTTTTTTAAGAGTCCCTTTCACTTCGTACAGTGGTGGGAACCTTTCCCCCAATAGCTCATCCCAATTAAGCCCGCGATAGTGTAATTTTACAAAAATTGTGTTTATTTAGCAGAAATTGCACTCAGCAGGGACTTAGTTAAGTGAAGATAAAATCTCGTAGCTGGGGCATGAGCTGGGATAGATAAAAATGACAGAATGGCTGAGCTGTGAGGCCCCGAAAGGCTGTGGGTCAGTCTTCACAAAGTCTTTGTGTTTCTTAGGGGACAACCTGAGAGCAGCAGTGGCATGAGGGAGGTTCTGGTGAGCCTCTGTGTATTCTACCTTGGAGGAGTCCTGCTTCGATTCCCCAGCTCTGCCACCTGAGCTGTGGAGGCTTATCTGGGGAATTCAGATTAGCCTGTACACTCCCACACACGCCAGCTGGGTGACCTTGGGCTAGTCACAGCTTCTCAGAGCTCTCTCAGCCCCACCTACCTCACAGGGTGTTTGTTGTGAGGGGGGAAGGGCAAGGAGATTGTAAGCCCCTTTGAGTCTCCTGCAGGAGAGAAAGGGGGGATATAAATCCAAACTCCTCCTCCTTCTCCTCCTCCTCCTCCTCCTTCTTCTTCTTCGTGTCACATTTGTCGTGGGAATTTGATGGCTCACATAGCGCCATTTTTACTCACAGTTTTGCAGGGCCCCATCTTTAACACAATTGACGCTTAAAATTTGGGATCTAATGGTTATAGAGAAGGCCTCTTCAATGGTTAGAAAATTGTATGGATGTGGACTCTTAAGTTATCTTACTTTCTGGACAAATGAATGTCTTATATTTCTAGGGTGTTGTGGGTTTTCCGGGTTGTATGGCTGTGTTCCAGTAGCATTTTCTCCTGATGTTTCACCTGCATCTGTGGCTGGCATCTTCGGAAGATCCATGGCCGTACAACCCGGAAAACCCACAACACCTTAGTGATTCCGGGTGTGAAAGCCTTTGAAAATACCTTATATTTCTTATTTGAATTTGAGGGAATGAAATGTCATAGTGGGTGAGAAGTACCCTTCAAATATAGGTTTCTTTTCTCATAGTTGTTCAATTTATCATCCCTTACCTGCTTGGTCTAATTACCATAGGGCTTGACAATATGTCCAAAATCTCTGGTTTGTGATATTTGTTGTGTTTTATTGAATTTATGTCTGTTTTATGTCTATAAAATAAAAATTTGTGGGGAAAAAGCAGGGCCATATAAAGCCAGTAAGAAGACCAGCTTTTGCTTAATGGTTGCCAGTTTGCCGTTGGCTGCCCTTACACAAGTTGGTTTAATTTATATTGTATACATTTATTTTTCTGTATTTAACACTGACATCCCAGGTGCAATTATCTCCCAAAGTATCTCACAGTGACTGGGAGAGACAGCAATCGTGAAATAGTTTCAGAAGGTAGCCATGTTGGTCCACAATGGAACAGCGAAATTCAAGTCCACTACTAGAGACCAACACAATTTTGGGAGTATAAGTTACTACTACTACTACTACTACTACTACTACTACTACTACTACTACTACTACTACTACTACTACTACTACTACTACTACTACTACTACTACCACCACCTTTATTTGGCATTTAAAAATAGGTTCTAGAGCATTGCCAGACATTTTTGAAATACAAATCAAGAGTACATTCAAAGCGCAGACAGGAAGACTGTATATAGCAGTATACATTACTTAGAAAGTTCTGTCACTTGTAAAAGAAATTTTGCTACTTTCCCCAAGAGCATGACATCTGTGTTGTTTAACAGAAGCTCCACAACAGAACAGTCAGAGTCACTTTCAGATTTGTCTAGGGCCAGCCTGGGAGAGAAATTCCTAATGCCCACATATCTTGGACAGTCAAGAATAATATGAGCAAGAGTCTCCACTTGATTTTTACAGTGTGGACAAACCCGATTCTGGAGAGGTAGAGTATAAGTTTTCAAGAGTCAAAGTTTCCTTGAAAATCTTATAATCCAAAATCTGCTGGTCTCTAAGGTTCTACTGGACTCTAATCTGGATAACTGGGTTTGACTCCCCACTGCTCCATGTGAGCAGTGAACTCTTATCTGGTGAACTGGATTTGTTTCCCTGTTCCTACACATGAAACCTGCCAAGGACCTTTAAATAAATCACAGTTCTCGCAGAACTCTCTCAGCCCCACCTGCCTCACAAGGTGTCTGTTGCGGGGAGAGGAAGGGAAAGGAGCTTGTAAGCCGCCTTGAGTCTCCTTACAGGAGAGAAAGGCCGGGTATAAATCCAAACTCTCCCTTGTATTCCCTTCTGGCAGCCTCGAAACGATATTCAAGATGGAGCAATATTGTGAACCTTTCTTTGTTCAAGCAAAGTTGTTTGAGGAGTTCCATAGGAACCTTACCTAGATGTTGCGGATTCATACCTATCAGCTCCCTCGACAGCAGGGGCTGATGGGAATTGTAGTCCATAACATCTGGAGTGCCAAAGGTTCGCCACCACTGATCTATGGTCTTTATTCTCACTGGCCGTTCTGGGCATGTGCTTATGCATCTGTATCCAGTTGAACACAGTATTCATCAATGTGAAGTGCCTGCCCCAGCGACATTTACACCTGACAGTCTATTAAACAGTGTTAAGACTGATTTCGTTAATGCTATAAGCATCCATGCCAACCGTGAAAGCTCTCTCCTTTCAATCAATGCACAATATCCCAGTGAATCCTGGGAGCAAAAACGCCTCTGTCAATCTCGGAAGGTGCGTCCACCCCGCAGGTTAGCTGGTAAGCAGCACAGGAGGGTTCGTCTGGAAAATCAAGAATTCATTTCACTTAGACGACGCGCGTTTTGAAGCATTTCGCATCGTCGGGGTTGGAAGGCGAACCGTCACTCACCCGATTTAGCTTCGATAATCCCCCTGCCCTGCTGATCGCATTAAAAGCACAATCAAGTTGGCTCCTGGGTGGAGCCAAGACTAGCGTGAAAAAAGCATGTCATGAATATTACTTCATGTCCATTAAACCCATGTCTTAGTATTTATTGGTAGAAAGGAAATTATCTTCCGTTTCAAGGCACTGAGTGGTCAACAAACCTCGTGCAGAGATGCTTTTGGCTGTTGTCGTGACGGCAGATTATTTTGAAAAAACATTTGTCATGTTTTAGTATTGCTCTGCAAAAGGCAAAGAACTGGTTCATGATTATTCCGTTCTAGACTAGCAAATTGTCTACAACTGATGATGAGCGGAATGGAGTGGGAGGGAGGGAAAGTCTATATTTTTCTTGCATCCTTTTACAAAAAACAGGGACTAGGGAGGATGATCTAGCGTCTCCTGTCAGAAAGAATGGTCAGGTTTTCACTGAAACATAGCACGTTTTTCTTGAGCGTGTGTGCTGATGCAATTTAAAGACATTCCTATGTTTGACAGCACTGCAATTCTCTAGGGGCCATGCGCACATAACTACGTAGACACAATCCCCTGAATTTTTTAAAAAAAACTGATGTAAATACAGTGGAACCTCCATTTTCGTTGGTAATCCGTCCGAAAAGAATCGATGAAAACCGAAACCGATGAAAACCGAGGCAAACTTTTCCATAGGAATCAATGTAAATCCAATTAATTCATTCTAGGCACTCCAAAACACATACCAAAAACACATTTTTTGGTGAACATAGTGTTTAATCAGTGGTGGGATCCAAAAATTTTAGTAACAGGTTCCCATGGGGGTGGGATTCAAACTGTGGTGTAGCACCAATGGGGCTGGGCGGAGCACAACAGGGGCGTGGCCAGGCATTCTGGGGGCGGGGCATTCCTGGGTGGGGCTGTGGCAAGGACGCAGCCGCTGCTCCGGTCCTTGGGCAGGAAACGAATGCATGCAGGCGCAGGCTGCCACGCACACCGGTGCACCCTCTGCTAGACTGCTTCAAGTTCTGCGCGCTACTGCTGAGAGGAGGGGCGTAACTAAGGCAAAAATCACGTGGCAAAATCACCCATTAGTAACCCCCTCTCGGCACATACAAATAATTAGTAACCTACTCTCGGGAACCTGTGAGAACCGGCTGGATCCCACCTCTGTGTTTAATGCTGAAAACAGTAACAAACAATAACAAACCCCTGCACCTGACTGCAAATCGATGAAAACAGAGGCAAATCCATGAAAACCGAGACAAATTTTTCACTGAAAAAATTCAATGAAAACCGAAAAAGGCAATGAAAACCGAGTTGCCATTGTACAACGCAAGCACCAACTTACAAAATGGTGCCAGTGAGGAAGTCCAGGCACTGCAGAGAAAATTGTCGTTATCTAGCTGGGCTCTTTCATGTTTTTAAGACTGTCCAGTTATCCCTTCCACATCGTGACTTTCCGCAGAGCCGTTTTGATACATTGCAGGTTGACAGAAGAAATTAAATGGGAATTTTGGGTGGAGTTTCGTGGAAACCACAGATGACACTTGAAGGCCGGCAGATGACGTGGAAAAAAAAATTTAGAAACTCAAAAATGCATAAAATATAATATTTGATTTGAATTTGATGTGAAATTTATCTTATATAATCACACTCCCGATACCTCAGAGGCTTTGTATGTGTACAAGTGACAACAACAGCAATACATCAGGGTCAAGCATAATAATACAACATTTGCACCAGACCCTGGCAATAATCCAACCACAGCTAAATATAACTAACAATAATATTCCTGTCTCCGGTTAATTACTAACAACATAATCCTCACAGCAGATAATAAATTTTTCAATAGCATACAAATGCCTTAGCAGACCAGGTGCTCGGGAGCAGCAGCAGCAGAAGGCCATTGCTTTCACCTCCTGCAGGTGAGCTCCCAAAGGCACCTGGTGGGCCACTGTGAGTAGCAGAGTGCTGGACTAGATGGACTCTGGTCTGATCCAGCAGGCTAGTTCTTATGTTCTTAACATAATAGCGTAACAGCATACTACATAGCATACAATATAATTCAGCATCTACAGTAAGCACCTGCATAACATATCACATATAGCCGTGGTGGCAAACCTTTGGCACTCCAGATGTTATGGACTACAATTCCCATCAGCCCCTTCCAGCATGGCCAATTGGCCATGCTGGCAGGGGCTGATGGGAATTGTAGTCCATAACATCTGGAGTGCCAAAGGTTCGCCACCAATGACATATAACATATCACATACCTTAGCATATAGTATAAGATCAACATATTTCATCTTTGAATACCATAAATATACACAATTTTGTTTTTAACATTAAAATAAAAGACAAAAGATAAAATTCAGACTTCTTCTCTGGTACAAAGCGGGGGTGGACAACAGGGATTTTACATGGATTTCCAGTGATGTATTGGAAGGCCTGTGCTGCTATCCTCCACAATGCGGAAGGAATAACCGTAATTGGTGGGTACCTTCTGATAACAAAAATGGATATTTTGTGCACGTTTGTGTGCAAACAAAGGCGAGTTTCCGAGTATCTTGTTTGACTTGTGTTGACTTTTCTGCTTGACTGTTAGTTTTCACATCTGCTGAAGTTGATTTTGTTTGCAGGGAGCTGTTGAAATGTGCCGGGCATATGTTCTCAGTGCTGCTAACTTAATTTGATTTTCTAAGTATAACAAATTAGAATTAATTTCATGTTTCTGGGAAGATAATGAATATGCCTGCTAATGAATCTCTAAAATGATCCCCTTGAAATCACTGGCAGTGGAGAAGGCCTACGTCTGAGCCGAATAAGTTGATTAATGCAGCCAGTAGGACAGTTTATTGAGCTGGATTCCAAGAAGTCAACCTCTGGACACATATCTGATTGTGAGATTTTGGCCAAAAAAGCCCACAACTGTTGCATGTGCCAAACTAGATTCCCGGGCAGTTTTTATTTCCACTTCCCACCTGCCAAAGAACCAAGCCACTGCTGACTTTCGCCAGTGGTTTGTCTCTTTGGCAATAGGAATTTTTTGTGTGAAAACATTAAATAATGTTCATACTGCATAAAAGATTCCTTTCCTGTGTGGTCTTGTCTCTTCTATGGATTCCAATCGATATCTTTTATTTGGGAGTGTTAATGGGCTATTTCGCACCCTGAAATTTATTTATTTATTTGATTTATTCATTAAACAGTGGCGTAGGAGGTTAAGAGCTCGTGTATCTAATCTGGAGGAACTGGGTTTGATTCCCAGCTCTGCCGCCTGAGCTGTGGAGGCTTATCTGGGGAATTCAGATTAGCCTGTGCACTCCCACGCACGCCAGCTGGGTGACCTTGGGCTAGTCACAGTTCTTCGGAGCTCTCTCAGCCCCACCCACCTCACAGGGTGTTTGTTGTGAGGGGGGAAGGGCAAGGAGATTGTAAGCCCCTTTGAGTCTCCTGCAGGAGAGAAAGGTGGGATATAAATCCAAACTCCTCCTCCTCCTCCTCCTCCTCCTCCTCCTCCTCCTCCTCCTCCTCTTCTTCTTCTTCTTCTTCTTCTTCTTCTTCTTCTTCTTCTTCTTCTTCTTCTTCTAAACTTAATATACAGCCCACCCCCAGAGGGCTCTGGGTGGTGTACAAGATAAAACCAATAAACTTAAAACCACATAATTAAAAACCAAATTAATTAAACTCAGCAACAACAACCCAAAAAAACCTAACATCAGATGGCTACCCGGGAAGACTTCCGATCCCTCAGGGAAAGGACCGACATAGCACAAAACAGCCAGTGTGGTGTTATGTGGAGGGTAGTGAGGTAGGCACTCAGCGCCCCCCCCCCCACCCCGCTCAAGCCTGGTGGAACAGCTCTGTTTTACAGGCTCTGAGGAACTGTCCAAGGTCCTGCAGGGCTTTGATGGCTGGAGGGAGAGCGTTCCATCAGACAGGGGCCAGAGCAGTGAAGGCCCTGCCCCGCGTAGAGGCCAGTCGCGTCATTGAGGGGCTGGGGACCACCAGCAAATTTGCCTCTGCCGAGTGGAGAGGCTGATTAGGGACATACAGGGATAACATGCTACCCAAAACGGACCCTACTGATGAGATTTAGCTGGCCAGGGCTGCTTTGGAAGGCAACTTAAAATCTAAGCCTCTCAAGCTGGCATTGAGTCAGAGGCGTATCTAGGGAAAATGTAGTCTGGTGCAAAATCTGAGTTTTCTGGCCCCACCCCCTCGTATGGGTGGCTGCCCTCCCCCACCATGACCAAGCAACTTTTTTTTGCACCAAGTCATCAGGGAAGGAGGAGGGGTGGGGGTGGGTGATTTTCCACCCCCACGTGACAAAATGGCCACAGTCCAGGGACATTTGACCCTGCATGTCCCCCTGGGCAGTACGCCCCTGCATTGATTGAAGATCCACCTTGATCCTGTTGAAGTTGCAAGAGGGCAAACAGGATGGGAAGAGAACAGAGCCAACTTTAGAGGTGGATCGGGACATTCGAGTCCCTTAGAAGTAAGCTAAGTGGAGCAGCCCCAAAGCTGCTGGCAATTCCACAGGGGCTTGACCTAGTCAGAAGTGATGTGTTCTTGCTGACTGGGTCATGGCCAATCAGCCCCTGCGATGCCAGATTTACTGGGATTCAGATCAGCTTCCCTCTGCCTTCCAGCAGCTGCTGGGGATTTTTTCCGGTAAGTTAAAAGTCCAAATCCCCCCCTGGTGAACTTGCTAACAGCAGGGAACCGGCTTTGTTGGATGAGAGAGCTCTCTGCAGCTGTGAGGCGACCCTGTGATATTGGACGAAGGCCTCTTGGCACTTGAGCTGGACGAATTTTATTGACCTTGCAGATCGGCGTGCTAACCACGGGTGAAGCTAGCAAATGCATATGCCAATAGCTATAGAGGTTGTTTTGAATGGCTTTGGTTGGTGCAGAGACGCGGTGTTGACGCAGGAGCCGGGTTACACTTGTGGCAGCCAAAGCACATTTCAAAATATAGAAGGGGGAAGCACACGGACACAGAACAGCTGTAAAACTTTCAGACTGGGATGCCGGCAAAAAGATTTTCTTTTGATATGTGACCTTCTCTTCTGCTTGTGTTGGTCAACCAGAAGAGCCGTGAAGGGAAAAGGCACAGTTGGATTTTAACTACTTGTTTTGTTGCTCGGCTAGCCCAGTCTAGTCTGATCTTGTCAGAGCTCCGAAGCTAAGGAGGGTCAGCCCTGGTGAGTTTTTAGATGGGCGGCCTCCAAAATATACCAGGGTTGGGATCCTGAGCCAGACATGGCAAACTACCAAGTAGCAGCACCAAGCCTTTATTGGCATATATGGCAAACTACCTCTGAATCTCTCCTGCCTTGAAAATCCTATGGGATTGCCACGTCAGCAGTGATTTGTTGGCCAAAAATACCCGGCTCACTCTTTGTTTTGATATCGCCCTTGTTATGTGTTTGTGTTTTGATCATTTGATAAATTCTGATCGTTATTTGGACAAGAGCCTGATCTTGAATAGAGGTGCTCTGTGATTGACGGATCCTAAAACATCTTGCATGTTAGGGTGGTGTGGAGAGTAATCTAATGCGGTCATTGTCCAGTCTAACCTTGCGGAGTTCCTTAGTTCTACTCTATATAAGCATAAGCATAAGCATTTATTGTCATTGTGCACGCACAACGAAATTTACAGCAGCATTCCTCGATGCACACAAATTCAGACTCATACCCCATCCTCACTTTCCCCTTCCTCCACCCATCCCTACACAGCTCCAAACACATCAACACGAAGCCGCGGAGTTCAGCATAGCCACAGCTCTAGAGTAGAAGCTGTCTCTAAGCCTCTTTGTCCTAGTTTTGATAGACCTGTATCGTCTGCTGGATGGTAACAGTTCAAAAAGAGAGTGTGCTGGATGAGACGGGTCTCTCAGAATATTTTGGGCTTTCTTTAGGCTTCGGGAATTATAGAGTTATGGAGGAGAAGTCGATCTATGGCTACCCATCTTGATCCTCCTTGATCTCAGATTGCAAATGCCTTAGCAGACCAGGTGCTCAGGAGCAGCAGCAGCCGCAGAAGGCCATTGCTTTCACCTCCTGCACGTGAGCTCCCAAAGGCACCTGGTGGGCCACTGCGAGTAGCAGAGTGCTGGACTAGATGGACTCTGGTCTGATCCAGCAGGCTAGTTCTTATGTTCTTAAGTTGTTAGTAAACATTAGATAGTTTAGCATACCCAATAGGTATCTGCATTAATGAAAGGATCCATAAATGGTTTGCTTTTGAGCACGTAGGCTCTTCGAGAAGATTTTCTTCGTTCTCAGTCAGGTGGAGCCTTACCTTCTCACAATATAGTAGCAACACGTAGCTCATATTAGAACGGTTTTATTGTTTTTCTACCATATAACCCTTCCTTTCTATTTTCTCAGTAAAGCATACTTAAGCTAACCAGCAGCGCCTGTGATTCAGATCTCCAGATTAGAATCCACCACTCTTAGCCGCTACTCCGCACTGGCTTAGGACTTCAAGCTGACAGAAGTTGAGAGGATTTCGAATGTCTCATCCTCGCCCTGACTTGAAAAATCCCCTTTTGCGTTTCACTTCTCTCTTGTGTGAATCAGAGCCGTCTATTTCGGTGCGGCGATGTTATCTTGCGCCCTTTTCCCTTTGTTAGATTCTTGCAATTTATAATGCTGGGGTGGTTTTTTTTGCATCAGTCTCGCCTGAACGGCCCACAAGCGCGGTGTAATAAATGGCGTGAAAGAAACAAATGATGCAGGAAAACCAGCAGGAAAACAAACAAAACAGGAAGGCTCGTAATGACACGAAATAGGAGAAACCAGCTTCATGAAATGCCAGACTTTTGGGACAGGCCGTGGGCGGCAGTGAAAACGTTTTTGTCGAATATTGTATTGCATTTATCTTTAAATTTTTTATACGGGTGTATTTGATTTTGAGTTAGTGGGTTGCATATTGCAATTTAATATTTGATCGTACGTTGCCTTGAGCGTCTAAAAGGCGAGGGGGGAATGTTGCAAATGTATAAGAAAGCAAATAAGTAAAATTGGATTTTTTAAAAAAACTTTTTTAATATATTGAAGCTATCTGGACAATCGGTGTCTTCATCTCAACAGTCACGAAGCCTTGAAATGAACCGGTTAGTTCACATAAGGCTTCGGTATGTTGCCTATACGCAGAAAGGGCACTTCTTGATATAGAGTCTGGCTCTTGTATTCTCCATAACAACTTGTAGAATTGTTGGCCCCAGGGTAATAGCATGCAATCCCAGAGTATGGTCTAAAGCCGTGGTGGCGGACCTTTGGCACTCCAGATGTTATGGACTACAATTGCCATCAGCCCCTGGCAGCAGCTGATGGCAATTGTAGTCCATAACATCTGGAGGGCCAAAGGTTCGCCACCACTGGTCTAAAGCATAGGTGTCAAACTCAGGTCCTCCAGGTGTTCATGGCCTACAATTCCCAGCAGCCCCTGCTAGCATGGCCAATTGGCCCTGCTGGCAAGGGCTGATGGGAATAGTAGTCCACGAACACTGGAGGGCCTGAGTTTGACACCTATAGTCTAAAGCAGGGGTGTCAAACTTGTGGACCTCCAGATGTTCATGAACTTCAATTCCCATCAGTCCCTCCCAACATGAGCATTGGCTATACTGGCAAGGGCTGATGGGAATTGTAGTTTGTGAACATCTGGAGGGCCGCGATTTTGACACCTGTGGTCTAAAGCATAGTTGTCAAACTCAGACGCTCCAGGTGTTCATGGACAACGATTCCCATCATCCCATTCCAGCAAGGGCCAATTGGCCATGCTGGCAGGGGCTGCTGGGAATTGTAGTCCATGAACATCTGGAGGGCCTGAGTTCAACACCTATGGTCTAAAGGCACAAGATAAAACCATCTGCTGATATTATCAAGCAGCATCAGGTGTACCTGGGTGGGAAAATATCTGGGAATGTTGTGTACGCTTTCACGGCAGAAGGAGAATTTGAACTTGGGTCTCAAAGATCTTGGCTGGATTCCCTAACTGCTATACCAAACTGTCTTGGTTCCAAGGCTCCATGTCTGTGTGGGCAAGGTGCAAACAACTCTGGGAGCAGCAGTGGCGTAGGAGGTTAAGAGCTCGTGTATCTAATCTGGAGGAACCGGGTTTGATTCCCCGCTCTGCCCCCTGAGCTGTGGAGGCTTATCTGGGGAATTCAGACTAGACTGTACACTCTCACACACGCCAGCTGGGTGACCTTGGGCTAGTCACAGCTTCTCGGAGCTCTCTCAGCCCCACCCACCTCACAGGGTGTTTGTTGTGAGGGGGGAAGGGCAAGGAGATTGTCAGCCCCTTTGAGTCTCCTACAGAAGAGAAAGGGGGGATATAAATCCAAACTCCTCCTCCTCCTCCTCTTCTTCTTCTTCTTCTTCTTCTTCTTCTTCTTCTTCTTCTTCTTCTTCTTCTTCTTCTTCTTCTTCTTCTTCTTCTTCTTCTTCTTCTTCTTCTTCTTCTTCTTCTCTTGCTTTGTATTATCAGTCACACACCGCCACCCCCAGCTGCTCCTTATGTAACCTGTGAGCCTCTCTCACTTACAAAGTTACCTTGCCCACGCAAGAAAGTGCAAAGACCCCCCCATTGTCCTTGGCCTCGAACAGTTAAGCCACACACAAAGCAACAGGCGTGTCCTCTGTGCCGATGCTACGAAATTCCATTGTTGAACAAGGGTTTGCAAAAGTTCAGCGGATTTAAGGAGACTGTTTTTTTGCAGGCGTGGATGCCAACGTTGTGGTTGAGCTGTTTCAGCAATTAAACAGCTTCCGCGTGTGGCTTTGCCAAAAAACGTGCGCGCCGTAAAAGCCACCGGTGCTACTACCGTGTACCCAGTTCTGCATGTTTCCTGGAACGATATAATTCAAAGCATCATTCGCTTCAACCTTCTCCGTCCTTTTCATCACTGGATAAATCTCTTTAGTAACTCTTTTTCTTTCTTTCAGATGTTTATTCCATCTCTTCCTTTGAACATCTTGGATCACGTTACTTTCATGCGCAAGTGTCTTCATTGTCTTCGGTTTTGCTGATGTTTCTTCCTGAAATTTTAGGTGCTTAAAATAATTAATGCAGTTTTGCACATAATGCTTTTCATTATCATTTGTACTCCTTAAGCCCGTGATGGCAAACCTATGGCACTCCAGATGTTCATGGACTACAATTCCCATCAGCCCCTATCCAATTGGCCATGCTGGCAGGGGCTGATGGGAATTGTAGTCTATGAACATCTGGAGTGCCATAGGTTCACCACCACTGCCTTAAGCTGTTATTAACTTTACGGCTGCTGTTGTCATGTGTAATGAAATTTTAAGAGCAGCAGTGGCGTAGTGGTTAAGAGCAGTGGCTAAGAGCAGGTGCACTCTGATCTGGAGGAACCGGGTTTGATTCCCCGCTCTGCCGCTTGAGCTGTGGAGGCTTATCTGGGGAATTCAGATTAGCCTGTGCACTCCCACACACGCCAGCTGGGTGACCTTGGGCTAGTCACAGCTTTTCAAAGCTCTCTCAGCCCCACCCACCCCACAGGGTGTTTGTTGTGAGGGGGGAAGGGAAAGGAGATTGTAGGCCCCTTTGAGTCTCCTACAGGAGAGAAAGGGGGGATATAAATCCAAACTCTTCTTCTTTACTTCCCTAAACTGGCAGTGCTATCCAATGCAGAGTTATACCTGTTCACTTCAGCGCACTTAGAAAGCTGTAACTTGTTTGACAACGCAGTATGGGGTGGAAGTCTTTTTTGAGGTGCTGTTTTTTAGATTAGTTTTATTGGGACCTTCCTGGAAACTTTAAATTGTGGTGGGTCCCCTCTGTGTTATTCATTATTGTTGCAATTTATGACGTTCACCTCTCTGAAAAAGGTGTCGACAGGCACCTTTGCTAGACCAAGGGTAGCAATAGAAGGCTGCTTCTTGCATGTGTTCATCATCATTGGCCCTTCTGCACAAGGCCCTGAAAATGTTTTCAAAACACTTTCACACACACACCCTTTGTTTGCACTCACCCCCTTGAACATGCTTCCTGGTCTCCATTTTGTGTTTGTTCTGGGTCTTTTTTTACAGATCCGTAGATTTGATGTTATGAGGCTTCAAAGCAATTCTGTAGAGGCCGTGTCTATGTAGCTAGGTAGACATGACCCCCTTTTTTAAATGATGGAAATACAGTGTGAGACTCCCAGTGTGAGCTCACAAAGAAGAAGAGTTTGGATTTATATCCCCCCTTTCTCTCCTGCAGGAGACTCAAAGGGGCTGACAATCTCCTTGCCCTTCCCCCCCTCACAACAAACACCCTGTGAGGTAGGTGGGGCTGAGAGAGCTCCGAGAAGCTGTGACTAGCCCAAGTTCACCCAGCTGGCGTGTGTGGGAGTGTACAGGCTAACCTGAATTCCCCAGATAAGCCTCCACAGCTCAGGCGGCAGAGTGGGGAATCAAAACCGGTTCCTCCAGATTAGATACACGAGCTCTTAACCTCCCACGCCACTGCTGCTCCCAACAAGGAAGTCTGGGGACTACAGAGTGGCGTGGGAAACGTTTTAAAGTGATCCGCACAGCAAGTGAAAACGGTTCCACAAAAGAAACATTTCCAGAAATCCATTTTCGAAAAAAGAGTCGTTTGGGAACCGCACGCAAATAAAACATTCCGTGGCAGGAAATGAAACGTTTTGGGCAAAAAAAATCCCATGTGGAACTCCATGGGGGAAACCGATTTATTTCCTACCTCAACAGGTTTTATTTGTGCTGTGTGGAAAGGGCCAATAATAGAATGGGGTGGTTTTTATGGGAAAGCCTTCTTTGCAACATTCAAGGTGAGATTTCCAGGGAAACTGAACTTAGATCTCTTCTCCCCAACAGGTTTTGACTCAGTTGAGTCATCATACCACTTAAACGTTACTGTTTAGAATCAGAGAGAGGGCTTTCTTGAGTTTCCTGAGCACCCTAGTCCTTTTTTTTCAAGACCTAGCAACTGGATAAACCTCATTTGATGGAATAAACCCAGAGGCACTTGTTATATTTGCAGTCTCGCTTCTTACGAAGCCTCTTCCTTAATAATTTTTCTTGTTTAAAGTTTGCCTCTCTTTGCTTGCTTTTAAGGGTCATTATTTCAAATATCATTCAAACCACCCTCAAAAAGTCAACGGCGACGAGAGATCGGGAAGACAAGGTCGGCGGGGAACGCGACGTCTCCGAGGCGCTGGACAGAAAAGCGTTCTTCTCAAAACGTGTCGGCTTCCTCCCTCCAAAAGGACGGTGAGAATAACTCCTGACAATCTGCACATAATCTGTTTCCACGACCTAATAATCTGAATAAACATCCCTGCCAGCAAGACGTGGCCATTAAAGCCGCAACTGCTCGTCTCTGCTTCCCGCCACCCACCCAAAAATTCTATTAAAGAAGCAGATTTGCTGACATTCACTGGGATAATTTGAATCTCTTTATTCCCCGCTCCTTATTAACAAAGGACGTTTGCATGACAGCGGAGTTGCTGATCCTTACGAGCTGGTTGCGCTCCTGATGGGGCCGGGTTTTTTTTAACCTAAAGTTATAATCTTCCACGTATGACATCACAGCCGGGGGCTCTGCTAATGATGATGGCACCTCCAGGGGTTTCCGTGGCAAATAAATGTCCTGAGCAGAAACATTCATATAATAAGGACCTTGGCGGGAGGCCGAGGGGGAGTAGATCTGCAAGGGAAGAAAAGTACGGGTTGAAGGCTCGCAGACAGCATAGTTCGCCGGATTTTTTTCTTCTTCCTGAGTGTTCATGACCCTTATAGTTGTCGGATAATCTCCTCCGAGAGCGTACACCTTTGCATAACAAGCAGAGGCTGCGGGACAGCGGAGCATCCCAAACAGGCGTGTGAGCTTTGGCACGAAGAAAAGTCGGAGTCATTTGTAGTTAATTATCTAATAAAAAGAGTATTTATTAGTGAACTCCGTCCTGGATAGAAAGGTAGATAGATAGGTTCTCTAATCTAATCTAATCTAATCTAATCTAATCTAATCTAATCTAATCTAATCTAGCTGGGTGGGGATGGATGCACTCAGTATCCATCCTCTCTACGCACGTGGTGCTGTAGAAGGTTAGAGAGCAAGAAGGAGTTTCAACAGATGCTAGAGGAAGAACATAAGAACATAAGAACAAGCCAGCTGGATCAGACCAGAGTCCTTCTAGTCCAGCTCTCTGCTACTTGCAGTGGCCCACCAGGTGCCTTTGGGAGCTCACGTGCAGGATGTGAAAGCAATGGCCTTCTGCGGCTGTTGCTCCTGAGCACCCGGACTGTTAAGGCATTTACAATCTCAGATTAAAGAGGATCAAGATTGGTAGCCATAAATCGACTTCTCATCCATAAATCTGTCCAAGCCCCTTTTAAAGCTATCCAGGTTAGTGGCCATCACCACCTCCTGTGGCAGCATATTCCAAACACCAATCACATGTTGCGTGAAGAAGTGTTTCCTTTTATTAGTCCTAATTCTTCCCCCCAGCATTTTCAATGAATGCCCCCTGGTTCTAGTATTGTGAGAAAGAGAGAAACATTTTTCTCTGTCAACATTTTCTACCCCATGCATAATTTTATAGACTTCAATCATATCCCCCCTCAGACGTCTCCTCTCCAAACTAAAGAGTCCCAAGCTAATATAACCTGTTCCCCGATCTCTCTGGGAATACCTGTGGATAGATTAATCCCATGGTGGAGAACCTTTGGCACTCTAGATGTTATGGGCTACAATTCCCATCAGCCCCTGCCAGCATGGCCAATTGGCCATGTAGCCCGCTACCTTGATCTCCTAATTGTAGCCCGGTACCTTTATCTCCTGGTTGAGGCCCGGTGGCGTAGAGCAATCACCTTAGCTAGGTGTAATGCCCTGCCTTCTTCCCTTAGCCTTGGACGCCACCTTGGAATTCCACATAGAGAAAGGAAATGCCCGTGTGGCATGGGTTCTGTGGAAACAGTATCTCATATGCTGTTGAACTGTCCTTTTTATGAGATAGATAGGAAGAAGCACACAATCCCCTTCCTGCATGGAAGTGAAGGCATTACAGATAAACAGAAGGTTATATATCTTTTAAACAGCCACAACTGTTGGAAGCGGTGGCTAAATTTTTAAACGGTGTTATTTTAACTCGTCAGAAGTTGTAAAGGCTGTTATTATCTTGCAGTGTTAATGTTAAACTATTTATATGCCATTAAAGGTATTCAAAATCGAAATTGAGAGCAAGAAGGAGGGGAGCCGGAAGGAAGGAAGTACCTGAGAGTATCAGTCTAACATCAAAGGGATAGTGCCAGCATGATAGAGTAAAGGTGTCAATCCTTAGGTCCCTATCTAGCATTTGGCTTACTAGTAAAAATCCCTCTGTGGTTGAGGCAGGAAACAGCGTAAAGTCCTTCTCTTCCAACAATAGTAACCTTCAGGGAGCACTTTGGACATCTGCTGGTTTCCCGTAAAATCTCTGTTCGCTGCACATGACACCTAGCTAGGTCACACTCTCAGTTCACACAGGAAACTGATGAATCTAGTAGGTTCTCATCGCTAAGGATGGGTGGATTCCCCCTATTATGTTCTACAGTTGTGACACAAATTCTCTGAAGCAGGTAAGTAAGACCAGTGAGTGGCAGAATCCAGTCTGGTGAACTGTGTTTGATTCCCCACTCCTGTACATGAAGCCTGCTGTGTGACCTTGTGCCGTTCACAGTTCTGTCTGAACTTTCTCAGCCCCACCTACCTCACAGGGTATCTGTTGTGGGGAGAGGAAGGGGAGGAGTTTGCAAGATGTTTTGAGCCTTCTCTGAAGCAGGTAAGTAAGACCAATGAGTGGCAGAGTCTAATCTGGTGAACTGTGTTTGATTCCCCACTCCTGTACATGAAGCCTGCAGTGTGATCGTGCGCCATTCACTGTTCTCTCCGAACTTTCTCAGCCCCACCTACCTCACAGAGGCTTTCTGTTGTGGGGAGAGGAAGGAAAGGAGGTTGCAAGATGCCTATTGGGGGAAAAGCGGGGATAGAGATCCAAACTCTTCTCCTCCATTAAGGGCTACATTGGTGGTCCTTGGCTTAGTTCTCGTCCTTCCTTTTGGAAGGATCTCCCTGCATTGCCTCTGGCTCTGACAAGGAGAAAGAACATGCTTTCACAACTGCTTTCCGAAAAAGCGGTTTTGATTGAGGTGAGACAGAACAGGCCGGAGCTTTGAGAAAGCGCGTCAGCCGAGCAAAGCATCGGAATGTGTCTTTCTCTGCCTCGCAGAAGGTTGAAGGTAGCTGTCTACACAGAGGCCACCTGGGTAAGGAAACGTCGCCAGGGATTCTGCATGCTTAGTGGAGCTGCTCCGGGGTCAATGAAATCTGTTCTCCGCTCTCCCGTGTGGAAACCCCGTAATTGACAGCTTGCTAGGTAGAGATATCAGCTTCACCCTAGCAAATCTATTTCAACGTTTTCGGCCATGCTCTCGGCTGATATGCCTCTGCACGGCTCATCTTGCAGAAAAACGGAGAGGATTAAATGGCAGCGGAGGTTTCCAAAGGCGTAGTTTTAAACGGCATCCTTTCTTTCTCACTTTGGCGGCGATGGCCGTGTTGAACATGGGGGTTGTTTCTTGCAGCCTAAGTGTGTACCCCATAGAAGGGCGGGTGGTGCGCTGCTTCTCCGGCGTCTCGCTTGAGTATGCAAAATCGTTCAGTTTTATAAACCACACTATAAATTATGCATTTATAAATCGGTAAAATAATAAGATCCTGGGCATTGCTGCGAATGGGTTGTAACTGGATGGCACACAATTATTATTGTTAATGTCACCCTTCTGTTCTTCAAAATAACAACAACGGGAAAGAAAACATTGTTCAAGTAAAATTGTAAGCAAAATTTTTTCCTCGGGGTGTAATTTTTTTTTACAGTTTGTGCCCTTTCATTGGTTTAAACAGTAGATGAATGTGGTTAAGCGCAATAAAAGGAGGGAATGGGAAAATAATTTTTTTGAAAAAGTGGAAACTTCAGGGACAATTGAAATAACATGCGGTATTTCCATATCAGCTCTCTCTTATTATTTTACCGATTTATAAATACATAATTTATAATGTAGTTTATAAAACTGAACCATTTTGCATACTCCAGCGAGGCTCTGGAGAGGCAGCGTAGAAATCCCCTGACTAAATAAAAACCTACAAAATTTAAAAGTCTGAATAGTTTTCAACAAGCAAGATGTGGGGTGAGGGGGAAGCTGTGAATTGACCCACCCTGGGCTGCTTCCACACGTCATCTTAGCGAGGTCAGGAAAAAAACAAATAGTGGAATAAACAACCTATTAAATGCATTTTAAACCAAGATCTTGACAACAGGACCATCATATAAGATCCCACGGTCTCCACATCAAACGTTTGTCGTGAAAGACACGACTTGACGTCTGCCCCACGAGGTAGCGCCATAAGATACAGCATGTCACCCTCTGAATACTAATCTGATAAATGATTAGTCCTTTGTTATGACTTTTTGATCCTAACGACAACAGATCTTATTAAAACCAGTCCTTAGTTGTGGCTGCATCGTGCCTACTCGACTATTCCTGGGGTGAGTTGCGGGGTTTTCTTAAGCAGTTTTTAATAGTTCGAGATTTTTTTTACAATGCAAAGGAAATGAAAAAGTTAAATATTCCTGCAGATGAGGTATCTATTAAATGAAGAAGAAGAAGAAGAAGAAGAAGAAGAAGAAGAAGAAGAAGAAGAAGAAGAAGAAAAAGAAGAAGAAGAAGAAGAAGAAGAAGAGTTTGGATTTATATCCCCCCTTTCTCTCCTGTAGGAGACTCAAAGGGGCTGACAATCTCCTTGCCCTTCCCCGCTCACAACAAACACCCCGTGAGGTGGGTGGGGCTGAGAGAGCTCCGAGAAGCTGTGACTAGCCCAAGGTCACCCAGCTGGCATGTGTGGGAGTGCACAGGCTAATCTGAATTCCCCAGATAAGCCTCCACAGCTCAGGCGGCAGAGCGGGGAATCAAACCCGGTTCCTCCAGATTAGATACACGAGCTCTTAACCTCCTACGCCACTGCTGCAAAGGAAATGAAAAAGTTAAATATCCCTGCAGATGAGGTATCTATTAAATTAAGGTCTCGATAAACCCACCTGATATTGAGGCACACCACTGGGCCAAACAATCTCTGGCTTCTCACAGCACAGACTTTCTATGATAAAGAAGAAGAGTTTGGATTGATACCCTGCCTTTCTCTCTGGCTCATTCCGCACATGCAGAATAATGCACTTTCAAACTGCTTTCAATGCTCTTTGAAGCTTGTGCGGAATGGCAAAATCCACTTGCAAACAGTTGTGAAAGTGGTTTGAAAACGCATTATTTTGCGTGTGCGGAAGGGGCCTCTTATAAGGAGACTCACAGCAACTTACAAACTGCTTCCCTTTTTCTCATCACAGCAGACACCTTTGTGAGGTTGGTGGGGCTGAGAGAGTTCTCAGAGAACTGTGACTAGCCCAAGGTCACCCAGCAGGCTTCATGTGTAGGAGCTAGGTTTGGTTCCCCACGAGCAGCGGACTCCTATGTGGTGAACCAGGTTTCTTTCCTCACTCTTACATTCCTGCTGGGTGAGCTTGGGCCAGTCACGGTTCATTCAGAACTCTCTCAGCTCACTTTCCTCACAAGGAGAAGAAGGGAAGCAGTTTGTAAGCCTCCTTAAGAACATAAGAACATAAGAACAAGCCAGCTGGATCAGACCAAAGTCCATCTAGTCCAGCTCTCTGCTACTCGCAGTGGCCCACCAGGTGCCTTTGGGAGCTCACATGTAGGATGTGAAAGCAATGGCCTTCTGCGGCTGTTGCTCCCGATCACCTGACAGGAGAGAAAGGGGGCTATAAATCCGAATTGTTCTTCTTCTCCTCCTCTTAAATCTCCGGACCCCGCCTGAAGGTTGGTAGGCGTGTGGAGGTGCCAACGATTCACCAAGGGACTGCACGCCTCAGTGACTGCATGTATTGTTTCAAGGCACAATTCAAGGTTCTTAGCATATAAGGCCTTAAATGGCTTGCATTCAAAGTCCTTGAAGGACTGCCATCCCCCATGCTGGCCAGCCCTCCAGGTAAAGTTCTTGTTATTTCCGCACGTGCAGAATAATGCACTTTCAGTCCACTTTTCAATGCACTTTGCAGCTGGATTTTACTGTGCGGGAGAGCAACGTCTGCTTGCAAACGATTGTGAAACTGGATTGAAAGTGCATTATGATGCAGGAGCAGAAGGGGCCTAAGCCTTAGTCTCTGTGTCCCAGTCTGCAGAAGTGAAGTGCCTAAGGACCAGTGTAAGGACTTTTTTGGACAATGGTACCTTGCCTTCAGAGTGCCAGCGTAGTGTAGTGTTTGAGAGCAGGTGAGTAGGTAATCTGGAGAACCGGGTTGATTCCCAACTCCTCCACCAGAGTGACAGAGGCTTTTCTGGCAAACCAGATGTGTTTCCGCACTCCTACTACACTGCTGGGTGACCTTGGGCTAGTCACTCTCAGACCCACCTTCCTCACAAGGTGTCTGTTGGGGGGAGAGGAAGGGAAAGAAGCTTGTCAGCCACCTTGAAAGTGGGGTATAAATCCAAACTCCTCCTCCTCCTCCTCCTCCTTCTTCGAACATAAGAACTAGCCTGCTGGATCCTACCAGAGTCCATCTAGTCCAGCACTCTGCTACTTGCAGTGGCCCACCAGGTGCCTTTGGGAGCTCACATGCAGGAGGTGAAAGCAATGGCCTTCTGCTGCTGCTGCTGCTCCCAAGAACCTGGTCTGCTAAGGCATTTGCAATCTGAGATCAAGGAGGATCAGGATTGGTAGCCATAGATTGACTTCTCCATCAATCTGTCCAAGCCCTTTTTAAAGCTATCCAGGTTAGTGGCCATCACCACCTCCTGTGGCAGCATATTCCAAACACCAATCACACGTTGCGTGAAGAAGTGTTTCCTTTTATTAGTCCTAATTCTTCCCCCCAGCATTTTCAATGAATGCCCCCTGGTTCTAGTATTGTGAGAAAGAGAGAAAAATTTCTCTCTGTCAACATTTTCTACCCCATGCATAATTTTATAGATGACTACTTCTTCTTCTTCTTCTTCTTCTTCTTCTTCTTCTTCTTCTTCTTCTTCTTCTTCTTCTTCTTCTTCTTCTTCTTCTTCTTCTTCTTCTTCTTCTTCTTCTTCTTCTTCTTCTTCTTCTTCTTCTTCTTCTTCTTCTTCTTCTTCTTCTTCTTCTTCCTCTTCCTCTTCCTCTTCCTCTTCCTCTTCCTCTTCCTCTTCCTCCTCCTCCTCCTCCTCCTCTTCCTCCTCTTCCTCCTCCTCCTCCTCCTCCTCCCCCCCCCCTTCAGGCTTGCTCCTTGCCTACTTTTGACCCAGTTCTCGTTTTCATAGGCTTTTAAATCAAGGAGTTGCATCTTTTTGTAATCTTTGTGGTTTGCTGGCCGTCTGAGGTCTGTTTTATGAATACCATGTGAGACTTCTCTGCTTTGTGTGCTTTTTCTGGTAAAAACAAAACACTGCTAATGAGAGTGGTAGGAAATATATGTAAAGCAGCTCAGAGAATAGCAAGGAAACTGTTCTAAAAATGTCAAACATGCATTTTAAAGCACAAGGTAGCGCCGCAGAGATGCTTAATTTCTCTTTTTTGAAAGATCAGGGGTGTTGCGAGTCGAGCTCTAACAAGGACCCTCTGTTTGACATTTGCGAAAATGCTTACTTTACCGTGCTGCAAAATGAATGCCTTCCCCTACCGCGCAATTTTGTTTGGCTGGAATGTTTGTGTTTGCATTTAGCAGAGTGTCGGGGGCGGGTGGGTTGAGGGGAACTTGGGAATGTAATTTGTGTGCGTGGGCGTAGGTGTGGCTGGGCTAGAATGGTGTGGCGGAAGGAATGTGGCCGGTGGGTGAAGATCCAGATGCCATCTGCAACCTCTGCGAAGGAAAAAGGCCCTTTGACGCCTTCTGGGACGACATGGACAGCGTTGCCAAATTCCAGGTGGAGGCTGGAGAGCCCCTGGGAGAGCAACTCTTCAAAACAACCACTGGCACCTGTGTGAGGTCTCTCTAGGGATCGGGGGAGGCCTGTAAACTGTCGGTTGCGTATCTGCAGTTTGCCAAGCAGTCTCAATGCCCACGAAGTCTCGAATCTGATAGTGGTTCGCTAATCTGCTTGAGATCTTCTAAGAAAGGGGAACGCAACATAAGAACATAAGAACTAGCCTGCTGGATCAGACCAGAGTCCATCTAGTCCAGCACTCTGCTACTCGCAGTGGCCCACCAGGTGCCTTTGGGAGCTCACCTGCAGGAGGTGAAAGCAATGGCCTGCTGCTGCTGCTGCTGCTGCTGCTGCTCCCGAGCACCTGGTCTGCTAAGGCATTTGCAATCTGAGATCAAGACGATCAAGATTGGGAGCCATAGATCGACTTCTCCATCAATCTGTCCAAGGCTTTTTTAAAGCTATCCAGGTTAGTGGCCATCACCACCTCCTGTGGCAGCATATTCCAAACACCAATCACACGTTGCATGAAGAAGTGTTTCCTTTTGTTAGTCCTAATTCTTCCCCCCAGCATTTTCAATGAATGCCCCCTGGTTCACACAGCATGTGATTCAGGGACAAATGGTATAAGCCCAAGCCTTCCTGAAAGAAATGTAGCTTCAGGGGATGGGGAGGGCAGAGTTTGCCCAGTGCCTGGTTTCTGCTGGCAAAACTTTCTATTGGGTTGGTCTCGGCAATTTGCCAACACCAGGATGTGTCTTTCTCTCCATATTCTATTCCACACAGGTATGACAGCAGGGTTGTAGATTCCTCCACCATAGAACAAAGGGCCTAGCCCTGCTCCTCCCATCTGTTTGAAAGCAAAAATACATTTTGGCAGAAATGCTCCTGTATCAAAGTAAAATGTTCAGTAATGCACAAAATAGTGGTTCCGACAAAGGCAGCGCGCAAAAATGATTGATAATTTTCATATTCGCTTGGGACTATATGTAGATGAGGAAATTTTCTCGGGCACTGTACCTCAACTAACTGAACTATCATCTTTCTGCGGAACAGAGTAACAGCAACAACAACAACAACAACCTTTATTTGGCATTTAAAAATAGGTTCTAGAGCGTTGCCAGACATTTTTGAAATACAAATCAAGAGTACATTCAAAGCGCAGACAGGAAGACTGTATATAGCAGTTCACATTACTTAGAAAGTTATGTCACTTGTAAAAGAAATGTTGCTACTTTTCCCAAGAGCATGACATCTGTGTTGTTTAACAGAAGCTCCACAACAGAACAGTCAGAGTCACTTTCAGATTTGTCTAGGGCCAGCCTGGGAGAGAAATTCCTAATGCCCACATCTCTCGGACAGTCAAGAATAATGTGAGCAAGAGTCTCCACTTGATTTTTACAGTGTGGACAAACCCGATCCTGGAGAGGGATGGATAAGTAACGACCCTTTGTAATGGCCGATGGGAAGGTATTGGATCTGGCCCTTGTGATAATCCATCTCTGTTGGGGTTCAGTTAATAATTCAAGATATTTGGCTATGTGCCCCTGTGGAACAGAGTATAGCAGTTCCATCGGACCCTGGAGAAAGTTGACTCCCGGAGTTTTAAAACCCACATGGACTAGTAAACACACTTCTCAGAGATGCTTTTGGTCGAACCTATCTTGAGCAGGGGGTTAGACTAGATGGCCTCTGTGGCCTCTTCCAGCGCCGTGATTCTACGATTCTGCACGCTTACCTATGAAGGTGCTTCGAACTCACTAACAAAACAGAATGGGAGAGTGGAATCCTCTAGTGTATCGGGAAGCTGGCTTCTGGCCTTCGGTGCTTTCTGAACGGCAAAAAGGGGACATTAGGAGTTCCGGGTCTGCAAAAACAGCAACGCTTGGCTGGAAGAGCTGGTCTCCTCTCTGGCCAACAGCACCCAGGGTGAGCGAGCAAGAGCCACGAATAAAGCAAACGTTTGTGTATACATGCTGGGGATTGCTGGTGGCAGCTGAGGTTGCCCGAGGAGAACAGAGTAAGCAAGAGGAAGAAATTGCATTTCAGTGTACAGTAACCTCTGACCGGCCAGATAAATCACTCCAAGTCAGAAGCAGGAGTCTGGGCCAAGCAGAGCTAAGCCTGAATTTCAGGTAGAGACAGAGGACGATCCATTCTCTCTCTCTCTCTCCCTCTCTTCCCCCCCCCCCCCCAGTTTTGCTTTGAGGTTGAGGAGAAAAGGCCTTCCTCAAAACAAGCAAAGTCCCAGGGCTCCTATGCCTGTCATGACTGCGTGGCATTTACTGTGTGGTGTGTATATGTGTAGGGAATTGCTTTTCTTCTGGGAATTATGCCCTTCAGCCAGTGGTGGGATTCAAAAAATTTAGTAACAGGTTCCGATGGTGGTGGGATTCAAACAGTGGTGTAGCGCCAATGGGGCTGGGCGGGGCACGATGGGGGCGTGGCCAGGGATTCTGGGGGCGAAGCATTCCTGGGCAGGGCTGTGGCAAGCACACGCCCCAGGTGCAGTTCCCCTTCGCCCCGCCTCTAATTCAAATAATGACTGTTTAAAGTATTAAAAAAGCAATATACCGTATGGTAATGTATTATTTCTTTTTTATATAATTATATTGATTGATTTTAAATAATAACATAAGGAGAGAAACCAAAAACTGTTTAGAATTGTTAACATATTACAAACATATCTAATTGCCTATCTCTCTCAACCCCCCCCCCACTAAAACATCCTATATTGCCTCCCCCCTTCCCATATTTCCCTCCCTCCCTACTTTCTACTTCCCCAGATTCCTATAACTACTTTATCTATTCCACTTGAAAGAAAACTAACAGAGGGAGAGATCCAAAATCCTTAATCGAAAAGACTAGTTTAAAGTCCTCTCTTTCCAATATAAATTTCAAGGGGGAAAAAGAAAATGAAAAATCTGTACCTTTATACCAATGAACAAAAAAAAAATAGAATTACTATATATTGTATTATTTCATACAGTTCACACACACATGGGGGGTGCCATGGGGGGCAGGGGGCCCTGGGGGCAATTTTGCATCCCCCACTTGATTTGCATCCCCCACTTGATGAGATTTGCTGTACCCTAGTGGAGTTAATCATTAATAACCGGTTCTTCGAACTGAGAAAATTTTAGTAACCGGTTCTATCGAATAGGTGCGAATAGGCTGCATCCCACCTCTGCCTTCAGCATGTTCAGCGTGGTGTAGTGCTCAAGAGCTGGTGCCCTCTAATCTGGAGAACCGGGTTTGATTCCCCGCTCTGCCGTCTGAGCTGTGGAATCAGATTAGCTTGTGCACTCCAACACACGCCAGCTGGGCAGCCTTGGGCTAGTCACAGTTCTTCAGAGCTCTCTCAGCCCCACCCGCCTCACAGGGTGTTTGTTGTGAGGTGGGGAAGGGAAAGGAGATTGTAAGCCCCTTTGAGTCTCCTGACAGGAGAGAAATGGGGGATATGAATCCAAAACCCTTCTTCTCTTCCTCAAGAAGAGCCTTATGAAGTGTGGGGCACTTATCAATATTTTGTAGACAAAAATAGGAACATCTGATCCTTGCGCAAGGGTCATTGCTAGAATAGCAACTCGTTCCAACATGTGCACGCCCTCGAACACTTGGGAATGTTGAAACTCAGACTGGATCTTGGTGTAGTTATTACAGAACTGGGGTGGTATTCAGAAACTTAAATTTATCTTGATAGGCATCTACACACACCCCCTCCTTACAGAGGTTTAATCTCTTGAGGGTTAGGAGAGGGAATCTGAAAATCTCAAAGAATGGCAGCAAAACATTTAAGACACATTTCCAAAAATCAAGGACAGAGATGTACTAAGGTCAAGGACTAGAATCTGGGAACTGTCTTCAGTATTGACAAAAGAGCAATCCCGAACTCTCTTAAAGCTTGACAATCAGAGCATTCAAGTGACCAGTTTTGATCCCTTCTGGCCAATTGTCAGATGGGGTTTTTCCATTATACTAGGGTAGGTGTATTCATTGGTCCCTCCATAACGGGAGCAGCTTGGATCCTTTCAGGCGACATCAGAGCATCCTTTCCAACTGTGCGTAAATTCATCCAACTCCAATGTGATCATTACAGAAATGTCATAGAGATCTGACCAGTGGTGGGATCCAAAAATTTTAGTAACAGGTTTCCATGGTGGTGGGATTCAAACTGTGGCGTAGCGCCAATGGGGCTGGGCGGGGCATGATGGGGGCGTCCTCCTCCTCCTCCGGCAGTGGTAAACCACCTCTGTCAGTCTCTTGCCTTGAAAATTCTTCTGCATTGCCATAAGTCAGCCTCGACACTTCGCATACAGTCTAAAAGAAAAATGACAGAATATCGTATGTATTTTGAAAGGTCTTTAACTTCATAGCTCAGCAGAAGGGTGTGCTAAAGAATTAAAGAGACTTTGTTAGCCATGTGAGAAATTTCAACCCCCATTCAACCCAGGCAGCTGTGCCGTTTTCCAGAGGAATTCTCTCTCTCTCTGTGTTTGCAGACAAGGGCTGCAGACTTTTCCTCGTTGACAGCCCTGATAAATATTTTATATTAACATGTAGCACCTTTCATTGTGAAGGATCCCAGAACTCCTCACAAAACATATTCAAAACAATATGTTCCCAGCTGGAAGGAAGCGCGGAGACGGCAAAAGAGGTGGAGGGAAGGGAAGATTGCTCTTCAAAAGGAGCTGATGGATTTGGCACCAAAACAAATTTGAAATCTGGTTATTGGAGTTGGAGGAGAGAGGAGAGAGAAAGAGATGATTGGGAAAGTTATAACACGCACGGCTTCTTAAGTTGTGTTTTTTTATCAACATTCCCAGTTAAGGATGTTTTTTTTGCTTTAGTAGTTTCAGAATAAAAACTCCCCCCCCCCCTTTTGCTCTCAGGTCCTACGAGACCACCAAGAAATCAATGTAACATGTTTCCTAAACTGATTGCAGGGAGGCAGTTCAGTTCCTGGGAGTCAGAGGTGTTTCTAGGGAAAACGTAGCCAGAATTTTCCGCCCCCACCTAATGTAGGGCCTCCCTCCCCCACCATGAAGAAGAAGAAGAAGAAGAAGAAGAAGAAGAAGAAGAAGAAGAAGAAGAAGAAGAAGAAGAAGAAGAAGAAGAAGAAGAAGAAGAAGAAGAAGAAGAAGAAGAGGAGGAGGAGGTTGGATTTATATCCCCCCTTTCTCTCCTGCAGGAGACTCAAAGGGGCTGACAATCTCCTTGCCCTTCCCCCCTCACAACAAACACCCTGTGAGGTGGGTGGGGCTGAGAGAGCTCCGGAAAGCTGTGACTAGCCCAAGGTCACCCAGCTGGCGTGTGTGGGAGTGCCCAGGCTAATCTGAATTCCCCAGATAAGCCTCCACAGCTCAGGCGGCAGAGCTGGGAATCAAACCTGGTGCCTCCAGATTAGATACACGAGCTCTTAACCTCCTGCGCCACTGCTGCTCCTCCTTTTTTTGCACCAGGTCAGTGTATGGACTCGGGGGGAAGGAGAAGGGGTGTGGGGGTGATTTTTGCCCCCCCCATGTGACTAAATGGTCCTGGCCCAGGGACATTTGACCCCGTATGTCCCCCTGGGCGGTACGCCCCTGCTGGAACTAAGCATCACTAAAATGGGACCTTACATCTGAGTAGATCTGGCTAGGGGTTGCTCCTAGGCTGCTTTCATTCTTGCCTGCTGCCCCATCCTTGCTTGGTGCTCCAAGTGGGATAGAAATATAAAATTTTAAAAAAAAACGGTGTTCTGTGTGTCACTGTGTCATTTTCAGGAAAAAGCTGGAAGTGATGTGGAATAGCTCTAAGAACGGCTGGGAATTCTATGGTGAAACCATAGAGGCGATGATGCTTCCTAGGCTTACCCGATGTCGCTTCCGAGTTTTCCCAGGAAGTGACATAGTGCTGCACAGGAACATTGCTCGCCCCCCACGCCCCTTCCCCTGGCAACAGCCTTCCAAGCCATGTTACTCCTCAAAATCTCCTGCAGCCTCTTTAACTCGGACTCCAAGCTGCATACAGTGGCAATGCACGTCGGAGCCACGGATCGCTTGTAACACTGAGTGGCGTATCGGAAATGGAGAACACCGCTTCCAATTTAAAATAATTTCCTTTTTAAATCAGGGAAAATCAATTGTAACTATTTTTCGCAGAAAGTAATAACGATGAATTAAACGGGGTTACGCTGTAATCCCGGAGTCCAGGTGGAAGGAGTTGCATTGTGTTGCTCAGCAACTGATTAAGAGCTGGTCTCTTCTCGACAGTTAAAATCTTGCTTGAATGTCAGCCTCATGGGTGGGTTGGTAAAGTCCTGGCTTGCTGGGAGGCCACAACGTTTCTGGCCCAGCCAGTGGAGGAGATCTATGGCACATCACAAGGCGGTGTTTATGAGGCCTTCCTGGAAAGAATAGAACCTGGAGAAGTCTGCTAATCAGGGGCAAAGCAAGGGAGATCGGTGCCCGGGATACGGGAGCATCCCGCGCCCCTACAACACCCCACCACGCCCCTGCACCGGCATGTGCCCAGGGCGTTCCACCCCTTGCCTCATTGGCACTACGCCACTGCTGCTAATCTTTACCCATTTTCACTATTTTTGTCTTTAAAACGGTTCCTCCGTTTTTGCAGTCCTTTGGGAATAGTTAGCGGAGTGGCGCACATGTTTTTCTATCCGGGTTGCGGTAAATTTTAAAAGAAGATTTTTGCCCTTGCCAATATGAAAAGTGTTCTTTGGCTAGATTGCTGTAATGCTTTAAGGATCCTAGATTCGCCTCTCCCCCGCAGATGTTCCCAACTCTTGCAAGTTTCAGCACAACAATGACTTCACAGCTGATTTTCTTCATTGAACTCCATCCAGAAACACTTTGGGCTTCCTTTGTAGTCTGATTATACTGAGAAAAAGAAAGAAAGAAAGAAAAACCCGTTCTTTGCTCGCAGCTCTGACTTTGTGCTTAGCACAATACCTGTTGGTTAGTGGGACAAACAAGAGTGAGTCTGTTGTGCAAGCCAGCACAGAAGTCAAGGAGATTTTTCTTCCCTGCTAATTTTGTGGTTGTGTTGAAGGTTAATTCTTGGTAGTAGAACGGTGGGGCTGGAAGGCTACCT
This sequence comes from Sphaerodactylus townsendi, assembly GCF_021028975.2. Classification (NCBI taxonomy): domain Eukaryota; kingdom Metazoa; phylum Chordata; class Lepidosauria; order Squamata; family Sphaerodactylidae; genus Sphaerodactylus; species Sphaerodactylus townsendi. The sequence goes on along the minus strand of NC_059441.1, from coordinate 16,606,542 downwards.
GGCATGATATACTTTAGCCATGTTGCTTTATTCTTTCTCTGCAGGGAGGTATAAACTAGCAGCCCAGTCCTAAACAGAGTTACCACCTTCTAAGGCCATTGAACTTGGAAGGGTATGACTGCTTACGAATTGCAATGCATAGAATCATAGAGTCGGAAGATACCCCAAAGGCCATCAAGTCCATCCCCCTGCAATGCAGGAACACACCATCAGTGCACATGAGACATCCCTTTCTGGATTTTTATGGATTGTACTGATTTCTGGATTTTAGTGCATAATAGGAAGGAAAAAAAAATCCCAATTGCATAGTTCTCATAAGAAACAAAACTCCACCAGACATCATGTAAGATAAATCACAGCTCATAGAGGGGCCATCAAGTCCAATCCCCCTGCCATGCAGAGTCAAGCAAGTCCAGGCAGGTAGAAAGGCAGGCAAGGCAGGAAGTTACAAGGTGTGGAACAGGGAACCTGGTAGGTGAAGCTTTCCAGTGAAACACATTCGTTATGCCCAGGCAGAGCCAAGCCCAAGACAAGGTGTATATAAAATGCCCTTACTAACAAGGCCAAGATTCCGCAAAGGCTCAGTCCTCCTCTGATGTTGTGGTTTCTAGCTCACAGAGCCTTTTGCCATAACAAGCTGCAATACGGGCACTTCTCCTTTTACTGCTGAGTTGCTGTCTCTGCCTTCGCCTTCTTCGTGCAGCTGGTTCATCACTAAGGCCCCTTCCGCATGTGCAAAATAATGCGCATTCAATCCAATTTCACAGTTGTTTGCAAGTGGAATTTTGCTAATCCGCACAGTAAAATCCAGCTGCACAGCGGCGGAGCTACAAGGGGATGGGGGGTGCGTCGTGCATTGGGTGCATGCCTGGAGGGGCGGAAAATTGCCCCCAGCCCCCTCCTCCTTCCCCCCACGCCCCCCCGTGGCACCTCCTTGTGGCGCCCCCCCACCCCTTCCCACACTTACCTTAGTTCCTTTCCTTTTCCTAAAACTTTTTCAAGCTGAAAAAAAGGCCTGTTCACAGTACAGGCTAAAAACGGCCTGAGGAACTAAAGTTCTCAGGAGACCTTGGGGCTCACAAGGTCTCCTGGGAAGTATAGTTCCCATCAAGCCATTTTTAAGCCTGAACTGTGAATAGGCCTTTTTTTCACCCTGAAAAAAGTTCTAGGAAAAGGAAAGGAACTAAGGTAAGTGTGGGAAGGGAGGGAGCTGGGGGGGCACAGGGGGGCCATGGGGGGCAGAAATTATAGACTGTGCACCGGGCGCAGTTTGGGCCAGCTATGCCTCTGCAGCTGCAAAGTGGATTGAAAGTGGATTGAAAGTGCATTGTTCTGCATGTATGGAATTGGTCTTAGCTCATCTGGCTCAGCCTGGGGTTGGCAGGGAAGGGCTTGGATCTGTTGTTGACTCTTGACTTGGCTGGCAGGGAAGGGCTTGGAGCTGGCTCTATTGCTTGCATCTCATCGCAAGGAACCAGTTCTGGCCTCATGGTGTCTTCAGACTCTGTCAGAGTCCTCATCGCCTGGGGACTGGCTGATGACACGCAGTATGTGAGGCACACAGCTTCCAGCAAGCCCCAACACAAGGCCCTTGACAGCAGTTGGGATTCAATCCATAGGGATGCAATTCATCGAGAGCCCTTGTGTGCATGCGCCATTGACACTGATCATGCCCTAGATCATAGGTGTCAAACTCGCGGCCCTCCAGATGTTATGGACTACAGTTCCCATCATCCCCTGCCAGCATCATGCTGGCAGGGGATGATGACACCTGTCATATCTCTCTCGTTTATACTTCTGGAGAACAGCCTGATGTATGGGACTGTGTGGGAACGTGCCTCGAACCTTCTCCATATTTTGGAATATAAGGGATTATGTAACGAGGCCCCTTTCCCCATTCTGTAAGACAATTTTCAGAGGGAGGTGTGGAAATCTGACTTTTTCTCCCAAACGTTAGCTTCTCGCAGGACGTAATCGCTGGATGCCTCGTCATAAATCATTGTGACTGTGCGGAAAATCCAGGTGCCTATATGGATTTGCGGTAGAATTCAGAGCAGGGCTTGGAAGTGTTATTTAAAGCTTTTGCAACAGCTGTAGCTTGTTAGCTATCAGAAAACCTTCCAGCTAGAGAGGCGAACCACACGGTGGTGCTCCCAATAACAACTGGTGCAATTCCAAAAGTCAATGGGGTGTCTCCTCCAGGTAGAATTGAAGGTGACACTTTTCCGAGGCTGTGACTTGCCTGGAAAGTGTGAGCATTCTGTCAAAGAGAGTGGGGAAAACTATCAGTACGTACAGGTGTGTCGAAAATTCCCCCGTCCTCATGTGAACGTAATAAAGGAGATCGTGGCCGAATCCTCCGCACATGCACTTTCAATCCACTTTCAATCCACTTTGAAGCTGGATTTTACTGTGCAGGACAGCAAAATCCACATTCAAACAATTGTGAAAGTGGGTTGAACATGCGTTATTCTGCATGTGTGGAAGGGCCCCAAGGATAGTGTGACCAGACGTCCCGCTTTAGGCGGGACAGTCCCACTTTTGACTAATTTGTCCCACGTCCCGTGGGGTTTTTAAAATGTCCCACAGGGCGGGAAACGGGAGCGCCCCAGAAGGCAGTGCGGTAGCGCGGGAGGCTGCCACACTGCCTTCTGGGGCGCTCCCCTGTGACAAGGCGGGAAACAGGGGTTTGGCAGTGTGGCAGCCTCCCGCGCTGTGACAGGGCGGGAAACAGGGGAGCACCCCAGAAGGCAGTGTGCTCCTGTGGCTGCGTGCACGCATGCATGCGTGCGTGCGCACCCCCCCCAATGGTGTCTCGCTTTAAAAAGGTGAAAAACTAGGCACCTTACCCAAGGAACCCACAAAAAGCTGTGCTGGATCAGAGCAGCCGTCCATCTGGTCTGGCACACAGTGCCCCAAGAGGCCAACAAGCAAGATGATTCCTAGACTTACCTGATGTCACTTCCGAGTTTTCCCAGGAAGTGACATAGTGCTGCACAGGACATTGCACAGGGTTAACCTTTCCCTTTACTGCTTCTGAGTATGGAGGTTCTCCAGACAAAAGGGTCTTCTAAGCGTCTTCTTTTCCCCAACCGTGGCCAGATCACCAACCCTGAGAAAATCTCAAGCAATTTGTGGATTCATCTTCATCCTCAAATGTATACTGCCTCTAGATAAGGAGGCTCTGTTTAGCCAGCGTGGCTCAAGTTCACACTCCCCTCCCCACCAGCTGCTCTGCTCCCCCTCCACTCTGACTCCTCTTCATTCTTTGGCACTTTGCCGCCAAGGACATACAATGACAGGCTTTAGCTCCAAATCCTCTTTATACTGTTCACCCCGCCCTTCGCTGCAAACGCGCAAATCCTTTCGTTCACTTTTTTTTTGGTGCGAGAAAACCGAAGACAACATAATTTGTCACAAAAATGCTAAGGCGGAGGAGTTCTTTAGATTTTCTTTTTAAAAAAATTAAGGCCGAAGAATTTATTAGTAAAACATGCAAGCGAAACACTTAGCGGAGTCTTGCGAGTCGTAGCGTTTGGGCGAGCCGCTGAGGTCATCTTGTCTCTGTGTACAAGTATCTCTTGGCTTCGCAGCGGCTCTCGTTGAAGCCTGGAGGCATGAATTAAATTGTTACATATACTATGCCTTAAGGGGACATTTCTCTTTTTAAAAAAACACCAGTGAATTAGGAATTGTGCTGAAGAATGAACCCCTGTCGTCATCGTGGGCCGTGAAACGCCGTCTTTGGGTTCCAGTTTACAGGCTTAGTTTTCTTTGAATGACAGCGTCCACTCCGAGCAATAATCCCCCTCTCTACTTGTTTGGCTCTGAGGAGAACAATGCCTACCACTGTAAATGTATTATAATGCAGTTATTTTGCTCCAGATTCTACAGTGGGCTTCTGAAGGTTGAACAAGACGTGTTAATTTGAGTTGCCAACCTCCTGAATTACAGCTGCTCTCCAGATTATAAAAACCAGTTCCTCTGGTCTTTATAATCAGCGTGGTGTAGCCGTGAAGAGCAGGTGGATTCTAATCTGGAGAAGCTTGTTTGATTCCCTATTCCTCCAGGAGTATAAGGCATGCACTGAATTTGTTTCCTCACTCCCACATTCCTGCTGGGTGACCTAGGGCTAGTCACAGTTCTCTCAGAACTCTCTCAGGCCCACCTGCCTCACAAGGTGTCTGTTGTGGGGACAGGAAGGGACAGGAGCTTGTCAGCCACCCTAAAGCCCTGGCTCAGGTGGATGGACACAGCCCCAAGATCGGCCCAAAGTATGTCCCCCTTTTGTTATTCGCGGACAATGCAGTCCTATTGTCCCTTTCTCGTGTTGGTTTAATGAGACTGATGCATAGATTTGTCGATTTCTGTGAGATAAATGATCTACAGCTGAATTACGACAAAGCTAAGATATTGGTTTTTTGGCAAAAGTGGAAAAAAACAAGTCTGGAAGGTCAAGGGACACTATATCGAACAAGTCAAAAATTTTAAATACTTAGGAATTTGGTTTAGTAATAACTCGTCATGGTCCACCCGCCAAAAATATATATTGGCTCCGATCCAAGCAAACGCAAATGCCATTAGGAGGTTCTATCACTCTAGGGCATGGGTCTTCAAACTATGGCCCTCCAGATGTTCATAGACTACAATTCCCATGAGCCCTACCACTTGGCCATGCTGGCAGGGGCTGATAGTCCATGAACATCTGGAGGGCCATAGTGTGAAGACCCCTGGTCTAGGCATAACCAATACATCCCTCCAGCTCTACAAGTGTTCAAAGCAAGGGTGTGAGCACAACTGCTCTATGGCACACCTATTTGGTTAACCCCAAATGATAGTGCCATCAGTTCATTTCATCCCAAATTCATGCATAAGTTATTTGGAGTGCCAAACTGCGTTCTGAATGCAGTTTTCATTTCATTTCATTTTAACCTTTAATGGCATATAACGAATGCAGTTTTATGTTTAGAATCTGGCCACTATTTGGCTAACTATTATAAAGTACTGGCTACATACCCATTATAAATGTCTTGAAAATTCACTGATCCAACTCACGCTGAGTGAACTCCATCGTTCCAAATGGAGTATAGCAGTGTTGGCAAAGATCAGCAAATTGGGCCATGCTAGCGATTCTTTTGACATGTTAACTTTTAGTGAGTCGTTCGCCCTCGTCAAGGAGCGGCTACTAGAAATGGACTACCAAAAATTACAGAGCCTGGCAAACAAATCGTGCTCGTCAATGAATGTGGAAATCCCATTTGTACAGGGAAACCCAGCCTATTACTTGGCCGCGCTTACCAAGCATACATGCTGGCTAGATTCAACGTTATGCCATCCCCGCTCCATAGAGGAAGACTCAAGGGCTTACCGAAGGATAAGAGGTTATGTTCCTGTAACCTGGGGCAGCTGGATTCTATTCTGCATATCCTTCTCCACTGCCCATTATACCAGGAACCAAGATCCAGATTGTTAACTCAGGTCATTGATCCTATCAAGGCCCACCCAGAGTCAGACAAAGTAAGTATTCTTTTAAACTGTAATGATTTTAATGGTTGTCTTGCAGTGGCAAAGTTTCTGGCCGAGGTCTGTAAACTGAATTCTTGACCAGTGTGAAGTTATCTTTACCATTTTGACTGTATTTTAAATTAGTCTGTTTTGTATGCCAATAAAGGCTATTGAATCGAATCGTAAGCCACCTTGAGTCTCCTTACGAGAGAGAAAGGTGGGATAGAAATCCAACTCTCCTCCTGCTCCTGCTCCTGCTCCTGCTCCTGCTCCTGCTCCTGCTCCTGCTCCTGCTCCTCCTTCTCCTTCTCCTTCTCCTTCTCCTTCTCCTTCTCCTTCTCCTTCTCCTTCTTCTTCTTCTTCTCCTTCTCCTTCTTCTTCTTCTTCTTCTTCTTCGTCTTCGTCTTCCTCCTCCTCTTCCTCCTCCTCTTCTTCTTCCTCCTCTTCCTCCTGCTGCTGCTGCTGCTGCTGCTGCTGAATGATGCCTGTTGCTAGAATCTATCTTAGCAAATCAGATAGGTCTGCAGGCGCTGTGTCTATTCAAATCTAAAGTGGTGCATTAGCAGCAGGTGTCTCCATAGTGGTTGAGACCCTGTGGAGATGCACAATGCACTCCTTCCGGCATGTGGCCTTCCCCGCTTTCAGCTTGGGAGTTGCAGAGCGAAGGAGCTCCGGGAATGTGCAGAATCCTTGGATTCCAACCGCCACTGAGCCCTGTTTAAAATTAACTTTTAACACCCATGAATACGATCCGTGCAGGGCAGGAAACTTACTAAAAATGGCAGAACTTCTTCAAACCTTCGCAAGACTTCCTCCCCCGCTCCAACTTTTTGGTCCTCTGCGACATACTCACCATTCTGGAGAATTCTTTGCCTGTCATTCTTGCTGCTGGAAAAACATTCTAAATTAGTTCTGGAAGCTGGATTTAACGTCGGGCTTCTTATCATTATAAGGCACACACATTTTTGCCAATATTTGGGACACTTGTGCCATTTTAAAGACTAACCTATTCATTGAGGCTGTATTTGTATATGAGTTCTTGTGGGCAACTTTAAAACTTTCCCCTGTTCATTAGCAGAAAGAAAATTCAGAGGGAAAGTCCAGGCCTCAGTATTTCCATGTTTATTTGTCTGAGGTCCCCAGTTTAAACATTGAAAGTGATGCTGTTTCAGGGTGGGGGAGAATCCACCTCAAAACAGCATCACTTTCAATGTTGTTTTAACTGGGAACCCCAGATTCTCCCTTTAAGGTGGATTTAAAAGGAGAATCTGGGCTCCCTAGCTTAAACACCATTGAAAGTGATGCTGTTTGGGGGTGGATTCCAGCATCACAGTGGCTGCCCACTGGGGGTGGGGCGCAAAACTCAGATTTTGCACCAGACTCCATTTTCCCTAGCTACGCCTCTGTGGGGGAGCTGTCTTTTCAGGTTGATTCTGCACAAGGCGTGTACTTTGCAATGGGGATGAATATCCATCCCAGCAAGATTTCTTGTATGGACATATTTCCTAGAGCGCCATTTTCCCTTTCCCTTCTTTCCTCGGCAAAGACGTTGTGCAGGACAATAATTCATAGGGTCACCATAAGTTGGAAGTGACTTGAAGGCATTTAACATATACACCTAGAATAGTTTCCGAATTCTGGGAGTGCAAGAGCCCCTAAACCTATTTTTCTCCAAAAGAGCCTTTCCTTTCTCATGGCAAAAGGCATTCAATGTTTCAAGAAAAAAATTAAACACTGGAAGGGCACAAACTCTTTAAGCCAGTATCCTGGCCTTAATTCTTTTAAAAAGAAATATACATCCTTTCTAATCATTAAAAAGCAAAGCATCTCCCCAAAGGTAATGATATTAAATAGAAATTACATTTTGATGTTTGCGTTGTTTGAAAAAGTAGCTGGGAGGGACAGGGTGCGAAAGAGATGACGCTTAATTAAATTCCTCTTTCCTGGGATTTTAAAAAAGGAACAGTTCGCTAGAGATGTCCAGAATTCACAATGAATCATTTATAAATATAAGTTTGGAAATGGTAGGTGCTTGTAGGTTTTGTTCAAAAGAAGACGCTTTTAGGGGGTTGTATTGTGTTTTGTACAAGCTGCTATTTCCTTTCTTTTCAGTGCTCTCTTTCTCTCAGTCCTGGATCTTTGACATATGTGGTGTTAATTAAACTGTCATGATTTCCTATCATTTGTGCTGAAAATTACTCCAGTAATTATGTGTGTATGTGTGTGTGTGTGTTTGTGTTTGTGTGTATATACATACAGAGCTGTAGCAAGGGGGGACTGCAAAATGAGAGATACAGAGATGAATGCTAGAAGCCCAGACTGACACTTTGTGATTTCCAGGGAGTTTTGTGTGTCCCTTGAGTTTTGAATTTTCATTTGCGAGACATCAATAGAGATATATACCACTGAATGCAAGACGGCCTCAGTCGAGAATATTACTTTGACAGAAGTCATCGAGCCCCACAATTAATTTTCTGCCCGTAGATCAATGGATTTCATAATCCGCAAGTCAGCTGGAAGGGATGAAACGGAAACAATCGTTAGCAAAATCCTGATTATCTGGAACAACAGACTATGAAACTAGGTCAGTTTGGCAGCGGCTTTGAAACGTTCCTCCTCCCCCTTTCGCATAGTATTTCACAGAGCATTGATCTCGATGATGCACTTGACATATTTGGTAATTGATCAGATGCCAATTAGAACGGTCTCTCTGTGTGCGGCCCCGTGCAGATTCAGTGGAGGGATTCTCGGACACAACGAACAGGCCAAGCGCACAAAAAATGTTAATAGGTGGCTCTAAATCTGCGGCAAGCAACAACCCTTCTCTTCCATTTCTTTCCCCTCCGTCCTCTTTCAGAACAATGACTGGTGAATGTTTTGAATTTGAGCTTGAGTAAGCAAAGGAGGTTTCACAGACTAATGGTTCCTTGCTCTCTCCGCCTGTCCCAGCGTTTTGTTTGACTTCACGGTACATGAGGTTTTGAGGATATTAACCATCCTTCCGGTTGTGTATCCATCCCAGATTGAGCCCCGAGGGGGTTGTTTTCCCAGCCTTCACTACTCTGATGCTGTCCCGCTTTGCTATTTCTCTCGGAAAGATTAAAAATGAAGTTGCTATTGCGTAGTACCTGCTAGGGATCAGTAACTTTTATCCTCTGGACCACATTCAATCGTTGGATAGGGGCACACAACTTTCTCCCTCTTGTTCTCTGTGTGGAACTTGCAAGCGGCCTATTTTGTATGTGTGGGTGGGCGTGGAGAGAGGGGCGATTGGCCAGCACCCCCTTTCCCATATGTTCCAGTTGTTCCTTTTTACCAAATACGGTCCTCATTTTCTGGTATTTATACCACTTAAATCAATGTCCGTCACACCTCTTTGGGTCTTTGTGGATTCTTTATTACAGTTTTCCCAGTATGAGTTCCCAACACTGCCTCAGCAAATGCCGGAAGATTTTTGGTGCAGTGCTTGGGAGTGGTGTAGTTTGGGAAGGATGTGATGCCACTCCAAGTGATTCTCTAGGCAGCAGGGAAGACCATAGAGACCACAGGAATTTCCTACAGTGTCACTGTGTGGAGGCCATTTTCTCTTCTCAGTGCCTTCAGAGCTGAAAACTAGGGGTAGGGAATTCCCTGCCATTGGTGGGTGAATGGGAAGAAGAAGAAGAAGAAGAAGAAGAAGAAGAAGAAGAAGAAGAAGAAGAAGAAGAAGAAAAAGAAGAAGAAAAAGAAGAAGAAAAAGAAGAAAGAAAGAAAGAAAGAAGAAGAAAAAAGAAAGAAGAAGAAAAAGAAAAAGAAAGAAGAAAGAAGAAAAAAGAAAAAAGAAGAAGAAGAAGAAGAAGAAGAAGAAGAAGAAGAAGAAGAAGAAGAGGAGTAGGAGTAGGAGTAGGAGTAGAAGTAGGAGTAGGAGTAGGAGGAGTTTGGATTTATATCCCACCTTTTTCTCCTGTAAGGAGACTCAAGCTCATTTCCCTTCCTCTCCTCACAACACACACCTTGTGAGGCAGGTGGGGCTGAGAGAGTTCTGAGAGAACTGTGACTAGCCCAAAGTCACCCAGAAGGAATGTAGGAGTGGGGAAACACACGTGGTTCACCAGATAAGCCTCCGCCACTCAGGTGGAGGAGTGGGGAATCAAACCCGGTTCTCCAGGTTAGAATCCACCTGCTCTTAAGCACTACACCACCCTGGGAGGGTAGAGCCATTGCAGTCTTCCATTTAAATATATTTCAGCCCACACTTGAGGAAGGGAGTGCTGTATTTTCTCCAATCCCCGTACAAGTGCAGTGAAATGAAACGTTCCAGGCATTGGAAGGGAAGACTCCAGTTAGAAGGAAAACTTTCAGGCGATGATGTCATCGCTTGAGTTTAACTCCAGTTGATTCCATTGATAGGGGATATCAGCTTCCATCTTCACCGGGCTGGAAACTTGGCCAGGGGAATGTAGGTGCCAAAGGGAAGTGATTAGATTCAATTGGCCATGCTGGCAGGGGCTGATGGGATTTGTAGTCCATGAACATCTGGAGAGCTGCAGGTTGTACACCCCTGGATTAGAAGCAGAGCATGGGTCAGGGATGATGGAAAGAAGACAAAGGTATTGAAAAAGGAAGGGAGTCGTCAGGGAGTGGAGTGGCAAATGGATACCAGCACACAAGCCTACTCTTTGAATGAATGAATGAATGAATGAATGAATGAATGAATGAATGAATGAATGAATGAATGAATGAGCTTACAATGAATGAATGGATGGATGGATGGATGGATGGATGGATGGATGGATGGATGGATGGATGGATGGATGGATGGATGGATGGATGGATGGATGGATGGATGGATGGATGGATGGATGGATGGATGGATGGATGGAAGGAAGGAAGGAAGGAAGGAAGGAAGGAAGGAATTTGGCCTTTTATGAAACAGCGAGCTTACAATGAATGGATGGATGGATGGATGGATGGATGGATGGATGGATGGATGGATGGATGGATGGATGGATGGATGGATGGATGGATGGATGGATGGATGGATGGATGGATGGATGGAAGGAATTTGGCCTTTTATGAATTTATTTTACTTATTTATTTATTAGTTAGATTTTTATACCCCCCCTATCCCAAAAGGGCTCAGAGCGGTGTACAACACAAACTTCCCCACACAAATAACCAACCCCAACCCCAGAACAGGTGAAGTAAATGGCAAAACAAATAAATAATTTACAGATAATAAATACACAACAGAATTATTGCATTACTGGTTGTTAACCATAAATAAACATTCATTCGATCTTCGCTTGCCTAAAATCTACTTGCCATTTAACCCCATTATTTTGGGCTGTGTGATTTCGAGCACAGTTCCAAAAAGAGGAGAAATCACAAGACGATCTTCTCACCTTATCTCAAGCATCGTGGGTTTTTTCTGAAGTATTTTTCTGACTTTCCTTTAACTAAAGCTCAGTTAGCCCTATTAATCATCGAGTGGCAGAAACTTTCCCCTTTCAAAAAGCAAATCTCGCTCAGAAATTAGTCATCAATAATTTAATTTGTGTTTCTCCGCTTTCCATTCTTCTCCTGTTGAACACAATGAGATCTTTTTTTAAAAAAAAAGGCCATTCGGGAATACTGTGTTCAGGGCAAAATCTGATTCCAGCGGTCTTTGCTTCCATCAGACGTTGTGAACGTGGAGCCCAGATGCATTCTCCTGGTGCCTTTAAACACACACACAATCACGCACACACGCACACACAAAACCCGCAGATCCATGTTTTTAAGAGTCAAAATTTGAGTAGGGGAAATTAATTAACGCTACCAAGCCTGAGGAGATTGCGGCAAGAGGCTGAAACACACAAGAGAGCATCCGCAGATGCTGTGAAGATTTTCCCCCTCCCCCCATTTCCGTACACTGAAACTTCCTCCTATTGAACCATGGGCTATCAGGATCTATACTGGTTATTCATGCTGGCAGCTGCTCTCCAGGTTCTTGAGCAGAGGCGTAGCTGGGCCAAACTGCGCCTGGTACTCAGTCTATATTTTCTGCCCTCCATGCCCCCCCGCGGCACCCCCCTTCCCACACTTACCTTAGTTCTTTTCCTTTTCCTAAAACTTTTTCAGGCTGAAAAAAAGGCCTATTCACAGTTCAGGCTAAAAACGGCCTGAGGAACTACAGTTCCCAGGAGACTTTGGGGCTCCCAAGGTCTCCTGGGAAGTATAGTTCCCATCAGGCCGTTTTTAAGCCTGAACTGTGAATAGGCCTTTTTCTCAGCCTGAAAAAGTTCTAAGGTAACTAAGGTAAGTGTGGGAAGGGGGGTCAGGGTGGTGGGGGGGTTGGGGGGAAGGGGGAGGGGCCTGGGGAAGGGGGAGGGGTTGGGGAAATTTTGCGCCCCCCATGTGACCCAAAACTGTGCGCCCGGTGCGTGGTGCACACACCCCTCCCCCTGGTAGCCCCACCTCTGGTCTTGAGGAAGGGTCTTTCACATCACTGACTACCCAAAGTTTGTTTTTAGCTAGAGATGCCACACATGCCAAGCTGGGATGGAACACATGAAGCTGTCTTGTGTTGAGTCAGACCCTTTGTTTATCTAGGGCAGTCCTTGAATATCAGCAGCTCTACAGAAGAAGAAGAAGATGATGATTTTGGATGTATAACCCACCTTTCTTTCCTATACTCCTTTCCCTTCCCCTCCTTATAACAGACACCTTGTGAGGAAGGTGGGGCTGAGAGAGTCCTGAGAGAACTGTGACTAGCCCAAGGTCACCCAGCAGGAATGTAGGAGTGTGGAAACACATCTGGTTCACCAGACAAGCCTCTGCCACTCATGTGGAGGACTGGGGAATCAAACCTGGTTCTCCAGATTAGAGTCCACCTGCTCTTAATCACTACACCACGCTGGAACCCCTCCCCCCCGGTAAATCTGGAGTTTGGATTGCTATAGCAGCTATTGTTGTTATATCTTATAATCTGCTTACTGAAAGTTTTTTATCATGCTCATAATCTGCCCTGGGCTCCAGTCAGAAAGGGAGACCATAAATGAAAATAGTAACAATGATAATCACGGACTTGGTGCAAATCTCTGGGATGGCGATTGACAGGAGGCAGGGCTTGAAGAACTTCCCTCCCCATGATTCCCTGTGTGACTCCACTTGTTTAACATAGGATTGACGAGTTAATTATTATTCAGAAGTCTGACTTGAGACTTTCAGACTGAGCATTCCGCTTTGGAAATGATTTCACTCCTCCCTGTCCTTATAAACACGCCGTCCCTATCTTTCGGTTCCTTTCTTTTGCTGCGGAGACCATCCATTTCCATTCTGAGATCAGGAACCAGGTTCAACCACAGGTGGGATCCAGCAGGTTCTCACCAGTTCCCGAGAGGGGGTTACTAATTATTTGTGTGTGCCGAGAGGGGGGTTACTAATTGGGTCCGCTTTTCCGTTAGAAATTCCATTAGGTCCAAAAATCATAAAGTCCTGTTGTTTCCTATGTGGCTAGCTAGCGAAGGTAGAAAATGGGAGATAATTCTCCCTGTTGGGCTGTTTTAAAAACATGTTTTAGTAATATGGTAAAGTTCCTTGTTTAAGGAAAGTATCCTTCTTTTGATTTCTAGAAACAAAATTAAGTATTTGAAAGTATTAAGTATTTGACAGGCAGTCCGTTAGAGGAGAAGTAGTTGTTTCTGTTGGCAGTAGACGATAGGACTTGCTATAATGAGTTTAAATTATGGACAGAAAGATACCAGCTGGAAATTAGGAACTTTTTTTTTAACAGTAAGAGTTTTTTACAGTAACAGAGAAATTATTTGGGTGCTGTGTGGTTTCCGGGCTGTATGGCCGTGTTCTAGCAGTATTCTCTCCTGACGTTTCGCCTGCATCTGTGGCTGGCATCTTCAGAGGATTCCTCTGAAGATGCCAGCCACAGATGCAGGCAAAACGTCAGGAGAGAATGCTGCTAGAACACGGCCATACAGTCCCGGAAACCACACAGCACCCAAGTGATTCCAGTCGTGAAAGCCTTCGACAATACAGAGAAATTGTTAATGCCCTGCCCCTGGAATGCCCGGCCACGCCCCGTCATGCCCCGCCCAGCCCCATAGGCGCTACGCCACTGCTTGAATCCCACCACCATGGGAACCTGTTACTAAAATTTTTGGATCCCACCCCTGGGTTCAACGGTTTGGCGCTGGAGAACGCATCCCCCTTCTGCAGCCATTCCAATAATAGTCCTAGTGCCGAAGACTGGAGAAAGCACAAAGGCCTTTGAAATCTGAGCCGCCTTCTCTGCCTACCCCCAGTTGCTGAACTTAGAGGCAAAAGATGGGGGCCAAACAAACGGTGTTGTGATGTCGTGGCTGTGGAGCACTTTGTGTTGACTCGCTCAGAGGAAAATGAACGTGCAAATAAAGGAAACTTGTCTAGTTCAAATGAAGGCTCTATTAATGAACTCTTTTTATGCTGGATTTTTGGAGAGTGTTAAGACACTTTAAAAAAAAAACCCAGGACAATGCTATATTCTTGCAAGTTTCAGCTGTGTTTTCTGGACACTTTTATCTCTTTGTGGGCGCCTAATCACGTTCAAGGGCGAGCGATCGCTCCCGGAATGAAGAACGCAACTTGTGTTCACTTGATCCATCTGAACTGTATTTCTCTCTCTGTACTCTCTTCTTACAGTGCGTTGATTATTTAATCTACCCACAGGTATTTCTTTAGATCTTCCCCCTCTTCGTTTCTACCTCTTTCATAAATTTAAATAAAAGCACTTTATTGCAGATGATGGCTTCATTTAGTTGCTTTCTGGTTTCCTTTTTGATCTCTCCTCTGCTTATTAGCACTTGAAAGACTCCATGTATACTTACAACAAAAAGTTTCCCGGGGTGAAATCTTATAGATTTCAGTTGTAGGGGCCAGGAATCTTTGAGTGAAATCCTAGGCAGAGGTACTCCAGTTTAAGTTTGCTGAAATGAATGGCCTTAGACTGGAATAGCTCTGCCTAGGATTACACAGGCCCTTTCCCCACTTACCTTTGTCCGAGGGTTGCTACGCGCAGTTCCCAGCACGTGCAATTCCTGGCGCGTTCCAGCTTCCCCACGACCCCACGCTCTGTGCGGGGTCATCAAAAGGCGCCATTTCAAAAGGTGCCAGGAATTACGCACGCTGAGGGGGCGCCCCTGAAGTGGGGAGTGCAGCTGGACCCCGCACTACTTGAGGAGAGTAGCGCGGGGCTTAAGGTAAGTGGGGAAAGGGCCACAGTTATTGTGGGTTTCAAAGTAAATTGAAGTCCTAAATCCACATTACTCTTGACCTTCTGATGCATTAACACCTCTTGATTGGAAAGTCCGGGTCAGGCAGACTTGCCCGCCAAGATCAGCTCCCAGATTGGCTGAAGGACCTATGGGGCCAAATGTCCCTGGCCTGTGTCCATTTAGTCATGTGGGGGCGGCGGAAAATTGCACCGTAATCTCTCCTCCTCCCCCGTTGTTGGGTCATGGTGGGGGAGGCTGGCTGCCCATATGGGCCGGGAGGAAACTCAAATTTTGCACCAGGCTACATTTTCCCTAGATACGCCTCTGAGTACATGTAAGGTGGGGTTTGAAAAGGAGGATTATTTCTTTGTCTGTGTTAGTTTCTTGGGTTATAGAGTGTATGAGAATAGCATTGTCTCCTGGGTTTTGCCCCGAAGGATGAAAGAAGGGCACAATGCTAAAGAGGGTAGCAGATACATCTGGGACAGGGATATCCTACAACTAACAAAGATCAGATATAGCATAGATTGTGTATACCTAGTTAGTAACTGCCCTTTAATTTTGCTTGTTGTATTTAGTTTCTGTCCTTGTAGTACCCTGAGTTTGTGCCTTGGAGAAATAAAATTTGAGAACGTAAGATCGTAAGAAAGAGCCTGCTGGATCAGACCAGAGTCCATCTAGTCCAGCACTCTGCTACTCGCAGTGGCCCACCAGGTGCCTTTGGGAGCTCACCTGCAGGATGTGAAAGCAATGGCTTTCTGCTGCTGCTGCTGCTGCTCCCGAGCACCTGGTCTGCTCAGGCATTTGCCATCTCAGATCAAGGAGGATCGAGATTGGGAGCCAGAGATCAGCTTCTCCTCCATCGATCTGTCCAAGCCCCTTTTAAAGGTATCCAGGTTAGTGGCCATCACCACCTCCAGTGGCAGTTTGAGGGAGTCTGCATAAGTTCTTGCCCACCTGCCTTGACTCGTTGCCATTCTGCAGAGATGTATTTCTGTGAAATTAGCCTCAGGCAAACACCACCCCCGCCCCGAGAGAGAGGAGCTGGATTTCACCCAAGATGGTGGCAGCAACATAAGAACATAAGAACTAGCCTGCTGGATCAGACCAGAGTCCATCTAGTCCAGCACTCTGCTACTCGCAGTGGCCCACCAGGTGTCTTTGGGAGCTCACATGCAGGAGATGAAAGCAATGGCCTTCTGCTGCTGCTGCTCCTGAGCACCTGGTCTGCTAAGGCATTTGCAATCTGAGATTAAGGCAGATCAAGATTAGTAGCCAACAGTGAAGGGATGGGAGCAACAGTGGCTAGCCTTATGTTGTGGGGCAAGATCGCAACACTCCCTTCCCCAAACCAATTTGTATGGCGTTCAGAAACTCGTTGGACGTGATGTTCGCATTCCGTCAGTCACAATAAGTCTTTGAGGGTGATGCCCTGTCGAGATGAACGGGCGTCGTTTGATTGTTCATCGTCTCGGGGCTTGCGATTCTACAAGACAGCTGTCTCTCGCGTTACGTCGCGCAGGCTATATTTTGGACAAGTCGAAACGCCTGTAGACTTGAGTGGTTTCATCTCCCTCCAGAAGAGGAAAAGCTGTACATTTGCAGAGAACACAGCGAAAGGGGAGCCAAGCCCGGCAGTGCCGGTGGATTTGGAAGGCCGCCAGCTATCGCTTTCAACCGGGGGAGATCAAACGCAGCTTTCAGCACCTGGGTTCAGATCCGAGCCGCGGTCAGAACCACAGGTGCTGGTTCACTCCCGCTCTTCATGCCGCCTTTGCCTCTCCGAATTCAGATATCCACCCACGTCCCTCAAGGGAAAGCAGCCGGGGGGAGGGGGCGGCTTTTCTCAGACAGAAATGTGATGCTACCTGTTCTAACCTTAGCAATGCGCATTAAGTTCTTTTCTTTCATCTCTCTTTCTCTTTGCTCTTTCAAAAGAGAAGTTGTGTCCCATTTTCCTCCCACTTTCACCGCGATCTGTCGTCGTTCCTTAGACCATCTTGATGCGTCCTTGTAAGTTCCGTCCCTCTCTGTCTCCAAGAAACCACAACACTGTCTCTGCTTTCTTCCTTCACCTTTGTTTATGAGTTATAATCAGCTACTTGGACTGGTGGCGAACCTATGGCACTCCAGATGTTCATGAACTACAATTCCCATCAGCCCCTGCCAGCCAGGGGCTGATGGGAATTGTAGTTCGTGAACATCTGGAGTGCCATAGGTTCGCCACCACGGGACTAGGTGAAAAGAAGAAGAAAAGTTTGGATTTATACCCCACCTTTCTCTCCTGTAAGGAGACTCAAAGGGGCTTGCAAGCTCCTTTCCCTCCCTCTCCCCACAACAGACACCTTGTGAGGTAGGTGGGGCGGAGAGAGTTCCCCAAGAACTGTGACTAACCCGAGGTCACCCAGCAGGAATGTAGGAGTGCGGAAACACATCTGGTTCACCAGAGAAGCCTCTGCCCCCTCAGGTGGAGGGGTGGGGAATCAAAGCTGGTTATCCAGATTAGACTAACGCATCAATTTTATTTTTAGACAGTGTCTATGGACCCCCTATGGATCCTTTGAACTTTTATTAATTCAGCCTGAAGCATAATGCATCGGCTTGGATAGGTATGGGGAAAGAGATGTCCCTTGTGCTACTATTTCTCCCTCATAATATTCCCCCTCCTTATAATATCAAGTGGATCCTGCCGCCCCTTCCCTCTGGTTTTTAAGGGAATTGATAGTAGGTGCCATCTTTTATGTTGATCTTAATAATGCTGCATTTTAATGGGGTGGGGTTTATTTTATTGGAGCCTATATTAATCGATATTTAATGGATTTTAGTCTGACATATGTGCTCTATTCTACATGTTGTTCACCGCCCTGAGCCCTCCGGGGGAGGGCAATATATATACCTAACCAATAAATAAATAAATAAATAAAATATTTTTTTACAGCTGCTTTTACTGAATTGTATCTCACGAATGTTACATTACGATGTGTAATTCATTGTGCTTGAAAAGTGTCTGTTTTCTATAGAGTCCCGAGTGAGAGCCTAGGCAAGGAGGGGAAATTAATACACATTTTTTTTTAATGAATGGCTCACTGTCTCAGCACTTGGAACCTTTTGGCTCTGTTTGCCACTCCAGCAATGAACGGAGAAGGGGCAAAATTCCTGGCGGACAGGTGGATTCCTTTTCAAGGACCGTTAGCTCACATTCGGGGAGGGGGGGAATATGTTCGCTTCTCTGGCCCCGCCGCTCCAACCTGTTTCAAGAAACGCTGATACAATTTCTACCCATTTGTCTCTGACAAAGGAGTCTTTTCAGAATCGAGTTGGCTTCCCTTTTTATTGTTCGAAGCCCTGGTAAACACAATTACCCTCATTAACCCCGGTTTCTGTTTCACAACAGAAAATTAGCCTACAATCACAGAGTGGCTGCAGAGCCCTGGCGTAATTAGGCCTCGGCAGCCAGCAATGAGAAAATCCATTTAGTTGTTGGGTAGATATTAGCAGCATATGACTTCCATCGGGGCTGCCGAGGGGAGAGAAAATATGGCATTATCAATACCGAGGACTCTGGTGGTTGATCTGTGACTGCGTTTGGTTTTTTCCCCCCTACTGGCGCCAATCTCCTGACGCCAACATTATTGAATGCAGCTCTGATGCCATTTATAGTGACCAGATTTCAAATACTTACTTCTTAGAAGAAGAATAAGAAGAAGAGGAAGAGGAAGAGGAAGGGGAGGAGGAGGAGGATATCCCCCCTTTCTCTCCTCTAAGGTGACTCAAAGGGGTTTACAATCTCCTTTCCCTCCCCCCACCACAACAAACACTCTGTGAGATAGGTGGGGCTGAGAGAGCTCCAAATAACTGTGACTAGCCCAAGGTCACCCAGCTGACATGTGTTGGAGTGCACAAGCTAATCTGGTTCACCAGATGAGCCTCCACAGCTCAAATGGCAAAGCGGGGAATCAAACCTGGTTCTCCAGATCGGAGTGCATCGACTCTTAACCACTACACCACGCTGGCTCTCTTAGCATTGTTGGTGATATAGAGCTGAAATAGCAGACTAGTTTTGGTGGATTTATGGCTACCAATCTTGATCCTCTTTGATCTGAGATTGCAAATGCCTTAACAGACCAGGTGCTCGGGAGCAACAGCCGCAGAAGGCCATTGCTTTCACCACCTGCATGTGAGCTCCCAATGGCACCTGGTGGGCCACTGCGAGTAGCAGAGAGCTGGACTAGATGGACTCTGGTCTGATCCAGCTGGCTTGTTCTTATGTTCTTATGGTGAGTGGTATGCTGTGGGAATTGTAGTCCATGAACATCTGGAGAGCCACAGCTGATGGGAATTGTAGTCCATGAACATCTGGAGAGCCACAGGTTGCAGGCCCCTGGTCTAGAACCAACGAACAACCTTTGTGCTTGTGCTAAGCCCAGGGCTGTGTGTTCTCTCAAGCGTATCCTTGTCACTTTATTTCTGATCTCTGCGAAACTACATTTCAGCTGTGGCAAAGGGGGGAAAAACTACATTAAGACAGAGTGCAGAGTAAATTAATTTTCTATGAATCCGGCTGCTCAGAAAAAAATAATAATTAGGTACGTGGAAAGCTGGGAATGCTGGCAGACACAATGCTGAGTTTGGGTGCTGTGTGGTTTCCGGCCTTATGGCCGTGTTCTAGCAGCATTCTCTCCTGACATTTCGCCTGCATCTGTGGCTGGCATCTTCAGAGGATCCTCTGAAGATGCCAGCCACAGATGTAGGCGAAACGTCAGGAGAGAATGCTGCTAGAACACGGCCATACAGCCCGGAAACCACACAGCACCCAAGTGATTCCGGCCTTGAAAGCCTTCGACAATACAATGCTGAGTTTGTTTCAGACAGCCCAGAGAACATAGTAGGAACATCTCAAAACTTTGGGTAACTCTTTGTCTAAAGGATATTTCTTGTGACTTTCACTTGCTTCTCCCAAAATGTGCGTGGCTCCTCGGGAGGAGAGGTTCTTTGAACACTCCGAATTATCTCGCTTCCTGTCCATTCTCAAACGAAACTCAAAACGATTCCATCCCAGTGACCAAACTGCAAATGAGAAAATCCAGAACTCGGCGAAAGAAGTTCACCCAGTCCACTTTGTACGTTCATTACGAGGCTCTAAAATAACTGAAGAGTAACTAAATGGAGAGATTCTAATTTTATTTATTAGATGCCTCGAGCGCTTATGATGGGAACGGAGCGATGTTGGCGAAATGAATATTACATGCTCATTTCACAGCAGAAACTTTCGAAGCTCGGCTGAAGAGCGAAACCTCCGACTAGAAGTGCCCAGCCAAGCGCGAGGCTCCCCTGCGCGCGAAATTATAGTTCTAGGCCTGTCATCCAATCAGGCAGTCTAATTGGCTGAACTCTTTAAGTGTCTCGACATGGAGAAAGCAGATTTTAACCTTTTGCGTTCCTAATTCTGCAAAGCATTAAAAAGCGGGTTATCTCCTTTGGCTTGGTGTAACCAGGACTCTGTTAGGGTTCCGAATCCTACCTAGGAAAACGCTGGGAGATGTTGAAGTGGTCATAGTGGTTAAGAACAGGTGCACTCTAATCTGGGGAACCGGGTTTGATTCCCCGCTTTGCCGCTTGAGCTGTGGAGGCTTATCTGGTGAACCAGATTAACTTGTGCACTCCCACTTTATTTATTTATTTATTTATTTATTTATTTATTTATTTATTTATTTATATGCCGCCCTCCCCAAAGGCTCATGCCAGCTCCAACACATGGGCTAGTCACAGCTCTTCGGATCTCCCTCAGCCCCACCCTGACCCACCTCATGGGGTGTTTGTTGTGAGGGAGAGGGAGGTAAAGGAGATTGTAAGCCCCTTTGAGTCTCCTTATGGGAGAGAAAGGGGGATATAAATCCACATTCTTCTTGTTCTTCTACTTGGGAAAAGTGCAATTTTGGGATTGTAAACTATAGAGGTTTTCAGGTCTCTGATAAACCGCTCTCAGTTTTTATTATTAGGTTTTAATGGTTAAATTAAATTTTATAATTGTGATTGTGCTTGCGTTTGAGCAGTGTGTGTTTTAAATCACGTGTAAACCAGCCTGAGGGAGAATGGGATGTCACTTTTCAGATGACCCTCTAGGAATTTCCCCTCATCTCTGTGGTAAAGAATGTACTGACTAGGAGAGATGTATACAGCATCACCATTCTTCCCTGCTCTTCAGTTTCTCGAAGACAGCAGATTGGGGCTGTTGGTGATGTGATGTCACTTTTCAGATGACCCTCTAGGAATTTCCCCTCATCTCTGTGGTAAAGAATGTACTGACGAGGAGAGATGTATACAGCACCACCATTCTTCCCTGCTCTTCAGTTTCTCGAAGACAGGAGATTGGGGCTGTTGGTGACGCGATGTCACTTTTCAGATGACCCTCTAGGAATTTCCCCTCATCTCTGTGGTAAAGAATGTACTGACTAGGAGAGATGTATACAGCACCACCATTCTTCCCTGCTCTTCAGTTTCTCGAAGACAGGAAATTGAGGCTGTTGGTGATGTGATGTCACTTTTCAGGCGACCCTCTAGGAATTTCCCCTCATTTCTGTGGTAAAGAATGTACTGACTAGGAGAGATGTATACAGCATCCCCATTCTTCCCTGCTCTTCAGTTTCTCGAAGACAGGAGATTGGGGCTGTTGGTGATGTGATGTCACTTTTCAGACGGCCCTCTAGGAATTTCCCCTCATCTCTGTGGTAAAGAATGTACTGACGAGGAGAGATGTATACAGCATCCCCATTTTTCCCTGCTCTTCAGTTTCTCGAAGACAGGAGATTGGGTCTGTTGGTGATGTGACGTCACTTTTCAGATGGCCCTCTAGGAATTTCCCCTCATCTCTGTGGTAAAGAATGTACTGACGAGGAGAGATGTATACAGCATCCCCATTCTTCCCTGCTCTTCAGTTTCTCGAAGACAGGAGATTGGGGCTGTTGGTGATGTGACGTTCAACACCTTCTTCGAGATGACCCCTCTAGGAATTTCCCCTTATCTCTGTGGTAAAGAATGTACTGACTAGGAGAGATGTATACAGCATCACCTTTCTTCCCTGCTCTTCAGTTTCTCGAAGACAGCAGATTGGGGCTGTTGGCGGGAAATTCTCCACCAGACCTGAGCAAATCTGTGAGCAAATTGTTGAAGTGAGCAATTGGGACACATTCGACTCGGGAGCTGCAAACTAGGTGCCTAGGATGTTACCAGTATGATGCCTCAGGGCAAATGAAAGTTACCATCTGATGTGGAAGAGAACTGGGAACGAGCAAGAGCAATCATTAGAAGCCTGGCAAATGTGTATTATTTGTCTCCCCCCTTCCCATATTTTGGCAATGTGATCAGCTGTGCTTAATGAGTTGCTGGTTGCCAAAGCAGACTCTGCGCTACGACGGGGGGCTCCTCCGCGCCCTTCTGCACAGTTGCCGTGTTTTGCATCTCCGTACCGATTTCTAATCAGCCGTACACTAAATGGCACCAAAGTGCATTTTGGATGGTGTCTTCCAGGCAGCGGAAACCGCAGTGGAATGCAGAAGAGGGGTATTTTGAGCATTAATTTTCTCTGTGTGGTGGCTGGGTAATTAAGCACGGAAAAGGTCACCTTGGATGCAACTGGTAAACTGGGGAAGAAGCCAGCTAAAAAGGGGCCTTCACAGTAAACAAACAAAAAAAGAAGAAGCAATCAGAGAGGCAGCCATCTCCGTTTTTGACTCCCTGGTCATCTGTTTACCCCGAGATGCTGAAAATATATCGACTCCTTCGTTACCTTCATGTGTTTTGTTTTACTCGGTCTGGATGTGCGGACCGAATAGCCCTGTTGGGAGCTGTGTGGAAATCAAAGTGCCGTTGCTGCCTCTCCCCTCCCACCTCCCTGAAATAGCCTGTTTGGGCTGAAAAAAAAGAGGAGATCTAATTACTTCCTAGCCAGGAGCACTTTGCTGGCTGGGAAATGCACAGCGCTGGTGCCATCATTCAGGGATATCTGCCCTTAGGGTGCCGTGTGTGGGGTGGAGACAAAATAAGCATTTTCCTTGGTAGCAGCGGCACAGCAGGTGCGTCGCTTTGTGTGAGGTGAAACTCAACAGCTGCATGTTTGCCCTTCACGCAGCTCAATATCCTTTTTTAAAAAAAGATGGTTACTCCTTAAATGTGGAAACCTTTTTGCAAAGTGGCCCTGTGATGTCGAAGGGATAACTGTATATACCAGCGGTGGTGAACCTATGGCACGGGTGCCAGAGGTGGCACTCAGAGCCCTTTCTGTGGGCACGCGTGCACAGAGTCTGTCACATGGAGGGACGGAAAATCACCCCCCCACACACACACACACATCTAGGCTGGTCTGGGTGCGATTGTTTACCTGGGAGTAAGCTTGGTTGCTGGCAATGGGGTTTGCTTCTGAGTAAACCCTCCTAGGGTTGTGATTCACCCATTCGAAACATTGCATGGTTGCTTCACCAAGCTTACTCTTGAGTAACGCATTTCTAAACGAAAACCTCAGTATTCGGGTCAAATTGCCGTGTTGGCACTTTGCGATAAATAAGTGGGTTTTGGGTTGCAATTTGGGCACTCGGTCTTGAAAAGGTTCGCCATCACTGGTACATACACAATAACACAATACACAGACGGGTCCAAGAGGACCAGGGCGTACTGCCCAGGGGGACATATGGGGTCAAATGTACCCGGGATGCGGCCATTTAGTCATGTGGGGGCAAAAAATTGCCCCCCACACCCGTCCTCCTCCCCCCCGGGTCCATACACTGATTTCAATACCTGGTGCAAAAGAAATTTAGTCATGTTGGGGGAGAGCGGCCGCCCATACGGGGAAGGGGGGGCTGGAAAAATTCAGATTTTGCACTGGGCTACATTGTTCCTAGATAAGCCTCTGAATAGGACACCTTGTTGACTCTAACAAACAGGCAAGATTTGGCCAAATGGCATTCCTGAGTGGCCAAAATTAACACATTAATGTAGTAACAAGCTTCCAGACTACAAATAACAACAATAAAGCTTTTTTTTTTAAATGAGTGAGACCAATTGTTGAAGAGTTACTTAGATTTATTTATTGGTTAGGTTTATATACCGCCCTCCCCCGGAGGGCTCAGGGCGGTGAACAACATATAAAATAGAGCACATATATCAGACTAAAATCCGTTAAATATCAATTAATATAGGCTCTAATAAAATAAACCCCACCCCATTAAAATGCAGCATTGTTAAGATCAACATAAAAGATGGCACCTACTATCAATTCCCTTAAAAACCAGAGGGAAGGGGCGGCAGGATCCATTTGATATTATCAGGAGGGAGGGCCCATCAGCGGCTGGCCTCCCCAAAGGCCCGGCGGAACAGCTCAGTCTTACAGGCCCTGCGGAACTCATCAAGATCCCGCAGGGCCTGGACAGCTGGCGGAAGAGCGTTCCACCAGGCTGGGGCCAGAGCTGTAAAGGCTCTGATTCGGAATTCAATCGGTAACCAACTTGTTCGATTTCTTTCCCTCTAACTTTCCAGATCCTCTTTTTAGGTTGATTACCCAAAGCTGTGACCTTGGTTTTGTCAAAGTTGATTGTCAGCTCGTCTTTTTCACAATATGCTGCAAAAGAGTATAATGCTCTTTTGAGACCTACAGGGGTTCTGCAGCCAAAAGGACCTTTGCATCTGTCAGCATATAACAATATAGGGGAGATGTCGTGTGGCAAGTGTAAGCTTAGGAGGGTGTGTCTATTTTCCTTAAGTGCTCCACTATACCATTGATATAATAGTTGAACAGGGAGGGAGCTAGAAGACATCCCTGTCTAACGCCTTTGTAAGTTCTTATTAGATCTGTCAGTAGGCCATTTGGGTTACATCTCACTCTCAAAGAGGAGTTGTCATGAAGAGCTCGAATAAGAAAATACAACCTTCTGTCTACTTTGGAGGTCTCTAATTTTTGCCACAATTTTTCCCTCGAGATGAGATCAAATGCTGATTTTTAGGTCAATAAAAGCAGCATAAAGTGAAGTGGATCCTGGGGCAGGTTCAATAATCTTGATAAAGCTCAAAGATTATGTTCCTGCAACCAAACCCAGATTGAAACCATAGCTCATTCTCTTTTTCACTGCTTGAGAACCAAGGGAGTCAGAGATAGATATGTACATTCCATACCACTGCTCACCATGGCCCCTGCTTGACTCGGTTGCAATTCCAATTCTCCTGAATAATACCAACCCTGAGATTGTGGCAAACTTTCTCCTTGAAATAATTGAATGCAAATAATCCAGTAATGGGTCTAAGTATGTTTAGAGGATAAGTAATTAACTTCTCTCTTCCTTATTACGCCACCTTATTTTAATATTTTATTCCTATACTACAGGGGTCCCCAAACTACGGCCCGGGGGCCAAATGTGGCCCCCCTGAAGGCGATTTTATCCGAAGCCCGCCAGGACATGGCCTGTGCCATGAAGCTCCATTCATGTGCAGTGGGGCTCGAGGGAGGAGGAGAGGAACTGCAGCCCCAACGGACTGTTGATTTACTTGCAGTTACATGATGGCACCCCCAAATCTCCATGAATTTTCTGACCCAGAGTTGGAAACCTTACATGTGGCAACGCCTGCTCCGCCCTTCCCTCTCAGCTACTCCATGTGTTGCTCTCAGGCTTTCTGTTCCGCCTCACTCCCATTGGCATCAGCCAGGCTGGCGAATCGCTCGCTGGCTGCTAGGGAGGAAAGAATCCAGGAAGATACCTGATCCTGGGTTAGATGGAATGCTTCATTGGGAAAGTTCTGCTTTTTTTTTTTTTTTTTACAGGGGAAGGTATTCCACAGCCTCCCCAACAATATTTGGAGCCCACCCTGTACTTGACATACTTTGGTCACTGTTCTAAAAATAGACCATGACAGAAAGGCTGAAAGGTGAAATCAAACATTTTACAATCATTTGTGCATAGAAATTTGTTCATAGTTTTTTTTTTTTAGTCCGGCCCTCCAACAGTCTGAGGGACAGTGAACTGGCCCCCTGTTTAAAAAGTTTGGGGACCCCTGCTATACTACAATATATTAACCTTGGAATTTAGCATGCCTTTGTAGCAGCTCTGAAATGTTTATCTGCGATATTAATTTTAGATTTAATATGTGTCTTAATTTCTGTCTCTTGCTAATAGTAATCATAACAAACATGGCCAGTATGTTGCCAGTACACGGTGAAATTGCCTTGTTTGATTGGGTGGTTTGGAGCCCAGTTCTTAATGTGAATTGGTGGCCTTCTTTTGTGTGAAGATGTGAACACGGACTGATGTATCTTACTATGAGGTTTGTATTGGATGTGTTTTGCTGTATTGGTTTGTTTTGTAGCTGCGGTGTTCTTTTAACATGCCAATAAAGGCTTCTGTTCAGTTCAATCGGTAACCAGATTGGCACCCAGGACTTCCACACAATGTTGTTTCTTCTTATAAACTGAAATTCAATTGGCCAATCGTGCCCAGTTTTGCTAGGGCAAAACCCTATAGTATCTCAGTCGCAGAAAATCCTTCCAGTCTGGGGCAAAAAGTACTTAATTTTCCTTTTCCCTGTCAAGAGCGGATTCAAGCCGCCGAGCAGCTTCGAACCGGAATAGCACCGACATGACCGTGCCATCAACAAGGCCTCTTTGTTGAGGTACGTCACTGAAGCAGATTCCTCTCTGGCCCTGTTGTCTTTTAACCTTTCTCGACATTGCTGTCAGAGGAGGCCTCTCCTGCATCTTTGATTGCTCTGTGAAGGGACTTATCTCTGCTTTGCACAGCTGCAGATCACTAGGATGTCTTTATTTTCTGCTCTTACTCGACTCTGGGTTTCTTTTAGTGCTTTCCCCGCTGGAAAATGCAATTTTCTGTCTCTCTCGCCAGCACCTCTCCCTCTCCCGTTCTCCCTTTCGGTATTCATGCTGAGAATTTGTGTCAATTATCTTCACCCTCTTTCGCTCCCCTGGTACGGAATGACCCTTGCTATCTGGCAGAACTGGGGCTGACCTTTTGCTATATATATGCTTGGGGTGGGGAGACTTTGGTCTCGTTCTCTCTGCAATTTTTCTCTCATGATTTGAGCCATTGTCTCTCCTCTCGCTGTTGACGTTCTGTGCATTTAGCTCCCTTCTTCTGTTCTGTGCAGCTAACCAGTTCAGAGCCTGTTCTCAAGTCCTTTTATTTTTATAAGTTTTTATTGTATCATTTGAATATTCCATTTTATATTAATACTTTTCTTCATTTGTTTTCAAACAATACATTTCCCCCCCCTTTCCCCCTCCCCCCTGTATTTTCTTCATAGTTTTATCAAACAAACAGCAGTAAGTTCATTCTTTGGAGCAGCAGTGGCGGCATTCTTTGGAGCAGCAGTGGCGTAGGAGGTTAAGAGCTCGTGTATCTAATCTGGAGGAACCGGGTTTGATTCCCAGCTCTGCTACCTGAGCTGTGGAGGCTTATCTGGGGAATTCAGATTATCCTGTACACTCCCACACACGCCAGCTGGGTGACCTTGGGCTAGTCACAGCTTCTCGGAGCTCTCTCAGCCCCACCTACCTCACAGGGTGTTTGTTGTGAGGGGGGAAGGGTAAGGAGATTGTAAGCCCCTTTGAGTCTCCTGCAGGAGAGAAAGGGGGGATATAAATCCAAACTCTTCTTCTTCTTCTTTGTAATCTCTTCTCCCATATCTCCTCATTGACTCCAGCTTCTTTCATCCAGTCCACATATATTGTCCATATCTTCAGAATTTCGCTCTGTTTATCTTGCCACAGTTTATTTTTTGTTATTATATCGAAAATGTCCAGTGTCACTTGTTCCCAGATGTATTCCAACCATTTCTGGATTGTCCATTTTTTCTTTTCTTTCCAGCCTAAAGTTATTGTTGCATGTGCTGCTTTGGTCATTATTTCATACATATAGCTATATTTTTTATCTACCCTTCTATCCTCCATTACACCCATGAACATTAAATCATTATTAATCCCAATATTAATCTTCACCAGTTTCTCGATATATAACAATATGGTTGTCCAATTTTTTTTCACTTCTATACATTCCGTCCACATAGGCTATAATATGCCTCCTGATCTCCGCAATGCCAGCATTTAGGACTGAGTCCTTTAATCATGTATGCTAGTTGTTTTGGTGTTCTATACCATTTCAATGTCACTTTTCTGTTCTCAAGTCCTGATCTTGGTGCCCTCATCTTCAAAGAAGTGGCAGGTAACCAGAGGCATAGCAAGGGGGGAAAGTGCCCAGTGCACCGGTGTGTCCTCTGCCCCATCCCACCCCAGAACACCCCTGCCCCACCCCAGAATGCCCCTGCCAGGCCCTGAAATGTCCTTGCCACACCCCCACAGGGGTGCACACCTGGTGCATCGCACCCCCTGTCCCCTTGGAGCTACGCCTCTGCAGGTGACAACTAGATGCAGGGCTTTTGGGAGCTGGTCTCTCACATTTGGGATATCCTTATCCTCTGAGGCTTGCCTGGTGCCCATCTTTAGGCCGACATTAGCCAGGTTTTTAGTGGAAGGGGTCCATCTTTTTCGTTGGTTCGTTTTTTTAGTTTTATGGTCTTCTTCTAGCTTGAGGCCTGGCGAACGAATATCATTTTTGCAGTGCAGCAGGGGGTGAGTGGAAGCTTAGACGTCCTCTAACCGAACTCTCACCTCAGCCATAAACTCAGCAGATGGCATTGGGCCAGCCTCTGTTTTCCTGTCTTTGGTTCTGGGGCTGCAAATGGGGGATAAAGGGCTTGGCACATGAAATCTCTGTAATCCTAACGAGAGGTGGTTAGGGCAGGCCAGTGTATGGTGGCCCCATGTTGCATGTGGGATGGAGGTCGAAGGAAAACAAGGCTCCCCTAAGGCCATCAACAGGTTTTGTGGCTGAGGTTTCAGCTTCAATTCCACAGCAGCACCTCCTTTTGAGTATAAGAACTGGATACCTCAGATTGACGGAAGGAAAACATCCGGTCCTCTGGGAGAAGAGGCCCCCAGCTTCCAGTCTGCAAATCAGCCTTTGAGTGTCTGGCTGAGAAGCTGAAATAGAAGCCGTTGAACTTCGAATCTGCCAGGTTTCGCAGTCACAGCCTGCTCCACAGAACACTTTGCTTGCATTCCCCGTAATCTCTTTGCACAGTTTGTGTTGTTTAGAAAGGGACAGAGGTCACATCTGGCTGACGGAGGGGCAGCAAACATGAACGTGGGTGGAGACCCGGTGAATTCCGAGAACACAGGTACAGGAAAGAAAACCTACCTTATTGGAAAAACGGATATTCGTCCTTTCTCTCTCTCTCTTTGCCATCCCGCAGACCTGAATGGTTATTAAATTATTCACGAGCAATTCGATCCACTCCATTTAATGTGGTGTGTAGGTTTTTTTTTAAAACCCCCCAAAATGCAAAATACCCCCCATACCATGTCAAAGAATATATTTCATAGCTCTTCTTATAAGCTTTAGGTGAGTGGTGTCATGGAGGGATGGTGTGCGGGGGCCTACCACCCAGGGGGACATATGGGGTCAAATGTCCCTGGGCTGTGGCCACTTAGTCCAAATCCAGATCCAAATCCAAAACCTTTATTCGGCATAAAACCGGTGTGTGTCAAGAATTCCAAATACAATAAGAAGATCATTATTGCACAACTTGCAGTCCACAGAGTAAAAATATAGCAACAGCTTCAGAGATTTCAACATTAGAGTTATTTAGAAGCTTAGCCATTTTTATCTTATCAGAAAGGAGCATAAAACTTAGTCACATGGGGGGGCAGAAAATCACCCCCACACCCCTCCTTCCCCTGCTATTATTTCCACTATGTGGCATGGACCATTACTGTGTTCAGATTTGTGAGTTGGGGCATGTTCTATAACCGTGGTGGCGAACCTTTGGGACTCCAGATGTCATGGACTACAATTCCCATCAGCCCCTGCCAATTGGCCCTGCTGGCAGGGGCTGATGGGAATTGTAGTCCATAACATCTGGAGTGCCAAAGGTTCGCCACCACTGTTCTATAATGTGATGGCGACTTTGAGATGACCTGGTGCAAAAAAAGTTGGTTTTGGTGGGGGAGGGCGGCCGCCCATATAGTGGTGGTAGTGGGGGCAGAAAACTTTGCACCAAACTACATTTTCCCTAGATACACCTCTGCTGGTATAGCACAGTGGATAGGATCCTAAGGGGGTTACTGGGTAGTATGGTGCTGGCCCGCTGTAATGCTCTCCCATCAGGGAGGTTTGCCAAAACTCCCTATCAGCAAAGGATTTGTGCATGTAATGCCGACTGTGTAGACTCTATAATACATATTTCGTTATACTATCCCAGTGGTTCCCAAACTTATTTGGCCTACTGCCCCCTTTCCAGAAAAAATATTACTTAGCGCCCCCTGGAAATTAATTTTTTAAATTTTTTAATATTTATGCCAATAAAGGCTTGCTATCAAAAAAATTTTTAATAGCAATTACAGAAAGATATATGTATTAATGTTTCTACCTGTGGTCATCACCGCCCCCCTGGATCGCTGCAGCACCCACCAGGGGGCGGGGGCGCCCACTTTGGGAATCACTGTACTATCCCCTCCATATTGCACCTAGGTGTCAAACTCGCGGTCCTCCAGATGTTATGGACTACAGTTCCCATCACCCCCTGCCAGCATGATGCTGGCAGGGGATGATGGGAACTGTAGTCCATAACATCTGGAGGACCGCGAGTTTGACACCTGTGACCTAGAACAAAAAAAGAGCACGCATCCAATTTGCGGAAGATCATATTTTTATTAGATAACACCAGCAGCGAGGTAACAGATTCAGTAGCCAAATTTCTTGCCCTATATATAATCCAGAGATCCAAGGGTTATCTTGTCTAATTCCTTTCTCCTTGTCTCCCCCTTCTTTTAGCTCTCACTTTGTATACTGATATTTATTCATCAAATTTTATTTTTGTTACCTGTTTGGCGACTGAATTCAATGTTGACAGAATTGTGTTATTATGCCAATGAAGGTTGTTGAATTTGAATTTTGCTGGGTCGTGGCTGGGGAATTGAGGTCAAGATGGTGCCAGTTCCAAACGGTGCCTCACCCTTGAGCATATTCCGTGGGGCTGAGTGCACAGTGCTGATTGGCCAGATACCAATGGTGTTGCGAACACCCTCATCTTTCTTGAAGCAGTTTTTCAACATTCTAAAAATAGATTCTTTTTCTCCCCACCCTTTTTTGTAAAGGGAGATAAATATAACTGAATAAATGTAGCATTTAAGGATAGGGTTTCCAAAGCACGGTGGAGACACGGAAAGACAGACCACTTAATCGGCATTCGATACACTGGCCAATGTGCCTGTCAAATACAATTTGAAGTCATGGGAAAGCTGGCCTTGAGCTGTGGGAGAAACCAACAAACAAACAGAGAGCCCTGATTTGCACATCGCATTCCACACAACCTTAGTGTAGCCTTGGCAGGAGCTAGACGCTGCCTTGTCTTGGTTCCAGTGAAGTTCTCTCTGTTTCTTATGAGTGGGTGCCAGTGGGAGCATCACAACGGAAAGACACTTTGGACGCTCTACAAATGCTAAGTACCACGACTGTGACAAAAGGCAAAGGCCTTGAATAGGGTTTAGCACTCATGTGATCCGATACTGCCGTGGGTACAGGTGCCTTGAGAGCAGCAGTGGCGTAGAAGGTTAAGAGCTCGTGTATCTAATCTGGGGAACTGGGTTTGATTCCCAGCTCTGCCGCCTGAGCTGTGGAGGCTTATCTGGGGAATTCAGATTAGCCTGTGGACTCCCACACACGCCAGCTGGGTGACCTTGGGCTAGTCACAGCTTCTCGGAGCTCTCTCAGCCCCACCCACCTTACAGGGTGCTTGTTGTGAGGGGGGAAGGGAAAGGAGATTGTAAACCCCTTTGAGACTCCTGCAGGAGAGAAAGGGAGGGGGATATAAATCCAAACTGCTCCTGCTCTTCTTCTTCTTCTTCTTCTTCTTCTTCTTCTTCTTCTTCTTCTTCTTCTTCTTCTTCTTCTTCTTCTTCTTCTTCTTCTTCTTCTTCTTCTTCTTCTTCTTCTTCTTCTTCTTCTTCTTCTTCCATGTAAAGGTAGAACTGCCCTTTGTGACTTCCGGGTGATCTAGGAGTCAGAGGGAACTTTAAGGGTAAGAACTTCCTTTCAGTAGACGAGGCTTTATATTTTCTCCTTAATTTTTCTTCTGGCATGCTGGCCCCTGCAACACTTCCACCAATCCCAAACAAAGGGTGGTCATTCTTCTACAATAGTCTTGCAAACAACAGGAGCTGGGTGTGTTTTTCCTATGTCAGGGAACAAGGTGATAGAATGAAGAGGAACTCTTTGGGCAATAGAAGAAGAAGAAAAATTTGGATTTATATCCCTGTTTTCTCCCCTGTAAGGAGACTCAAAGGGGCTTACAATCTCCTTTCCCTCCCCCCCACAACAAACACCCTGTGGGGTGGGTGGGGCTGAGAAGACTCCAAAGAACGGTGACTAGCCCAAGGTCACCCAGCTGGCATGTGTTGGAGTGCATAAACTAATCTGGGCCACCAGATAAGCCTCTACAGCCCAGGCGGCAGAGCGGAGAATCAAACCCTGTTCTCCAGATTAGAGTGCACTGCTCTTAACCACTACACCAATCTCCCCGATTTAATTAGATTATACTACTTGTTGGACAACCCTGATCCTTTTCTCTGTATGATAGTGGCAGACTTTCTCCTGGAAATTACTAAACGCCAGTAGATTTCCTTCGACCTAACATGTATTTTGTGTTGTATATGCTTTTTAATCCATCTTTTTATTATTGTTGTACTGCTGTCTATGCCAATAAAGGCTTGCTTCAAAAGACACTATACCATTCTGGTTCATTCTGCATCTTGAAATAGGTTGATAGATTCCATTTTCCTTCGCATAAAAGACTCTTAGCAACTGGAAAACAAGTGCAGCGGCCTCTGCTCCCTCTCTTTGCTTCCTTTCCTGATTTTCTGGGTGTGGGGTACTTTTTTTTTTTGACACAGAAGAGCATTCCAAGACATGACCCTCAGAACCTTTTTACTTCCTTATTTCCCACCCCATTTTCCTGCGTATAAACCCAGCCTAGGATGTCCGGATTGCTGCCTTTACAAACAGGCATGCAATCCCTGGCAATTTGAATGTTGGATGCCCACTGTACCTGCCACTCCAAAGGCACGTTGTCTACCTCCTTTCTCCAAAAGCTCCTCCAGGTGTGCCAGGAAGCCAGGCGAGCGATATTGCATAAGAACATAAGAACATAAGAACTAGCCTGCTGGATCAGACCAAAGTCCATCTAGTCCAGCATTCTGCTTCTCGCAGTGGCCCTCCAGGTGCCTTTGGGAACTCACATGCAGGAGGTGAAAGCAATGGCCTTCTGCTGCTGCTGCTTCTGAGCACCTGGCTCCGGACGAGCCTCAATTGGACGCAGCGTTTTTTGCAAGCCGGTGCGTTTTCAGCTGGACCAGCAGAGAATCGCACAACCGCCTCCCATCCATCACCCACGACAAAAATGGTGTTCATTTCTCTGCTTTTAAACCACCCAAAAGTGGGGGAGGGGGCGCCGGGCGCGTGACACCCCTTGCGGATTGCTGGGGTTCCGCTCGGACAGCCGAGCGAATCACTTTTCAGAGACAACGACTTGTTTATTTTTCGATGAAACTGGAACCGAAGATATTTCACAATAGGGTCCAAGCGGATTTACCAGATGTTTCCCTTCCCTTCCACTCTCCTGGCAGCTGTACTAGGTAGAAAAGAAGAGTAAGGCTAGTAAATCAATATCCAGAGGAGAATCAGAAGGATACAGTACTTCAGATGACTGCAACTAGCAGAAGGGACCGTGGATTCCTGTTCACAGCTTGGCTGACCTGAGCCTTCCGGTGTTTTTGTTAATCACCTCGAATTCCCACTGGGGAAGGGGGTGCCGAGGAAAGGAAGAAGAAGAGAAGAGTTTGGATTTATATCCCCCCTTTCTCTCCTGCAGGAGACTCAAAGGGGCTTACAATCTCCTTGCCCTTCCCCCCTCACAACAAACACCCTGTGAGGTGGGTGGGGCTGAAAGAGCTCCAAAGAGCTGTGACTAGCCCAAGGTCACCCAGCTGGCGTGTGTTGAAGTACACAAGCTAATCTGGTTCACCAGATAAGCCTCCACAACTCAAGCGGCAGAGCTGGGAATCAAACCCGGTTCCTCCAGATCAGAGTGCACCTGCTCTTAGCCACTGCTCTTAGCCACTACGCCACTGGAGCGAAGTGGAAGCACTTTGAACAGGAAGTGCTTTTGAAGAGATGGCGATGGAGTTTTTATGTATCATCGTGTGTGCGATGGAATTTTATGTATCGTTGTGTTTTATGTATCAGAGATGGCGATGGAGTTTTTATGCATCCTTGAGTGAGGCAGTTCTGTGATTCAAACTGAGATTTCTCCAGCTGGGGGAAATGTGTGAAATGGGAGCAGACAGAGCTCTTCAAGCCCGCCCGTGACCCACTCGAAACAGGATGTGGCACTCCAGAAAGACGAACAGCGTACTCCTTTAGTTTTTCCACGTCTTTCAGACTGATCTTTTCCAGGCTGGGAGTATCAAGTAGATCTTCACTATTTTTGGCTCATTCTGCCTCTTGAAATAACGTTGTGTACGTTCCCCCCCCCTTTTTTAAAAAAATTGGCTTTTCTTTGGTTTGTGAGAAAGCCAATGTTTTTTTTTTCAAAAATGTGGTCTGCTTTAATTAACTCGTACTCTGCAGTACTCTGGTCTTAGTGACTGGGGGACACTGCGGATGAGGTTTGCTAAAGGCAAGGCGATGCCATTTCTAACACCGCTGGCAGTTTGCTTGCCAGCTGCGTTTGCTTCCATCGTGTCTTCAAGAGCTGACTGTCCCCGAAGCGGGCCCTCACAGCTGTTTTCCTTCCACGTATCCCTGCTTGAAGAAAGGGCTGATCTTTAGAACGGCTCTCTTTCGGGTCCATCTGCAACAAAAATATGTCTCTCGCATTCCCTTTGTGTTGCTCTCATTGCTCCTGGCTGCCGAGTGACACGCTTGGGAGCAGCAGTGGCGTAGGAGGTTAAGAGCTCGTGTATCTAATCTGGAGGAACCGGGTTTGATTCCCAGCTCTGCCGCTTGAGCTGTGGAGGCTTCTCCGGGGAGTTCAGATTAGCCTGTGCACTCCCACACACGCCGGCTGGGTGACCTTGGGCTAGTCACAGCTTCTCGGAGCTCTCTCAGCCCCACCTACCTCACAGGGTGATTGTTGTGAGGGGGGAAGGGCAAGGAGATTGTAAGCCCCTTTGAGTCTCCTACTGGAGAGAAAGGGGGGATATAAATCCAAACTCCTCCTCCTCCTCCTCCTCCTCCTCTTCCCCTTCTTCTTCTTCTTCTTCTTTAAAATGGCTCTCCATTGACCTTGCGCAGTTGGGATGATGGCGGAGGCTCCAGTTGGACTCCTCTGGTGAATTTACGCGTGCCAAATTTCACCCCGCTCCGGCCCGCTCTGGCCACGGCTGCTTCTGCTTGCGAAATTCTGCACGGTGAGAGATTAGAATTGATTGAGGATCCGGTGGACAGATGGGATGCCGCTTGCCATCGCCAAGGGTGGCTGAACTGTGGAGCTCTTCCAGCGAACATTGGATTGCCAGATCTAAACAAATTGGTACATGTTTCAGTGCGCTGCCTATGCTGACGTTTCCTTAGCCCAGTTCTAGGTGGCTGCCAAATGTGTCTTTTCCCAGTCAAGCAGTATTCTCCTTTGGGTTGAAATATTATCCTGTCATGTCCTCTTACTAGCCCATCTGCCACCACTTCTCCGCTGCCTTCCTTTCTTGTCCCAAACCTCGCCCGACATTTCTTTATGCCATTAGTCACCGGGATACCAAGAAGGACCGGGCTGGAGTTAGTGAGAACCAAGTCAGCATCAATCTCCCTTGTTGAATAACAGAAGCCTCCAACATCTTGGGGGTCCTTTGAAGGGGTTGAAAACTTCAGATAAGAATGGGGAAGCTCAGTCACTGAATGGGTCTGTATGTGGGAGTCTCACCAAGAAGAAGAAGAAGAAGAAGAAGAAGAAGAAGAAGAAGAAGAAGAAGAAGAAGAAGAAGAAGAAGAAGAAGAAGAAGAAGAAGAAGAAGAAGAAGAAGAAGAAGAAGAAGAAGAAGGGGAAGGGGAAGGGGAAGGGGAAGGGGAAGGGGAAGGGGAAGGGGAAGGGGAAGGGGAAGGGGAGGAAGAAGAGGAAGAGGATTTATATTTATATATATATTTATTTATATCTTACCCTTACTGACAAGGGTCGGGCTCCGGAAGACGTGCACACATATTTAAAACCATTAAGTATACCATAACCACACACAACTAGCATTAATCTTAAAACTTACAGATGGTGTATATACAGAAACATAGTCCTTCCTACGTTTAGTTGTAGGAACCTGCGTTTCCAGGACAGCCTAGGGAGCATTCCCATCAGCTTCACCAGCATGGCCAATTGGCCATGCTGACAGAGGCTGATGGGAATTGTAGTTCCTGAACATCTGGAGAGCCGCAGGTTCCCTACCCCTGCCCTAGGCCCTTGCTAAGAATTGTCCAAGCATAGGGAACAGAAATTAAACAGTGGGGAGCAAGCGGTTGTGAAGGCAACTGGCTTCCTCCATTTTTTGCCCTATAATATGGAAGCTCTTTTTGTTTTAATCAATCCCCGATAACGTTTGTCTAATACCCCTGTGAAAGCCATCTGAGCCGGTGCTTATCTCCAAGTCATGGGCTACAAGAAAAATAGAATCATAAAGTTGGAAGAGACCCCAAGGGTCATCTAGTCCATAGGTGTCAAACTCACGGCCCTCCAGATGTTATGGACTACAGTTCCCATCACCCCCTGCCGGCTTCATGCCGGGGACCAGGGGGCATACATTGAAAATGCTGGGGGGAAGAATAAGGACCAGGGGGCATACATTGAAAATGCTGGGGTGGGGGTGGGGAATAAGGACTAATAAAAAGAAACACGTCTTCACGCAACGTGTGATTGGTGTTTGGAATATGCTGCCACAGGAGGTGGTGATGGCCACTCACCTGGATAGCTTTAAAAGGGGCTTGGACAGATTGATGGAGGAGAATCTATGGCTACCAATCTTGATCCTCTTTGATCTGAGATTGCAAATGCCTGAGCAGACCAGGTGCTCGGCGGCGGCGGCGGCGGCGGCGGCAGCAGCAGAAGGCCATTGCTTTCACATCCTGCATGTGAGCTCCCAAAGGCACCTGGTGGGCCACTGCGAGTAGCAGAGTGCTGGACTGGATGGACTCTGGTCTGATCCAGCAGGCTCTTTCTTATGTTCTTATGTGAGTTTGACACCTGTGATCTCGTGGAACCCCCTGCAATGCAGGAACACATAATTAAAGCGCTCCTGTCAGATGGCCATCCAGCCAAAGAAGGAGACACCCCCAAGAGAATCAGCCGTTGCGTGAATTAGTACTCCCTTTCCTCTGTCCCGAGTCTAGTGCTGGTTACATACTCTCGAGTCTTATAATATTAAAAGGAGAACAAGATCTCTCTGTCCACTTTCTCCGTTTTCAAATATTGGCAGGTGTGGTGCTTGAGAAGCATTAAAAAGAGGGGTAAATGTGTGTGGTCACGGGGTCCTGGAAACATCCAGAATTTTGAGAGTTATTTATCTTGGAACAAACGAGGAAACATCGACTGCCTTCGGAGACTTAAAAAAAACCTCCAGTATTTTTAAAACGGTGGATGTTTCAGCCCTCCCACCTGATGAGCGAGGCTGAAAACTTGGCACGGCTCTGGACGCAGCTGCTTTTTAGGGACGAACAAGAGGTTTCGAAAATATATCTTTAAAAGAACTATTAGGATGTTGTGTCAGTGATTTTTTAATAGCTGCTTCCCCCCTCGGCGTCAATTACAGCAACGCAAGACCCGCTTGGGATCCCAGGTCTGGCTGGACCTGTCTATCAAAATGCGTTTTAGACTGGCTACATGTGGATGCCAAAATCTAAGGCTCCTGGTAGAGAGTGCGAAATGCGTCTGTGGGAAAGGTCATCGTTATTCCCACTACACAGATGGAGATTGAAACTAGGCGGAAAGAAGATTTGCCAAGGGAGGCCCTTCGGGTGGAAATCATTGGCAAGGGAAGGGATGAAGCCTCAGAAGTTCCGCAGTTGGTGGGGCTGAGAGAGCTCCGAGAAGTTCTGAAGTTGGATATGCTAAATGCTCCATCCCCGGATGAGATGGTTTTACAACTTGATGACATCACCAAGTTCCGCAGAGATGTGATGCAATAGAATCCACCCTCTGAAAATGCCATTTTCTCCAAGGGAACCGATTGCTGTAGACTGAAGATCAGTTGTATTATGAGTGAACTGGTGGCCCGGCCCAGTCTACCAAAGACCTCTGGCAGGAGACAACTAAGACTCCCTCAGAAGGAGGAACATCAACGCCACCAGGCCCACAGGAAGTCACACTGTCCACTTCCTTAAACTGAGGAGGAGTGAACTCCAGAGGTGGGATCCAGCAGGTTCTCACAGGTCCCCGAGAGTAGGTTACTAATTATTTGTGTGTGCCGAGAGGGGGTTACTAATGGGTGATTTTGCCACGTGATTTTTGCCTTTAGTTACGCCTCTGCTCTCAGCAGTGGCTGCAGAACTGGAAGCAGTCTAGCAGGAGGTGCACCGGGCGGCGGCGTGGCAGCCCTGCGCCTCAAGTGCATTCGCTTCCTGCCTAGGACTCCAGCGCAGCGGCTGCGTCCTTGCCACAGCCCCGCCCAGGAATGCCCGGCCACGCCCTGTTGTGCCCCGCCCAGCCCCATTGATGCTATGCCACAGTTTGAATCCCACCACCATGGGAACCTGTTACTAAAATTTTTGGATCCCACCACTGGTGAACTCCAGAGCATCAGCAAGGCGGCAGTGGTGTTGTTCCAAGTTCAGAGATGGTGGGAGAAGATACTGCCATGTTGGAATCTTTGCATTTGTGTTGTGGGGGCCAGGCTGCCTGGGAGACTTTGGGGCTGGGACCAGGGGAAAAAAAGACATTATCGATGTCACTTCCATCTAGAAACCAGAAGTGACCCAGAAGTCTGTAGAAATCGGTGAGGTCCTAGAGCCTCTTTGGCATCACTTTTGGGGGTCTTCCTAGAAATGATGTTGATGTGTTGATAATGTCTTCCTTCCATCCAAATCAGCAGGGGTTGGTCACCCACTGTAGTAGGTAAGATGGCAACTAAATGTGGTGTGTAGCCACTTTAAGTCTATCAGTGGTCCTTTCCCTGAAGATGTGGCCTCCAAGGGTGGCTTGGAGATTTTCTGCTATTACAATTGATCTCCAGACAACTAAGATCACCTCCCCTGGGGAAAATGGCAGATTTGGAGGGTGGACTCTATGATGCTAGGCCCAGTAGAAGAAGAAGAAGAGGAGTTTGGATTTATATCCCCCCTTTCTCTCCTGTAGGAGACTCAAAGGGGCTGAGAATCTCCTTGCCCTTCACCCCTCACAACAAACACCCTGTGAGGTAGGTGGGGCTGAGAGAGCTCCGAGAAGCTGTGACTAGCCCAAGGTCACCCAGCTGGCGTGTGTGGGAGTATACAGGCTAATCTGAATTCCCCAGATAACCCTCCACAGCTCAGGCGGCAGAGCTGGGAATCAAACCCGGTTCCTCCAGCTTAGATACATGAGCTCTTAACCTCCTACGCCACTGCTGCTCCTCCTACGCCTCTAGAGCCCCCGACATTTCCCAAGCTCCTCAATCTATGCAGCATAAGAACATAAGAACAAGCCATCTGGATCAGACCAAAGTCCATCTAGTCCAGCTCTCTGCTACTCGCAGTGGCCCATCAGGTGCCTTTGGGAGCTCACATGCAGGATGTGAACGCAATGGCCTTCTGCGGCTGTTGCTCCCGATCACCTGGTCTGTTAAGGCATTTGCAATCTCAGATCAAGGAGGATCAAGATTGGTAGCCATAAATCGATTTCTCCTCCATAAATCTGTCCAAGCCCCTTTTAAAGCTATCCAGGTTAGTGGCCATCACCACCTCCTGTGGCAGCATATTCCAAACACCAATCACACGTTGCGTGAAGAAGTGTTTCCTTTTATTGCACAAGGGGAGGAATCCGTGACTGTTGGGATGCAGCCATAGCTTCAGGGGTCTGCCACCTGCGGCTCTCCTGGTGTTCATGGACTACAATTCCCATCAGCCCCTACCACCATGGCCAATTGGCCATGGTGGCAAGGGCTGATGGGAATTGTAGTCTGTGAACATCTGGAGAGCCGCAGGTTGCAGACCCCTACAATAGACCATGTTTCTTTTTATACCAAACGGCATGATAGCATTGAAGTTGAATGTGCTTCGTGGGCAGGTTCCCCCCCCTGCTGAATTCCACAGAATTATATTGAAAGCGATAAAGGAGAAAATAAATTAAAAAACCAGACCTCGGGACCTGCCGCGCTCTAAAACTGCCTGCTCATTAGCTTAGTCCGAGATAGAGATGCGCCCGGATCCATGCAAATCAGACTTCTGCATCGGAGCGTTTTTGCTTGGCTCACCTTTTTCTTTCAAATGTGAATAAAAATACAGATTATTTTCAGTCCCCTCTGCGGGCAGCGCATTGATTTTTGGAAAGTGTTAGGAAAAGCGTGAACATCATTCTAGGCAGTGTACGTCAGCTATTAAATCTCGCTGGAAACGCATCGTCTTCGAGGGTGACCGGCCGATTCCCTAAGGAATATCAAATAATGAGCCGCTGGAGACTAAAATTTTCTATTAAGTTAAAATGCAGATCGCTACTAAAAAAAAAGAACGATCCTGCCAGAATAGAAAATGGTCGTGCGGATTAAAGCTTCATTAATGGTGCACTGGGCACAGTGAACAGAGGGGAATAAAACCATCTTCCATTCGTGCTCTCCTCCCCTTCTTCATCTTCTTCTAGGGAATTCAGCAATTTTTTAGATTTATAAGCGTTGCAATTGTAATGTTGCAATTTCGAATAAGAATAGAGTATTTGCAAATACAGAGGGA
The DNA here is from genome assembly GCF_021028975.2 of Sphaerodactylus townsendi. Taxonomy (NCBI): domain Eukaryota; kingdom Metazoa; phylum Chordata; class Lepidosauria; order Squamata; family Sphaerodactylidae; genus Sphaerodactylus; species Sphaerodactylus townsendi. The sequence goes on along the minus strand of NC_059441.1, from coordinate 16,565,813 downwards.
TGGGTGTTTATTAATTTGGAGGACTGGTGTAGCTCAGAGGCTTTAGGGGTGGGCAACTATGGCCCTCCAGATGTTCATGGACTACAATTCCCATCAGCCCCTGCCAGCATGGCCAATTGGCTATTCTGGCAGGGGCTGATGGGAATCCTCAGTCCTCGGACATCTGAGGGCCATAGTTGCCCACCCCTGCTTTAGAGGAACATGGGGCAAGGACACCCCCAATCAAATCTTCCCTCCAACATGAATTAGCTAAGCTGCTGTTTTCTCAGTCCCCGTACCCCCAGGGGGGGAGCGAGGGGAAACTGTGCCCGGGACACGCACGAACCCTCCCCAGCCTCTGCTGTGGTGGGCCATCTCCCTGCCTACCTGAAGTTCCCCTGGAACACAAACAGAACGCCCAGAGTCATGCCCCCTGCATACTCTGTCCCATTGGTACTTTCATGCCACTGTAACTCCCATTGGCACTACCCCACAACAACAAATTTTGCTACAAAATGGGGACTTTGAAGGGGAATCAGTAGGGAAAAATTATTCTCGAGTAGTTGCAGGGAGTGAACCTTTGGCACTCCAGATGTTATGGACTACAATTCCCATCGGCCCAAAGCCGCTAGCCAACGCCAATGACCCAGTGGCCATGCTGGCAGGGGCTGATGGGAATTGTAGTCCATAACATCTGGAGTACCAAAGGTTCGCCACCACAGCCCTATAGCATGAAATGTTTACCTCTGGGCTGGAGGAATGGATTCCTACTCGCCTTGTTCAGAAGCTCAACAATATGGAAATTATAGTGCGAACGCTCTGTAGGACTGATCTGTGAGATTCAGGACTGGGCAGGCAGGATCCGAGTCCTGATTGGGCCCCCATTGTGACTGGATTGGGTGCTCTTATTTTCCCCAACAGATAGCTTTCTGCTGTTTGTGGGTGGTTCCATTCCACTCTCTACTGGTATTCATAGAGATGGCCTGGTATAGGCTGATGTCATCAAATCTCAGAAGCTAAGCAAGGTCGGTACTTGGAAGGGGGACCTCTAATGAAGACTCTTGCAGAGGAAGGCAATGGCAACTACCGCTGCTCCTCACTTGCCTTGGAAACCCCTTGCCGTAACGTGATGGTGTTTTACACACACACACAGGTGTGTCCCGCAGTGTCAACACCACAGCATAGCTCAATGTTTACCCACCGTCGGTGGGCTCACTGCAAGGGAGAATATCCCTTGACATTGCTCCATATAAACCACAGGTGTCAAACTCGTGGCCCTCCAGATGCTATGGACTACAGTTCCCATCATCCCATGCTAGCATGATGCTGGCAGGGGATGATGGGAACTGTAGTCCATAACATCTGGAGGGCCACGAGTTTGACACCTATGATATAAACAAACCCATATGAGGATTTCAGGTAGCCTGAGCTTTACAGTATCAGTGGGTTGATTCTGAGCCCATATAAGAAGGCTACTTACGGGTTTGAATAAAACATTACAAAACAGGTGTTTCCCTACTCATCCCTTCCCGTTTTCCGCAGCTATCAAAACAGCCTGTCTTGACTGTGTAAAGCTGGAATTGACGGCATAGATTTCCCCAAATGAGAACTACAGGACAGCTTTATGGTAGGTTACATATGGTTGGTTCTCTTGGTCCTTTTTAAAAAACACTCACCAAACCCCTGTTATGTGAAGCAAACTGCCAGTTTCCAGAAGGGGGGGGAAATCGTTAACATCCATACAGATTTCTTCATCAGTGGGGTGCTTATAAATTATTTTGTGCTGTTTTAATAACTTGTTTCCCCCCTCCCCCCATACTTTCCTGTTGGGTATCTGCCCGGCACTTTAAGATGTGGGAATGAAAACATTACAGAGTCATTTACTCCAATGACCCTTTGAAGACACTTTGAAGACCCTTTAATTCATGGAGTGTCTTCATGTCCCTTTCAGTGGGGAACAGTCCTGTCTGTCTGTCAAAACTGGAAAGTAGTAATTGGGGATGATCAATCATTACAGACCCAACCCAAATCTTTACAAGCCAATGTTTCAAAGGTTATGAATAAATTATCTTCTCTGTCACTTTTAACTGGTTGCAAATGGTATCGTTCTGAGCAGAACGTTCTGTACACCCGAATATCCCTCGTAATTCTGGATCATTAAAACTTCCCTTCATGTTGAGAGGAAGAAGGGGAGATACCAACTGGAGGCTGAGTTTGACCTTGAGCTAATTTTTCTTTGTTACAGGAATATTTGCAGGCAGCTAAATGTGAACGTGGAGGGGATGGGAGGTTATAGAAAGGACTATTGCTTTGGTTCTGAGACGCTCAGCAGCTCAAGAAGAAAAACTGCCCTTATGGGTTGTCTCACCGCATCAAATAAGGGCTCCTGTTCCCCTGTGAATGCCTTTCCTGGTTCCAACCAATCATGCATTCCCCTTCCTCTCTCTCAGTGGTGGGATCCAAAAATTTTAGTAACAGGTTCCCATGGTGCTGGGATTCAAACTGTGGCGTAGCGCCAATGGGGCTGGGTGGGGCACGATGGGGGCGTGGCCGGGCATTCCAGGGGCGGGGCATTCCTGGGCAGGGCTGTGGCAAGGACGCAGCCGCTGTGCCGGTCCTTGGGCGGGAAACGAATGCACGCAGGTGCACGCTGCCACGTACGCCGGTGCACCTCCTGCTAGATTGCATCAAGTTCTGTGTGCTACTGCTGACAGGAGGGGCGTAACTAAGGCCAAAATCACGTGGCAAAATCACCAATGAGTAACCCCCTCTCGGCACACACAAATAATTAGTAACCTACTCTTGGGAACCTGTGAGAACCTGCTGGATCCCACCTCTGCTCTCTCTCTTTCCCCTCTACTATTGAACCAGATTATGAATCGCCTTGCTGGGTCAGAGCAGGGTGCATCTACTCCAGCATTTGGTTTCCTTCAGCTGTCAGACACCCACAATGCCACAACACACCTTGCATGGAAGCTCCTTGGGGCAGACAGTAATCCCTTTTTGCTGACACCGCAATTACATCAATGGTTCACCGACAGCCCAGAATCGGTAGATAAGTTCATTGTTGTAACCGCGTGATTATAACGAGCATAAAACCGAAAGCAAAAACATAAGCATCAAATATAAATAAACTGGGTAGCTATAAAATACAGAATGCCAATAGCGGTTGCATTCAGAACAAAGCCTGACATGGCAGTTCGTCCAAAAGTAAAATGCGTCAAGTCCACGGACAGCCCAGAATGAATAAACGTAAATAACCTCGTATTTTACAATCTTCATCTTGTCGTCTGCATGCCTTGTAAATATCTGTAGGATAGTAGATGGAGAACCAGCAGGGTGTGATGGTTAAGTGCAGGTGGACTCTAATCTGGTGAACTGGATTTGTTTCCCTGCTGCGACACATAAAGCCTGCTGGGTGACTTTGGGTCAGTCACAGTTCTCTCAGGACTCTCTCAGCCCCCTCACAAAGTGTGTGGAGGGGAAGGGAAAGGAGCTTGTAAGACAGCTTGAATCTCCTTACAGGGGAGAAAGGTGGGGTATAAATCCAAACTCCTTCTCCTCCTCTTCTTCTTCCTCCTCTTCCTCTTCCTCTTCTTCTTCCTCCTCCTCTTCTTGTTTCTTCTTCCTCTTTTTCTTGTTCTTCTTCCTCCTCCTCCTCCTCCTCCTCTTCTTCTTCTTCTTCTTCTTCTTCTTCTTCTTCTTCTTCTTCTTCTTCTTCTTCTTCCTCCTCTTCTTTTTCTTCTTCCTCTTCTTCCTCTTCTTCTTCCTCTTCTTCTTCTTCTTCTTCTTCCTCCTCCTCCTCTTCTTCTTCTTGTTCTTCCTCTTCCTCTTCTTCTTCCTCCTCCTCCTCCTCTTCCTTTTCTTCCTCTTCCTCTTCCTCTTCCTCTTCCTCTTCCTCTTCCTCTTCCTCCTCCTCCTCCTCCTCCTCCTCCTCCTCCTCCTCCTCCTCCTTCTTCTTCTTCTTCTTCTTCTTCTTCTTCTTCTTCTTCTTCTTCTTCTTCTTCTTCTTCTTCTTCTTCTTCTTCTTCTTCTTCTTCTTCTTCTTCTTCTTCTTCTTCTTCTTCTTCTTCTTCTTCTTCCGGACTTCAATCTAGCTCTTCTACTGCAGACCAACCAGGGCCTTGTGGGATCTCTCACAGAAGGGAAAAGGAGTTTGTAAGCCACCTTGAGACTCCTTATGGTTGAGAAAAGCAGGGTGTAAATCCAAACTATCCTTCTCCTCCTCTTCTAGATTGTGTTATGAATCCGCAGGGAGTGCACTATAAGGTCCAGCGTCCCAGTTTTGTCCTTTCTCTGCTCTTTGCCATTGTCAGTAAATAAGAACGTTCTGTACCTTGCCTAGCGAGAAGACAATTCCATGTTATTTCCTGCTGACATCTCTCCTGAGTTGGGCTGGCATTGAAAACGTCCCGATTCTTTTATCCCGTGTAATCATATATCTTCTCACTGTTCCCAACATGGAGCATCTTACCCACGTGATACAGATAATAACTCCTTTCTCCTTACGTGCTGCGGTGGCCAGGTAAAACATGACTCCTAATTCTAGGACCAAACCAGGTGAGGGATGCAGCAAGAGGAAGAATGAATCTTAGTACAAAACAGTACAAAAGCTTGAAATATGGAAAACCCCGGGAACAGTGGGAAAGTGTTGGGGGAATCCCAGAACAGTAATAAAAGATAATAGAACAGGGGTAAATCTGTTTGTCTGGAATCCGAAGGAATGAATGATCCATGTTAAAAACAACAGAGGGATGTCCCTCTGTTTTGTGGAGGGGAAGGGAAAGGAGCTTGCAGTGGCGTAGGAGATTAAGAGCTCGTGTATCTAATCTGGAGGAACCGGGTTTGATTCCCTGCTCTGCTGCCTGAGCTGTGGAGGCTTATCTGGGGAATTCAGATTAGCCTGTGCACTCCCACACACGCCAGCTGGGTGATCTTGGGCTAGTCACAGCTTCTCGGAGCTCTCTCAGCCCCACCTACCTCACAGGGTGTTTGTTATGAGGGGGGAAGGGCAAGGAGATTGTCAGCCCTTTTGAGTCTCCTATAGGAGAGAAAGGGGGGATATAAATCCAAACTCTTCTTCTCTCTTCTTCTCCTTGCCCCCGATTACCTGCTGGATTGGGCGTCTGGTGCTCCATCTTGTTTGAGTTTATTACTTTAGGCAACCTGCTGTTCAACTTGGGATTTGCGGAAGAGGGTTGGATTACTGAAATGTGTATTGTGGGTGTTAAGCCAGTGTGGTGTGGTGGTTTAGAGCAGGAGGATTCTAATCTGGAGCACCGGGTTTGATTACCCACTCCTCCACCTGAGTGGCAGAGGCTTCTCTGGTGAACCAGATGTGCTTCCGCACTCCTACATTCCTGCTGGGTGACCTTGGGCTAGTCACAGTTCTCTCAGAACTCTCTCAGCCCCACCTGCCTCCCAAGGTGTCTGTTGTCGGGAGAGGAAGGGAAAGGAGCTTGAGTCTCCTTACAGGAAAAAAAAGGTGGGATATAAATCCAAACTCCTCCTCCTCCTCCTCCTCCTCCTCCTCCTCCTCTTCTTCTTCTTCTTGGGTTTTCAAGGAAAGAGATATTTGGGGGTGGTTTAGCCATTGCCCACCTCCAGGTCATGACCCTGGTGTTCCTTAAATGTCTCCCATCCAAATACTTTCCAGGGCTGACCCTGTTTAACCTCCAAGATCTAATGAGATCAGGCTAGCCCGGGTTATCCAGGTCAGGCCAGTAATTTAAAGAAACAAACAGGTTTCCTTGGTTAGGGATTTCCACATATCTCAGACTCTCTTTAAGTGAACTTGGAAGTTCCTCTTAGAAAATCCAAATGGGTACCCACATCTTGTGCGTTGTGAAGGAGTGTGTGTGTGGGGGGTCATATTCTTTGTGATTGCCCTCATCTTTCCCCGCTGATGCAGTCTGGCACGGGCCCACCAAAAACTGAACGCTGAGCCTTGTGTTCTTGCTACGCATTCCTTCCTCTCCTCCATTATTTTTAGCAAACGTTTGTTGGTGTTTCTCATGTCCAGCCACCAAGATCTGACAACTGGTTGGCTGCACCTCCCAGCTGTCTCTGCATCTATTCTCAGCCTCATTTTGGGGCAGTGGTCGTTCTCGTAACAGATTTGCAAACACGACGGCCCTCACTACAGCAGCGCCTGCCGTCTTCTTTCCTCCCTCTTCATATCTTCCTCGGGAGCAAAACTGTTCCCTTTGCAATGCTTCCAGGCGCTCGCTAAATGTTTCTCCTCCATCCTCCTGTTACGGAAGCTGATCAAAGCAGCTCATTTTTTTTTTAAAAAAAAAGTCTGATGGTTTGATTTTTAAACCTGCAGCACTTGTTTGAATTGCTGGGACCAGGTGCACGCAAGCCATGCAGCTGATATATCGGTATTAATACTGTTTCCGTCGGGTATTAGGGAACTGTATGTACACTGTGGCTGGGTGGCTGGTGGTCCCCCTCACAGGGTTTCATAGGCACCTTTCATAGGCACCTGTACACCTTTCAGTGTACAGCATGTGAGCTCCCAAAGGCACCTGGTGGGCCACTGCGAGTAGCAGAGAGCTGGACTAGATGGACTCTGGTCTGATCCAGCTGGCTTGTTCTTATGTTCTTGAATTGTGAGCATTCACTGATGGGGCCGAGTCAGTATTTATCAGTTTTCACTTAATATAATTTAATATAATGTATTGATATAATATTAACATAATATAATTTAATATAAGGGAAAATTAAAGGTAACGTTTCCCCGTCAGTCGTGTTCGACCCTGGGGTACCACTGCGAGCAGTGATTTCATAGGCAAGCCGTTTTTGTGGGGTAGTTTGCCATTTCTTTCCCCGGCTACTCTTTACCCGCTAGCTGTGTGCTGGGTACCCATTTACCGACCAAGGAATGGCTGGCTGGCTGAGTTGACCATGAGTCAGCTGCCAGGATATCTGACCCACAGGGGGCTCGAACTCCTGACCGTGTGAGTGGCAGTGCAAGCACTTAACCACTACACCACACGGCTCCTAAGGAAGAATTAGCAGACAGCATACTATCCTGTAACTCAGTAACTGGTATTCAGAGTTGCTTGGGAGCTTTCGGGGACGGAGCCGACACTTCGGCATCACTTCTGGTCATGTCAGCAGGAGTGACACCATATATCATTGCAATCCTCTAGCAGTTCCCCGAAAACTCCATGGTAAAACCATAGTTTGGGGGGATTGCTGGAGCATCATGGCTGAGGTCACATAACTGGAAGTGAAACCGCGGCTGTACTTTTCACCCTCATTTTCTAATGTCTGCTGCACTTGGCAGCAGTGTGGGACTGAAGTTAGGTGGGAGGACTCTTGCTGGTTCTCCTAAGAGGTACAGTGCCTCTAAAAATGGAGGTTCCATTGAACCATCATGGGCCATTTCCATTTCCTTGGATGCTAGGCACCTCAGAGGCTGTTTGGTAGGGACAGTGAAATAGAAACAATTAAATAAATGAAAATAAATATATGTAGGGATATGGTAAAGCACTGGCTCTGTATTTTTAAGTCACTGCTATTCACCCTTAACCATTTGGAGTAAAATGGATCCCCCTCACAGCAGCCTGTTTTTAAGATGCCCATCCCCCTCTGTGTTTTATATTAGCAAACCCTATAATATTGAAAATGGAATCCCTGACAACGTACACCCTGTTAGGATTTTCTTTTTCTACCATTTGCCACTTCCTGGTCTCGGGTAAGTGTCATGAAATTGCTTTATAATGGGTTTTCGTTTTTTGCCAGATGTTTCACTCTTCCGGGAGGAGTCTGATGCCGCTGATATTTCATCCGCTAATCTACAGAGCGCAGCTCTGTGTAGGTGAGCCAAACTGAACAAGCACATTTGCGCTCTCTTTTGTTTTTCTTTTCTTGTACTCCACACAGATACACAATTTACTTTCCCTATGCAACGGGGAGGCAGAATTGGCAAGTAGTGGCGAGATAAAAGAATGTAGGCATGGCCTGTTTTATGACTGATCCCGTGAATGCTTTGGAGAAGAAGCGGGGTTTGGATTTACACCCCACCTTTCTCAAGATGGCTGACCAGCTCCTTTCCCTTCCTCTCCCCACACCAGACACCTTGTGAGGCAGGTGGGGCTGAGAGAGTTCCGAGAGAACTGTGACTAGCCCAAGGTCACCCAGCAGGAAAGTAGGAGTGCAGAAACACATCTGGTTCACCCGATAAGCCTCTGCCACTCAGGTGGAGGACTGGGGAATCAAACCCAGTTCTTCACATTAGAATCCCCCTGCTTTTGACCACTGCACCGCATTGCTGTCCTCAACCATGGGCCTGATAGAAGAACTCTTCCAGGACTTGGGGAACTATGATAGATCCCACAGGGCCCTGGTTGGTCTGCAGTAGAAGAGCTAGATTCAAGCCCAGTAGCACCTTTCAATCCGACAAGATTGTTGGGATTTAAGCTTTTGAGAGCCAGCATAGTATAGTGGTTAAGAGCAGGTGGATTCTAATCTGGAGAACCGGATTTGATTCCCCACACCTCCACCTGAGTGGCAGAAGCTTATCTGATGAGCCAGATGTGTTTCTGGACTCCTACATTCCTGCTGGGTGACAGGCAAGTCCTGATTCTTTGGAGACTCTCTCAGCCCTGCCTAAGGCTCTGGTAATGAAGAGAGAAAGGAAAGGAGCTGGTAAGCCACACTGAGTCTCCTTATGAGATAAGATGAGATAGATAAGATGAACTTTAATGTCATTGTGCACACACAACGAAAATACAAACATCCCCCGATGCACATTTCTACAGTCCTCACACCCCATCTTCCACAATCCCCCTTCCAACCATCCCTTACAGGAGAGAAAGGTGGGGTATAAATCCAAACTCTCCTCCTCCTCCTCCTCCTCCTCCTCCTCCTCTTCAAGTTGACAAAGGGAGTTTTCGCTCTCAAAAGGTTGTATTCCAAAAGTCTTGTTGGCCTGTAAGGTGCTACTTTATTTAAATCTAGCTCTTCGGAAACTTTTCAGTGTGCCTTAACAGCAGTGGCCTAGGAGGTTAAGAGCTTGTGTATCTAATCTGGAGGAACCGGGTTTGATTCCCCGCTCTGCCGCCTGAGCTGTGGAGGCTTATCTGGGGAATTCAGATTAGCCTGTACACTCCCGCACACGCCAGCTGGGTGACCTTGGGCTAGTCACAGCTTCTCGGAGCTCTCTCAGCCCCACCCACCTCACAGGGTGTTGGTTGTGAGGGGGGAAGGGCAAGGAGATTGTAAGCCCCTTTGAGTCTCCTGCAGGAGAGAAAGGGGGGGAATATAAATCCAAACTCTTCTTCTTCTTATGTTTGAGGGCAATCCTAGTTTCTTCAGTAATCAGGTGAACTTCAGGAGTATGTTTGGAATCAGACTTCCAATTTCTCTGATAATTGGTGTAGGGTTAAGACTCCTGCTATCCAGTTAGACGACATGTCCAACATTTTTCCTTCTGTCCTGTTCCCTTGTGTCTTCTGTAAGTGGGAAACGATCCTCCCAATCTTTCAGTGAGGTTGGTGTGTTGTGGGGTAGTGCATCTAATCCCTGGTTTCTAAACGTTTGCTTTTCTGCCAGTCAATAACATTTTACTCTCTAAACCACTTTGAGAAGCATTTTTAAAATGTTGTATGTGTAATACCCTCCCCCCGGATAGGTCATGATTTATCTGCCGCAGGATTCCATTTCATCATTAAAGTCTCCCACTAGCAATACTTCCTCTTCTACAAAAATCTTCACGCAATCGATAAATCCTCTGGAAGGTTTTTTTTATGTCTAGCATTGGGAGTATATATGGATCTTAGAGTAGTATTTTGGTTTGCAATCACTCCTTTAACCAGCAGTTACCTCCCTTTGGGGTCGATAATGATATTCTAGTTGTGCTCAGATTAAGACCCTTCTTCCTTTTGCAGGAGAAACAAAATAGTTTTCATTTTTTGTAAGTTATTTATTCACTGAGCATTAGAGTGGGTTTTTTTAAAAACTTTTTGCCCAGGAACCTGATCTCTTCCTCATCCTACGCTTTTCGTTTTTTACTGGAATCACTCTGAAGCTGAATTTTTGTCCCCTAATCTAATTATTTGGCCCATTCAACCCAATTTAAGATGTACTTAAATGATGTACTAATTGTATTGTCGAAGGCTTTCACGGCCGGAATCACTTGGGTGCTGTGTGGCTTCCGGGCTGTATGGCCGTGTTCTAGCAGCATTCTCTCCTGACGTTTCGCCTGCATCTGTGGCTGGCATCTTCAGAGGATCTGATAGTAGGAAAGGAAAGCAAGTGGAGTATATATACTGTGAGGTCAAAAGGTGAGGCTCTCTGAATAGAGTAGCCTGGCATGTGAGTCACAAAGAAGTCTGTAGCCTGGGAGTAACAATGACTGTAGCCCGGAAGTAACACTTGCTTTCCATTCCTACTATCAGATCCTCTGAAGATGCCAGCCACAGATGCAGGCGAAACGTCAGGAGAGAATGCTGCTAGAACACGGCCATACAGCCCGGAAACCACACAGCACCCAAGATGTATTAATTATCTTCTGTTTTTAGACGCTCGGACAAATTTAATTTTAATTTATTAACGTGTTTGTCAGAAGTTTCAGGTGGCTGGGAACATCTGTAGTCATAAAACAAAATTGGAATCTGGGAGCTCTTTGAAGGCCAACAAAATTTTCCAGCTTTCATGAGTCAAAACTTACTTTGTCAAAACATCTAATGAAATGAGCTTTGACTTGTGAAACCTCATGTGTGTGTGTGTGTGTGGGCCGTCAAGTCATTTCTGACTCATGGTGACCTCAGTGTCCACCAAAATCTATGTCCTATAGTTAACTGCCTTGTCCAAACTGAGGACCTTAGCTCCTTTGATTGAGTCAGTCTACCCCGTGTTAGGTTTTCCTCCTTTCCTCAAGAGCAGCAGTGGCACAGTGGCTAAGAGCAGGTGCGCTCTGATCTGGAGGAACCGGGTTTGATTCCCAGCTCTGCTGCCTGAGTTGTGGAGACTTATCTGGGGAATTCAGATTAGCCTGTACACTCCCACACGCGCCAGCAGGGTGACCTTGGGCTAGTCACAGCTTTCCGGAGCGCTCTCAGCCCCACTTACCTCACAGAGTGTTTGTTGTGAGGGGGGAAGGGCAAGGAGATTGTAAGCCCCTTTGAGTCTCCTATAGGAGAGAAAGGGGGGATATAAATCCTAACTCCTCCTCCTCCTCCTCTTCTTCTTCTTCTTCTTCTCCTCCTCCTCCTCCTCCTCCTCCTCCTCCTCTCCTCCTCCTCCTTCTCCTTCTCCTTCTCCTTCTCCTCCTCCTCCTCCTCCTCCTCCTCCTCCTCCTCTTCCTCCTCCTCCTCCTCTTCTTCTCCTTCTTCTCCTCCTTCTCCTTCTCCTCTTCCTCTTCCTCCTCCTCCTCCTCTTCTTCTTCTCCTTCTCCTTCTCCTTCTTCTTCCTGCTGCCTTCTGGTTCTGCTGCACAATGAAAAACTCCTCAGACCCCGTATGATCTAACCTTCAAATCAAATTCTGTTCCTCTAAACGTCTTCACGCCCCCTCACTGTCACAGGTGATGAGCTGCCTTCTGAGACGTTTGAATAAACATCTCTGCAGCCCTTCTAACATCTTTCCTTGACAATGACTCATGCGTAAGAACGCTCAACATCTTGCAACCTTTCATAGTGTTTTATTCTCTTCCATGTATGCCTGTTTCTTTCTTTTTTTTTTTGGTACAGGGTAATTGTTTTGATGTGTGGATTAGTCATTGTGCACAGCGTGGTCGATCCCTTGCAAATGCCTGTTTGTTGTTGCCAAAGGATACCTTTTTCCTGCCTGGAAGAGAGGGCTTTTGCAATCCCTTTTCACAAAGCAAAAAAGGGAAAAGAGATGGATGTTAAATGTGGGGTTTACCGCTAAAGGGAGTAGCAATGGGCAATTTCCAGCTGGCGATTAATCCTGGGGTAGTCACCCGAAATATCCAGGTTCCCTCGAGATCTCCTCACAGCCGAACTGTGGGACACAGATCAGTCCCGTTTCTGGTGCTTCCCCCCTCCTTATCATGGGATTTTCCTGGACCTGCTTGTATATGCACCTTTTTGAAAAAAAAAACACTCCAATGGGAGCTAATAGGGGATGGGGGCTACACATTTGAGGGTCCATAACTTTGGTCCCCATGAACCAAACTTCACCAAGCCTGGGTGGTATCATCAGGAGAGTCGCCTACTGATGCCACCCAGGTTTTGTGAAGTTTGGTCTAGAGGATCCAAAGCGATGGACTCTCAAAGGGGGTGGCCCCATCCCCCACTGTTTCCAATGGGAGTTAATAGGAGATGGGGGCTACACATTTGAGGACCCATAACTTTGGCTCCCATGAACCAAACTTCACCAAACCTGAATTCCCCAGATAAGCCTCCACAGCTCAGGCGGCAGAGCGGGGAATCAAACCCGGTTCCTCCAGATTAGAATGCACCTGCTCTTAACCACTACGCCACTGCATAGCAACGGGGTAAAGGGAAGGGGAGCATTGCAAACTTTATTGGGATGGTTTGGTGCGAAAGCTTTAGCCTCAGCAAAGATTGCTGGAGTATAACCTGTTTGAACTCCTACGAATAAATCAATTTCAATCCTCTCTATTGGGAGTTCACAGAACATGACGGCTGGGGGGTGAGATGGAACCACAACTCTGGGAGAACTCCAGGAGACCAGAGACAGACAACCTTATGTCAGAGGCTGGGTTATCTGGTGTCTGGTATCTTATGTCTGGTGTCCGAATTAATACAGCTTGCTATGCTTATCTCCTGAGACAACGCAGCCCTTACCAGTGGGCTCAAAACCAAATGAATGCTGCAGAAGCTATTGCACAAAAACTGGAGCATTGGTGGATGAACAAGAAGAGTTTGGGATTTATACCCCACCTTTCTCTCCTGTAAGGAGACTCAAGGGGGCTGACAAGCTCCTTTCCCTTCCTCTCCCCACAACAGACACCTTGTGAGGCAGGTGGGGCTGAGAGAGTTCTGAGAGAACTGTGACTGGCCCAAGGTCACCCAGCGGGAATGTAGGAGGGCAGAAACGCATCTGGTTCACCAGATAAGCTTCGGTCACTCAGGTGGGGGAGTAGGGAATCAAACCCGGTTCTCCAGATTAGAATCCACCTGCTCTTAGCCACGACACCACACTGGCCCCAGATACAGAGATGGGATCCAGCAGGTTCTCACAGGTTCCTGAGAGTAGGTTACTAATTATTTGTGTGTGCCGAGAGGGGGTCACTAATGGGTGATTTTGCCATGTGATTTTTGCCTTGGTTACGGCCCTCCTCTCAGCAGTAGCGCGCAGAACTTGAAGCAGTCTAGCAGGAGGTGCACCGGCATGCGTGGCAGCCTGCACCTGCATGCATTTGTTTCCCACCCAAGGACCGGCGCAGCGGCTGCGTCCTTGCCACAGCCCCGCCCAGGAATGCCCCGCCCCAGAATGCCTGGCCACGCCCCCGTCATGCCCCGTCATGCCCCATTGGCGCTACGCCACAGTTTGAATCCCACCACCATGGGAACCTGTTACTAAAATTTTTGGATCCCACCACTGCAAGAAGCTATTGCACAAGAACTGGTGCATTGATCAATGAGTGTAGGGAGAGGCCTAGATGTATGTGCAGCTCCAGAGAAGTGCTTTCACTGCGCGTTGTCAAGGTGTACCCGGTCTTCTCTCGAGCACCTTGTACTGGCTAAATAAATAAAATTATTCCCACATCTTGGATGGAGGATTGGGATGCATAAATGATACTGCTTGCCCCCAGCCGGGGGTCTGCAACCTGCGGCTCTCCAGAATACATGGACTACAATTCCCATCAACAATTGGCCATGCTGGGAGGGGCTGATGGGATTTGTTGTCCATGAACATCTGGAGAGCCGCAGGTTGCAAACCCCTGCCCCAGACCATTTAAGAAGGTCACAGTTTGTTGGTTGTTGTAGGTTTTCCAGGTTGTGTGGCCGTGGTCTGGCCGGAAAACCCACAACAACCAATTGAATCCGGCTGTGACAGCCTTCAACGACACAGTATGTGTTTCTCTCTGAGTAGGATTGTTTTGCGCTTTTTAGACCCTTCACCGATAGGGAGGAACAGAGCAGCTGTCCTTCTACTTGGCCTTGCTGTCCCATAGTCCTGTTTAAGGATTAAATTATTATTTGTGCAGCTTACCCTTGGGTTTAAGCGACTTGTTAAGGGTTTAAACCATCACTTAGTCGGTATGTTAATTGATATGGCAAGGAATATCTCCAGGTATCTTTCTAAATGCCAATTATCTGGCTGAACATTCCTGGCAATTTGAGTTTGTTAGTAAGAATCTAATTACGCCAGCTTTCTGCTGATGGAATTACACGACGAGTAGATTTGTCTCTTACATACTTATTAGGTTGCTATAAGTGATCCTTAGCCGTCTGTTGCTATTCAATTAACAAGTAATAACTTTCTTAATGAACCTAATTGAAAATGCTTATATGAGTCATGCACCTTTGCAATATATATATATATATATATTGCAATATATTGCAATATATATATATATACACACACACACATCTATCTATCTATCATCTATCTATCTATCTATCTATCTATCTATCTATCTATCTATCTATCTATCTATCTATCTATCTATCTATCTATCTATCTATCTATCTATCTATCTATCTATCTATCTATCTATCTATCTATCTATATACATACATACATACATACATACATCTATACATACATCTATACATCTATACATCTATACATACATCTATACATCTATACATCTATACATCTATATACATACATACATACATACATACATACATACATACATACATACATACATACATACATACATACATACATACACACACACATACATATACACACACATATATATACACATACACACACATATATATACACATATACACATATACACACACACATATACACACACACATATATACACACACATATATACATACATACATACATACATACATACATACATACATACATACATACATACATACATATACACACACACATACATCTCTCTCTCTCTCTATATATATATATATACACACACACACACACACACACATACATACATACACACACACACACATATACATACATACATACATACATATATATACATCTCTCTCTCTCTCTCTCTCTCTCTCTCTCTCTCTCTCTCTATATATATATATATATATATATATATATATATATATATATATATATATATATATATATATATAGAGAGAGAGAGAGAGAGAGAGAGAGAGAGAGAGAGAGAGATTATAGATATATAGATATAGATATATAGATATATGGCTGTTTTTGGAGTCCTTTTAAAATGTGCCATTTCTGTTTACGGAACAAGGACAAAATTGTGAAATCATCCAAGATGGGAGAGACAGGGAGACATGAACTTGAGTGGGTGCTGGGCAATGCTGTTTAAGATGATTTAGCTCCATTTAAATTTGTCAGGGTTTGTTTCAATGTGCGTAGGAGGAAAGAGGAGAATCCAGTTAATTCTGGCAAACGTTCCGCTCTCTCTGGGCTGCGACAAGCTTTATCTACCGAATCCACAACAGCTGATCCACACAACTACTTTCCTTGCTCGGAGCCTGTGTTCTTCCCTTTATTTTGATATTATACCCGGCAAATGTCCGATAGCCGATTATCTCAACACACTGTCTGACCCCAAGCTGAGATGGGTGATTACCGGAGCAAGAACTAACAGGGTTCTCCTCGCATTACCTCTAGGGAGATTTATAAAATCTGTACACCAGAAGTGCGTTTGTACTTCCTGTTTAACTTCTGAAGAGTCGCTTCAGCATACTTTGTTTGGCCGAAATTTATGACATTTAGACCTAACTTTTTCCCTAAGGCCCCAACTTTGGCAGGTTCTTGCCCCCTTAACTTTAAACTGAATTATCCCTTGAATAATCAAGAGCCTACGATATTAGAAATCGTGGCCCATTTTCTGATCAATATTCTGGATTGATCTTTTGGATTCTTTTTCTGTTCCCAGTATTCTTATATATTTTGGACATTCCTTCTAGTTCTCTTATTCTCTTGATTTGTACTTGGAAATTCTCTTTTTGATGCCTAATAAAGGTTTCTGAACTGAACTACTTCCCTTGCTCG
Organism: Sphaerodactylus townsendi; assembly: GCF_021028975.2. NCBI lineage: Eukaryota > Metazoa > Chordata > Lepidosauria > Squamata > Sphaerodactylidae > Sphaerodactylus > Sphaerodactylus townsendi. The sequence continues at coordinate 16,549,698 of NC_059441.1, read as the reverse complement.
TAGTTTCAAAAGGAAAGAAAGCATCAATCTATCATTCTTTTAATAATTGTAAATGTATCCATTGGCCCCTCACACTTATTTTGCGCCCTACTCTGATGCTACCCCCCCCCCCCTGCTGTGGCATAAGATCACCCTCGGTATGATCATGTTAAATCCATAAAACTATATCCATATAATATTGATAAAACATCCCTTATAAAAATAAGTAAAGTTTCCCCTTCAGTCATGTCCGACTGGGGTACCACTGCGAGCAGTGATTTTATAGGCAAGCCTCTTTTATGGGGTAGTTTGCCATTGCTTTCCCCAGCTATTCTTTACCCCCTAGCTATGAGCTAGGTACTCATTTACCGACCAAGAAATGGATGGATGGCTGAGTTGACCATGAGCCAGCTGCCAGGATATCTGGCCCACAGGGGGCTCGAACTCCTGACTGTGTGAGTGGCAGTGCAAGCATTTAACCACCACACCACGCGGCTCCTAAAATGTCCCTTATTTCTTCCCAAATTAATATGTAAAATTCTAAAAAACAGCCCAGAGGAGTAATTCGGAAGCAAGATATTACATGTCCATAGCAAAACAAATAATTGAGGAAGAAGGGATTTTCTTCTATGCGCGTGCCATTCTGAAACTTATTAGCTTCCTTCAATGGATGTGCAAACATGTGTTGTTTTACTGGAAAGCGCTTTGCCAAATCCCTCTGTAAGCATTGCTTCAAAAGTCCTTTTTTTTACACACTGGGTTCCCTCCTTTCTCCTTTTAGCCAGCACTTTCCTTTTGGTAGCTCTAGAATTTGATGCGTGAGTGAATGATAAAAATATGATTTTGGATGCATTTAATTCTCTAAAAGTCATTGTGACAATTGCTGTCTAAAAGGAAAGACACACGGGTATTTAATCTCTCTCTCTCTCTCTCTCTCTCTCTCAGTAGACATTTGTTATAAATAGACACTTCCCTTGTTTATATATTCATGTAATTTCCCATCTCCTTCTCTTGGGCCTAATTCTCATTACATTTGGCAGATGTTTTTTAGACACCAGTGTCTTATGTGAGCAATATCAAGTCTTAAGTGAAGGTGTGTGTCCATGTCTGAAAGCAGAGGGGCATAGAGCTGGCTCAGACGGCTATCTAGACATCCTGTCTGGTAGGGAGGAGCTAGTGGTTGTGGTATGCACTGGCACCAGCAGTGAAGGGAAGTATATAATCCTGGAGAAAAAAATCTAGGCTGGTAAACTGTAGTGAAGGAGAGATGCTAGTGCCTGACCATATGGAGATACTGTGGGCATGAGGATACTTGATCTATTAGCCGGATGCCTCTAAAAGGAAAATGGGAGGTAGGGTTGCCAGGTTGCCCTCAGTGGCAGGCAACTTCCTGCCTCCACGGTCTGAATTCCTGCTGCCATTCAATTGAGCAACAGAAGCAAAACATGGGGGCCGGGACCCAGTATGACCCTCTAGGCCGGAATTTCCCAAATATCTGTGATAACCATAGTGTTGGGAAATCCCTGGAGCGTTGTTGAAGTTGTGACATCACTACTGGAGTACACAACCAGAAGTGATGTCATGGTGTCATGTGATACCAGTCTGTAGAGTCTCTGCCCACCCATTGCTCCCAGACATTGCCAACATCTGGCAACCAGAATGATTGAGAATGAGATATCCTGGCAACAACCAGATGCAAGGAATAGTAGATTTTAAGTTCCACCTAGTGCGTGGATGGGTTGATGGTTTCTTGTGCTATGCCAGGTTAGTGAATGACCCAGCACCAGATCTCTTTGGGCGATTCTGCACAAGAGTAAAATAGGTTCGACCCAGTTCCCTGAGAAGGGCACTAACCTAGGTCGAAGCTATTGTTGTTCCCCACTGCAACCAGCTTGATCCCAGCTCGGAGGGCGGAATCATCCTGTGCCTCTTCACCGCTCCGTTCCGATTGGCTACTGTTTTACGACCATGTTCCGTCTATCCCTACACACATTATTAAAAAAAACTGCCACGGGAATGGAGGAACGAAGGTGGCGTTTTTTGATTGGCCAGCTGTACGCATGCCCGAAACACTCAGCTGTGATTGGCTAAATGGGGGATTCCTGGCACCAGAGATTCCGCACTTTACTGGAATCGAGCTGAGTTCGAGCGTGGTTCCCTGAAAAAGTAGTAGATCCCAACTGGAGTCAGAAATTTGACCGTTACACGGGGCGAAGCTGGTACAAAACCACGTCGATCCCAGCGGTTGTGCAGAGCACTTAGGTCGAACGCAGCTCGAACTTAGGTCGATAACTCAAGTGCGGAATCAACCTTTATTGACAGGGACGATTTCAGTTATATCCTTTTGTTGAACACTGCTTATCTGAGTGGAAAAGGCTATTCATGAGGGCATTTGGTTCCTTATGTTGTGATGTGACACCTGGTAGTTCTATCCCTGCAACGTGGCAAATGAGCAAACATCCGAGCGGATCTGAATGAAAAGGGAAGCAAGACCTGACGAGTCTTCATGGTAACAGCATTTCTAAGAATTCTGAAAACAGACGCACCTTCCCTTTTTAAAATTATGAGTGAGAATTGAAACAAATTTTCTACTGCACATCCCTTCTTAGGATTACTTTGAGAGTAAATGCAGTGGTGGGATCCAAAAATTTTAGTAACAGGTTCCCATGGTGGTGGGATTCAAACTGTGGCGTAGCACCAATGGGGAGGGGCGGGGCATGACGGGGGCGTGGCCGGGCATTCCAGGGGCGGGGCATTCTTGAGTGGGGCTGTGGCAAGGACGCAGCCGCTGCGCCGGTCCTTGGGCGGGAAACGAATGCACGCAGGCGCAGGCTGCCATGCACGCTGGTGCACCTTCTGCTAGACTGCTTCAAATTCTGCGCGCTACTGCTGAGAGGAGGGGCGTAACTAAGGCAAAAATCACGTGGCAAAATCACCAATGAGTAACCCCCTCTCGGCACACACAAATAATTAGTCACCTACTCTTGGGAACCTGTGAGAACCTGCTGGATCCCACCTCTGAGTAAATGTGATTCAGAAGACAGAGGAGTAGTGGTGGAGAATGCTAGAAGTGAAAAGGGGTCAGCAACTTTCTGTTTGTCTAAAAAAGTAGAATTTAATAGACAGTTGGGCAAAATCTAGCTTGTGGTCTTCTGGGCAGAGCACACCGTTGATTCCATTGGGAACGCTGACTAGGTGGACTGCCTTTTCTTAAACTTCCCAGCACCGGGATTTATCGCCACAATAACCCGATAGAGAAAAATAACGTCTGTCCTCTTTTGCTTGCATATTAATGAATTTCTTAGTATTCACTGCATTGAAAGACGTTAATGGTCCCTCCGCAGCGACAGTCGGAGGGTCAAAAATGTATAAATACTGCTTGAAAGAAAGACTGTGTAATTGCGCATTAAAAGATATTCCAGCTCTTATGACCGTCTGCGGACGATTTAAGCGGAGCAGAGTGAAAGGACAACTAATGGGCGAGTTACAAACATTCATATACGAGGAATGTCGGGAGTTCAGCTCGTCGGTTTTAGGAACGGCACAAGGAAGGGAAGCAGCAGGGCGGAAGAGGGTGTATCTGTGCAGAAGAGCTCTCGGTTTTTTAACTAGATAAAGCCAAATGAATACAAAACAGAAGACCTCGCAATTATGGGGTCAAAGGTGAACGATGTTTTTCAGTAATGAGACTGTGACCCTTGTCGGTTTTTAAATCTCTCCCCCAGCATCCAAAGTTTATTTTTAAATATCCTGCCTGTTTTTTTCCCCCTCTCCAACACTCTTAAGAGTTGATCTAAATTCACTTTTATTTATCATAAAGAAGAATAATTTGAATTTATACGCTGCTTTTCTCAGCTGTAAGGAATCTCAAAGCAGCCTACAAACTCCTTTCCCTTCCTCTCCCCACAACAAACACCCTGTGAGGCAAGAGAATTCAGAGAGAGCTGTGACTAGCCCAAGGTTACCCAGCAGGCTTTGTGTGTAGGAGCAGGGGAAGAAATCCAGTTCACCAGATAAGAGCCCACCACTCAGGTGGAGGAGTGGGGAATCAAACCTGATTCTCCAGACTAGAGTCCGCCTGCTCTTAACCACTACACCACGTTGGCTTCCACCTTTTCTGCAAGAGTTTCAGGACACGGCCTTATTTTATTTCCAATCCCGCTCACCGAACTGGCGAGGCTTGATTCGAAATGCGGCACTGGCAAAAAGCTAACATGTGCGGTGACTTTGTGCCCACTCATTTGGTCAACTAGCATCCATCCAAATCAGCTGTGCATGCTTGGAATGCCAGTGAAACACCGAGGGTCACCGACCTTCACACAAACTTGGAGAGCTCCTGGAATTGCGACTTATCTGCGGACTACAGAGAGCAGGGGTCGGCAATCTTTACCACCCAAAGAGCCATTTGGACCCATTTCCCACAGCCCCAAAGATCTATTGAGCTGGAAAGCGGAGCTACCTCCAGTTCAGCCCCCCCCCCTAACCTTTCCTTTCAGCGCTGTCCTGGAGGGCTAGAGGGACAAGCCCACACTACCCTTGGACCACCAGGCCATGTGGAGCCGCAGTATAAGGCTGAAAGAGCCACATGCGGCTCTGGAGCCATGGGTTGTAGACCCCAGCCCCAGAGGAAATGGCTGCTTTGGAGAGTTGCCTCTATGGCATTATACTCTGCTGAGGATCCTCCTCTCCTCTCCCCTCTTCCTCCTCCTCTCCCCTCCCCCTTTCTTCTCCCCCTCTCCTCTCCTCTCCCTCCTCCTCTCTTCTCCCCTCTCCCTCCTCCTCTCCTCTCCCCTCCCCTCTCCCTCCTCCTCTCTCCTCCCTCCTCCTCTCCTCTCCCCTCCCTCCTCCCCTCTCCCTCCTCTCCTCTCTCTCCCCTCCCCATCTCCTCTCCCCTTTCTCCTCTCCCCTCTCTCCTCCTTTCTGTCCTCCTCTCCTCTCCTCTCCCCAACCCTGCCCTCCCCTCAAACTCCACCCCAAATTGCTAGGAATTTACCAGCCTACAAACACTCTCTCAGATAGCCTTGCCCTCTAAATACGTGTTGCACAGTGTGGTGTAGTGGTTAGACTGTTGAGTGAGACCCAGGTTAAACTGTCAGAGTATGGAAAAAGTTAACTGAACATATTAAGGTCACCTGACACAGCAAGATTTTGCTGACGGCCAAAGCAGGAAGCCGTTGAGGTCACTCAGGGCGTCACCATTCAGGAGCAGCACGAGATCATCTGACCTGTGATTGGTTGAGATATGTATATAGGTGTATCATAGAATAAGGACTGTGTTGGTGTTACTGGTGGTGTGTATATTGGTGGAGAGTTTTTGTACAGCACATTATCTTGTCTTTGTGTGCAACAAGATCAAACCTTCCTGCTTTGGAAAGAACATTGCTGTATTTGTGTTTCTTCCGTCTACTGCTGGTTCCTGGCATGTCACGCCTGGGTTCAAGGCACTAGCGTTCTGCTGTCATAAACTCTCCCTCGTTTTGTAAGCTTACCAGGCAACTGTGGTTCAATCACACGGTCTCAGGGTTGTTGTGAGGTTAAAAGGAGCAAGGGCGCATGCCACTTCGGAGGATTAAAGCATTGCTAAATAGAGTGTTGCTAAGTAGCCTCGTTTGCCAATTGGCCATGCTGGCAGGGGCTGATGGGAGTTGTAGTCCATAACATCCGGAGAGCCACAGGTTGCAGACCCCTGGGCTAGATGGTCATATGTTGGGAGTGCTCTGATTGTGTCTTCCTGCATGGTAGGGGGTTGGACTTGATGGCCCTTGTGGTCTCTTCCAACTCTACCATTCTGTGATTGATGTGGCCGGTACCACAGTGTACAGGGGGAATAGGGAAGGGAGATGGAGGAACAGGGAGATGTAGGAACCCACTGAAGCTGAAATGAGCTCAGATCAAGCTATTTGCCAGTTCTTTGGCCAATAGCATGGCTTTTTCAAGCCCCATTCTGAAGGGAGTTGGTAGGGAGGTGTCTTATCTTCGCTGTACTGGAGAACAGTTGAGGGTCTTAGCATCATGAATACGCATTTTTAAATTCATTTCCATAGGCCCAGTACAGGAAATACTTTGGTTGGTTTCCGCTCACAATTTCTCCCTGCGCAGTCAAGAGAGGTGGGCCTGTTACAGTTGAATAGTTTATTTTGACTTTACATGCGGTGTTAAAAACCCAAAGGACGTATTATTTACACATCCACAATACAAGTTTACAAGTTATCTATACATGTTAAAGTACTCTATGGTCTGTATAGAGCAGCTTCTCTTCAGGGTTACTTTTTTTTATGCCGTACCATTAAAAAAGATACCGTCTGCATTTACCTTTGCACAAATGGATAAAGCATTAAAAAAAACCAACTCAAATGATAAATTAACAGAATAAAGACTATGTTGAATGTTAGAGATTTCAACATAAATACGGAGAGAAACTCACATTACCATCTAACAAGGCAGCACATTGTTACAGAAAGTTATTTGGGTTCACATAGTAACACTTATGTTTCGGTTCCACACAAGTATGTATTATTAATTAATATTTGAAAAGTGAATTCAATTCAGTTTTGTCATTTGATTCTTTTTTTTTGTTGGTTTAAAATTTAAACGATTAAACGGTTTTAGTTGCAAGACTGAAACGTTTTAAGAACGAACGACCCTCGGGATTTTCGGCATGGGCTTTTCGGGAAGTTAAAAGGTCCTTAATCATCAACATATGGAATGGGAAAAGGAGAACAATTCTATATAGTCAGGAAAGGGTCTCTTCTGCTTGAGAGAGGCAAACATCTTTTTGACAAAACTTGATACAGAAGAAAAACTTCAACATCTTGGGTTGAAGTTTCTCGGCTGAAAGGTTCACGAATATTCCACTTTACCAGCTAAGGTCCTGGCAACATTCGGCAAGCAATTGGCGGGGCATCATTTGCAAGCTAAAAATCACCATCTGTGATGAAGATCAGCTGCAAATAGACACTGCCGAAACCAACAAAATTGGTTATGCAGTTTCAGCAGGTGTTCCATTACCCTACCAATTCTCCTGTGATTTCACATTATAACTATTTGATCCTTAAGCGATTTCGGGTGGAATGTTTGACATTGCGAGGTTGAGTTAGTGTTGCTGTCTCCTTGGCTTGTGGGCTGCTGTTTTGTTGTTCGTTAATTCTTCCTGTGGGGATAATTCCCCAACACTCCCCCTTTGTTGTTGTTCGGATATTATTGAGAGAACTTAATAGCCTGCACTGGGGGGGGGGGGAACACAGGGGGCACTCTAGAACACTTGACAGCGTCTTAGTCTGACCTTTCTTTTTTATCATTTGCATGAATAAGGCACAAAATGCACAGATCCAGGTAAACACACATGTAGTATTTACAAATCATTGTCATTACCAGCATGACTTTGGATAGCCCACAAATAAAATGACTGTTCTACTCTTCAATTTTTTTTCAGGGATGTGCCCTACCGAAGTCAATTGGGTGACCTTGCCTTCTGTTGGAAACAGGGCTTTACGATGGGGTGACATGCACTTCCATTGGTCCTCTTTTCCCCATAGACACATAGCTTGCATAACATTTGCCTCCCGAGTTCTCACAGTACTCCTTCTTGAGAGTATGAGCTGTCAGTGAGGACCAGAGGAGGCATAATTCCCTTTTAAATCCACCTTCAATCCTGGTTTTTCTGCACGTGACACTACTAAGAGTCTGGACCTGCCCTTCTCTTTACCTTAGCTGAAGGAATGCGGGTAGATGTGTCCCTGTCTCAAACAATGGGGTAATGACGCAGCCTCCATACAGTGTTCGAAAGGGGGGGGGGTCTCTCTTGCTTGGAAAGGCCATGCCACCTTTCTCATTGCTCTTCCTGTCTAACTTGTATCTCTTTCGGGGTAGGTATATGTGTGCGGTCTTCACCTAATTTGGTTTGTGACTAGGGGGAGGTTCTCTGTGTCTAGAGTGAAGAGCCCCCGTTTTGGTTGAAAAGTCGTGAGAGCTAGCTGCCATTCACGTTCAACTCCAGGCGGTCAATCCCTTGGAAACGCTACATTTGAAGCTGGAAAACCTTGACTTCCACCGCAGCCCTGTTTAGACCAATGGCGTTTGTGCTGTTTCAACGGTTCTGAGTTTTGCATTGCACAGAAATCTTGACAGCCCACAGCTTCCTACAGGGGATCCAACACCAACCCCATGCACTCCACAGGAGCCATCTGCTGTCCAGTGACGCTCCGTGTAAACAATGCTGAAAGTTTACAAGATGCAGCAAGACCTTAAGTTTATGACTCGTTCACACAGACGCACACTCTCCCCACACACACACATGAAGTTTTATCTGTGTCATAAACAAATACCGGGGATGCTACACTTGGACCAGAGACCGAAGATCGGCAAGTTGCTTATTAACCGACACACTTATTGAGACGTTATCGTTTTCTGACATTTGTGCAAGAGGCAAGGCGAATGCATACATATTAAAATGTTCACATTTCATGGGAAGACCACGCACTATGGCAGTCTCGAATGAACCCCATTGTTAATTTTTTTTTCAAGTATTTGCTCACCGATCTCTCTCTCTTTGTCTTTCTTCCCCAAGTTCTTGAACAGCTCTTTAGAAAGGGCAACGGATCCCTTTCCCATTGTGCTACATGTCTCCTCTGCTCCAAACAAAAGAAACGAAATGACCAGCACCTTCCTTTCATTTTTTTTTTAAAAAATCTGCTGAGCAAGTCGAGTCTTGCTTGAAGCCAGACAGGTGACAAAACAAGATGGCACCAAGTTAAAGACAGCGTCTTTGGCTGCTTGCTCGCGTTTTTCGGGACAAGCAAGTCTCTGCCTTAACATCTGTTCCTCAACTTTGTCCCAAACTCTTTTGAGAAAGTATGCCAGTTTTAGTAGCTGTACTTGTTCAATGCTCTGACTGAAGGGGTCTGAGGAACGAATGAGGGTTTCGGTGGCACATCAGGTTTTAGGGAGGGCATCCTCTTTACGCCTGTCCGAGGAAGTGTCCCATTGCTTGTATAGCTGCTTTGCCTGGATAAGGAAGGCTGCAAATGGACGCTCACAGGAGTCCCTTGCATGTAGTCCATCTTTGTTCCTGTAGCAGGAGGCATGTATCCTCCACGGTTAATACTAGGCTGCCTGGATAGCAGCACACCATTGGGCGAGTTTAAGTTTTTAGGAAGGGCTGATATAGAGTGCCTCTGCGATGAATTTTTGTGATAGCCCCTCTGTCTTTCTAAAGAGGTCATGGGAGCTGCGGGTGTCGTGGGGACGTCCACCCGTTTCGTTGGGCTGTTTCGTGGGAGGGTGGACGGGGGAGAATACAAAGACGCTTCTCTGTTGGGGACTTTTGGAGGAATCTCTGACATGTTCCCCATGGGATCCAGCATTAAAGTCTGGTGAGTCACTTGGAGATCTCCCATGATGGCTTTGGGGTTATTCGGCGTTTCGTTCAAATGTTTCAGGAAATCATTTAAGGTGTTCCTGGAATCGACAGACCTCCGATGGTCTCGTTTGCCCGATGACTTTGTAAGCGGGTGCTCCCCGTTCTGCATCTTTTTGTCCGCTTTGTGAGCGTTCGAATTTGAGAAGGACATATTGTAATCGTGGGTCGCGTTCGGGAGGACAATGGCGCTGGGGATGTGCCCGTGACTCAAAGGAGAATGGGGCGGAGGGCTGGACGGAAAAAACTGAGGACTCTTCAGGGGGGCTTCTTTTCTAGAAGCGCTGAGGTTGTTTTGCGCTTTATCCAGCTGGCTTTTCATCGACTGCAAAGTCTTTTGCTGAAGCACCGGCGTGGATTCGGGAGTGGGAAGAGCCGCCAGTTCCGGAGGCTGCCCCCTGTGGTCCACCATTATCATTGACTTCGTGTCGCCTGTTGGCGGGAGCTCTTTTCTGCTTGTGAGCAGATTTGAGTACAGCTTGGGCGAATCGATGTTCTGTTGATACTCCTTGACGGGGCTGTCGAAGAGCCCGTTCAGCTTCGCAAAGCTGCCGCTCGAGTCTGTGCAGGATTGGGCGGATTCTGCATCTTTGTGTATCTTTCTGGACTTCCTCATGAACATGTCCCGGTAACAGTAGACAGCCACGCCCGCGATAAAGGCTCCCAGCAGAAACGCGGCGAAGACACAGGTGATGAGGACGTTCATGTGCACCATTTGGTTCGAATCTCCCGACTGCACTTCCCATCTTACACCTACAACAAACGCACACGTTATTAATAGATTAGAGCATGTCTGACATTATGCATTCACGAAATAACTGTTTGCCTGACTAACTGTAAACAGTGGCTCTCCAGGGGTCTGCAACCTGTGACTTTCCAGATGTTCATGGACCACAAATCCCATCAGCCCCTGCCAGCATGGCCAATTGGGATTTGTAGTCCATGAACATCTGGAGAGTCACAGGTTGCAGACCCTGAACTAGCCTAAGCATACCGAAGAGAAGGCAAGCACAGTGGTGCTTAAAAAAGAACCATCCATGCTCTTGGGGTGCCTTGAGTTGCGCTAACTTGCTAAAAGTTGACAGTGGTTATCGAGCAATCCACACTGTATGTAAGAATACTTATGCATGGTTCATATTATCCTCTCAACAAAGGGCCACGTGGGGCCAATTTCCTCGCCCTACAACGCTTCTAGTATTTTTGATTTGACGTTCGGTACAGTTACGCTGGGGCAAAAGCCATGTTCCAATTCTTATTTTCCCCACTACTTCTGGCAGGAGCAAGAGCGCGTCTGCCATCCACTCATGCTCGGAGCAACGCTGTGCCACTTCTCGCTCGAAGAAGCAATCGAGTTACACTATCATATACTATTTTCTTGCCTCGACCTTTCCGGCATTTGCTTTTTGCTACTCTTTCCCCCCGTTCAACGGCAAGGCAAGAGAGAGGCGATCGTCGGGAAGAGAAAGGCTAGAAAACTGTCCGTGCGCACATCCGTTTCCTCTTGAAACGCGAGACAACGCCGCGAAGGGTGAGTGGATGGAGAGTCGAGCTCTCCTCTTGCAGGTGTGCAGAAGAGGAAGGCTACAATAGGAGCTCTCTTGCGACAACCACTTGTGATGGCTGTTGAAAGGGAAAGCCATTACAGGCACAGGGAGCCTTTTGTAGACCCGGCCCCTCGAGAAGAGGGGGAAGTGTGATGAGGACCTATCCATTAGTCTGCAGCATGTCTAGCAACACTATATGCTGTCGATCTATTCTCCCGCTCCGCTTTCTCGCTCCGTTCCATTTAAGGCTTGCAAACAAAAGCCGGTGTATCATTAATATTAACGATTTCTGCTGGAAAATTGAGGTTAGAAGGTGGTACTTGGCTAGCCGGCAATTAATAACTCATGGAAGAATTTTCCATTCCCTCCCTGACTCATAAATCAGAAGCGATAGGATTATGCAAATATTGTTGAAACCCATGTAAGAGTACGGGAGCGTATAATGCTCACAATGTGTTGTTATTCTCGGTAGAAGCTTTTGTGTCCGTTCAGATACCTGGAGAAAAGTGCGTGAGCATAAAAGCTGATACCAAGAATAAAACTCGGTTGGCCTTAAAGGGGCCTGTCACTAGGTTCAGGCTTTTTCTGCCACTTCAGATGAACATAGCTGAATCTATTGTGCTGTTATAACTTTCTAACTTCGTGTTTTTAGGAATGGTATGCTCCCCGTTTAAAATAAAAAAACAAAAAGACCGTCCCCATTTCGTTCCTTCCCACTAACAACCATTTATAGTGGAACGTCATTTAAACACCGTACGGCTTGAAGAGATATTAATGTTTCTATAATACAAAACACATTCCGTTCAGGTTTAGAAGAGGCGTCGACGCAGAGTTAATTTTGCAATTTGCTTGTTAATATCAGAGCTTGAAATTTGCTTGTTAATATCAGAGCTTGCACATTTTTTCCCCCAAGATAGCGTTCAGGTTTTTTTTTTTTTTAAGCGGCTACAGACATCGTGCTGTTGAGATGTTAGTTGGGCAAAATGCATTTAATTGTGTTATTTTGCACAGAGGGGGAAGTGAAACCGAAAAAGAGAGTTATATTGGGTCCCCCCCCCCCAATGTGTATTATTAGATGGTGAGGCCTTTGGACAGAGTTAAATGTTCAGGGTTATTGGTTTTTATGGCATCGTGCAGAAAAGGCTGGGGGAAAGGAGAAGGAGAACTAACAGGGATTACAATGAGGAATGTCACAGAACATGACCAGAAATGCATGAGCAGAGCCTGGCAACAGTTTAAAGGACAGCCGAGTGGAGAACGACACCGGAAGCAAATGACAAATGTACGGCCGTCATGGCCGAGAGGAAACCTGATCAGTTTCAGTAGGTAAAAAAAATATTCCCAAGGGTGGGATGACTTCCAATTCTTAAAAAAGGGGGGGGGGATCCAGGCCGTGCAAATATGTGCTGCTTGAATGAGGTGCAAACTCGATGACCCAGCCAAGATGGGGGTGAAGTCCTCGATCCAGATGCCTCCTCGGCCATGAAATTCCCCAGGTGCCCAGGATCCAATGGATCTTTCGGTTTAGCTCATCTCATTGACCGACTGCAAGGACACCATGGAAGTATCTCAACTGTGATGGGTTAGGTCAGAAGTCTGCAACCTGTGGCTCTCCAGATGTTCATGGACTACAATTCCCATCAGCCCCTGCCACCATGGCCAATTGGCAGAGGCTGATGGGAATTGTAGTCCATGGACATCTGGAGAGCCGCAGGTTGCAGACCCGTGAGTTAGGCTGAGAAAGAGCAACTGTTGACACGATTATACCCCTTGAAGCACAGCTACACTCTTCTAAAGTCACTGAAATCAATGGGCTTAGAAAAGCGTGACCCTGCTTGGGATGACATTGCCAGAAGAAGAGTTTGGATTTATACCCCGCTTTTCTCAGCTATGAGGAGTCTTTTTGATGCTAGTTCCTGTGCGATGGAATGACTGACAGGTGACAATAAGTACAGCCTTCGACGAGTCTTTCCTCCCGCAGGCGATAAAATGGAACGATCTAGGAAGGCATTTTACAAAATGAATTTTTATTCCTGTTTTTATTGTAATTTGTTTGTTGGAAACATTTTAATTGCGATCTGCCCTGAGTCTTTCTGAGAAAGGCACGCTCTAAGGCAGTGGTGGCGAACCTTTGGCACTCCAGATGTTATGGACTACAGTTCCCATCAGCCCCTGCCAGCATGGCCAATTGGCCATGTTGGCAGGGGCTGATGGGAATTGTAGTCCATAACATCAGGAGTGCCAAAGGTTCGCCACCATAGCTCTAAGGGTTACAAAAGAAATCCACTAGCCTCTGAAAGCTTTCGGACCTAGTTCCCTGGGACTAGGATGCCTGATTTGTTCTGCAGCTGTAGCTGAATCTGGCAATTCATGCTCAATTCCCTACAACTGGTGCATGCTGATAGTCCTTGTACTAATTTAATCTGTAATGGGACAGCCAGGAAAAATACCCAATTTGTGAAGAAGAAAAAGAAGAGTTGGATTTATATCCCCCCCCTTTCTTTCTTGTAAGGAGACTCAAAGGGGCTTACAAACTCCTTTCCCTTCCCCCCTCACAACAAACACCCTGTGAGGCGGGTGGGGCTGAGAGAGCTCCAAAGAACTGTGACTAGCCCAAGTCCACCCAGCTAGCATGTGTCGAGTGCACAAGCTAATCGGGTTCGCCACAGCTGAAGTGGCAGAGCGGGGGCATCAAACCCAGTTCTCCAGATTAGAGTGCACCTGCTCTTAACATGCTGTCTCTCTCCACGTTGAAGTTAGTTTTTGTAATATAATGGCAGAGTTCCCGCTTCACATGTAGAATGTCACTAAATTTGGTCCATGGTATCTCCAGTTACAGCCGGCAGAGCCCAGTCTCAGCCAGAGCAGAATACTGAGCTTGCTGGACATTAGAAACGGCTGCTGCGTCTGCCAACCCACCAAGAAACACGGTGAGGTTAGATGCCTTTGTAGTGATGTTTAAATGTTAAAAGGAAGGGACTGGATACTTCTTCACTGAGCTGTGGATCCAAGTTCTGGGAGACTCACCTTGGTCCTTTGCCCCGCCTTTGGCTTAAATGAGGAAAAACGTCACGATTGCACCTTTTCATTCTTAGACAACACTGCAGTATGCATTTGACAAATGATACGCGTTGGGACGGAATCTGTGAAACCGCTGAAGCGATCAGGTTTCCTTTCGACCATCATGTATTCCCTGGTTAGGCCTTACCCTTCGGGACACCTGATAATGGATCAGTGTAATCGGAAGTGTTTGGGTCATCTTGGGCTACAAATTTCCGGGAGCCAGTCACTTTAGGGTTCCAGGGACCAATCACTTTAGGTGAGATAACGGGGACGCTTCTCACTGTGGTAACAGAGGCTGAGGAGGAAAACGCCAGGTCTGTGGTGGCAAACAGATGGGTATTAATGTGTATTACAGGCCTTTGATAGAATAGAGAGAGGCGTTGAAGGTTAGGAAAGAATTGTGTTGGGCAGAATCCTTCAAGTATTGGACCGCCAGCAAGTCCCGGAACTTGCCGGTCACAACGAACAAATGCTACCAATCCATCCGAGTGTAAAAGAAAGCAAAATGCATAATAAGGCGGATCGGAGGCAGGAGTAGAATTCAGCATGTTAAGGTCTGCAAGCCTTCAAATTCAAACCAGCTCCAAAGAGGAAGAAAAGCTCCTGTTCTAAGGCACCAGATCTTGGTACAAAGCAAACTTGGGGGTTCTGCTATGAAGGAAAGAGAATGCAGGATAAAACCTGCAGACGAGGCAGGTGTTAAAGCCTCACCAAGTATGGCAGTCTCTCCTAAAGTCTTCCACGCATTTGTGGCTGGCATCACGGTAAGGTGTGTTTTCTTCATGACAAAAACTACCACACCACAGATACCCAGCCTGGAAAACCCACAACAGCCAGTTGATTCCAGCTGTGAACGCCTTCGATGAAGTATGAATGTGTTAGTTTTCTACAAAGCAAACTTGTGCACGTACACAGAAAGGACCTGAAGAAGGAGACACACTTTGTGTTGTTTTGTGTGTTTCTCTCCCTCTCTTTTGCCTCTCTGATCTAGACAGGAAACTGTGTATATATTTGTGTGCATGGGTCATCTAGAGGGAACTGGTTGGTACAAGTTCCAAAAGGTGATACTGGGAGACATTTGTGTTGTTGAACCTGTAGGGCATAGGTGTCAAACTCGCAGCCCTCCAGATGTTATGGACTACAGTTCCCATCATCCCCTGCCAGCATGATGCTGGCAGGGGATGGGGGGGGGGGGTGGGGGGGGAGGTGGGGGGGGGGGGGGGTGGGGGGGTGGGGGGGGGGGGGGGGGGGGGGGGGGGGGGGGGGGGGGGGGGGGGGGTGGGGGGGGGGGGGGGGGGTGGGGGGGGGGGGGGGGGGGGGGGGGAGTGGGGGGGGGGGGGTGGGGGGGGGGGGGGGTGGGGGTGGTGGGGGGTGGGGGGGGGGGGGGGTGGGGGGGGGGGGGGGTGGGGGGGGGGGGGGGTGGGGGGGGGGGGGGGTGGGGGGGGGCGGGGGTGGGGGGGGGGGGGGGTGGGGGGGGGGGGGGGTGGGGGGGGGGGGGGGTGGGGGGGGGGGGGGGTGGGGGGGGGGGGGGGTGGGGGGGGGGGGGGGTGGGGGGGGGGGGGGGTGGGGGGGGGGGGGGGTGGGGGGGGGGGGGGGTGGGGGGGGGGGGGGGTGGGGGGGGGGGGGGGTGGGGGGGGGGGGGGGTGGGGGGGGGGGGGGGTGGGGGGGGGGGGGGGTGGGGGGGGGGGGGGGTGGGGGGGGGGGGGGGTGGGGGGGGGGGGGGGTGGGGGGGGGGGGGGGTGGGGGGGGGGGGGGGTGGGGGGGGGGGGGGGTGGGGGGGGGGGGGGGTGGGGGGGGGGGGGGGTGGGGGGGGGGGGGGGTGGGGGGGGGGGGGGGTGGGGGGGGGGGGGGGTGGGGGGGGGGGGGGGTGGGGGGGGGGGGGGGTGGGGGGGGGGGGGGGTGGGGGGGGGGGGGGGTGGGGGGGGGGGGGGGTGGGGGGGGGGGGGGGTGGGGGGGGGGGGGGGTGGGGGGGGGGGGGGGTGGGGGGGGGGGGGGGTGGGGGGGGGGGGGGGTGGGGGGGGGGGGGGGTGGGGGGGGGGGGGGGTGGGGGGGGGGGGGGGTGGGGGGGGGGGGGGGTGGGGGGGGGGGGGGGTGGGGGGGGGGGGGGGTGGGGGGGGGGGGGGGTGGGGGGGGGGGGGGGTGGGGGGGGGGGGGGGTGGGGGGGGGGGGGGGTGGGGGGGGGGGGGGGTGGGGGGGGGGGGGGGTGGGGGGGGGGGGGGGTGGGGGGGGGGGGGGGTGGGGGGGGGGGGGGGTGGGGGGGGGGGGGGGTGGGGGGGGGGGGGGGTGGGGGGGGGGGGGGGTGGGGGGGGGGGGGGGTGGGGGGGGGGGGGGGTGGGGGGGGGGGGGGGTGGGGGGGGGGGGGGGTGGGGGGGGGGGGGGGTGGGGGGGGGGGGGGGTGGGGGGGGGGGGGGGTGGGGGGGGGGGGGGGTGGGGGGGGGGGGGGGTGGGGGGGGGGGGGGGTGGGGGGGGGGGGGGGTGGGGGGGGGGGGGGGTGGGGGGGGGGGGGGGTGGGGGGGGGGGGGGGTGGGGGGGGGGGGGGGTGGGGGGGGGGGGGGGTGGGGGGGGGGGGGGGTGGGGGGGGGGGGGGGTGGGGGGGGGGGGGGGTGGGGGGGGGGGGGGGTGGGGGGGGGGGGGGGTGGGGGGGGGGGGGGGTGGGGGGGGGGGGGGGTGGGGGGGGGGGGGGGTGGGGGGGGGGGGGGGTGGGGGGGGGGGGGGGTGGGGGGGGGGGGGGGTGGGGGGGGGGGGGGGTGGGGGGGGGGGGGGGTGGGGGGGGGGGGGGGTGGGGGGGGGGGGGGGTGGGGGGGGGGGGGGGTGGGGGGGGGGGGGGGTGGGGGGGGGGGGGGGTGGGGGGGGGGGGGGGTGGGGGGGGGGGGGGGTGGGGGGGGGGGGGGGTGGGGGGGGGGGGGGGTGGGGGGGGGGGGGGGTGGGGGGGGGGGGGGGTGGGGGGGGGGGGGGGTGGGGGGGGGGGGGGGTGGGGGGGGGGGGGGGTGGGGGGGGGGGGGGGTGGGGGGGGGGGGGGGTGGGGGGGGGGGGGGGTGGGGGGGGGGGGGGGTGGGGGGGGGGGGGGGTGGGGGGGGGGGGGGGTGGGGGGGGGGGGGGGTGGGGGGGGGGGGGGGTGGGGGGGGGGGGGGGTGGGGGGGGGGGGGGGTGGGGGGGGGGGGGGGTGGGGGGGGGGGGGGGTGGGGGGGGGGGGGGGTGGGGGGGGGGGGGGGTGGGGGGGGGGGGGGGTGGGGGGGGGGGGGGGTGGGGGGGGGGGGGGGTGGGGGGGGGGGGGGGTGGGGGGGGGGGGGGGTGGGGGGGGGGGGGGGTGGGGGGGGGGGGGGGTGGGGGGGGGGGGGGGTGGGGGGGGGGGGGGGTGGGGGGGGGGGGGGGTGGGGGGGGGGGGGGGTGGGGGGGGGGGGGGGTGGGGGGGGGGGGGGGTGGGGGGGGGGGGGGGTGGGGGGGGGGGGGGGTGGGGGGGGGGGGGGGTGGGGGGGGGGGGGGGTGGGGGGGGGGGGGGGTGGGGGGGGGGGGGGGTGGGGGGGGGGGGGGGTGGGGGGGGGGGGGGGTGGGGGGGGGGGGGGGTGGGGGGGGGGGGGGGTGGGGGGGGGGGGGGGTGGGGGGGGGGGGGGGTGGGGGGGGGGGGGGGTGGGGGGGGGGGGGGGTGGGGGGGGGGGGGGGTGGGGGGGGGGGGGGGTGGGGGGGGGGGGGGGTGGGGGGGGGGGGGGGTGGGGGGGGGGGGGGGTGGGGGGGGGGGGGGGTGGGGGGGGGGGGGGGTGGGGGGGGGGGGGGGTGGGGGGGGGGGGGGGTGGGGGGGGGGGGGGGTGGGGGGGGGGGGGGGTGGGGGGGGGGGGGGGTGGGGGGGGGGGGGGGTGGGGGGGGGGGGGGGTGGGGGGGGGGGGGGGTGGGGGGGGGGGGGGGTGGGGGGGGGGGGGGGTGGGGGGGGGGGGGGGTGGGGGGGGGGGGGGGTGGGGGGGGGGGGGGGAGGGGGCGGGGGGCGGTGGGGGGGGGGGGGGGGGGGGGGGGGGGGGGGTGGGGGGAGGGCGCGGGGGGGGGGGGGGGGGTGGGGGGGGGGGGGGGTGGGGGTGGGGGGGGGTGGTGGGTGGGGGGGGAGGGGGGGGGGGGGGGGGGGAGAGGGGTGGGCTGGGGGGGGGCGGGGGGTGGGGGGGGGGGGAGGTGGGGGGGTGGGGTGGGGGGTGGGGGGGGGGGACCCTGACTGGCCCCCCTGCCTTGCTGGGGAGCGAGGCGCCTTTGACAGCCCCGCAGAAGCTGGTTGCCTTGGCTGCCGGCTTCTGCGGGGCTTTCAAAAGGGCCTTGCCCCCCTGCCTTTTGGCCCAGTCCTCCACAATATTTTCTGTTTCTTATGCGGCCCCATGGAAAAAAATAATTGCCCACCCCTGGACTAGAGTAATCCTGTTTAAGATTGTGCCATTTGTGGTTTTGGTAGCCCTGTGTGGATAGCAGAGGCCCGTCAGGCTCGATGTCTCAGCCTTACCTGGCTGTAGAAGCTCAGCAAATCACATATTCAAATCACATATTCTACTGTATTTCTCTGTGGCCTTTTCCAGTTCTACCAACTATCACTCACCACACACCTGATACAACCTGGGCCGCATCAAAGCACCTAGCCAGCATCTTTCAGAACAAACACACACACACACACCCCCAATCGGCTTTTTTTCCCCCTTTTGGACCATGATTGTTTCCCCGGCTCTTGCGAAATTCTTGCCTTTCTTGTTAACTTTAAAAAAAAAAAAATCTGGAAAAAAAATGTTGCTTTCATTTCAGACCTGGTTGCTGTGCAAAACACGGCCCAACAGAGGCTTACAAAACCTCCATTGATTTCCCAGATGAAACCCTCGCTTTCATCAAATCTCACCCTTTGATGGATTCCGCCGTCCCGTCTGTCATCGAGGAGCCCTGGTTTACAAAGACGAGGGTCAGGTAAGGGAGGCTGCATGCGGGGATGGAAGGCACAGCTGCTGCACCACCCAAAACGCAATTCCAGCTGCAACAGGGCCTTTGTGTGCTATGGCTAAACACGGGCTTGTGGCCGACGCAGCTGCTCCTGCTAGGGACTTATCTGTGACCAGCACAAGACCGGAGCAGGGCTTGGGAGACAGAGAAGTACCATTCAGTGGTTTTAACACAACAGAAATTTGGCTATACCTCATTTATTTATTTCATAATATCTCGCCCTCCCCAGCCAGGGCCGGGCTCAGGGCAGCTAACGCACATATTTTAAAGTCTTAAAAACACCATATTGATAATGAGAACATTCCAAAGTATATCAGTTTCTCAGTTGGCGATTTGAACGCCTTGCTCACTTTGACCCAGCGTGGCGTAGTGGTTAAGAGCAGGTGCGCTCTAATCTGGAAAACCGGATTTGATTCCTCATTCTTCCACCTGAGTGGTGGAGGCTTATCTGGTGAACCAGATGTGTTTCTGCTCTCCTGCATTCCTGCTGAGTCTCCTTACAGGAGAGAAAGGTGGGGTATAAATCCAAACTCTTCTTTTTTCCAAAGAGAAATGGGGGTTTTTTCTTCTCCTCTTTGAGCATTCCACTCCCACAGACTAAGCAGTACAGAAAAATTATGGATAAACAGTCTGGAAGAGGCACGGGACACTACTAATCTCAAATGTTTTCATCTCTACAGGTATCGGTTGACTGCAATAGCTGTGGACCGCTCTGCTGGCCCACACCAAAACTACACAGTCATATTCGTTGGCTCAGAAGCTGGAGTGGTGCTCAAAATCTTGGCAAAGACCCGGCCTTTTTCTCTGAACGACAGCGTCTTACTGGAAGAGATTGATGCCTACAATCATGCAAAGTATGTATTATTTAATGAGAACTGCTGTCAGACGTTTTTATGACGTCCTGTTTCGTCTGAGTCATTTCCCTTCCTTCACACCTGGCTTGGAACGGTTCCCTCCTTGGCAGATGCTTCCTGATGGTTATCAGAATGCACGGAAGAATTCTCTAGAGCGGGGGTCTGCAACCTGCAGCTCTCCAGATGTTCACGGACTACAAATCCCATCAGCCCCTGCCAGCATGGCCAATTGGTCTTAACTTTATATTATCAGCACTATGGTTCTTTTAATGTTGACTGTCTTTGCTGTGCCTAAGTTTTAAAGAACAACCTTGTTTATATGTCAATAAAGGTTCCATATTGTACTGTATAAACCCAGGGGAAGGAAGAGGGGCGTGGGGGGGGGCGATTTTCCAGCCACATTTTTTTTTAATGGCCACAGCCCGGGGACATTTGACCCCGTATGTCCCCCTAGGTCCATGGTGGCGAACCTTTGGCACTCCAGATGTTATGGACTACAATTCCCATCAGCCCCTTTTCGATCCACAGCGCAGCTAAAAATTTTGTGCCCCCCCCCTCCAAATTGCTCTGTGTTCACGTGCCAGTTGTTCCTCAGCTAGATTTGAGGCCCTAAAGCCGTGGTGGCAAACCTACGGCACTCCAGATGTTCATGGACTACAACCCCCAATTGGCCATGCTGGTAGGGGCTGATGGGAATTGTAGTCCATAACATCTGGAGTGCCAAAGGTTCGCCACCACTGTCCTAAGGCAGTGGTGGTGCCAGCATGGCCTATGGGAATTGTGGTCCATGAACATCTGGAGTGCCATAGGTTCGCCACCACAATCCTAAGGAATGACTCCCTCCCCTTTTCGATCCACAGTGCAGCTGAAAGTTTTGTGGGAGCCCCCCCCCCTCCAAATTGCTCTGTGTTCACGTGCCAGTTGTTCCTCAGCTAGATTTGAGGCCCTAAAGCCATGGTGGCGAACCTACAGCACTCCAGATGTTCATGGACTACAATCCCCAATTGGCCATGCTGGCAGGGGCTGATGGGAATTGTAGTCCATGAACATTTGGAGTGCCATAGGTTCGCGGCCACGGCCCTAAAGCATTGCCATCCACCCCTGGTTGTCATGAGCACGTTGAACCTCACCCTATGACAAAGGTGAAGTTACGGCCCCGTGCGCAACTCTTTGCGGAAGAGTTCTTATCCTGAACGTGATGGAAGAATAGATTTAAGTCTGGCAGAAGTCATCAAACTGAATTATGACATGTTGAATATCTCCCACCCCCCACCCTGGGTCATTCTGACTCACAGATCTTGAAGCAGTACCAACAAGTAATTTGTTTGTTTGTTTTCCCTTCCCTAGTTGAACACCTTAGAGTACGATGGCGAGGAAATCAGCGGTTTGGCAAGATGCCCGTTCGATGCCAGGCAAACCAATGTTGCCCTCTTTGCCGGTAAGAATATGTTGTGTCATGAATCCCAATCATGGACAAGGCAATTAAATGCATTGGAATAAAGGTAGTGCACATTCGCAACTGCCCTAAATATGTTTATCTTTTCACTTGTGCGTCATTGTGCAAACCAAAAAAAAAACCCCTCATGCTGTCAAACTCCAAACCATTTTTCTGTTCCATGAGCCATGCAAGCAATTTTAAGGCTCCATAAGATTTAGACAGGAAAGCTCCAAGTATTACCCAAGAGATTTTACTTGGTCTATTTATATGTCCATTGGTATGTCGCTGGATCCAAGTCCAGACCCGTGATCTTTCTTAACACTCAGCAATGCCCAGTCTGTTGTAGAATCTGACAGTATGTGAGAGAGCCGAATGGTCTCTGCCCTCAAGCTTGTGTCTAGAGACCATAGTAGCCACCCAACGATACATATGCTGGCCATTTCTGTGCCTAAGCGACAATACTACAAATCAGCATTAGTGCAGGATTTGTGAAACTCCTGCATGATATTGAAACCATGGCTATTCTTGCAGATGGCAAACTGTATTCTGCAACAGTCGCGGATTTCCTGGCAAGCGACGCTGTTATCTACCGGAGCATGGGTGACGGGTCCGCACTGAGAACGATAAAATATGACTCCAAGTGGATTAAAGGTGCTTTTAAAATTTATCGTTGTCATTATCATCATCTTACAGTTTTGTTAAATGAAGGATGTATTTGTGTGCGCATTATTAACTGGGGCAGGGTATTCCAAATCACAGCCGGAAGGTAAAAGGACATAAAACACAGAACTGCTTAAAATGCATCTTCAACATTTCTCAGTCTAAAAACAGACTATCAACTGGTTCTGGTGGGTTTTCCAGGATGTGTGGCCGTGGTCTGGTGGATCTTGTTCCTAACGTTTTGCCTGCATCTGTGGCTGGCATCTTCAGAGGTGTATCACAGAGGGATGTCTGTTGCACAGGGTGTAACACCTCTGAAGATGCCAGCCACAGATGCAGGTGAAACGTTAGGAACAAGATCCACCAGACCACGGCCACACAGCCTGGAAAACCCACCAGAACCAGTTGAATCCGGCCGTGAAAGCCTTCGACAATACATTAGACTATCAAATGTTGTTGTTGTTTGTACAATGTCTTAATTAACAAAAGGGGAAACAGAAATGGTTTTATCTGGTACCTTAAAGAAAATAGGGTAGGCACCAAGCATGCCTCAAGAGTTCTGGTCGCCACATCTCAAAAAGGATATTGAAGAGATAGAAAGAGTGCAGAGAAGGGCAATGAGGAGGATTGAGGGACTGGAGCACCTTCCTTATGAGGAGAGGCTGCAGCGTTTGGGGCTCTTTAGTTTGGAGAGGAGACGTCTGAGGGGGGATATGATTGAAGTCTATAAAATGATGCATGGGGTAGAAAATGTTGACAGAGAGAAATTTCTC
The DNA here is from genome assembly GCF_021028975.2 of Sphaerodactylus townsendi. Classification (NCBI taxonomy): domain Eukaryota; kingdom Metazoa; phylum Chordata; class Lepidosauria; order Squamata; family Sphaerodactylidae; genus Sphaerodactylus; species Sphaerodactylus townsendi. The sequence goes on along the minus strand of NC_059441.1, from coordinate 16,527,016 downwards.
TCTCTCTCATAATACTAGAACCAGGGGGCATACATTGAAAATGCTGGGGGGCAGAATTAGGACAAATAAAAGGAAACACTTCACGCAACGTGTGATAGGTGTTTGGAATATGGTGCCACAGGAGGTGGTTATGGCCACTCACCTGGATAGCTTTGAAAGGGGCTTGGACCGATTGGTGGAGGAGAAGTCGATCTGTGGCTACCAATCTTGATCCTCCTTGAACTGAGACTGCAAATGCCTTAGCAGACCAGGTGCTCAGGAGCAGCAGCAGCAGAAGGCCGTTGCTTTCACATCCTGCATGTGAGCTCTGAAAGGCACCTGGTGGGCCGCTGCGAGTAGCAGAGTGCTGGACAAGATGGACTCTGGTCTGATCCAGCAGGCTAGTTCTTATGTTCTTAAGAGGAAAGGTACACCCAGGTAAGGGGCCATCATTGAAAAAAACCCTGTTTGTGTCTTGTTTGTGGAAATGCAGTCCACAGTTCTTTACCATTAGGGGTTTGTTATATCAAAATCTGGGAACTGTCTTCAGGTTTCTTCCTTTCAGCCAGAATAACACGCTTCTGCATCCCCATACCTCCGGTCCTCTTCTAGATCCTGGGGTGGGGGGATCCCATCCATCTCAGCCACAGTGTTTTTGTCCAAGACTGTAGCGTGCCTCAGTGTCCCGTGAACTCCCAAGCCCAGAGCCCATTTTTCAGCTTTTCATTCGGCCTCAGACTGAAAGCTTTTCCCACCTCCGCCCAGTCAAACAGATTGATGAACGAAATCGGAGTCACAAAGACCTGAACTGTAAGACAATTCCCCCGGAGGGTTTTTTTTTTTACAGTCCATTACCCGACATTAAAGCCCTCTGCTTTCGTTTTAAGCTTGACTTCATCTGTAGCTGGATGTCCTAAAGTGCTTTGAGTTGCCGAGTTCGCTCTTGAGTCTATACGAAACCCACCACAAAGCCCTTTGGCAACCGTGACGGACAGATCACGGCAGAACGGCCCAACAGTAGCCTGTTTGTCAGCCACGCGGCTGCGGCGCAAACACCTGTAACCGAACCGTGCGTGTAACCGGAGCAGCGGCCTGGGGCAGCCCAGTCCCACAGTACAGAGTGATTTTGATGCAATTCTTTCAGCCTCTTTCGAGGATCAAACCCGGGATACTGTGATGCTCTGACATACTGGAGAGCTACTGCCTGTTAGAATAAGCCATACCGAGCTAGAGGGATCAGTGACGGCATTGTTCCTCTTAGGAGAGCATAGTATAATAAGCAACATGTCTCTTTCTGGCCATGCATAGCCCTGCAATGCTTTCCCCTCCACGAGGGAGGCTCTAACCCCCTTTCTTCGTCCACCTTCCAGAGCCCCATTTCCTCCACGCCATCGAATACGGGAATTTTGTGTATTTCTTCTTCCGAGAAATCGCAGTGGAGCACAATAACTTGGGCAAGGTAAGAGCAAATACAGCTGTTTGTTGCGATAAGCGGTGGAGTCTCCGGGTGATTTGTAGAGGAGTAAAATATGCTTGTTATGGAGTGCCTTGCCCTGATTCCTCTCTACAAGGACTGGGTAAAAAACAAATAAGCAGGTATTTTCATACGTCTGATTGCTAAGGGAGCTGGTGCAACGAAACCTTTTTTCCCCCTCCCTCCTTCAGAAAGAGTACAGAAAGCCAAGTCTGACATATTTACCCTGAAGTCCTAAACAGCGACACCGTTCTAAATCTGTTTATGCCGATGGAATTGGAGGGGGTGTGGTTCTGTTTAGGATTACAATCCCCAGAAACCACCAAAATAGCACTAAGGACGCTCTCAGACCCTTTCCCCAAGTCTTCATCGTTGGGTATTCAGTTCAAGAAACATAAAAGGCACTTGAGTGTCTGTGAAACCTCCACCGCTGCCCCGTTAAATGCATGCTACAAAACGGTGCCCTTTTTCTTCTGAGTACCTCCAAGGATTAATTTGTGGCGCGGCTGCCGTGTGATTATTCTGAAATCTGGTTTTGACGCCATAGTGCAGTGATGGCACTCGGAGCCCTCTCTGTGGGCACGCGAACACAGAGTTCGTCACCCCCCCCCCCACACACACACACACCTAGGCTGGCCTGGGTCACTGAGCATGACGTGCGCGCACCACGATGAGCAAGGAGGACTTGGCTGGCGGGCCTGGTGCCTGTGCTCTGGGTGGCTGCTGCCTGGGGGGGTGGGGAGGGCGGCGCAGAGGAGGCAGAGATGCTAGAAAGGCACAGAGAGGTGAGCGCGGGACTTGCTGGAGGCTAGAGCAGGCTGGCCCCTGTTCAAGCGGGTGGGGAGGAGGAAGAGGGAGCCAACCGGTTTTTTCTAAACTAAAACCTCAGCATTCAAGTTAAATTGCTGGGTTGGCACTCTGCGATAAATAAGTGGGGTTTGGGTTGCAATTTGGGCACTCGGTCTCAAAAAGGTTCGCCATCACTGCCATAGTGTATTCTCTAAGCATGTGCAAAGTGTCTTTTGACTGCTAAAGCTAGCTATGCAGGTGCGATGATAAAGGTTTGTTCGTATATCTATCCATGGGTTTTTAGCTACAGTCTGACTTTCCCACCGGGACCCGAAGCAGATTACAAGTATAATTAAAAAACTTTTTTTTAAAAATTCAATCAGTAAGCAGATGACAAAACACGATAACATTTGCAAGCCTGATTTACCCCACAGGCCTTCGATCTTTTTTTTTCTGCTAGCAATATGGCTGTTAGAGAAGAAAAGTCCTTGTAGATCTGTGGGTCTCTCTCTCTACTGGCTGGCGACAAAAAATGCATGCAAGCACAGGAGTTCAGTAAACACCTATAAATCCTTGGTTGGCGCCTACTTTAAGTGGAGAGCCGCTTTCAGAAGGGAACGGAGGAACAGAGGGCCAAGACCACATCTCTCCAAATGGCTTGCTGCCAAAGTTCTCAGTACCACATAGACTGCCTACTCCCCATCGTCTTTTAGGCCCCTTCCGCACATGCAGAATTTATTTATTTATTTTATTTATTTGTTAGATTTATAGGCCGCCTCACCCCCGAAGGGCTCGAGGTGGCTCACAATATAGCTGTTCTCAGTGACAGCAAATAAATACAAAAATATAACTTAACCCCATTAAAACCTGGTAGCAGCAATTACTTAAAATGAATACAAATTAAAACAACAAAAGTTGTTAAAAACAGGCGCCCGATCAAAAGGCCAGAGAAGGAGGGGGAAAGGCAGGGCCCGAGATGGAATCAGGCCCACCCAAGATGGAAAAACAGGCAGCCTCAGTGGGGGGCGGTAGAACCGCGGCCAGCCCCCCCCCCCCCAAAAAAAAAGCCCGGTGGAATAGCTCCGTCTTACAGACCCTGTGGAACTCACCAACCCAACAGGAGAATAATGCATTTTCAATTCATTTTCAATGCATTTTGCAGCTGGATTTTACTGTGCGGAATAGCAAGATCCACTTGCAAACCATCGCGAAGGTGGATTGAAAGTGCATCATTCTGCATGTGCGGAAGGGGCCATCGTTTGGGGAAGAGTCAGACAGCCCCAATGAGAGGGCCACATTTGGCCCAGGAGCCACTAGTGGCTGATCAAACCACCTTTCTGGATGTCACAACCTGCTTGCCAGTTCCTCGTCTGCCAAGCCACTCTCAATGTTGGAAAGCCACAAGGCACCCCCAAAGGGCTGCTCACTCTGCAGACTCTCCCTTTTCCCATGCAGGCGGTGTATTCCCGCGTGGCCCGCATATGCAAAAACGACATGGGCGGCTCTCAGCGAGTGCTGGAAAAACACTGGACTTCGTTCCTGAAGGCCCGCCTCAACTGCTCCGTCCCGGGAGATTCGTTCTTCTACTTCGACGTGCTGCAGTCCATCACGGACATCATAGACATCAACGGGGTCCCCACGGTCGTCGGCGTCTTCACCACGCAGCTGAACAGGTGAGAGGCGAGCCGGCCGTCTTCAAAAAGGAGTTCTCTGGCGTGGCGCCACGAAGCCCGGCGTGGCCCCTCATTCAGCTGGGATCTGGCAACAGCAGGCTTTCCCCCCCACCCCACCCTTCTATTGTGTTTTGCAGCATCCCCGGCTCCGCGGTGTGCGCTTTTAGCATGGAGGACATTGAGAAAGTGTTCAAAGGACGATTTAAGGAACAAAAAACCCCTGATTCTGTTTGGACAGCCGTACCTGAAGAGAAAGTGCCGAGGCCAAGGTAAAAAAAAAAGAGAGAGAGAGATTCACAATCCAAACTCAGCCTTGGCAGACCAGTGGCTATTATAGGTCAGTGTTCTGACTTGCTGACCGCTCTGGGCAGCTTTGAATGGAAAGACCCTTCTCTTCCCAGCATGGTGTAGTGCAGGGGTCTGCAACCTGCAGCTCTCCAGATGTTCATGGACTACAATTCCCATCAGCCCCTGCCACCATAGCCAATTGCAGAGTCTTCATTAGAGGTCCCCCTTCCAAGTACCGACCTTGCTTAGCTTCGGAGATTTGATGACATCAGCCTATACCAGGCCATCTCTATGAATACCAGTAGAGAGTGGAATGGGACCACCCACAAACAGCAGGGAGCTATCTGTTGGGGAAAATAAGAGTACGCAATCCAGCCACAATGGGAGCCCAATCAGGACTGGGATCCTGCCTGCCCAGTCCTGAATCTCACAGATCAGTCCTACAGAGCATTTGCACTATAATTTCCATATTGTTGAGCTTCTGAACAAGGCGAGTAGGAATCCATTCCTCCAGCCCAGAGGTGAAAATGTCATGCTATAGGGCCGTGGTGGCGAACCTTTGGCACCCCAGATGTTATGGACTACATTTCCCATCAGCCCAATTGGCCATGGTGGCAAGGGCTGATGGGAATTGTAGTCCGTGAACATCTGGAGAGCCGCAGGTTGCAGACCCCTGGTGTAGTGGTTAAGAGCAAGTGGAGTCTAATCTGGAGAACCGGGTTCGATTCCCTTTTCTCCCCATGAGCAGTGGTCTCTTATCTGGTGAACTGGATTTGTTTCCCTGCTCCTACACAATGAACACAAACAGGTGTGCGGCGTGAAACTAATTAACCCAGGAAATAGCGCAGCACACCGGTGTGCATCGCTATTTCCTGGGTTAATTAATTCCCTGCTCCTACACACAAAGCCTACTAGGTGCCCTGGGGTTGGTCACAGTTCTCTCAGAACTCCCTAAGCCCCACCTACCTCCCAAGGTGTCTGTTGTGGAGAGAGGAAGGGAAAGGATGGGGGGGGGGGTAGTGGGGATGGGGGTGAGGGGGGGTGAGGGGGGGGGGGGGGTGGGGGGGGGGGGGGGTGGGGGGGGGGGGGGGTGGGGGGGGGGGGGGGTGGGGGGGGGGGGGGGTGGGGGGGGGGGGGGGTGGGGGGGGGGGGGGGTGGGGGGGGGGGGGGGTGGGGGGGGGGGGGGGTGGGGGGGGGGGGGGGTGGGGGGGGGGGGGGGTGGGGGGGGGGGGGGGTGGGGGGGGGGGGGGGTGGGGGGGGGGGGGGGTGGGGGGGGGGGGGGGTGGGGGGGGGGGGGGGTGGGGGGGGGGGGGGGTGGGGGGGGGGGGGGGTGGGGGGGGGGGGGGGTGGGGGGGGGGGGGGGTGGGGGGGGGGGGGGGTGGGGGGGGGGGGGGGTGGGGGGGGGGGGGGGTGGGGGGGGGGGGGGGTGGGGGGGGGGGGGGGTGGGGGGGGGGGGGGGTGGGGGGGGGGGGGGGTGGGGGGGGGGGGGGGTGGGGGGGGGGGGGGGTGGGGGGGGGGGGGGGTGGGGGGGGGGGGGGGTGGGGGGGGGGGGGGGTGGGGGGGGGGGGGGGTGGGGGGGGGGGGGGGTGGGGGGGGGGGGGGGTGGGGGGGGGGGGGGGTGGGGGGGGGGGGGGGTGGGGGGGGGGGGGGGTGGGGGGGGGGGGGGGTGGGGGGGGGGGGGGGTGGGGGGGGGGGGGGGTGGGGGGGGGGGGGGGTGGGGGGGGGGGGGGGTGGGGGGGGGGGGGGGTGGGGGGGGGGGGGGGTGGGGGGGGGGGGGGGTGGGGGGGGGGGGGGGTGGGGGGGGGGGGGGGTGGGGGGGGGGGGGGGTGGGGGGGGGGGGGGGTGGGGGGGGGGGGGGGTGGGGGGGGGGGGGGGTGGGGGGGGGGGGGGGTGGGGGGGGGGGGGGGTGGGGGGGGGGGGGGGTGGGGGGGGGGGGGGGTGGGGGGGGGGGGGGGTGGGGGGGGGGGGGGGTGGGGGGGGGGGGGGGTGGGGGGGGGGGGGGGTGGGGGGGGGGGGGGGTGGGGGGGGGGGGGGGTGGGGGGGGGGGGGGGTGGGGGGGGGGGGGGGTGGGGGGGGGGGGGGGTGGGGGGGGGGGGGGGTGGGGGGGGGGGGGGGTGGGGGGGGGGGGGGGTGGGGGGGGGGGGGGGTGGGGGGGGGGGGGGGTGGGGGGGGGGGGGGGTGGGGGGGGGGGGGGGTGGGGGGGGGGGGGGGTGGGGGGGGGGGGGGGTGGGGGGGGGGGGGGGTGGGGGGGGGGGGGGGTGGGGGGGGGGGGGGGTGGGGGGGGGGGGGGGTGGGGGGGGGGGGGGGTGGGGGGGGGGGGGGGTGGGGGGGGGGGGGGGTGGGGGGGGGGGGGGGTGGGGGGGGGGGGGGGTGGGGGGGGGGGGGGGTGGGGGGGGGGGGGGGTGGGGGGGGGGGGGGGTGGGGGGGGGGGGGGGTGGGGGGGGGGGGGGGTGGGGGGGGGGGGGGGTGGGGGGGGGGGGGGGTGGGGGGGGGGGGGGGTGGGGGGGGGGGGGGGTGGGGGGGGGGGGGGGTGGGGGGGGGGGGGGGTGGGGGGGGGGGGGGGTGGGGGGGGGGGGGGGTGGGGGGGGGGGGGGGTGGGGGGGGGGGGGGGTGGGGGGGGGGGGGGGTGGGGGGGGGGGGGGGTGGGGGGGGGGGGGGGTGGGGGGGGGGGGGGGTGGGGGGGGGGGGGGGTGGGGGGGGGGGGGGGTGGGGGGGGGGGGGGGTGGGGGGGGGGGGGGGTGGGGGGGGGGGGGGGTGGGGGGGGGGGGGGGTGGGGGGGGGGGGGGGTGGGGGGGGGGGGGGGTGGGGGGGGGGGGGGGTGGGGGGGGGGGGGGGTGGGGGGGGGGGGGGGTGGGGGGGGGGGGGGGTGGGGGGGGGGGGGGGTGGGGGGGGGGGGGGGTGGGGGGGGGGGGGGGTGGGGGGGGGGGGGGGTGGGGGGGGGGGGGGGTGGGGGGGGGGGGGGGTGGGGGGGGGGGGGGGTGGGGGGGGGGGGGGGTGGGGGGGGGGGGGGGTGGGGGGGGGGGGGGGTGGGGGGGGGGGGGGGTGGGGGGGGGGGGGGGTGGGGGGGGGGGGGGGTGGGGGGGGGGGGGGGTGGGGGGGGGGGGGGGTGGGGGGGGGGGGGGGTGGGGGGGGGGGGGGGTGGGGGGGGGGGGGGGTGGGGGGGGGGGGGGGTGGGGGGGGGGGGGGGTGGGGGGGGGGGGGGGTGGGGGGGGGGGGGGGTGGGGGGGGGGGGGGGTGGGGGGGGGGGGGGGTGGGGGGGGGGGGGGGTGGGGGGGGGGGGGGGTGGGGGGGGGGGGGGGTGGGGGGGGGGGGGGGTGGGGGGGGGGGGGGGTGGGGGGGGGGGGGGGTGGGGGGGGGGGGGGGTGGGGGGGGGGGGGGGTGGGGGGGGGGGGGGGTGGGGGGGGGGGGGGGTGGGGGGGGGGGGGGGTGGGGGGGGGGGGGGGTGGGGGGGGGGGGGGGTGGGGGGGGGGGGGGGTGGGGGGGGGGGGGGGTGGGGGGGGGGGGGGGTGGGGGGGGGGGGGGGTGGGGGGGGGGGGGGGTGGGGGGGGGGGGGGGTGGGGGGGGGGGGGGGTGGGGGGGGGGGGGGGTGGGGGGGGGGGGGGGTGGGGGGGGGGGGGGGTGGGGGGGGGGGGGGGTGGGGGGGGGGGGGGGTGGGGGGGGGGGGGGGTGGGGGGGGGGGGGGGTGGGGGGGGGGGGGGGTGGGGGGGGGGGGGGGTGGGGGGGGGGGGGGGTGGGGGGGGGGGGGGGTGGGGGGGGGGGGGGGTGGGGGGGGGGGGGGGTGGGGGGGGGGGGGGGTGGGGGGGGGGGGGGGGGGGGGGGGGGGGGGGTGGGGGGGGGGGGGGGTGGTGGGGGGTGGGGGGGGGGGGGGGGGGGGGTGGGGGGGGGGGGGGTTGGGGGGGGGAGGGGGTGGGGGGGGGGGGTGGGAGGGGTGGTGGGGGGGGTGGGGGCTGGGGGTGGGGGTGGGGGGTTGGGGGGTGGGTGGGGGGGGGGGGTGGGGGTGGGGGGGGGGGGGGGGGGGGGGGGGGGGTGTAGTCCATAACATCTGGAGTGCCAAAGGTTCGCCATCACTGCTATAATCTGATCTTGTCAGACCTCAGAAGCTAGGCAGGGTGGGCGTTTGAAAGGAGACCACCAAGGAAGACTTTGAAGAGGAAGTCAATGGCAAAACACCTCTGCTTAGTTGCCTCGAAAACCCTACCAAAGGCTCCTTCCATACATGTGGAAAGATGCACTTTCAATCCACTTTCAATGCACTTTGAAGCTGGATTTTACCGTGTGGAATAGCAAAATCCACTGACAAAAAGTTGTGAAAGCGGATTGAATGTGAATGATTCAGCATGAGTGGAAGGGTTAGCCTGCGACTTGCTGGCTCTTGACACGCGGCCAGAGGTGGGATCCAGCAGGTTCTCACAGGTTACTAATTATTTGTGTGTGCCGAGAGGGGGTTACTAATGGGTGATTTTGCCACGTGATTTTTGCCTTAGTTACACTCCTCCTCTCAGCAGTAGCGCGCAGAACTTGAAGCAGTCTAGCAGGAGGTGCACCGGCGTGCGTGGCAGCCTGCGCCTGCGTGCATTCGTTTCCCGCCCAAGGACCGGTGCAGCGGCTGCGTCCTTGCCACAGCCCCGCCCAGGAATGCCCCGCCCCCGGAATGCCCGCCCCCGCCCCGTCATGCTCGCCCAGCCCCATTGCTGCTACGTCACAGTTTGAATCCCACCACCATGGGAACTTGTTGCTAAAATTTTTGGATCCCACCACTGCACATGCCCACACACATTCTGCATGCTCAGGTATGAAGAAGAATCATTTATAAACCTGTTGATCATTTAGCAGATCCAGTTATGTATCCTGTCCTTTAGCTCACTGGTATTTAAGGGGAGTAGCCAGCTTGTTGGGGGAAAGTGTAGCTGACCGGGAAAGGCAACGGCAAACCACCTTGTCAAGCATGTCTGCCTAGTCAACGTCATGCCTAGTCAACGTCATGCCTAGTCAAGTCAGCAATGGCCTGATGCTTGCTTGGGGAAGTATCTTTACCTTTTTATTTAAGTAGAGGCCACCGGCCATAAAATATTGGCTGCATATACATTTTCTAGTGGAATCCAATAGCTATATTCCCTCTCTGTTATCAGATCACTTCATTTCACAATGGTATACTTTGATCTTTAGAAAGGTTGAAGCTATTGGTTTCCCCTTGGAATCACTCCTTATGCTCACAAAGGTGGAAGCCTTTAGACTAGTTAAAAATAGGCTCTTGGATCTTGATTTTCATAATTTGACTCTTGCTGCCAAGACAACCTGTTCTCCGACTACATTATTAATCCCATGCGAGCGTGGAATTATGGCAGCATATCTTCGTCTGCTGATTAATCCCACCCAGAGGAGAGCCTTGGCTACTGCAAGATGTAATGTGTGGCCATCAGCTCTGCTGGAGGGAAGATTTAAGAATATGGAATGTTCTAAAAGAGTTTGTTCATGTGATATGACTACGGTTGAAACACTTGACCATTCTTTGTTTCTATGCCCTAAATACAATAAGATACGCATGAAATACATGAATTCCATTTTCTTGCAATGTTCTCAGTGGCATTAGTGTTATAAGATACCCAATCTCCTGAACAGCTCTGATGTGCTCTTTTGTGAAACTGTTGCAAATTTTATACTGGAAATTAGTAGTTTTAACTGCATTTCTTAACCGTGTTTTGTTTTAAAATTTTGTCCTGTTTTATATGCCAATAAAGGCTTGTGTTGTTCTGTTGTTGTAAGTGGAGGCCACCATTTGGCCACATGTGAAACCACAGTGGCATCACAGCAATGGTGCTGCCATCATTTTCTGTCCAAAAATTCAGAGGGAGAGGAGAAAAGATAGAAAAGAATCAGGAGAGAGAGAAAAAACCCTAGTCTTCATGTGGAGCATAAAGCGGTAGAGGTAGGGTGGACTGAGCCATTCCAGGTGGCAGGAAGGAAGTAACTTTTTCCAGTATTTCACTGTGTTCAACCAACTCACAAGCAAGGAAAAGGTGAGGTTTTTTTTTTTAAATAAACATTTGCAGGGACTCCTCTACATGGAAGGTGATTTCAAAATAGCCTCCTCCTCCTGGAACTTGAAAGGGTCTTGTTTGCTGTGAATTCGTCCACACTTAGGAAAGCAAGAAAAGAAAGAAGGATGGATAGAGCAAAAAATTAAAAGGCAGCATCGTGCTGCTGTTTGGCCTTTAACTGGCGGTCCCAAATTCTGAATTGGTGAAGAGATTAGATTCGTCCTTAAAAGAAGAAGAGTTTGGATTTATAACCCACCTTCCTCTCCTGTAAGGAGAGTCAAAGGAGCTTACAAACCCCTTTCCCTCCGTGCGACAGACCGCTTGTGAGGCAGGTGGGGCTGAAAGCATTCTGAACGAACTGTGACTAGCCCAAGATCACTCAGCAGGAGTGTAGGAGTAGGGAAACAAATCCAGCTCGCCAGATAAGAGTCTGCCTCTCATGTGGAGGAGTGGGGAATCAAACCCAGTTCTCCAGGTTAGAGTCCACCAGCTCTTAACCACTACACCACTAAATCCAGTCCTGTTTGGAGACTCTGTTTCAGGTGCTGCCACCAACTGAGGGTAGATATGTGAGGATCTTCTTGGTCACTGCACCAAAACTTTGGAACTTCCTCCCCAGGAATATCAGACTGACTCCCTCAATTGTTGAGTTCAGCCAGGGGGAAAGACTTTAACGGTTTTGTTTGATATTCCATCTTTAACTTTTATTACTCCCCACCCCGCCTTTTTTTGCTGTTGAGACACACCTGGCTCATTTTTATATGTTTATATATTCTATTTAATTGTTTTAAACATTTTATCTAGAGTTACATTTTAAACGCTTTTGATGTTTGAAATGTTTTGAGGTTTGCTGCCTGAGGGACCCTGAACGAGGTGGAAAGGAGAAATAGAAATGTTTTAAATAAATAAACAGCTGGAAGTTCACTCCAAGTTTATCAGTGACTGTATTTAAGAAGTGCTGACTCGGCCTTCTGTCTCTGTGCAAAACGCGTTTGTGAACCACACGTATTTCAACAGTCAAGAGGTGATAATTTCCAGCTAAGAAAGTTATCGCACCATCATGGGTTTCAGGAAACATCTTTTCAAATTGTTGTTGAGTTACCTATCTAAGGACTCAGCTTGACTTAAAGAGAATCTGAGATATCAGTTTCTTCTGAAACATATGGCAAACAGAGCTGGTTTCCTTCCCCACGAGCTGGGATCTTAAACAGGGTCTGAACTGTGGTTGAGGATCTTGGCTTGTGGAGAAAACAACTCCAGTTAGTGTGGTGTAGTGGTTAAGAGCAGGTGGGCTCTAATCTGGAGAACTGGGTTTGATTCCTCACTCCTCCACCTGTGGCAGAGGTTTATCTGGTGAACCAGATGTGTTTCCGCACTCCTACATTCCTGCTGGGTGACCTTGGGCCAGTCACAGTTCTTTGGAGCTCTCTCAGCCCCACCTGCCTCACAAGGTGTCTGTTGTGGGACAGGAGGGGACAGGAGCTTGTAAGCCATCTTGAGTCTGAAAGGTGGGGCATAAATCCAAACAACAACAACAACAACAATCCAAACACTCCTCCTTCTCCCTGCTGCTGTTGCTGTTGCTGTTGCTGTTGCTGTTGCTTCTTCTTCTTCTTCTTCTTCTTCTTCTTCTTCTTCTTCTTCTTCTTCTTCTTCTTCTTCTTCTTCTTCTTCTTCTTCTTCTTCTTCTTCTTCTTCTTCTTCTTCTTCTTCTCCTTCTCCTTCTTCTTCTTCACACCCATGCATTCAGACAACCGGATTCAGACAAAGATTCTGAAATGAGAATATTCCCAATCAAGCTTTGCTTGCAAGGGAAGGAAGGGGCACGCAGGACACAGCATGAGAAGCGCTGGAGAACAAGGCATGTTTGTGTTGACGTGGACAAGCAGAGCTTTCTTGCGGCATCAAATGAAGCCAGTATCAGACTCATTAGTCCTGCCCACTGAATTTGCCTGAGCTCAGCCTGGCCTCCGCCCGGAGCTCAAGGGAGCTCGCATGAGGTCATGCCGGATTCCGCCCAGACGGGGAAGCTACTTGGCACAAGACCGCGCGGGAGACTTCTGGGCCATTAAAACCTGACCCGAGAAAGATGCATTTTTAACTGTTAATGATGTTTCTGCATTTCAGATCCAGCCGCCCAGAACTGATAGGCTGCCCTCTTTGCCAAGATTGATGAGCAGCAGGAGCTAATAGACACTAATGATTCCTGGCATTTTCTTTCTGCTATCCTTCGCCCTGACAGTCTCCTGTGATGAAGCATCTCACATTAAATTGCTAATGAATAAAGTGTAAACAAAACCCGAACGGCTAACCTGGGCAAGAAAGGAGCAGCGCTGCAGGCCGCAACTAAACTTGCAGGCCCAGGAAATTCTCGAACGGGAAGGAAACAGGCTCTTAGGGGGCAGAGATCACGGCTACTTGATCCAATCAGCAATGGGGAAACTGCGCAAAGAGATAGTCTGGTGACTACAAGGGTGTGGATGGAACAAAGGAGTTTCCCAGTTTGAATTTCACATCATCCACACATTCACTAGGTGGCTTTAGACAACCTGCTCTCCCTTCAGCACTAACTCCAAGTCTTCCACCGCAATAGAGCAGTGGTGGCAAACCTTTGGCACTCCAGATGTAGTGGACTACAATTCCCATCAGCCCCTGCCAATTGGCCATGCTGGCAGGGGCTGATGGGAATTGTAGTCCATAACATCTGGAGTGCCAAAGGTTCGCCACCACGGCAATAGAGGGATAAGAGATCCTGGTAGCTTGAAGCTTGGTTTCTGCTCAAGAACCAGCACGGTATGGCCCATGAATCAAACTGAGAGAAGGACACATTAGAAAAGATGGCTCCAAGAGAAGATCACATGGGGTAAATGCTGGACAAATATTAATCGTGGTTGAATCATTAAGGTAGGAGGAAGAGGAGAAGAAGAAGAGTTTGGATTTATACCCCACCTTTCTCTCCTGTCGGGAGACTCAAGGTGGCTTACAAGCTCCTTTCCTTTCCTCTCCCCACAACAGACATCTTGGGAGGTAGGTGGGGCTGAGAGAGTTCTGAGAGAACTCTTTGGAACTCTTGACAGTGGGATTAATAATCAAAGGTGGGTTGTCTCCCTTGCTGGAGGTCTTCAGACATGGGTAGGAGAATCAAACTTTGTACTTCCATAAGTGAGTTGGGGGTTGGGTAAGGTCGTCTATATGAAGGCCCATTTGAAGTCTAGGATTCTGGAGAGTTCAGGAGCAGATGACTCTTGATTGTGCCGAGACAGGTACAAAGGGGTCAAGATCTCGAGGAAATCACACGGGATGGTGATCGTTCTTCTACTCTGCTTACGATTGTCGCAAGCAAATTTGAAGGATCGTAAGTGGAGGCAGAATGCCAAACTGAATAGGCCTTTAGACTGATCCAGCATGTCCAAAATATCCATTCTCTGTTGCAAGAAACAACCCCTTAAGCCTTTCTTTTAAAAAAACATTATTATCCATTTCCTTTTGAAGGATAAACCAAGTGATGTGATGTGATGTGTGAACGCGGTGGGGGGGATGGTAGGTAAGTTAAAGATGATCTTGAACGCTCTTCAGGGGTATCTTCTGATCTCCCCTGCCGTCCCTCAGGAAAAGAAGACACGGACAATGTCGTTTCAATGGGTTAAAACCTTTGGCCCACGTTTTGCACCTCATACTGTTTACCTGCATGCACAACTACTACCTGGTTGCTCTTCCTTGAATGCATCAACGTTGTCTTAGCGTTGTAGAAATATGTCAGGTCAGAAATAACAGTATCAACACATTGGAATTCCTGTATATTTCCTTCTTCCGGGGAAGATACTGTTTCTTTGTGGAGTGTCGTTCATTATGAAAGCGTGCGTAATATCCTTTGAGATTGGTTTATTTTAAAATGATGCATATGGGTAAACAGCATTAAAATTCCAGAGGATAAATCCATTATTGTAATATGAAGCTGGTGCGTGACCACATACAGAATCTAAAAGGAGAGCTGTCGAATCGGCTCATCCCTTGTTGAGGCTTAAAGTTTTGATCTACTGTGGAAGTCGGCGGGGGGGCTCCGAGCAGGCTGCAATGCTACAGGATGCATGTGCTGAGAATTCCAACAAATGACTGCATAATACAAAGAGTTGTTGAGATGGAGAACCACAATGCAATGCAGACCTGGAATCACTTCTTGTTTGAAAGACCAGAAAGCAGCCAACAGTAACCATGTCTGGTCTTCTCGGCAACAGCCCCATGTGTGGGTTGGAAGCTGCTGCTCCTGTTCCTACACAAGAAGAAGAAGAAGAAGAAGAAGAAGAAGGAGGAGGAGGAGGAGGAGGAGGAGGAGGAGGTGGTTATTGCTTTCACATCCTACATGTGAGCTCCCAAAGGTATCTGGTGGGCCACTGTGAGTAGCAGAGTCCTGGACTAAATGGACTGTAGTCCGATCCAGCAGGCTCTTTCTTATGTTCTTAAGAAGAGGAGGAGGAAGAGGAAGATGCGTTTGGATTTATACCCCACCTTTCTCTCCCATAAGGAGACTCAAGGTGGCTTACAAGCTCCTTTCCCTTCCTCTCCCCACAACAGATGCCTTGTGAGGTAGGTGGGGCTCAGAGGGCTCCGAAGAACTGTGACTAGCCCAAGGTCACCCAGCAGGAATATAGGAGCATAGAAACACATCTTGTTCACTAGATAAGCCTTTGCCACTCAGGTGGGGGAGTGGGGAATCAAACCCAGCTCTCCAGATTAGAATCCACCTGCTCTTAACCACTATACCATGCTGGCTTTCCTAACATCTGAACATTCAATGGGATCCCCTTTGGTGCCCTGGAACAGACTGGGTGACAGATGGGAAAGTTGCAGGGGGCACTGAAGGCCAGATTTGTAGCAGGAAGGGCAGCTGGACAGCACCAAACCAGACAGCTGCAAATATATATATAATGAAATAGATGTGAAAAATTCAGTTCAATTCAATCCTACTCCACCTAAAACTGGATTGAATTAAAACCTGTTAAAGTGCTCCACAAGTGCAGCTATGGACAGGTCTGCAGGAGGAGAGAATTCCAAAGACGTTTGCAAGCATCTTCTGCAACCTTGCTTCAATACCCCAGTTATATACCTAACAGTTCTGCAGGAGCCCACTCACAAGTTGCAGAGAGTCTTTCTTGACACAGCACACCTCAGGGGCTTATTGGTCGTTTGGTGTTGGCCCCTTGCTGTTGGAATACCCTCCCCCTTTAGGCTTGCCTGGTGCCTACTTCCCTTTCCTTTAGCCTGCGGGCTGAAACATTTCACCCAAACTTTTAATTAAGTGGCCTCATCTTTTTTATTTGTTTTATCCTCTGTTCCTAGCCAGAGGACTTAATTGGCATCATTTTAGATGGCTCCATTTGTTCTACAGGCTTTTATGGCTCGGCTGGTTTTATTGGCATTTCTTTATCGACAGATTTATTGACTTGTTTTCACTTATTTTACCGACGTAACTCACTTCATTGATTTGTTTTTGAGCCGTGATTGGTTTTCTACTGAGTTGTTTTTTTATTTATTAATTTTATTCACTTGTCAAGTTTTATTGTTTTTTATTAACTTGTTTTTATTGTCTCGGCTGTTTTGGCTCTGTTTTAGTTGTCAGCTGCCCTGAACTGCCCTGGAGATACAACATATACATCTTCTAAAGCTGGAGTGTCCAACTCTGTCCCTCCAGATGTTCCTGGACTACATTCCCATCAGCCCCTGCCAGAATGGCCAACTTTGGTCCTCCAGATGTTCATGGTCTACGATTCCCATCATCTGTAGGGCCACAGTTGGGACACCCCTGTTCTGAAAAAACAACTGAAAACATTTGAAGCACACATTCAAATTCTACTCAGAAGTTGGTTCAGGACAGATGTATGACTTCATACCATAAGAACATGAGAAAGAGCCTGCTGGATCAGACCAGAGTCCATCTAGTCCAGCACTCTGCTGCTTGCAGTGGACCCACCAGGTGCCTTTGGGAGCTCACAGGCAGGATGTGAAAGCAATGGCCTTCTGCTGCTGCTGCTGCTGTTCCCGAGCATCTGGTCTGCTAAGGCATTTGCAATCTCAGATCAAGATTGGCAGCCATAGATCAACTTCTCCTCCATCAATCTATCCAAGCCCCTTTTAAAGCTATCCAGGTTAGTGGCCATCACCACCTCCTGGGGCAGCGTATTCCAAACACCAATCGCATAATACGTGACGAAATCTTTCCTTTTATTAGTCCTAATTCTTCCCCCCCAGCATTTTCAAGGTATGCCCCCTGGTTCTAGTATGGTGAGAAAGAGAGGAAAATTTCTCTGTGTCGACATTTTCTTCCCCATGCATAATTTTATGGACTCCAATCCTATCCCCCCTCAGATGTCTCCTCTCCAAACTAAAGAGTCCCAAACGCTGCAGCCTCTCCTCATAAGGAAGGTGCTCCAATCACTCAATCGTCCTCTTTGTCCTTCTCTGCACTTTTTCGATCTCATTGATACCCTTTTTGAGATGTGGCGACCAGAACTGAACCATGTGTAATTAACTCGTGGAACTCCCTGCCGCAAGATGGCGAGAGGGCCTCCAGCTTTGTGGCTCTGAAAGGAGTCTGGAGCGGACCAATACCAGGTTAGTTTTACTAAGGCTGTTGCACTGTAGGACATCCTACCCTGGGTGTCCAGTTTATGCTATGCTAAGATTACCAAAACAATAATGAGCAAAACACAAGCAAATCTGAAGCTTTCAGCCAAAGCAAGCAGCTACTGGTAATGGAAGAAGACATCTGCTGGATAATCTAACAGCCTTTTCCTCAGAACTGCCCAGGGCTAGGAAAACGGAGCAGGTTTCGCTCCGTGACACACTCAGCCTGCTAGATATACGCAGAACAAAAAAGTAAGCTATGTGCCCGCCACCCTATTCGACAGCGTTTCTGTTTTGTTTCAGTAGGACGATTCTGCAGAAAAAAATGTTTTGATCACTGCCTTAGGGTCTGCTGAGTCAAAACATTTGGATCCGGGTACCGTGCCAAAGGGGGGAAAAAAAGGTTTCAGCAATGTAATTTACAAATTGCGTTTGCCAGGAAAGAAACCAAGTCTAACTGAACTAAAACTGAACTTCATGGCTACTTTCAACAGTCACATATGGAGAACAGTAGTTAAAACAACTAGGAAACCTATAAATACGTCAATGATTCAGCCCGTTAATGGCTTAGCTATTGTGATCACTGCCTGTCAGACTTGGATTACAACAGCTTTACTTAATTTATAAGTACTGAGTTTGCACACAGCTTGGGGACAGTATCAGATGTGCCAAATGTCTCTGAAACTTCCTTCCTTCCTTCCTTCCTTCCTTCCTTCCTTCCTTCCTTCCTTCCTTCCTTCCTTCCTTCCTTCCTTCCTTCCTTCCTTCCTTCCTTCCTTCCTTCCTTCCTTCCTTCCTTCCTTCCTTCCTTCCTTCCTTCCTTCCTTCCTTCCTTCCTTCCTTCCTTCCTTCCTTCCTGACTTTGGGCTAGTCACAGGAACTCTCTCAGCCCCACCTAGGAGTGTGTTGTGGGGTAAAGAAGAGAAGGAATTTATAAGTACATTGAGACTCTTTTCAGTTGAAAAAAAGCAGGATATAAATCCAAACTCTCTTCTCTTCTGTTTCAAGTGACTTACAGCCCCAGAAGTCTAAGTAATTTCATTACTGTTTCATTACTGTTATTCCTAAAACTGCGAAATATTTCACAAAAACTAAAATTCAAATGTGCTGCCAGAAGGTTTAAAGGGCTGGATTTTAAGGCTTGAAAACAAATTGCGAAATGTAGGATGCATACTTCTTGCCTCTTGGTCTACCCAGATTCCACCATGAATCAATGCGGTTTTATCAACAGTTTTTTTTTATCGTGATTCTTTAGCTGTTTAAATATCATTAAAGGATCAAGTAGAAAAGAAACATTCCTGTACTGGGCCCTTCTCCAATGTGCTTCAGCGAGCTCATGGCATAATGCCACAGCAGTTGTGCGCATATGGAATTCTATGTATAATGGGGTTTTGCGTGTTGAGACGTGCCCGGTAGCCAGGTGTGTCAGAAATCTACACCGCCAAACATCCTGAGTCCAACTGCTTCTACGTTCGGCACAGACAGTTAAAAGCAGGGTCGCAGACAGGTAATCTGAGGTAAAACATAAATCTCGCCGTTCTCCTCTGGAACACATAAAAATGCTGCGAGCAGATAACACAGCATATTTAAGTAGAAGGACGGTCAAAAGTAATAAATATATTCTACTGTTCCGCAGTATTTAAGGTGAATAGATTCATTAACAAACTGTTAAAGCCAATTCACTAGATCATGGAATCATAGAGTTGGAAGGGGCCATACAGGCCATCTCGTCCTACCCCCTTGCTCAATGCAAGGCAGTCTAGAGCATAGGTGTCAAACTTGCGGCCCGCCAGATGTTATGGACTACAGTTCCCATCATCCCCTGCCAGATGGGAACTGTAGTCCATAACATCTGGAGGGCCACGAGTTTCATACCTATGGCCTAGAGCAGTGATGGCGAACCTTTTCGAGACCGAGTGCCCAAACTGCAATCCAAAACCCACTTATTTATTGCAGAGTGCCAACATGGCAATTTAACCTGAATACTGAGGTTTTAGTATAGAAAAAAATGGTTGGCTCCAAGGTACGTGTTACTCAGGAGTAAGCTTGGTGGTAGTCAGTAGCTTTGCTTTGAAGCAACTGTGCAACGCTTCAGACGGGTGAATCGCGAGCCTAGGAGGGTTTACTCAGAAGCAAACCCCATTGCCAGCAACTGAGCTTACTCCCAGGTAAAAGATCACGCTTTAGTTCTTCCCATGAAAATCAGTGGGGTTTAACAGCTCTTAACAGGGTTACCTGCACTGCTTCCCCAAAACTAGGTCTTAGGTTTAATGCTAATAATCTCCCTGAAATAATTACACTATTATCACATGACGAACTCTATGCATGCGTGCCCACAGAGAGGGCTCTGAGTGCCACCTCTGGCACCCGTGCCATAGGTTCGCCACCACTGGCCTAGAGCATCCCTGACAAGTGTTTTGACCAGTGAGAAGGTGCTTACCACCTCCCTATGCAGCCGATTCCACTGCTGAACTACTCTTACTGCAAATGTTTCCCTAATATTTAGTCAGTACCTTTCCATCTGTAATTTATACCCATTGCGAGTCCTACCCTCAACAGGAACAACTCCCTGGCTTCCTCCAAGGTACAGCCTTTCAAATACTTAAAAAACAGTAGTCACGTCCCCCATCTTTTCCAGAATGGACATCTCCAAGTCCTTCAAGCCTTTCCTCATATGGCTTGGTCATCCTCGTCGCTCTATCGCCACTGGATCCATTTGGTCTGCATTCTTTGTGAAGTGAGGCCTCAAAACTGCACTCGGTACTCCTGGTGTGGCCTGACAAATGTTGTGTAAAATGGGAGTACGACACTTCACGATTTGGATGTTACACCTCTGCGGATACACCCAGAGGTGGGATCCAACCAGTTCTCACCACTCCTCTAGAAGTGGTTACTCATTTTTTCTGAGTGCCGAGAAGGGGTTACTAAAGCAACCTCCCTGCCCAATAGGGACTGGAGGTGCGTGAGTGCGGCGGCGCCACTGTTTGAATCCCACCATCATCGGAACCTGTTATTTACATTTTTGGATCCCACCACTGGATACACCCCAGAATGCACTCAGCCTGTTTCGTTGCTGCATCGCACTGACTGATCATATTCAGTTAACAGTCCACCCGTACCCCAAGATCTCGTCCACACACACAGTAGTACCCAGAAGTGTTTCCCAGTATGTGTGCTTCTCATTTTTGTTACCTGTCCTTGTTGAATGGCATCTTGCTCACATCACCCGATTTTCCGATATGTTCAAATTTTTATTTATTTATTTATTTATTTATTTATTTATTTATTAATTATTCGACTTATAAGCCGCCTCACCCCCAAAGGGCTCGAGGCGGCTCACAACACGGCTGTTATTCAAAACAGCAATCACATAAAACTTAACCCATTAACCAATTAAAATTTAAGCAGCCGTTACACACCATAAATAAAAATTAAAAACAACAGAAGTGGTTTAACAGTTAATCAAAATGGTTAATTGAAATCGGTTAATTAAATGGTTAATTAAAACCAAAAAGAGAGGGAGGGAGCGGGAGGGCCTGTGATGGCATCAGAGAATCGGGCCCAACTAAGATGGAAAAAGATGGACACAGGCAGTCGCAATTGCAGCTTCAGTGTTGAGTTCTATCTCTGTTGTCTAGGGATGTTCACTACTGCTCTCCATTTGGCGTCATCCGCAAATTCAATGAGTGGTCCCTCCACACCCTCACTGAGATCATTTATGAAAATATTGAAAAGTACCGGGCCCAAGATTGACGAAATAAAGCAATGCAGTTAATGTCTCTAGCGAGAATTTCTGATTTGTTGGGAGTATAAAATGAATGAAGAATTTACACAAAGATGGAAAAACTGGTCTAATTATATGGGCAAAATTTATGACAGAACATTAGTTCAACTTGCTAAACGAGTAGAGATAATTGGATAAATTGTATGGTATTCTCTAGATATTATAACAATTTATGTTCAATTTGTCTTTTTTTGTTTATTTTTGTCAGATGTATCGGTGGATCTATTTGTGAATTATTATAAATGTGTGATGTTGTTAAATTTGTGCGATGTATAAGAAATTAATTTTTTTTAATGTACCAGGCCTAGAGCCCTTTGGGGATGGGCGGTATAGTAAGTAAGTAAGTAAGTAAGTAAGTAAGTAAGTAAGTAAGTAAGTAAGTAAGTAAGTAAGTAAGTAAGTAGTCCTTTTCTTCCATTCAGATGAAATGCCATTGACAACAACTCACTGGGTGCAATTCTCCAACCAGTTCCCTGCCCAACTAACTACCCTACCCAACTAACTACCCTAGAGACCATTCTGCAGTGCTCCAGTTCACCTATCAGAACACCATGGAGAACACTGTCAAAGGCTTTATCGAAATCCAGGTAAACAACGTTGACAGCATAGGTAAGCAAGCGAGCAAACAGGCTTCCTATCTGACTCTCTAAGCCCTGAAGAGCAAAGGTTAGAGGTCAGATAGATGCAACTTTGGCCGTTTATTTATCTTCCCCTGGATCAGGGTGGCTTACCCCAGATGAAATAATAAAATCTATACATAGAATATCTTCATCCACATCCCAGCACCACTGAGTAAGCTGAGGAACAAAACACCATCGAAAATTTACGCTATCAGCAAAAATCCCTCATAAAAACCAGAACCATTTATACCAAGCAAGGAAAGGGAAGGGGTAAAGGAAAGGGAACAGAAAAAGAGGTGGCAACATGAATGAATACATGAAAGCGCTCAATTTGGTGGGACTTAAGAGTCATTTTGTTCCTCCACCCAGGAAACCTTTGACTACAGCAGTGTGGGCTGTAGACGAAATGCCTGACAAGAGCTTTGCGAACCACGGAAAGCAATCCCCCAAATATGGCCTGGCTCCAGATTTGGGTTTTGTTTATCTGCGATAACAGACCCAGGGGTGACCTTTGTCAAATATTAACAGCGACGTTTCCAAAGAGGTCTCAGGTTGGGGCAGAGCAAGGAAAGTGAAAACACGCAGGCCTCTGTTTAAATCGCAAACAAAAGATGCCATGCCTGTGGCACTAAATAAATGTTAAATAGTTAAGCGGCGGGAACAGGACAGGGGCAATGGCCGTGCTGCTGGAATTCAGTAGCATTTTAGCAGCTGTGGAAAAATGGCCTTCTGCTTAACAGGTGACAGAAACGCCCAGATCTTCTGTCTACGATGGCTGTGTTTTATTCAGCACCGTAGCAAAGACAGACTGCTTTCCGTTTTAGCCTGTTTGCTGCCATTTTCTGGACTACTCAGGCCCTACATCGAGCTGCATACACAAAATAGTTCGTTTTTCATTACACTTTTCCCAGTTTTGCCTGAATGTTGAAGATAGTCTTCTTGTTTGGCATTTTATAGATAAGCACAGAAAGGTCCAAAGCTGTGTTGTTCTCACAACACGGCCACTGCGCTGGGAAAATTGTACTGGACACATAAAAACAGGATTCTCTTCTTGCTGATTCTTCTTTAGTTTTTTGGTGGAGTCACACGGGAATGGATCTCCTCCCACTCCAACAAAGTTATGTTTCTTAAGAATTTAAATTCTCTTTTTTTACAGGGGAAAAAACCCGCAATTCTGAAGGAACGCTGCCGGAAACAGTGATTTCCAAACTGTGTGGCAGGAAATGTTGTGATTCTCTGAAAGCCAAGAGTCCTTTAAAGGTCCTTTAAAGAGAAAATTGCACAAGCTTCCTTGAGTGATCAATTGACCACCATTCCTGATCCGAACCCGCTATTGACTCCTCACTGCCATCAATTTGTGCATGGTTCGCACATGGGAAAGATAACCAGGAGAGCAGCATCCGATCAGAATGGACGACACCAACCTTGTGGGATCGACCATCTGACAGAATATAAGGGAGCCTCACATGAACTAAGTATCTCCTGAATTACACACAAAAAAGACCGCTTTCAATGCTGACTTCCCCAAAGTGGTGCTTGTGTGTACCCTGTGCATAATGAACACCTAACAACCAGTTAGCCACAGCAGCAGTGGTGTAGTGGTTAAGAGCAGGTGTACTCTAATCTGGAAGAACCGGGTTTGATTCCCTGCTCTGCTGTCTAAGCTATGGAGGCTTATCTGGGGAATTCAGATTAGCCTGTACATTCCAACACATGCCAGCTGGGTGACCTTGGGCTAGTCACAGTTTTCGGAGCTCTCTCAGCCCCACCCACCTCACAGGGGCTCATTCCACACATGCAGAATAATGCACTTTCAAACTACTTTCAGTGCTCTTTGAAGCTGTGCAGAATAGCAAAATCCACTTGCAAACAGTTGTGAAAGTGGTTTGAAAACGCATTATTTTGCGTGTGCGGAAGGGGCCAGGGTGTTTGTTTGGGGGGGGGAAGGAGTTTGTAAGCCCCTTGAGTCTCCTTGCAGGAGAGAAAGGGGGTATAAATCCAACTCTCCTCCTCCTCCTCCTCCTCCTCCTCCTCCTCCCCTCCTCCTCCTCCTCCTTCTTCTTCTTCATACTAAAGTTTTGCTTTAAATGAAAATTTTAAAAATTGCATTGATCTCTCTTATATCAAAGTATTTTTTTTCAGATTGATATGGAAACTCCACCACAAAATATCACAGCTCTGATCTTAATTGGCTTCTATTATTGCCAGCATTTAATTTTGGTGAGAAAACCCAGGCGATTCTTTCTCCTTGCCCCAAACAAGTTGCTGTGGATGCTCACTGGATGAACCGGGCAACTTTTAATGATGCGAATGCTCGCTTGATTAGACACCCATCGCGGACAAGGAGTCTCCTGTGATCAACCAAAATGAATTTGACAGTTTACTTTGTTCCAGCTGGAGAGGCAGACCAAAACCCGACCAGAAGCACAAGTCATGTTTTCAATTAAATTGATTTCAAATTGATTTCTGACAGGCCATTTTGCTTCTGGCGCTCCCACTTTTTTAACTTTTGTCAGGACAGAGTTTCTTTTTTTAAAAAAAAAAACCCTCTGGCTGAAAAGAGCCTTTTGTTTTCACAACTATATCCACTGTCAAAAGTCTCCTCTGGTTTATCTCACTTCGGTGGGACCAAACACCACTTGACAGACTGCCAGAATCCAGCTCCACTTAGTTACTCGGCCGAAGTGCAAGGTACGGTTGTTTAAGCAAGTTTCTGATTAGCTATCTTGACGGGGCTATACGTTTGTTAATTTAAACTGTCATACGCTGGTAGACGTTTTTCCCGCATTAGAGACACCCCGTGAGTTTGAGATGTACTGGAAGGAAAGTCTGAGTGTGCGGATGCCATGTTTTCACCAAGGTCATTAAAAGCCATATTGACAACTCTTGGTGGTTTGGGCCTTTCAGACACACGAGAGCTGCTGTCTGGGTAACAGATATATGGTGCTGTCCAGCGCTCTCCAGTTAGACCAGCCAGGTCTTCTTGAGAGCAGTGCCTCCCCAGGTCTAGGTAGAAGAAGAAGGAGGAGGAGGAGGAGGAGGAGGAGGAGCAGGAGAAGAAGGAGGAGCAGGAGCAGGAGGAGCAGGAGCAGGAGCAGAAGAAGAAGAAGAAGAAGAAGAAGAAGAAGAAGAAGAAGAAGAAGAAGAAGAAGAAGAAGAAGAAGAAGAAGAGGAGGAGGAGGAGGAGGAGGAGTTTGGTAGCCAGGTCTTACATGCAAATCCCAACACAGCAGCCTCTGGAACATTGACCATTGGCACCTCTGACTTGTCATATGGTCCCAATGGTCCTCCTGAGCCGGTAGGTTTCATTCTTCAGGCTTTCCCCCACAGGACTCTTAAGTCTGAGTTGATGAGGTGGCTGCAGGACATCATGACAACAACAAGAAGAGTTTGGATTTATATCCCCCCTTTCTCTCCTGCAGGAGACTCAAAGGGGCTTACAATCTCCTTGCCCTTCCCTGCTCACAACAAACACCCTGTGAGGTGGGTGGGGCTGAGAGAGTTCCGAGAAGCTGTGACTAGCCCAAGGTCACCCAGCTGGCATGTGTTGGAGTGCACAAGCTATTCTGGTTCACCAGATAAGCCTCCACAGCTCAAGTGGCAGAGCGGGGAATCAAACCCGGTTCCTCCAGATTAGAATGCACCTGCTCTTAACCACTGCACCACTGCTGCTCCTAGCACGTTTACACAAGCCCAGAGTTTGAACAGGAATAGATGTCAAATGGTACTCTTGATATCAGTATTGATATTTTTTTTCCGGGAAGCTGAATGCTCTATGTGTCATAGTGATCTGAAGAACTTGCAGTGACCTTTGGTTCACAAACTGATTTTGACTAGGTTAACAGTTGCTGGCAGGTTGACATATGTCCTGAAATAAACTGGAATGGAGAAATGCCGGCCAGGAATAGCCAAACAGAAGGCAACTGAAGGTCTCTAGGCTCAGCCCAACCCTACAGGGTGTTGACATCTGGCCTGTCACTCCAATGACTGAAGGAGCCATTTGGCTCCAGTCAAATCTATTCCAGAAATACACAGGTTCCTACAGGCAGTGACCTTGGACTTGGACACTGTGCTTAGGGGACGGCCATGGCTCAGTACCTTAACTTGCCATGCAGTACCAAGATTGGCATGGCTCAGTTCCTTCGCTTTTCATGCGGAAGGCTCCAGGTTCAATTCCCAGCATCTCCAGTTAAAATGCAATAACGTGAAAGTCTTCGGACTGAGAGCGTGGAAAGCTTCTGCCAATCAGAATGGGCAACAGCTTATTTATATTATTTATTTACTTTCTTCCCAACCAGATGAAACCTGATGCGCTATGTCAGTGGTGGCGAACCTATGGCACGGGTGCCAGAGGTGGCACTCAGAGCCCTCTCTGTGGGCACATACGAACAGAGTTGCCCCTCCACACACACACATCTAGGCTGGCCTGGGCCTCTGGACTCAATTATTAGCATTAAACCTAAGACCTAGTTTTGGGGAAGCAGTGTCGGTGACCCTGATAAGCCCTGTTAAACCCCACTGATTTTCATGCGAAAAACGAAAGCGTGATCCTTTACCTGGGAGTAAGCTCGGTTGCTGGCAATGGGGTTTCTGAGTAAACCCTCCTAGGGTCGTGATTCACCCGTTGGAAGAGTTGCATGGTTGCTTCAAGCAGAGCCACTGACTACCACGAAGCTTACTCCCGAGTAACGCATGCCTTGGAGCCAACTCTTTTTTCCTAAGCTAAAACCTCAGTATTCAGGTTAAATTGCCGTGTCGGCACTTTGCGATAAACAAGTTGGTTTGGGGTTGTAATTTGGGCACTCGGTCTCGAAAAGGTTCGCCATCACTGCCCTATGTTTTGATCCAACATATGCCACATTCATGTGGAGAAGAGTTTGGATTTATGCCCCACCTTTCTCTCCTGTAAGGAGACTCCAGGCGGCTGACAAACTCCTTTCCCTTCCTCTCCCCCACAACAGACACCTTGTGAGGTAGGAGGGGCTGAGAGAATTCCAAAGAACTGTGACTGGCCCAAGGTCACCCAGCAGGAATGTAGGAGTATGGAAACAAATCTGGTTCACCAGATAAGCCTCTGCCTCTCAGGCGGAGGAGTGGGGAATCAAACCCAGTTCTCCAGATCAGGTTCTACCTGCTCTTAACTACTACACTATCAAGCATATTCAGACACATGTTTATCAGGATTCCTCCCAGAAAAAGAAGTTAAGTGGCCTCATCCTTTCTGCGTCAGCCAGCTAAGAGTATCCTGGTGTGGACGAATAAAAGGGAAGAGCGGGAGGGACATGGCCCTTGAACTGGCACAAGGTTCTATATTAGTTCGCTGGATGATTTAGGCCTTTTCCGCACATGCAGAATAATGCACTTTCAATCCACTTTCACAACTGTTTGCAGGTGGATTTTTCCGCACAGCTTCAAAGTACATTGAAAGCGGATTGAAAGTGCATTATTCTACATGTGTGGAAGGGCCCTTAGTTGCTAACAGCAAACATGGTGGTGAAGTGCAATCAAACGCCAGCCAACTTATGGTGCCCTTGTAGGCTTTTCAAGTCAAGGAACTAACAGAGATGGTTTGTCATTTCCTGCCTCTCTCTAGATCAGGGGTCTGCAACCTGCGGCTCTCCAGATGTTCATGGACTACAAATCCCATCAGTCCTGGCAGGGGCTGATGGGAATTGTAGTCCATTTGGCCAATTGACCATGCTGGCAGGGGCTGATGGGAATTGTAGTCCACGAACATCTGGAGAGCTGCAGGTTGCAGACCCCTGCCCTAGACACCCAGGATTTCACCAGTGATCTCTCATGAAAGTACTAGGGGAGCAGCAGTGGCGTAGTGGCTAAGAACAGTGGCTAAGAGCAGGTGCACTCTGATCTGGAGGAACCGGGTTTGATTCCCAGCTCTGCCGCTTGAGTTGTGGAGGCTTATCCTGGGAATTCAGATTAGCCTGTGCACTCCCACACACGCCAGGTGGGTGACCTTGGGCTAGTCACAGCTTCTCGGAGCTCTCTCAGCCCCACCCACCTCACAGGGTGTTTGTTGTGAGGGGGGAAGGGCAAGGAGATTGTAAGCCCCTTTGAGGGGGGGATATAAATCCAAACTCTTCTTCTTCTACTAACCAGGACCAAATCTGCTTAGCTTCCAAATTCTTAAAAGTCTGAGCTAGCCTGGGTCAT
Organism: Sphaerodactylus townsendi; assembly: GCF_021028975.2. NCBI lineage: Eukaryota > Metazoa > Chordata > Lepidosauria > Squamata > Sphaerodactylidae > Sphaerodactylus > Sphaerodactylus townsendi. The sequence goes on along the minus strand of NC_059441.1, from coordinate 16,499,579 downwards.
TTACGTTGAGGCAACCACAAATACATACGTGGGTTCTCGTATCGTTCTGTCCCCCTGAGATTACAATGAAGTCTGTCCTGCACTGAGACGGCGCCAGTGCCTCACCTATATTAGGTCCCTGGGGGTTGAATGCATCCATGAGAGCAGCAGTGGCGTAGTGGTTAAGAGCAGGTGAACTCTAATCTGGAGAACCGGGTTTGATTCCCCGCTCTGCCACTTGAGCTTATCTGGGGAACTAGATTAGCCTGTGCACTCCAATGCATGCCAGCTGGGTGACTTTGGGCTAGTCACAGTTCTTTGGCGCCCTCTCAGCCCCACCCACCTCACAGGATGTTTATTGTGGAGGGGGGGAAGGAGTTCGTAAGCCCCTTTGAGTCTCCTTACAGGAGAGAAAGGGGGATATAAATCCAACTCTTCTTCTTCCAATGGCTCAGGGTGCCAGACTCAAAGCCCCACAAAGAAATTGGATTTAACTGTTCACCATTATCTATTCCGCTGAGATAATGAAGCAGGGAACGTTCTCCCCCCACCCCCGCCCAACTGGAAGACGGCATTTGCAGCAAGTCGTAGTTTTTCTTGCTTCACGAAGATCAAAGCTTTGGAAGCATTTGTTGCTCTTATTTACTATATTTCATCAAAAGTCATTAATTTGGCGTGTGACGTCTCGCATTTCTTGTCGGAGACAAAGCGCAATAAAAACATGGAAGCCGGCGAAAGGAAAACCAATTTTAGAACACAGGCTGTGCAATTGTTTTGCAGAGCTGCCCTCAAGTGTAAAGACTCTTACATTTTTTAAAATTGCCTAATCAAATGCAGACGCTGTTCCAGTCACGCTAAATTTTCATATAATGGCAGAGGAACATTTCTTTCGAGCCTAGCGCTGGGCATTTGGATCACATTATTGCATTTGCTACTGGGTTTTTTTGGTGTGTGTTTCCTTTGCAAAAAAAAGGGAGAAAAAACCCTCCAAGAGTATGCGTCACATACCACCGCGAATACATACACAATTGCTAGAAGAAGAAGATGATGAAGAAGAAGATGAAGAAGAAGAGGAGGAGTTTGGATTTATATCCCCCCTTTCTCTCCTGTAGGAGACTCAAAGGGGCTTACAATCTCCTTGCCCTTCCCCCCTCACAACAAACACCCTGGGAGGTAGGTGGGGCTGAGAGAGCTCCGAAGAACTGTGACTAGCCCAAGGTCACCCAGCTGGCATGTGTGGGAGTTTACAGGCTAATCTGAATTCCCCAGATAAGTCTCCACAGCTCAGGCGGCAGAGCTGGGAATCAAACCCGGTTCCTCCAGATTAGATACACGAGCTCTTAACCTCCTATGCCACTGCTGCTCCTAGAGGGAGAAATGGCTACTTTGCTCGGACAATTGGGGGAAGAACGGAGGTTCAACAGGGCCCTTCAAAAGACTGCAGAGGCGGCATTGGGGCCCATCAGCCCTTGCCCGTATATCTGGGATGGTCGTCCTCTTCCACCGAGCGCGCAGCTTCGGGAGGGACGCACATGGAGCGGTGAGGGAGGTAGGGGACACCCGCCTAGCCAGCCAGATCAGCCGAAGCAACCCTGGCGATCAATGGGGTGACAGATGTCGCAGCCAGATCGCCCTCACATCCTTGCCCGTATAGCCATGCCCATGTTGGGAGGGACTGATGGGAGGCGGCATGTTGGGAGGGACGGATGGGAGGCGGCATGTTGGGAGGGACTGCAGAGGCGGCACTGGGGCCCATCAGCCCTTGCCCGTATAGCCATGCCCATGTTGGGAGGGACTGATGGGAGTTGTAGTTCATGAACATCTGGAGGGCTGCTAGTTTGACACCCCTGTGCTAGAGGAAGGCAGAAGGTATTTAGGTGTTCAAAAACCAACCAATGAGCACACCCCATGCATCTAGGACAGTGGTTCTCAACCTTCCTAATGCTGCGACCCTTTAGTACAGCTCCTCATGTTGTGGTGACCGCCAACCCTAACATTTATCCATTTGACAGATGGAGAACACTGATGCAGAGAGTCTTAGGCGACCCCTGGGAAAGGGTCGTTTGACCCCCAAAGGGGTCCCGACCCCCAGGTTGAGAACCACTGATCTAGAAAGCATGGAGACCATCTAACCATCTGTGTCTCTGTAGTCCTTTTCCAAAATAATGGCTTCTACAACTTCCTTGATATAGCGAGCAATGACTCATGGGATGTGAAACCTCTAGAACAGTGGTTCTCAACCTTCCTAATGCCGCGATCCTTTGATACAGTTCCTCATGTTGTGGTGACCTCCAACCCTAACATTTATCCATTTTACAGATGGAGGACACTGATGCAGAGAGTCTTAGGCGACCCCTGGGAAAGGGTCGTTCGACCCCCAAAGGGGTCCCGACCCCCAGGTTGAGAACCACTGATCTAGAAAGCATGGAGACCATCTAACCATCTGCGTCTCTGTAGTCCTTTTCCAAAAAAATGGCTTCTACAACTTCCTTGATATAGCGAGCAATGGCTCATGGGATGTGAAACCTCTAGAACAGTGGTTCTCAACCTTCCTAATGCCGCGATCCTTTGATACAGTTCCTCATGTTGTGGTGACCTCCAACCCTAACATTTATCCATTTTACAGATGGAGGACACTGATGCAGAGAGTCTTAGGCGACCCCTGGGAAAGGGTCGTTCGACCCCCAAAGGGGTCCCGACCCCCAGGTTGAGAACCACTGATCTAGAAAGCATGGAGACCATCTAACCATCTGTGTCTCTGTAGTCCTAGTGGCTTCTGATCTGCAGTTTAGAACCGTGAGTCCTCCCAATCCAAATCCAGCCTTGCATATCCGAATGCAACTTGTCTTGCACGGTGTCTCCTCTGCCGTGGGAGAGGCCCCAGACCAACTGGACGCAAGTCAACGAAGCACGGGATGGGGGGGGGGGGAGAGCAAGCACCCCATTAATCAAACAGCCTTTCTTCTCCTTTATGTCGTTCTTCCAGCAATCCAAGCACAGCAACCCATCTCCTTCCAGACAAACCGGCTCTCTTCCCATCAGGGTTGCGCTCACAGGGACCGGCGTCTGGGTTCATAAAGCCATCAGCATACACACACCTGATTAATTGTTCTGCTGCTTAGCTTTGGATTTATTCCCAGGGCCATCACTTTTGCCTCCGTCCCTCCCCGCTAGCTTCTGTTCCCCTACTTCTGCAATTACACAGCAGGAACGACGTGCGGCAGGAACATTTCCCATGATGCAACTGGTTGTTGTTTTAATGACGGGAGAGGGCGCTCTTGGGAGAGGGGATCATGGGAATAGAAAGGCTTCTGACTGAAAGGACATCATTGCAACCTTAAAAGGCCTTCTTGATACATGGCAGCAGTGGCGTAGGAGGTTAAGAGCTTGTGTATCTAATCTGGAGGAACCGGGTTTGATTCCCAGCTCTGCCGCCTGAGCTGTGGAGGCTTATCTGGGGAATTCAGATGAGCCTGTACACTCCCACACACGCCAGCTGGGTGACCTTGGGCTAGTCACAGTTTCTCGGAGCTCTCTCAGCCCCACCTACCTCACAGGGTGTTTGTTGTGAGGGGGGAAGGGCAAGGAGATTGAAAGCCCCTGAGTCTCCTACAGGAGAGAAAGGGGAATATAAATCCAAACTCTTCTTCTTTTTAGCACCTCTGCAGAATCAAGCTTTCTTTAGAGATGGCGGATGGTCAGCCTGTATACTCTGCCTTTGGCCCACGCTTTTGGCAATGCCCAAGTTTAAATACACACAACACAAAAAAGATATAAGTTCACCCTAGGAGCTCATGCAGGGGGCTGATTTCAAGTCATCTGAAGAGCCACTGTAATTCCAGGAAATATTTCTTTCCAACCCTGTAGGTAGACAACACTACAACGGAAGCCGTGAACATGACCACAATTATTTAATAAATGACTGTAAAAAGAAAAAAACCCTGTGTGTATCTATCTCAGTGGTTCTCAACCTTCCTAATGCCGCGACCGTTAATAGAGTTCCTCATGTTGTGGTGACCCCCAACCCTAACGTTTATCCATTTTACAGATGGAGAACACTGATGCAGAGAGTCTTAGGCGACCCCTGTGAAAGGGTTGTTTGACCCCCAAAAGGGTCGCGACCCACAGGTTGAGAACCACTGATCTATCAGAATGCATAACTTATGGAGCCCCACAACTGACTCTCATGTTCACTGTCTCAGGAACCCGGGCTTTGCGGAAGGGGTGGTGGTGACCGCGCTTTGCTCTTCCGAGCAGCGCGTGAAATCTGATAAAAACACAGCCTGACGCTTGGCTTGGCTCCCGCAGGGAATCCAATTAAGCTCCGAAATGTGCAATTTGATTGCCCTTGTTCTAGGCTACCCTTTCTGTCCAAAGACATATGGCCGAAAGGAGCGGCAGAGCGCTTCCCATTAGGAAAGAACGCAGCTGAGTCAGCAAAATCACCAGCAACGAGTCATGTTTGCACTCAGGTTGCAAGAAAAGAGAATCACGCCTATACTGCGTCCACCTCCACAATCTGGAGAAAGCCTGCAAGATGGGAAGATTTTTATATTGCTCCATTCACGGAGGGTCGGAAATTTGGGTTTTTCCTTTGACCTACTTTCTGCTGACTTTTCCCCCCTCTCTGTCTCTCACATGCACACCACGCTGCTACCCCCACCTCGTCCTGCCTTGCAACAGATCTCTCTCTCCAGATGGCAAAGTCGCTGCGGCCAGCTACCTTGGCAGGGAGTGCCAATCCTGGCACTCGGCCCACTGTGCAAAGCAAACCTGTGCTGGCTTGCTGATTATCCCAGTCCTGGGGAGTGAATGTGCCACTTCTGAACAATGCCAGGTCTGTTCTCCTCGGGCGTTTATGAGGCCAAGTGGTTATTTGAGTGCTGTATAAACGCAAGGGCAGGTACAGCAATGTTATATCTCCCCCCTCCCTTATTTTTAAAGCCCAGCCTAGCTCTACTTAATACTTATAATAGAACCCAAGTGGCATGGCCTGTTTTGATTTTTGAGAATCTCTCTTAAAACTCATAATTATATTTTCCGTCTCGTACTCCTTCCCCTTCATTGTCTGTTGCCCCTCTGTTGTTTATTGCTGTCTTTAAATTCCTTTTGTCTTAAGGACACGCCATGTGCTGCCCATATAAAGTGTGTTCGCTTGAAGCCAGCTCTGTCTTACAGACTCCCTGCCCCTTCCACGCCCTCGTATACGACGTGCGACAACAAGATTCTCGATCCAAAAGCTCTTCGACCCAATTCCAGTTTCCTGTGCTGTCTGAAGATCGGCGTTTCACAATAGTGTTTGTCTCTTCCCTACAAACCAGGACTCTAAACCATACTGTAATTTTGATTTCGAATCCTGGGATTGTGGTGTGTATCCACACACACAAAGACATGACAACAACAAATCTTTGTTTAACCACTGAACCACACAGCTCCATCAAAGAAACATTCACCATCGCTGGTCACTTTAATTTCTGCCAAGCACAAGTTGCCCTAGACCCATGGTGGCGAACCTTTGACACTCCAGATGTTATGGACTACAATTCCCATCAGCCCCTGCTGATTGGCTGTGCTGGCAGGGGCTGATGGGAATTGTAGTCCATAACATCTGGAGTGCCAAAGGTTCGCCACCACTGCCCTAGACTCATTCTTCTCTGATGACTCTTTCCCCAACAACTTTTCATTCTTATCCCTAGATCCCAAACACGTCTACTTGGAAACACAACTCAATGCGGCAAGAATGAATCCGGTTTAGTAGCAATTGCTGAGTAGAGCCAGCGTGGTGTAGTGGTTGAGAGCAGGTGCCCTCTAGTCTGGAGAACCGGGTTTGATTCCCTGCTCTGCCACTTGAGCTGTGGTAAACCAGATTAGCTTGTACACTCCAACACATGCCAGCTGGGTGACCTTGGGCTAGTCACAGTTCTTGGGAACTCTCTCAGCCCCACCTACCTCAAGGGGTGTTTGTTGTGAAGGGGAGGAAGGGAAAGAGAGGTATAAATCCAAACTATTATTATTATTATTATTATTATTATTATTATTATTATTATTATTATTATTATTATTATTATTATTATTATTGTAGATTTCACAGCTGCCAGATCTTTAGCTGGTTGTTGGCCTTCATTACAATTCGAGCCTCACCCAGAGGCCTAGGAAGTTGTAATGCATCGGCGTAGTATTCGTGCGGATCCCAGCAGGGCTGCCTTCTGAATTTGACAGATGTTTTTATCATTATCATTATTATTATTGTTGTTGTTGTTATTAAAGTTGAATGCAAATTTGTGGTCATTTTAATTTGGATTATATGTATTATATAATGTTGCAAGCTTCCCTGAGCCTGGGAAACCAGTGATGGTGGGGTATAAATAAAACTCGAGTCTCTGCTTGCCCCTTCGATCTCCGGCTTTTTATCCTCAATGCGTTCCCTTTTATGAACTCTTTAAACTATGCCAGGTGCACCTGAATCTGTGCCAAGTCTGGCGTTTTTCAGGATTCGATGTATTTTTCTTGTCTTTCCCTTCCTTTACTTCCACGTGACCTTTAGATTATGAGTCTCTGAAGGCTGTGTATGTTTTTGCACCTTTTAACTATGGTGACCTGCTCTCTGAGCCAAACGGACTTTGCTTTGGGAGTCCCCTTTGCCAGTGTATGCCCTGCATAACCGTGGTCCTTTTGCCTCGTGCATTGGGATGACCCAATCTTAATAGCTGTCAGCAGGTCTGACCAGAGGAATTGATTGGCTGCAACAAAGAGCTCGGGGACCTGATGAGTGCCGTTTTGAGAGCGTAAACCAGTAATGAGCATTTGACCTGGCATGTTTGCCTCGAAAACACCTGGGACGCCAGGTAGACGTTTCACAGAGAACTGCGGCAGTTTCAGTAAAAGAATGCTTCCCTGCTTTAACACAGCAATGCTAGAGAAATGTGCATGACTGGAAATGTTGAGAATCAGGTTTCACAATGTTTTGGTAGATCAGAGTCCAGATTTCTCCTCCCAAAATATTCTATTTCGCATTTCAGCCATTTGCGACTGGCAATTATAGTCAGTTAAAATCCATATCTCACAAGCCAAAACAATAAAACCGGACACAACACAACACTGAAAATAGTCAAACAAAAAAGCCTGACTCATAGCTGTGCAAAAACTGTTTGACAGCACAATAAAAATTAAACAAATTTGTACACTGCTTTAGAGCTACGCTGGTTCCCAAAGCGGTCAACAATTACAAGTGAATAGAAAATAAACGATACACGATTCAACCTTCTAAGCATCTTTTAAAGATGAATTATAACTTACAGAAGGGCAGATAGACCCGAGCTGACCCCAATCCCATTTCACTGATCTGTGCTGTTATAGCTAGGTCAGTGGTGGTGAACCTATGGCACGGGTGCCAGAGGTGGCACTCAGAACCCTCTCTGTGGGCACGTGCAAACAGAGTGCCCCCCCCCCCCCGGGCCACTGGGCTCAATTAGCATTAAACCTAACACCTAGTTTTGGGGAAGCAATGTAGGTAACCCTGTTAAGCGCTGTTAAACCCCACTGATTTTCATGCGAAGAACTAAAGTGTGATCCTTTACCTGGGAGTAAGCTCGGGTGCTGGCAATGGGGGTTTGCTTCTGAGTAAACCCTCCTAGGGTCATGATTCACCCATTGGAAGAGTTGCACAGTTGCTTCAAAGCAAAGCCACCAACTACCACCAAGCTTACTCCTGAGTAACGCACGCCTCAGAGTCAACCGTTTTTTTCTAAACTAAAACCTCGGTATTCAGGTTAAATTGCCGTGTTGGCACTTTGCAATAAATAAGTGGGTTTGGGGCTGCAATTTGGGCACTCGGTCTCGAAAAGGTTCGCCATCACTGAGCTAGGTCTTCCATGATATATACAGAAACATCTCCTTCTGACTTCGTTTTCTTTTCAGCACATCTTGTATTCATATTGCAACATTAATATGAGATCATAGCATTATGCATTCAAAATACACAAAAGGGAGAGGGACATCGGATAGAAAAACTTGTACCAGAAAGATATTAATTCAATTCAACACACTGCAACTTGGCACCAATATTGATTTCTCCAACTGAGTACTTTAAGTCAAACTGCAATAATTCGCACAGAGACCTGGTTTTGACGAAGAACGTAGGAAGAACCGGAATGAAATTTGTTTGCGACCATAGACCAAAATCATAACAATATCCAACACTTACAAATTACCATGGACTAAAACATCAGATTAACTTAAGTAATCAAATCAACACGCCAAAGTCCTAAACTATTACAATATCAAATAAATAATTGATTACAAAAGGCTAAAAACCCTTCCTTATACCTTTTACCGATTATCCAGGCAAATTTAGCAATCTCATGTGCCGTACCTATATTGGTTCCGGCAACCGATATGGAAATAAGAGTCCTCCTTTCTCTGCCTTGATATTTATATAAAATATGGTTAATTAACTTCCTTCTTTCCTGGTCAAAAATTCGTACAGTCGAATATAAGACGCTCCAACAATTCTATAGAACCATCCTGGTAGAAACATAAACATTCTTATCTTGGTCTTTTATTGTATTTGCCAATTAAGGCCTCTGTTGGCAGGACACTATGTCTGATCGGCATGAAACTTCTTCGCAGTTCAGGAACATCTAGGTGCTTAATATAAGGAGCAATAGGAAGAACCTGGCCGGATCAGATCAGTGGTCTGTCTAGTCCAGCATCTAGTCCACCACTGGACGACCGGTAACTCTGGGAGGCCAATGAAGAGGAAGGGGAGGTCAAGGCCTTCCCTTGACGTTGCTCTGAACGTGGAGGTGTGGTCACTGTGGTTAGTAGGACTGGCGTTGGGGAGTGCTGCCAAATCACTGCCAACTTGTGGCAACCCTGTAATGTTTTCAAGTCAAGAGACGAATGCAGTTGGTTTGCCACAGCCTACCTCTCAGTGCAATCCGATGCAAAATTACTCCAGGCTAAGCCAATTGGAATGAATGGGCTTAGAATGGAGCAGAGGCGTAACTCCAAGGGGATAAGGGGGGTGATGCACTGGGTGCGCACCCCTTGAGGTGTGTGGCGAGGGCATTCCAGGGGCATGGCAGGGGCGTTCTGGGGTGGGGGTAGAGGACGCACCAGTGCACGGGCTCTTTGGCCCCTTAGGAACAGCAGTGGCATAGTGGTTAAGAGCAGGTGACTTCTAATTCTGGAGGAACCGGGTTTGATTCCCAGCTCTGCCGCTTGAGTTATAGAGGCTTATCTGGGGAATTCAGATTAACCTGTGCACTCCCACACACGCCAGCTGGGTGACCTTGGGGTAGTCACAGTTCCTCTGAGCTTTCTCAGCCCCACCTACCTCACAGGGTGTTTGTTGTGAGGGGGGAAGGGAAAGGAGGTTGTAAGCCCCTTTGAGTCTCCTACAGGAGAGAAAGGGGGGATATAAATCCAAACTCTTCTTCTTCTTACTATGCCTCTGGAATAGAGTCATCTTTTTATTGTCTGCGTAGTAACCCCAGACTTCTTTGGTGATCTCCCATCCAAGTACTAACCAGACCTAACTCTGCTTAGCTATTGAGATCTGATGAGATCGGGCTGGTTTGGGCAGTCCAGGTCAAAAAAAACCTGATCCTCCATAAATATGTCTAATTAGCCAAACTGCTCAAGCGGGAGAGGGATTTGTGCTCTAATCCCTTCCTTCCCCAGCCACATAGATATTATTCAGCTTTAAAAAATGCTGGGCTATTTGTGGATTCCATCCCATCGACTCATCTGAACCTGAAACCCATCACAGACAGGAAAACCATCATCAGGAAGAAGAGGGACATGATTTTTGCTACTTGCTTGTGTATTTATTTTATTTATGCCCCACTTTTACCTTCATAAAGGCTCAGTGTGTAGCTAACAAGACCAACCTATCCCCATATAAATAAATCACTAAACACCAAACAACTGTATTTTGGTCCAGTCCTGGTCTCATTGGTTGGCTCACCTGAAGACAATGTCTGTAAGAACATAATTATTTATTTTATTTATTTTTATTTTTTCAATTTATATACCGCCCGATCCCCAGGGGGCTCCGGGCGGTGAACATGAGAACAAGCCAGCTGGATCAGACCAGAGTCCATCTAGTCCAGCTCTCTGCTACTCGCAGTGGCCCACCAGGTGCCTTTGGGAGCTCACATCACATGGATGTGAAAGCAATGGCCTTCTGTAATGGCCTTCTGGTCTATAATGTCTGTAAGAGCCAGGAGCCCTTCTGGCCAAATCCTGGCCTTTCTGGAGTCCATGAATCAGGAAAGGAATTCCTCAGCAAAGACATTGAACTACTGGCAATGGAGGTTCTTTCCAATGGTTCCTTTCCTGATCAAGCCTCGTCTTCTGCTTTTCAGATCCTTTGTTAGTTGAGAGTCCCTTTCTCAATTAGGTTTCATCCTATGATTTCAACGACTTTTAACTTCAAATCTGGACACGCCGCAAGGACACTGGAGCTCCACAAAACATTTGAGGTCACAAAACATGCCTCAGCAAATTGGGTCTATGAATAACAACACCCCACCTGTCTCCATCCCTGAACTGAGTATTCTCCATTGCTGGATCTCTGAGTCCAGTTGCTGGGATTACACTCAACTCCATGTAGCAAGCAGAAGATACAACCCTGTTGACCAATTTCGAGCTTAAGTTTGCCAGCATTAATAATCCCAGGCCTGGTCAAAGAAGAGGCGTCATGGCCTGAGGGAACCGCATGAGAAGCTATTGCTTTCTAGACAAATTAAATGCCCCTCACTCTATCCCCCAGAGAGTGGGATAAATAAGCCCAGAGTCCAGCTCACCTATTTTGAGGGCTCCAACATATGAGCATGCAGAATCTCAGCCAACTCAGTGGGCTACTTCTCAGGCCAAGAACTTCCTGGATCCAGCCACAAAGTCTCTGACCCCTTGCTTGTCGTTATTAGCATGTTCTATCCATGGCTCATGAGCGTTTATCTTACCCACAGTACAAGCAAATACAGTGGAACCTCGGTTTTCGTTGGTAATCCGTCTGAAAAGAATCGATGAAAACCGAAACCGATGAAAACCGAGGCAAACTTTTCCATAGGAATCAATGTCAATCCAATTAATCCGTTCTAGGCACTCCAAAAAACATACCAAAACACATTTTGGGTGAATTAATATTGTGCTTAATGCTGAAAACAGTAACAAACAATAACACTAGGACCAGCTTCAGAGCCAGTGGACCAATGTCGCACCAGAAAGCTGTCCAGAGAGGTCTGTTTCTGACGCCTCTTTAAGATTTGTCTGAAATGGGGCAAGACATTGTCATTAAACAAGCTGCAGACACGGCCTGCAACAGCTTTGTCCGGGTGATTTTTCTCCACAAACCCCTGCACCTCACTGCAAATCAGTGAAAACCAAGGCAAATCGATGAAAACCGAGATAAATTTTTCACTGAAAAAATCGATGAAAACTGAAGCGGATGAAAACCGAAGGCAATGAAAACCGAGGTTCTGCTGTAGGTGGCTGGACTCTTCGCCCCAGTGAGGGGGCTTATTTATCCCACTCTCTTGGGGGGGGGGGGATAGAGCGAGGGGCATTTAATTTGTCCTTGAGGATAGGAATAAGGGTCAGCGACAGGCCTTTCAAGTGCCAGGAGAGGGAAATGAGTCCTGATATCACCCGTACGCAGAAGCCCACTTGGCAGGCGTGATAAGGCCTGTGTCTGACGACTCTGAAGGGAATACAACCAGAGGGAGTGCCTGAAACGCGTTCCAGGACAGAATTGCTTCAGACAACACAGCCGGACTAGCCTGACAGAACGATTCCTTCTGAAGAAAGGATATGAATGGCATCGATGGGAGTTCCACACACAAAGGCTGCCTTTCGCAGGCCGAGGCATTTGCTTGCACAGTTCAGTCCAATTGCCTTCCACTGGCCAACTTCCAGGTATACCAACTACTTAACTAGATTGTGGATCTAGTTAGAAAGGGGAACAGACGGGGAAGAGGGAGAGATCTCCGTTCTTCAGCATTAAACAACGTGATTTATATGCACGCCAGAATTACACATTCATGTTACTAAGGTCATAAAGTCCAGGTGTAATGATGCTCCCCCCCCCCCCTTGATGGTATAAATCAAAGCTTTCCAAGGACTCATTTCATTTGCAGAGTTCGTAAACATTTTGACACAATGCAACCCTCGCCGGCTCGGCTGGGGCCTCTTTGCCTCCACTTTCAGCCTCATTAATTTTAATTTTGCATTGTTGGTGCTGACGATAAATCTGGATAATTTTCGTTCTCTCAACAAAAAAAGAGACTCGTAAATTGTTCGAACACCTCTCTTTGAAAGAAATTCTGTGATCTGGGAACAGTCTATATTGATGGAAGTTCTTGCCCTGCAAAATTTCTACATGCAAGTCTTCTGCAACCATTAAAAAGAAGAAGAGTTTGGATTTATACCCCACCTTTCTCTCCTGTAAGGAGACTAAGGTGGTTTACAAGCTCCTTTCCCTTTCTCTCCCCACAACAGACACCTTATGAGGCAGGTGGGGCCGAGAGAATTTGGAATAACTGTGACTAGCCCAAGGTCACCCAGCAGGAATGTAGGAGTGCGGAAACACATCTGATTCACCAGATAAGCCTCCGCCACTTAGGTGGAGGAGTGGGGAATCAAACCTGGTTCTCCAGATTAGAATCCACCTGCTCTTAACCACTACACCACACTGGCTCTCAGTGCTCAATTTTCAGTGCTTGGGAATTGCCACCGATCCCCGGTTCCAAGCCCTTGCACAAAGAAAGAGTGAAAAAGGGTATAACTATCACATGTTGAGTCTACGTAAGATTCTCATGAATGCCGACACAGAAATTCCATGGAAATTATGGATGTGCTCTTCACCTGTTAAAATCCACGTAGGAAACTTCTGAATCCCTACAGGGGAATTTCATGGAAATGCATGAAAAACGATGCGCTATTCGTACATTAAATGCTCCTTAGAATGCTCATGGATTCCTACACTGTAATTCCACGCAAACGCACGAAAAACAGGAAAGGAGGCAGTCATCATGAGTAGACCTATGTAGACGTCTTGTGAATCCCTACACGGAAACTCTATGGAAATGAATGACGAATAAACATGGTGTCACCGCATTTAAAAACTATGTGGGATTCTTGTGAATTCTGACACACAAGTTTCCATGGAAAGGCATGGGAAATAAGGATATCACCTTCCGTTGTCAAAACTATGTAGGATTTGCATCACCCTCTATGTCCCACATAGGCCGCTGTGTTCGGCGGCGGCAGAACTGCTGGCGACCCCTGGCCCTGCGACGATATGGCTGGCCTCGACCCGGGCCAAGGCCTTTACGGCTCTGGCCCCTGCCTGGTGGAATGCTCTACCTCCAGCTGTCCGGGCCCTGCGGGACCTTGGTGAGTTCAGCAGGGCCTGTAAGACAGAGCTATTCCACCGGGCTTTCGGAGGGGCCGGCTGCGGCCCTACTGTCCCCCACTGAAACTAAGGCTGCCTGTTTTCCATCTTTTTTATCTTGGTTGGGCCTGATCTCCTGATACCATCACGGGCCCTGCCTACTCCCTCCCTTTCTTTTGGCCTTTAGATCGGGCGCCTGTTTTAAACAACTTCTGTTTTAAATAACCTTTGCTGTTTTAATCTATATTTGTTGCTCGTAACTGCTGCATAGGTTTTAATGGGTTTTAAGTTGTTTTGATTTGCTGTCCGGTAGAACAGCCATACTGTGAGCCGCCTCGAGCCCTTCGGGGATGAGGCAGCCTATAAGCTTAATAAATAAAATAAATAAAATAAAAGTCCTACATGAGAACTCCCGGGGTGTGTGTGTGTGTGTACAGAGCACTGAGGCCCCTTCCGCACATGCAGGATAATGCACTTTCAATCCACTTTCACAATTGTTTGCAAGCGGACTTCGCTGTTCTGCACAGTAAAATCCAGCTGCAAAGTGCATTGAAAGCGGATTGAAAGTGTATTATCCTGCACGTGCGGAAGGGCCTGAGGTCTATACTGAGGTCTATACTACCAGCTTGCTGCCTTTCAATTCCATTACAGCCCAGTTACACCTCCCCTACTTGGCTGTAAACTGATCTATTCATTATTAAGATCAGATTTCTCCCCTGTCCTTGTTTGCTTTTCTTCTCTGACCTTTCTCCTCCATCCCGGGCCTTTCCATCTAATTTATATGATGAGCCTTCCGAAAAGAGAAATTTCTATATTCTAGGTCTAGGAAAAGCACCTGGCAGGCTGCGGGTGGAAAATAAATACTGAGTAATGTAAAATAGCCACTTCATGGTTGAGCAGGGTTCTGAATCAGCCTCTTGGATCCGAACACGACGCTTCGTCGACAGCGCCATGGCCGGTTACGTTTACAGCTGAAGTCAATGGGGCTTAACTACCTTAAATCCAATTGTATGACGGATCGAGTTTGCAAAAAGTGGATTTAAGAATTAAATGCCATAATGTAGATTCTGTTTTGTTTATATTTGACGCCTAACAGCCTAAATCCCAAAGCTGTTAAACCCCGAGTTTAATTTGATTTACTCTTAATGCCAAGCAGGGTTTGCCAGGTTTAGCAGAGTAATCAATTTGATTCAAATCATTTTGACTGGCTGAGGCGGTACGTGCAAACGGCACATATGCAATCTGCAAAAAACTAATTTTGAAAGAAGGGATCAATGCCTCAAATCCCCCCCCCCCCCCCAAGCAGGCATCTTGGAAGAGGCATATCTTCGAGACCGCATTACCCCATCTGTCCCTGTGCAACCTCTCCGATCGGCGGAGGCCAACCTACTGGCGGTCCCTGGCCCCTCGGTGATGCGGCTGGCCTCCACACGGGCCAGGACCTTTACAGCCTTGGCCCCGGCCTGGTGGAACGCTCTCCCACCAGCTGTCCGGGCCCTGCGGGACCTGGGGGAGTTCCGCAGGGCCTGTAAGACAGAGCTGTTCCGCCGGGCCTTTGGAGGAACCAGCCGCTAATGGTGCCCCCCCTGGCCCTTAACACCTGGGCCATTAACCATCTAATGAGACTCGCCACGCCTCCCTCTACCGTGGGGAGGGAGGGATTTTATATTATTGGATTGCTGGACGCCACCTTACACTTAAATTTAAATTCAAATTTTTGAGCTTTTAAATCTGGAATAAGAATCGGAAATTTTTATCGCTGCTTTTATATGTTATCATTTTATATTGTATTTTATATGCTGTGCACCGCCCAGAGCCCTTCGGGGATGGGGCGGTATAAAAGTCTGATAATTTTTTTTAAAAAAAACAAGTGAAAAGAGAAGGAATGCCTCTTCTGAAATGACCCTTGTAATGACACTGGAGTTATCACCTAAGACAGTGGTGGCGAACCTATGGCACGCGTGCCAGAGGTGGCACTCAGAGACCTCTCTGTGAGCACGCGTGCACAGAGTTCGTCATGTAGGTGGAGCGGAAAATCACCCGCCCACACACACACGCACACATTTAGGCTGGTCTTGCTTCTGAGAAAACCCTCCTAGGGTTGTGATTCACCCATTCGAAGCGTTGCCCGGTTGCTTCACCAAGCTTACTCCCGAGTTACGCACGCCTTGGAGCCAACCGTTTTTTCTAAACTAAAACCTCAGTATTCAAGTTAAATTGCCATGTTGGCACTTAAATATTGTGGGTTTTGGGTTGCAATTTGGGCATTCAGTCTCGAAAAGGTTCGCCATCGCTGATCTAAGAGCAAAGCACGGTTTTGAAGGGGAGGAGTTGGCTGCTCACAGGTGACTCCGTGGAGATTCAACTGATTAACAGAGTTACTAAAATCTTAGGAAGGTTTCTTAGACTGGATAACAGCCGTTGACTCCGCATGGGTCGGCTCACTGGTTTTGAAAATCTGATTGTGAAATGGAGAAAGTACCCAGGGCCTCATTTTATGCAGCGGTGCAGAACTTTGGGCTAGGAGCAGGAAACTTGGCTTTGAAACCTAACTCACAGTGTACTTTTACACAGAGTTACGCTAGTCTAAGTTTGCAAGTTTTAACAGATTCAAAGAACATAACTCTGCTTAGGAGAGTCCAGATCTTGGGCCAATTCCATCAACAACTGGCCCGTCGGGGAGACGTCCTGGGCTAACTCCCACCCCAACAAAAAGCTATCCTAAGCACATTAAGGGAAGGAAGGATTCCAATCAAATAAATTATACATAACCAAAGGAAGCTGGCAGCTCCTCTGAAGAACACATTTTCCTTTTTTAATATTTCCCAGTTGTGAGGTCTTTTGAAAACTTTAAGCATAATATCGGGCAAAATAAACTGAAGGGGAAAAAACCAAATTCACTAAAAAAATCCTCTTTGTTGGAGAAGGAAGGACATTAGACAGTAGACATTAGGAATGTGCCTTCCAACTGGTCAAGACTGAAGAGATCACCGTCTCTTTCTTCTTCTGCGGACGAAAAAAAGGGATTCTTATCGCTCAGGGCTCTTCAACCTTTTCAGAGCTATCTTGAGTTGCAAGCAGTGACAGGAAGTCCCATAACATCACATGACAGAAGGGGAGGAGCCAGGGAAGGGGAGGAGCCAGCATCTCGGAATCGAGGGGCAAAAAATCCAAACTTCACATACACGCTACAGGGGTCAGTGCTATCAGTCACAGACCAGGAAAGGGATTTAGGCGTCTTAGTTGATAGTTCCATGGGAATGTCAACTCAATGCATGGCAGCTGTGAAAAAGGCAAACTCTATGCTGGGGATCATTAGAAAAGGAATTGATAATAAAACTGCAAAGATTGTCATGCCCTTATATAAAGCAGTGGTGCGACCGCACTTGGAGTACTGTGTCCAGTTCTGGTCGCCGCATCTCAAAAAGGATATTGAGGAGATAGAAAAAGTGCAGAGAAGGGCAACGAGGATGATTGAGGGGCTGGAGCACCTTCCCTATGAGGAGAGGCTGCAGCGTTTGGGACTCTTTAGTTTGGAGAGGAGGCGGCTGAGGAGGGATATGATTGAAGTCTACAAAATTATGCATGGGGTAGAAAATGTTGACAGAGAGAAATTTTTCTCTCTTTCTCACAATACTAGAACCAGGGGGCATTCATTGAAAATGCTGGGGGGAAGAATTAGGACTAATAAAAGGAAACACTTCTTCACGCAACGTGTGATTGGTGTTTGGAATATGCTGCCACAGGAGGTGGTGGTGGCCGCTAACCTGGATAGCTTTAAAAGGGGCTTGGACAGATTTATGGAGGAGAAGTCGATTTATGGCTACCAATCTTGATCCTCTTTGATCTGAGATTGCAAATGCCTTAACAGACCAGGTGATCGGGAGCAACAGCAACAGCCGCAGAAGGCCATTGCATTCACATCCTACATGTGAGCTCCCAAAGGCACCTGGTGGGCCACTGCGAGTAGCACAGAGCTGGACTAGATGGACTCTGGTCTGATCCAGCTGGCTTGTTCTTATGTTCTTATGAGGAATGGCCGGTCCTTCCCAAAAGGAATTCTTGAATGGAAGCTCTATTGGCTGGGCTCCGTGACTCCTCATTCATGCGCTGAAAATAACTATCCCAGATCTCTTGGTCCTGTCCAGTTCTGGGCGGTATTGGGGGAGGCCCAAACCCAAAGCTAGAACGCCCTGCAGACTCTGCCGGAGAGCACAACGTGGCATTTGGCCTGCGACGCTAGTCCAAAAGGTGACGCTAAATCCAGGCAGGCCTCTTAGATGCTTTTCCAAACAATGCCACAATCTCCAAACTTAAATCTTGAATTAGGAGAGGGAATCTCTTTCAAACAATTTGAATGTTTAAAAAACCCCTGCAAGGCCGAGACGCAGATTGAGAGCCGGTTCCTGAACATTTCACTGTGCCTTTTGTCTCCGCCGCTCCTCCGCAGGTGTGCCGGCCACGGCGAGGCGAGGCTCAGGCCCCAAACAAAAGGAACTGCCCGTTCTGGATGTTAACTTTAGTTAACTACAGGCAGACAATGCTGCCAGTGGTCTGGAAGGGGGTGGGGGATCGCTGTTGCCAGCTACGCTGTTCACAGTCGGATGGTTCCTCCAAATGGCTATAGAGCTGGTAGCCTGGTGTGGCCAAAGACAGAATGATGGATGAGCAACACACAGGATCCAAGTTGAAAGAATGGCCGGGAGTTCACTTCGGGGTTGTTAAAATGCTAATCTAGTTTAGTTAACAAAAGCTGAGCTGACTCGAAAGGCGAAGGAAGCAAGGACACCTCTCAAACGCTGTCACACACACTAAGTAGGTAGGTTGCGGAATAGTTGGGAGAATGTGCAGAATAGCCGGCAAGTGTGCACATTTGCTAAAACAGTGCAGAATACAGATAGGTTGACAGCATGAATAAAGATTTCAAGCACAGCCCAGTTAATATGCTCACTGCCTGCTGGACAATATACAACATTCACCAATGTGTAGTATTCCACTGAGTCATCATAATTTTCCCCTCCTTTCTGGGTATGTTGCTTGTTACTTACTTGTTTAATCTGTGTTATTAATCACTTGTTATTTATTTGTTTTAAAGATGTATACATTGCGAACTGCAGTGTTTATAAGTGACCTCGAGGCCACCATTGTTGGAGAACAGAAAGGAAGGTTCACAACAAACGCACCGAAAACAAAACAAGATAAAAGGACAAACATTTACGCACAGTTATAAAGCCTTTGTGTTGATATGCAACAATAAGAAGTTATTCTGTATGCTGTCTGACCTTCTCAGTGGAAACCCCAGATATGCTGTAACTCATCCACAACAAAAGTCTTAAGATGTGATCTTTGCCTCTGGAATGGAAACATTTTAGTTCCTCTGTCTGAAATTACCCCCCAGGCCCAGGCCAGGCCAACGAAGCAGTTTTGGAATTACTATTGAGGAATCAATTTGGAAAGGGTATGAGAAGGCCAGCAATGTGATTTTTCATTGAGCCGTTCTTCCATGTGACGTGGGAACAAACCTGAACATACTTCCTTTTCGGCCTGAAGTTGGCAGCTATTCACCAAACGAGTAACAACTTAATAAAACAGCTTAGCCTTAGATGGATTTTAGCAGCCACTGCGGCAGCTTATCTCAAGCATAAAGACAGATCATCTGTCCTCCCGATGGTTTCTGATGAAAGCAACATTTGGGCTGTTTTAATTAGATCCAGGCCTTTTAAGACTGAAATTAACGAAGCTCTCCGCAGGCATAAACTCTCCCCCGGTCCACAATCTCCTTAGCTGCTCCTGGAGTCAATTATTAATTTCTGCAAACAGAAAATGAGTGGTGACATTCTGGAACAGAATTATCAGTATGTCGAGTGAGCAAATATTTAATCGCCTTCTCGTTCTTGCTTCCAGGCCAAAACAACCACCCCTGAAGAGAACAGCCCACAATAGACTTGTGCAATCGTTCGGATCTGCAGCCAAACAATGCCCAAAACGGTCTTTTTAAGAAAGCATTTTAAGAAACCGTCCGGTGAATTCTAGACGGACGTGCACCGGACACCACTTCTTTGACGACTTGGCTGAATGAAGTGAAGGAACAGAATGGAGACATCTAACTGTATCCGATGTGACTCCAAAAAAAAAAATGGTTGACAAGGGAGAAGAAACGCAATCGAGCAGTTCTTGGTTTGTAAGGACTGGAGACTCTGTAATAATCAAACAGGGGAGGAAATTTTTTCCCCCGCTAGACCTCAGAGTCATTCTTGGAGACTGATGGACAGAAGAATCAGCCAAGATGTTGTCGTTTCACCACAGCACACCATGCAGCTGTAAGACTCATTGCCACAAAGTTTGTCGATGGCCAAGCAGGCAACGAACTAATAAACATCAGTTCTATCAACAGCTCTTAGCAGCCATGATAGTTAAATGGAACTTGGCTAGACGCTGGTTGCCTTCTTGCCCGACTTCTGAACTTCCTTGAAACATCTGGCTGGAAGGAAAAAGTTGGAGAAGTCTTCCCTGCGGCATAAAATTGCCCACTTTGGAAACTCAGATGTGTCTTGGCTGTCTTCTGGAGGCGCCAGCCAGAAAGAAGCGAGGATTACTTTCATGCTGCTATCATTCTGCGAAATGGCTTCACAAAGAAATAGGTTTGAGGTTGATGAAATGGATTGGGAAGATGCTTTCATAAAGGGAACATGGTTGTTGACTCTGACACTGCAGTTAGTAGTGAACAGTTTTCTAATATGTGTAACCCAATAGTTTGTGGTACGTCTTATGCAGGTTTTTTTAACACACTGTTTTTCTAATTTTGTAATCCACCCGGAGCCTCAGTGAGAAAGACGGACTATAAGTAAACAAACAATAACAATCCTATTCTCCGATCTGCGATCAACTCCAAGCTGCCACAGAGGTTGGACAGCAAGCGGTCTCTCACTGTCTGGCGTTCTCGCGCAACTGATGCACAACGAATTTTGATGCATTTGTTTGTAAACCTTTCAGGGCGACGCAAAGAGCACTGCACAACAGCCAGACGTTGGCAGATTCAGGACCTGCTGCAGTTGCAGACGGTTGTGATCAAGTAGCCTTCTTTCCAGACATAAAAAGGTATTATATATTTCAGACAGACCACCTCCAAGGGCCCTGGTGACTGGAACGACCAGATCAAGATACATTCACCTTGCTGACTGGGGAGGACGTTCCCCTGATACCTGTCAAAGACACTTTTCTCATGCAAAACATGTTTAGAAGAGGATATTGCCTTCCCAAAATCAGCACAGATACTGAGAAGACTGCAGGGTATCAAGAAACAACGAGTAGGTGTTTAGGGCAGCTAAAACGCAAACAGGGCCGCCAGAGGCCTCTGTCTCTCCTCTCTGTTTCAACATGCATTTAAAATCCGACACGTTCAATGGATTTCTGGTAGAGCATCTTTCCGCCTATTTTTTTAAAAAAGCAGCCGAGCAATCTACGAGATCCTACAAAACACATTTAAAGTTTATGGCAGGCAAAACACTCACCCAAGGAAAAAAAAAATCACACAGAACTCATCTGGCAATTTCTATCTATTTAAGCCAGAACAAATGTTTATACAAAATCTGCCAATGGAACAGAATATGCCTGTCACTCATCACGTTTAACGTGGTGATGCATGCTGTTCCCTTTGCTGAATACGACACTTAAAAAAGCAATAATTTTTCATTCTTTGTGCCCCCCCCCCCCCCCCCCACGGTGCGACTGCAAACAGCCAACCCCCTTCCGAATACCCTGCCTACGTACAGCACGGAAACATTATCTGAGACTTTTGTGACAGTGTTTTCAGAGGATTTTTTAAAAAAAGATCCCATAGATGGAGCCAATCCAGCACAACAAGAGCGTAATTTTCAAACCTCTATCTGCACGCTGCTACAGAACACAAAGAATTTCCATGCAGCTCTTGCGCTGTTAAAGAAACACACATACTCACAGGAAAACAAACACGCGTGATATTCCAGGGTGAGGCATTTGGGAAAGGCGGCCTTTGCTGTGGCTACTCTTGGAATACAGGATGTGTCTCTGTTTAAGCTGCTGGTTGTAATTGCATAGTAGATAGAACATGCTAATTGCAGAGTACCCTCTCTCTCTCTCTCTCTCTTCCAGACACACACAGACATTGAACAGATTGTGACCTGTCATATTCCTGCTGATGCATGCAAATATAAATAAACGCACACAGAGCCATCTCTCGAGCAGGTTGACTTGGAAATAAGTCCCCCGTTGTTCACTAAGGTTTACTCCCAGTCAGAAGCCCTTAGGAGCGAAGCCTTATATATACCCCGTGACCCCCCCACCGCCCACCCCGTCCATCCCGTTGCCTAGGATCAGACCTTGATAGCTTTCCCACTGGACTGACATTTCTTGGATCCTGTGCCACAGCGGAGACAGAATACCCTGCTGGAGCATTAAGCGGTCAGCACAAACAGCCAGATTGAAAATATAATTCTGTCAAACATACCAACCAATCAGAATGTTGTCTTTTTGGAGGGGGGGGGGGTTAAGCTGGTAACTGCACCAAGTCGAACTGCAAGCAGAAATGCACCTCGCTGGAAATTGCGCCCCCCTCCTTATTTCTAAACTTGTTTACTCAAAAGTGACCCCCGATTTCAATGCAACGTTTCCATGCTTTCTGCTGCGCTTCTTGGATCTGTCACTCCCCCACCACCGCCAAAAAACGCCGCCACCAACTGAAAAAGGAAACAAAACGGTCTCCATTGAGAAAGGGCCGAACCGGCGACCCAGCGTTTATATCCGAGATTTATGAATTATGAAAGGGGGACGGGGGAATGGGTGGTTGTAAGGAAGGAGGTGGAAGTTTCTCCTTTAAACCTTTTTCTAATCGCTCTGAGAAAGCAGCGGTGTCAGGTTTTGCAGTTTTGAAACACAGCCACCGGAGGGGGAGAAAAGAAAGTTACACTCCTCTGCGTTTCAACAAAACCCTGCTTTCATGGGGGAGGTGTGGGCTGGGGAGGAGAGGGGGGGGAGGCTGCCCCCGCACAGGGCTAATTCAGAAGCAACCCCCTTGTTTGTTTCCATCTATAATTGATGGGGAGCATGAAATACAGCCCGTACTATCTCCCAGAGCTTGGCTGCGGCGGGGGACTGGAGGCACCAGGCGGGCAGTGCCAGGGCCAGCCACTAAATCAAGCTGGGCAGGCGGAGGGTACCACACACACACACACAAACACACACACACAAAGGCACGCAAACACAGGACCGGTCCAGATCCTTGGCGGAAAATCAATGCCCGCGTTGAGCCAGATATTTCAGGGCCCCAAGAAAATGCAGCACTTTATAAGCTGAAAGATGCATCTGTGGGGGGGGGGGGGTCAGATTGATCACAATTCTCTCATCGCCCCCCCCCCCTCCAGTCCTGCCGGCTCTTTCCCTGGGATCTCCGGCAAACGATAACAAAGATGCTCTGGCCGAAAAAAGCGGTGCCATCCCCCAATGACCGCCTGGCCCGGGTGTTGTGCAAATGCAACCCCCTTCGTGGATAGAGGCTATTTTAAATATATATTTTGGCATGAATAAATAAACAAACAAACCCCTCTACTTCCAGGGCGCTCTCTCGCTCTCTCTCCAGAAGGCGAGAAAGAAAGAAAGAAAGCCCCCTGCCAGCAACCCATGATTCTTGCAGACAGCCTGTCAAAAGGCCTGGCAGCATTTCTAACCCCCCCCCCCCAAAAGAAAATCTCAAGGCCTCCTCATTAATTAACCCCTTCCTTCCCAGATGAGGAGCACTCCGGACTGATATGACGGGGAAGGGAACTTGGTACCCCTCCCCATCTACTGTAAAGCATCCTCTAGAAGTTATGGGGGGGGGGGGCAAAGGGGTCTCGGCCCACGGTTCTTTAGATCTTGTACCCCACCTGATGGACTCAGAGCAGCCTATTATATATACCAAATGCGCGTGCAACACCCGAGGCGTCCACCCTGACGGGCGTTTTGCACCTCCCTGAGGTAGACAACGGGAAGGCAGGTCCTCTGGGCACGTGCAAAGTGTTAAAACCCGCCCAAGCCGTCTGGGATGCTCCTCGACGGAGAAAAGGCCCGGTCGCCCAGCACGTCTTGAGCGCCGGCACTTCTGCAAGGACCCCGCAGCCCTGACTGCGGAGGATCTGCGCCCCTTCCACCGTGGTGGGGGGGGGGGGGGGGGGGGGGGGGGGAGTGTGGGGGCGGGGGGGGGGGGGGGGGGGGGGGGGGGGGGGGGGGGGGGGGGGGGGCCGGGGGGTGGGGGGGGGGGGGGGGGGGGGGGGGGGGTTGGGGGGGCGGGGTGTGGGGGGGGGGGGGGGTGGGGGGGGGGGGGGGGGGGGGGGGGGGGGGGGGGGGGGGGGGGGGTGGTGGGGGGGGGGGGGGGTTTTGGGGGGGGGGGGGGGTGGGGGGGGGGGGCCATGGGTGTGGGGGGGGGGGGGTGGGGGGGGGGGGGGGTGGGGGGGGGGGGGGGTGGGGGGGGGGGGGGGTGGGGGGGGGGGGGGGTGGGGGGGGGGGGGGGTGGGGGGGGGGGGGGGTGGGGGGGGGGGGGGGTGGGGGGGGGGGGGGGTGGGGGGGGGGGGGGGTGGGGGGGGGGGGGGGTGGGGGGGGGGGGGGGTGGGGGGGGGGGGGGGTGGGGGGGGGGGGGGGTGGGGGGGGGGGGGGGTGGGGGGGGGGGGGGGTGGGGGGGGGGGGGGGTGGGGGGGGGGGGGGGTGGGGGGGGGGGGGGGTGGGGGGGGGGGGGGGTGGGGGGGGGGGGGGGTGGGGGGGGGGGGGGGTGGGGGGGGGGGGGGGTGGGGGGGGGGGGGGGTGGGGGGGGGGGGGGGTGGGGGGGGGGGGGGGTGGGGGGGGGGGGGGGTGGGGGGGGGGGGGGGTGGGGGGGGGGGGGGGTGGGGGGGGGGGGGGGTGGGGGGGGGGGGGGGTGGGGGGGGGGGGGGGTGGGGGGGGGGGGGGGTGGGGGGGGGGGGGGGTGGGGGGGGGGGGGGGTGGGGGGGGGGGGGGGTGGGGGGGGGGGGGGGTGGGGGGGGGGGGGGGTGGGGGGGGGGGGGGGTGGGGGGGGGGGGGGGTGGGGGGGGGGGGGGGTGGGGGGGGGGGGGGGTGGGGGGGGGGGGGGGTGGGGGGGGGGGGGGGTGGGGGGGGGGGGGGGTGGGGGGGGGGGGGGGTGGGGGGGGGGGGGGGTGGGGGGGGGGGGGGGTGGGGGGGGGGGGGGGTGGGGGGGGGGGGGGGTGGGGGGGGGGGGGGGTGGGGGGGGGGGGGGGTGGGGGGGGGGGGGGGTGGGGGGGGGGGGGGGTGGGGGGGGGGGGGGGTGGGGGGGGGGGGGGGTGGGGGGGGGGGGGGGTGGGGGGGGGGGGGGGTGGGGGGGGGGGGGGGTGGGGGGGGGGGGGGGTGGGGGGGGGGGGGGGTGGGGGGGGGGGGGGGTGGGGGGGGGGGGGGGTGGGGGGGGGGGGGGGTGGGGGGGGGGGGGGGTGGGGGGGGGGGGGGGTGGGGGGGGGGGGGGGTGGGGGGGGGGGGGGGTGGGGGGGGGGGGGGGTGGGGGGGGGGGGGGGTGGGGGGGGGGGGGGGTGGGGGGGGGGGGGGGTGGGGGGGGGGGGGGGTGGGGGGGGGGGGGGGTGGGGGGGGGGGGGGGTGGGGGGGGGGGGGGGTGGGGGGGGGGGGGGGTGGGGGGGGGGGGGGGTGGGGGGGGGGGGGGGTGGGGGGGGGGGGGGGTGGGGGGGGGGGGGGGTGGGGGGGGGGGGGGGTGGGGGGGGGGGGGGGTGGGGGGGGGGGGGGGTGGGGGGGGGGGGGGGTGGGGGGGGGGGGGGGTGGGGGGGGGGGGGGGTGGGGGGGGGGGGGGGTGGGGGGGGGGGGGGGTGGGGGGGGGGGGGGGTGGGGGGGGGGGGGGGTGGGGGGGGGGGGGGGTGGGGGGGGGGGGGGGTGGGGGGGGGGGGGGGTGGGGGGGGGGGGGGGTGGGGGGGGGGGGGGGTGGGGGGGGGGGGGGGTGGGGGGGGGGGGGGGTGGGGGGGGGGGGGGGTGGGGGGGGGGGGGGGTGGGGGGGGGGGGGGGTGGGGGGGGGGGGGGGTGGGGGGGGGGGGGGGTGGGGGGGGGGGGGGGTGGGGGGGGGGGGGGGTGGGGGGGGGGGGGGGTGGGGGGGGGGGGGGGTGGGGGGGGGGGGGGGTGGGGGGGGGGGGGGGTGGGGGGGGGGGGGGGTGGGGGGGGGGGGGGGTGGGGGGGGGGGGGGGTGGGGGGGGGGGGGGGTGGGGGGGGGGGGGGGTGGGGGGGGGGGGGGGTGGGGGGGGGGGGGGGTGGGGGGGGGGGGGGGTGGGGGGGGGGGGGGGTGGGGGGGGGGGGGGGTGGGGGGGGGGGGGGGTGGGGGGGGGGGGGGGTGGGGGGGGGGGGGGGTGGGGGGGGGGGGGGGTGGGGGGGGGGGGGGGTGGGGGGGGGGGGGGGTGGGGGGGGGGGGGGGTGGGGGGGGGGGGGGGTGGGGGGGGGGGGGGGTGGGGGGGGGGGGGGGTGGGGGGGGGGGGGGGTGGGGGGGGGGGGGGGTGGGGGGGGGGGGGGGTGGGGGGGGGGGGGGGTGGGGGGGGGGGGGGGTGGGGGGGGGGGGGGGTGGGGGGGGGGGGGGGTGGGGGGGGGGGGGGGTGGGGGGGGGGGGGGGTGGGGGGGGGGGGGGGTGGGGGGGGGGGGGGGTGGGGGGGGGGGGGGGTGGGGGGGGGGGGGGGTGGGGGGGGGGGGGGGTGGGGGGGGGGGGGGGTGGGGGGGGGGGGGGGTGGGGGGGGGGGGGGGTGGGGGGGGGGGGGGGTGGGGGGGGGGGGGGGTGGGGGGGGGGGGGGGTGGGGGGGGGGGGGGGTGGGGGGGGGGGGGGGTGGGGGGGGGGGGGGGTGGGGGGGGGGGGGGGTGGGGGGGGGGGGGGGTGGGGGGGGGGGGGGGTGGGGGGGGGGGGGGGTGGGGGGGGGGGGGGGTGGGGGGGGGGGGGGGTGGGGGGGGGGGGGGGTGGGGGGGGGGGGGGGTGGGGGGGGGGGGGGGTGGGGGGGGGGGGGGGTGGGGGGGGGGGGGGGTGGGGGGGGGGGGGGGTGGGGGGGGGGGGGGGTGGGGGGGGGGGGGGGTGGGGGGGGGGGGGGGTGGGGGGGGGGGGGGGTGGGGGGGGGGGGGGGTGGGGGGGGGGGGGGGTGGGGGGGGGGGGGGGTGGGGGGGGGGGGGGGTGGGGGGGGGGGGGGGTGGGGGGGGGGGGGGGTGGGGGGGGGGGGGGGTGGGGGGGGGGGGGGGTGGGGGGGGGGGGGGGTGGGGGGGGGGGGGGGTGGGGGGGGGGGGGGGTGGGGGGGGGGGGGGGTGGGGGGGGGGGGGGGTGGGGGGGGGGGGGGGTGGGGGGGGGGGGGGGTGGGGGGGGGGGGGGGTGGGGGGGGGGGGGGGTGGGGGGGGGGGGGGGTGGGGGGGGGGGGGGGTGGGGGGGGGGGGGGGTGGGGGGGGGGGGGGGTGGGGGGGGGGGGGGGTGGGGGGGGGGGGGGGTGGGGGGGGGGGGGGGTGGGGGGGGGGGGGGGTGGGGGGGGGGGGGGGTGGGGGGGGGGGGGGGTGGGGGGGGGGGGGGGTGGGGGGGGGGGGGGGTGGGGGGGGGGGGGGGTGGGGGGGGGGGGGGGTGGGGGGGGGGGGGGGTGGGGGGGGGGGGGGGTGGGGGGGGGGGGGGGTGGGGGGGGGGGGGGGTGGGGGGGGGGGGGGGTGGGGGGGGGGGGGGGTGGGGGGGGGGGGGGGTGGGGGGGGGGGGGGGTGGGGGGGGGGGGGGGTGGGGGGGGGGGGGGGTGGGGGGGGGGGGGGGTGGGGGGGGGGGGGGGTGGGGGGGGGGGGGGGTGGGGGGGGGGGGGGGTGGGGGGGGGGGGGGGTGGGGGGGGGGGGGGGTGGGGGGGGGGGGGGGTGGGGGGGGGGGGGGGTGGGGGGGGGGGGGGGTGGGGGGGGGGGGGGGTGGGGGGGGGGGGGGGTGGGGGGGGGGGGGGGTGGGGGGGGGGGGGGGTGGGGGGGGGGGGGGGTGGGGGGGGGGGGGGGTGGGGGGGGGGGGGGGTGGGGGGGGGGGGGGGTGGGGGGGGGGGGGGGTGGGGGGGGGGGGGGGTGGGGGGGGGGGGGGGTGGGGGGGGGGGGGGGTGGGGGGGGGGGGGGGTGGGGGGGGGGGGGGGTGGGGGGGGGGGGGGGTGGGGGGGGGGGGGGGTGGGGGGGGGGGGGGGTGGGGGGGGGGGGGGGTGGGGGGGGGGGGGGGTGGGGGGGGGGGGGGGTGGGGGGGGGGGGGGGTGGGGGGGGGGGGGGGTGGGGGGGGGGGGGGGTGGGGGGGGGGGGGGGTGGGGGGGGGGGGGGGTGGGGGGGGGGGGGGGTGGGGGGGGGGGGGGGTGGGGGGGGGGGGGGGTGGGGGGGGGGGGGGGTGGGGGGGGGGGGGGGTGGGGGGGGGGGGGGGTGGGGGGGGGGGGGGGTGGGGGGGGGGGGGGGTGGGGGGGGGGGGGGGTGGGGGGGGGGGGGGGTGGGGGGGGGGGGGGGTGGGGGGGGGGGGGGGTGGGGGGGGGGGGGGGTGGGGGGGGGGGGGGGTGGGGGGGGGGGGGGGTGGGGGGGGGGGGGGGTGGGGGGGGGGGGGGGTGGGGGGGGGGGGGGGTGGGGGGGGGGGGGGGTGGGGGGGGGGGGGGGTGGGGGGGGGGGGGGGTGGGGGGGGGGGGGGGTGGGGGGGGGGGGGGGTGGGGGGGGGGGGGGGTGGGGGGGGGGGGGGGTGGGGGGGGGGGGGGGTGGGGGGGGGGGGGGGTGGGGGGGGGGGGGGGTGGGGGGGGGGGGGGGTGGGGGGGGGGGGGGGTGGGGGGGGGGGGGGGTGGGGGGGGGGGGGGGTGGGGGGGGGGGGGGGTGGGGGGGGGGGGGGGTGGGGGGGGGGGGGGGTGGGGGGGGGGGGGGGTGGGGGGGGGGGGGGGTGGGGGGGGGGGGGGGTGGGGGGGGGGGGGGGTGGGGGGGGGGGGGGGTGGGGGGGGGGGGGGGTGGGGGGGGGGGGGGGTGGGGGGGGGGGGGGGTGGGGGGGGGGGGGGGTGGGGGGGGGGGGGGGTGGGGGGGGGGGGGGGTGGGGGGGGGGGGGGGTGGGGGGGGGGGGGGGTGGGGGGGGGGGGGGGTGGGGGGGGGGGGGGGTGGGGGGGGGGGGGGGTGGGGGGGGGGGGGGGTGGGGGGGGGGGGGGGTGGGGAAACTCTTCTTCTTCTTCTTCTTCTTCTTCTTCTTCTTCTTCTTCTTCTTCTTCTTCTTCTTCTTCTTCTTCTTCTTCTTCTTCTTCTTCTTCTTCCTCCACTTGCTTGTATGGAAGGACTTCATTTTAAACACATTTTTCCTCACTGGGAGGAAAGCCAAGGGGGACATTACCATAAGAAGGTCAGAACTGCTTGTCACACAAATGTATGCAGGGTCCTATTGGCATGATAAACCATTGTTAACATGTGCCGGAAGCCTTTGTGAATCTTCCCTGAAATAATAGACGGCCATTGTGCCAATAGATTAAGGGGGATATTGTCAAGCTATTTAAGCTTTATCTTCAACTTACCCAGGAAATTGTTGCCCCTTGTAACCCTCTCCTCCAATTCTGACTTTTAAGAACTAACATTGTAAAGGAATGAGAAGAATCGGGATATTGAAAGGTTGAAAGGCTTGGTGGCGGACTTTAAGTTACAACTGGACCTGTCTCCTGTTCAATCTGGCCATTCAGTCCAAATAACATCTGGGATGGACAGCAGCTGGATCCACCCATGCTAAATGAATGAATAAATTTAAGGGTGAAGACAGGGAGATTCTGATTCACGCAGGAAGCATCATACCCTAATTTCTAGAGATGCCAGCCTCCAGGAGAGACGTGGAAATCCCCTGGAATTACCCATTGAGGTCACCCATTGAGGTCACCATTCTCCCTAGGATTCATCTTCAAATCTCCAGAAGTTTTCTGACCTGGATTTTGGCAACCTTTCCCCCTTTCTGGTAGCGAGGGGGCACCTGGCAAACCCTACACATTTCTGATTTGGAATAGAGTAGTGGTGGCGAACCTATGACACTCCAGATGTTCATGGACTACAATTCCAATTGGCCATGCTGGCAGGGGCTGATGGGAATTGTAGTCCATGAACATCTGGAGTGCCGTAGGTTCACCACCATGGGAATAGAGTCTGCTGTGAGCACAGAATGACATTTCCTAAGAATTGGGTTTCCTAATGATTCTGGTGGGTTTTCCGGGCTATGTGGCCATGGTCTGGTGGATCTTGTTCCTAACGTTTCGCCTGCATCTGTGACCGGCATCTTTAGAAGTGTAGCACAGCGGGTATATCTCTGTGATATACCTCTGAAGTTGCCAGCCACAGTGACTAGACACAGTGTGTAACAGACTTCTCTCTGTGATACACCTCTGAAGATGCCAGCCACAGATGCAGGCAAAATGTTAGGGACAAGATCCACCAGACCACGGCCACACAGCCCGGAAAACCCACCAGAACCAGTTGAATCCGGCCGTGAAAGCCTTCGACAATACACTGGGTTTCCTAAGTTTGTTAATGTTTCAGATCAAGTGGAAACTAGTCTTGCTGATTTTATCAGAGATAGGGCAAGATACCCGGGAGCACTGATTCACAGGCTATCAGTACTTTCTTGTTTGTCTGCCGACACTGACTCAGCACCTTAGAAGGCTGACAGACACATTAAGGTATTTGGCTGGTCTATGGGATGAATCATATCCTGATGAACTGAAACACACAGCAGACTGACGTTGCAGATCGGGAAAATAGAAGCCTAGGGCAGCCTCTTCTCATAAGATTGATCCTTGTTGCAATAGTGGTGACATACCACCAAAATCAAATTATTTCGACTCTCTAGCCCATAGGTGTCAAATTCGCGGCCCTCCAGATGTTATGGACTACAGCTCCCATAATCCCCTGCCAGCATGATGCTGGCAGGGGATTATGGGAACTGTAGTCCATAACATCTGGAGGGCCGCGAATTTGACACCTGTGCTCTAGCCTCTTCCGCACAATAACGCACTTTCAGTCCACTTTCACAATTGTTTGCAAGGGGATTTTGCTATTCTGCACAGCAAAGCCAGCTTCAAAGTAAATTGAAAGTGCATTATTCTGCATGTGCGGAAGGCAGAGGCGTTCCTCCCATTGGGCAAAGTGGGCAGTTGCCCAGGGCGTCCCCTTGTGGGGGGCGCAAAAACTGCAGGTTCGTTTGTATTTTCAGTGTTTTTCAATTTTTGGCCTGCAGAGGGTGCAATTTTTAGGCTAGCAGCACCAGAATTTCAGGGATTTTTCGGGAGTCTCTCCAGATGATATCACCCAGGTTTGGGAGGTTTGGCGGAGGGTCCATAACTTTGGACTCCCTGAACCAAACTTCAGACCTGGTGGAAAAAATCGTTGTTTAGTCACGGTGGGAGAGGGTGGCCGCCCATGGGGGGGGGGGGGGCATCAAACGCAGGTTTTGCCCAGGGCTCCAGTTTGCCTAGGTACGCCACTGGCGGAAGGGGCCTCTAAGGTGTGACCGTTCAGAATGGACTGTGCTCCATGAACACCTGGGGAAAATGGACAGCCGCTTCTTCAGAAGGCTGCAACGGCAACCATCTTGGTTCTTTTCGCCCACGTCAACAGTTTCGAAACTTGAGCAAAACTATCACCCGTCCGCCATGACGTCTCCCCCCACAAAGCACCGCTTCGGTTCCAATGTCGTGAACACGCTTCACGCTATTTTCTCCCTAAGCGTACACAACTCAAATATAAATTGGAAGGTAACTAATTACTGTGTGTTGCTAATACTTGTTTATCACACTAACGGCTTCGCAGTCACACTTGCAAAACGCACATGAACGGTCTTGCCATGAACTATGGTAATTATAACAATGAAATAGGATGTAATTATTAAGGCTGCATATAATTAGGGCTAAAAATTAGCATCCAAACTGGTAGTTAGAGACTAATTTGCAACCCGCAAGCCGAGTTACTGGTAAATATCCATCTTGTCCTGATAATATTAGTTTTAGCGTAGGCAGGAAACCCGCCGTCAGGATGACCGTGTAGGGTTTGGTTGCTTTGTCCCTGGTGGGGCAGACACAGTGTGGAGCGGTGGATCTAAGAAGTGCTGGGCACTGTGATAAAAGATGAAAACAGTTCCAGGGAAAAGAGTTCTCTGGTTTTCTTGGTTTATTAAACAGCCCAGTTCAAACCTCCTTTTTTTTCCTTCGAAAGAGAAACACTAGAAAAATAGCCCAAGGACATTCCAGATCAGATGCCAGCTGATTGATAATCTCCTCTCCCATTAACTTTTGCTTCTGGGAGCTTTCTCCCATTTCCTCCTTGGATTTTGCATTATGAATTACCAAGTTGTTTCCCCAAAGCGGAGCAAATGGGATAGCAATTCTCTATTTCTATTAATTTCTCTTTTTTAAAAACCATGCCCATATGCACTGCAGCTATTCTCTGAGCTTCCTAGTTGCAGGCAGTGGTGGGATCCAAAAAAATTAGTAACAGGTTCCCATGGTGGTGGGATTCAAACAGTGGAGTAGCGCCGATGGGGCTGGGCGGGGCACGACAGGGGCGTGGCTGGGCATTCCAGGGGCGGGGCATTAACAATTTATCTGTTACTGTAAAAAACTCTTACTGTAAAAAAAAAGTTCCTAATTTCCAGCTGGTATCTTTCAGTCCATAATTTAAACTCATTATAGCAAGTCCTATCGTCTACTGCCAACAGAAACAACGACTTCTCCTCTAATTGACTGCCTGTCAAATACTTAATACTTTCAAATACTTAATTTTGTTTCTAGAAATCAAAAGAAGGATACTTTCCTTAAACAAGGAACTTTACCATATTTCTAAAACATGTTTTTAAAACAGCCCAACAGGGAGAATTATCCCGTTTTCTACCTTCGCTAACCAGCCCCATAGGAAACAACAGGACTTTATGATTTTTGGACCTAATGGAATTTCTAACGGAAAAGCAGACCCAATTAGTAACCCCCTCTCGGCACACACAAATAATTAGTAACCCACTCTCGGGAACTGGTGAGAACCTGCTGGATCCCACCTCTGGTTACAGGCCTTTTCCTCCAACGTGTTACATCTACGCTACCGACTTGCGCGTGGTTGAAAAAACAATGCTACAAACAAAAATCTCGACATTTTCATGGATATGACTGTATCAGCGTTCCTCTGATGTGAAAGGGTCCACGTGCCCGCTGGTAAAACACCAAGCAGAAATTCTAACAAAGGAGTCTACCTTTTAGCACTGTTTTCTATAAATGCACAGGTGCACAGGTAAAGAGGGCTGGAGAAAAAGATGCAAATTACAAAAGATCTAGAAGACGCAGCATATAAACCAGGTCAGGAATTGATTCTAGAATTCTACTTGTTTAAAAATGATCTAAAAGAGAGTGGAACGAAGCAAGACACAAAAAGGACCAAGGAAGCTCCCGCATCCTGAATCAAAATATGGCAGGAAAAGTCTCTCTGCAAAAAGCACAGACCTGTGACACTCTCTTTCCCCCATACCTATCTTTTCCCAGCGTGGTGTAGTGGTTAAGAGCAGGTGGATTCTAATCTGGAGAACCGGGTTTGATTCCCCACTCCTCCACCTGAGGGGCGGAGGCTTATCTGGTGAACCACATGTGTTTCCGCACTCCTACATTCCTTTTGACAAAGTTCCTCATTTTGACAAAGTTCCTCACCAGAGACTGTTGAGAAAACTCAGCAATGAAGGAATAAGAGGGGAAGTCCTCCTATGGATTAAAAACTGGTTGAGAAACAGGAAACAAAGAGTGGGTGTAAATGGGAAGTTCTCACAATGGAGAGAGTGGTGTCCCCCAAGGATCCGCTTTTGGGGACCACAGTGCTCTTTAACCTATTCATAAATGACCTGGAAGTAGGGGTGGGTAGCGTGGTGGCCAAGTTTGCAGATGATACCAAATTATGTAGGGTGGTGAGAACCACAAAGGATTGCGAAGAGCTCCAAGCGGACCTTGATAAATTAGATGAGTGGGCTCAGAAATGGCAAATGCAGTTCAATGTAGCAAAATGTAAAGTGATGCACATAGGGGCAAAAAATCCAAACTTCACATGCCACACGCTTACAGGGGTCAGTGCTATCAGTCACAGACCAGGAAAGGGATTTAGGCGCCTTAGTTGATAGTTCCAATGGGAATGTCAACTCAATGCATGGCAGCTGTGAAAAGGCAAACTCTATGCTGGGGATCATTAGAAAAGGAATTGATAATAAAACTGCAAAGATTGTCATGCCCCCCTTATATAAAGCAGTGGTGCGACCGCGACTTGGAGTACTGTAGGTCCAGTTCTTGGTCACGCGATCTCAAAAGGATATTGAGGAGATAGAAAAAGTGCAGAGAAGGGCAACAAGGATGATTGAGGGACTGGAGCACCTTCCCTATGAGGAGAGGCTGCAGCGCTTGGGGACTCTTTTTTTTTTTTAGTTTGGAGAGGAGGCGGCTGAGGGGGGATATGATTGAAGTCTACAAAATTATGCATGGGTAGGTAAAATGCTGACAGAGAGAAATTTTTCTCTCTTTCTCACAATACTAGAACCAGGGGACATTCATTGAAAATGCTGGGGGGAAGAATTAGGACTAATAAAAGGAAACACTTCTTCACGCAACGTGTGATTGGTGTTTGGAATATGCTGCCACAGGAGGTGGTGATGGCCACTAACCTGGATAGCTTTAAAAGTGGGCTTTTGGACAGAGATTTATGGGAGAAGTTGATTTATGGCTGCCACCAATCTTGATCCTCTTTGATCTGAGATTGCAAATGCCTTAACAGACCAGGTGATCGGGAGCAACAGCCGCAGAAGGCCATTGCGTTCACATCCTACATGTGAGCTCCCAAAGGCACCTGGTGGGCCACTGCGAGTAGCAGAGAGCTGGACTAGATGGACTTTGGTCTGATCCAGCTGGCTTGTTCTTATGTTCTTATGTTCTTATGCTGGGTGACCTTGGGTCAGTCACAGTTCTCTCAGGACTCTTTCAGCCCCACCTACCTCACAAAGTGTCTGTTGTGGGGAGAGGAAGGGAAAGAAGCTGGTAAGCCACCTTGGGTCTCCTTACAGGAGAGAAAGGTGGGATATAAATCCAAACTCTTCTTCTTTTCCAAGCATTAGGACTCATCAGATCATTCCACTCTAAATTTCTGCAAAAATTATTTGGCGTGCCAAACTGCGTCCCATATGCAGTTCTATGCCTAGAATCTGGCCAATACTCTATATACACTATCTGGTTAAACAATACACTATCTGGTTAAACATCATAAAATTTTGGCTGCATATTCATTATCAAAGCTCCGACAACTCACTGATGCAACTCACCTTGAGAGAACTCCATCACTCTAAATGGTGCACAACAGTTATAACAAAGATTGGGGAATTGGGCTATGATAGTGACTCCCTGAACATGCTAACCCTTACTGAGACATTTGCCCTCATCAAAGAGCAGCTACTAGCAATGGATTATCAACAACTGCAGAGCTTGGCCAACAAATCCTGTTCGCCAATGGTGGCAATTCCATTTGTGCAGGGAAACCCAGCCTACTATATTGCAGCGCTTATCAACCCTATATATAGGAGAGCCTACATGCTGGCTAGATTTAACATTATGCCATCCCCGCTCCATAGAGGAAGACTCAAGGGTCTACCAAACGATAAGAGGCTTTGCCCCTGCAGTCCAGGGGGATTCCATTGCGCACATTCTCCTCCACTGCCACTTCTCCTCCACTGCCCACTTTACCAGAATCCAAGATCCAGCTTATTACAAATCATTGACTCTATGAAAACCCTGACAGAGCTTGATAAAGTAAATATGCTCTTAAACTGTAATGACCTTGACTGTTGTCTCGCAGTGGCAAAGTTTCTGGCTGAGGTTTGCGAACTGAACTTATGATCCAGTGTGAAGTTTTATCTAGTAATTTTAATTGTATTTATATTGTATGTTCTGTATGCCAATAAAGACTTATTGAAATTGACTCATTTAAAAACCTCGTGTTTTTAGGGGATGGATAGACAGTTCCTTTCATTTAACGAGATCAGATCACAATACTGACTTATTTACGGTATATTTATATATTTATATTCTGCCTCTGTAAAAATATATGCTAGGAAATAAAAGCACCGAAAGGTGTCAAAACAAAGCACAGCCAAAGCGCCAACAATAAAATATTTCAAATGAAAACAGATTAAGCTTGTAAACATCCTAGTAGCGTAAGAAGGGCTTTAAAATCACAGCCTAATTCCTGACAGTCTTCCCCCATTCAGATCTGAAAAGCTGATTTTCTTGAACTGTTATTAGGGCTGCAATGCTTACAGTTCTATCCAAAGCAGAGTTACAGCCTTCTAAACCCACTGACCTCAACCGAGTGAGAAAGCTATAACTCCGGCTGGGACGGCATTGTTAATCGCTTAATTGGCCAGATCCCATGTTTACAATTTCAAAACCTTCTGGTTGATTAAAAAGATGTTCCCAATTAATCGGGTGGCAGATATCTTTAAAAAACACGTTTATTTTTAATTCCAGGACTACCAAAATCTCCAGGTGGCAGCTGTTCTCATACCAGAGGAGTTTCCTCACTTCCCTCGCAAGTAAGTTGCGTGCGTCGGTTCACAACAACATACGCTTTTCAGAGAGATTGTTTTATTCAAACTCAGAAGTTTTGCACATTTGTTCAGCTAATTTATGGATGCTTATCGCAGCATCCAGTTCCCAGTTCCTTGCTTTGGAGTCCGTCAAAGTCAGTGGACTTAGAATACTGCAACTTTGCATAGTTTATTTATTTATTTACTTGATTTAATACCCCACTCTCCCCAGCCAAAACTGGGCTCAGGGTGGCTAACGCACAGGTTCAAAACCAGTAAAACAACACCAATAAATGAGCAATTAAAACAT
Organism: Sphaerodactylus townsendi; assembly: GCF_021028975.2. Lineage (NCBI taxonomy): Eukaryota > Metazoa > Chordata > Lepidosauria > Squamata > Sphaerodactylidae > Sphaerodactylus > Sphaerodactylus townsendi. The sequence continues at coordinate 16,463,318 of NC_059441.1, read as the reverse complement.
TCTCTGTAATCAACAATGGAGATTTAAACATCTCTGATTATGAAATCCCACCCTAACTTTACCAGATCTTATGGGTGAGGGCGGGGGAGACACCAGCCCAGCGACCGGTATGACCAGTGGTGGGATTCAAAATTTTTAGTAACAGGTTCCCATGGTGGTGGGATTCAAACAGTGGCGTAGTGCCAATGGGGCTGGGCGGGGCATGGCGGGGGCGAGGCCGGGCATTCCGGGGGCGGGGCATTCCTGGGCGGGGCTGTGACAAGGACGCAGCCGCTGCACTGGTCCTTGGGCGGGAAATGAATGCACGCAGGCGCAGGCTGCCACGCACGCCGGTGCACCTCCTGCTAGACTGCTTCAAGTTCTGCGCGCTACTGCTGAGAGGAAGGGCGTAACTAAGGCAAAAATCACGTGGCAAAATCACCAATTAGTAACCCCCTCTTGGCACACACAAATAATTAGTAACCTACTCTCGGGAACCTGTGAGAACCTGCTGGATCCCACCTCTGGGTATGACACTATGAACTGGCAAGCCCATTATAGGTCCAGCAGAATAATTCAGTCTGCGAAATTGATTTCTATCTCACAGGGCCCTGTTATCTGCTGGGAGGGAATTCCACAAACTGGGAGCCAAAACCAAAAAGACCCTGGCTCTGGTGGATGACAGCAGAGTGTTCTTGGGGCTGAGGACCACCAAACATTACTATCAGAGTATTGGAGGGCCCTCTGTGGGAGATATGGTAAAACATAGTCCCAAAGATACTAGTTAGCACTGATAACCAACTAAAGGGGATGATAGCCCTGGTTATTATTGTGAAAAAAATACCCCAAGTGCTGATTGACAAGAGTAGAAGAAGGTGGATCTTCTCCCACAGCCAGACAGTCATTGAAACTTTTAAAATCACATCCCTTATAAGGGCTCAGGGCAGCGGTTTCTTATGGGAATGGCTGAGGTGGACTGTATTTCGTCCTGCAATAAGCCCTCATCCAGTTCTTCAACAGTAAAGGCCCCTTCCGCACACGCAAAATAATGTGTTTTCAAACCACTTTCACAACTGTTTGCAAGTGGATTTTGCCATTCCGCACAGCTTCAAAGAGCACTGAAAGCAGTTTGAAAGTGCATTATTTTGCACGTGCGGAATGAGCCTAAGGGACAATACTCTGTCTCAGATAAAGAGGTTTGTATGATCAGTTGAGGTGCCGCGGTCCAGAAAATTGTATGCTTCCGCATTTGAATATAGTCCCAAATGAATGTGAGAATTATCATTCATTTTTATGTGCTGCCTCTGTCAAAACCATTATTTTGTGCATTATTGAATATGATACTTTGATATCTTAAACTGAATTCCAAAATGTATTTTTACTTTCAAACTGATAGGGGTGGGGGGCTGGAAACAGGACGAGGTAGGCTCTAGGACCCAGGCAGAGCATTCTGCAACAAAGAAGGTCCGGCATATTTTGTTCTGTGGCGGAAGAATATACAACCTCTGGGATGCCCCTGTGTTGCGTGCCATTCCATCACTGGCACGCCCAATATAACATCCAACCTACACTGCTACCCCCGCCTGGCCTTGGGTCCGGGCGCCATACTTTTGTAATATTTTTATAAGCTTACTGTTATATCGTATTGATGCTGCTTGTTTTATGAATTCTGTAAATTGTTTTAACTTGTTTTAACTTATTTATTCTGTTTGCTTTGGCCAATCGTATGTAATATTGTGTCTGGCCTAGAGTACACCGCCCAGAGCCCTTCGGGGATGGGCGGTTTATAAATGTGATATATAAATAAATAAATAAACCCTACTAATATCTTTTTCCGAGACAGATTATAGACAACACATACATTATCCAATTGGTGCAGGGCCTCGGAAACACACCTGTGCTTCTTGAAACGGCTTTGATCCCATCTGTTTGACCTACCTACATTTTTGTACATCAAGGAAACCTTCTTGACCTTTCCGAGAAGGTCAGCTGTCTTTATCATAAAAGCAGTTCATGCGTTTAATTCCCTCGTTCTGCTTCTTACGCCTTCAGAATACCAGGGGGTTTACAACTGTATTAACGGGAGCTGGTAGGGAGGGGATTTAAGCAGATCAGGGGCCGGGTTGATGCAACATCCACACTCATCGGGGGACGGAAAACCGTGCAGCTGTTGACGTTCTGCACCTCCCGTCCTCGTCTGCTCACGTCACAGCCCGTTATCCTGTTTATAGCCAATTATATCAAATTCCCTTTGGAAGCAATAAGCCTGGATCTTTAATCTGCCATTGGGGACTTCGTCCAAGCTTCCTGTTCATCGCTCCTAATCCTTGGCGGTGCGGCTAATATAAACTTGGGACTTGGGAGCTGCAAACAAGATGTTACGACCACTATGAAGCGTCGTCATTTGAGTTTCTTGAGCCCTGGATTTGCAGAAGTATATAATGCTGCCTCCTCCCACTGGGGGGGGGGGGGCGGGCGGGGGGGGGGGACAGGCCTTCTGCTTTGGTACTTAAAGACATCCCTGAAGGCCAGTGAACGTCTGAGGATCATCAGGGTAATTAGCAGGTGTCTCAAGTAAACACTAGAATGAATCCACTGTTGCTGCGGGGAGAATATAAAAAGAGTCAGGCTGGATCAGACCAATCGGGCATCTAGTCTGGAGAGCAGATGTGGTGCAGTGGTTACAACAGGAACTGGAAGACACAGGTTTGAATCTCCGCTCTGCCACGGGAACTTGAAGGTGACGTTGGGCCGGTCAGTCTCAGCCTAACCTCCCTCACAAAGTGAAGGAGTGGAGAATGATGTAAGCTTTGGCTTTCCACTAGGGAGGAAGTCAGAAACCAGCGTGGCATGGTGGATAAGAGCAGGTGGATCCTAATCTGGAAAACCGGGTTTGATTCCCCACTCCTCCACTTGAGTGGCGGAGGCTTATCTGGTGAACCAGATGTGTTTCCGCACTCCTACATTCCTGCTCGGTGATGTTGGGCTAGTCATTGTTCTCTCTGAACTCTCTCAGCCCCACTGACCTCACAAGGTGTCTGTGGTGGGGAGAAGAAGGGAAAGGAGCTTGTATGCCACCTTGCGTCTCCTTACAGGAGGGAAAGGTGGCATATAAATCCAAACTCCTCCTCCTCCTCCTCCTCCTCAACGTGGGATGTAAATCCAAACTTCTCCTCCTCCTCAAGGTCGGATATAAATTCAAACTCCTCCTCCTCCTCCTCCTCCTCCTCCTCCTCTTCTTGTTCTTCTTGTTCTTCTTGTTCTTGTTCTTCTTCTTCTTTACCACAAAGTAACGAGATCTAGTCCAGCATTTCCCACAGTGGTTCAGCAGATACCTCTGAAGCACAAAAACTGGAACGTCTCCCCTCCCCCCACGCCTGCCCATGCGCCTGCCCATGCGCTTCTGCCTGCGCTTCAATTTCCAGACGGTTCTGGACCCGTGACAATGATATACAATGCAAATGTGTGTGTCTGGTTGCATTTACAGATTGTTAGATACTAGATATTTCACCATCACTTCTCTAACACATAAACACGTGAAGCTGCCTTCTGCGGACCAAGATCCTGGGTCTCTTAAAGTCAGCACAGCCGACTCTGGCTGGAAGAGGTCGGGAGGTCTTTCTCATAACCTGTTATCAGATTCTTATAGGGATTGAACCAGGGAACTTTTGGACGCAAAGCGAACGCTCTGCCGCTGAGCCACGGCCTCCCCTGCCTCCTACACATCAGAAAATCCACTTTCAAACCACTGCTCTTTTGAAACGACAGCGCAGTATCCAAACCTGTGTGAACGCAGCCTCTCCTTGTGCACGTCTCTTTCTCTTTTTACCCAGTTTAAAACAAAAAAGAAGTCCTCCCACATATCTGAACGCATATAAATCAGACACGCCTCCTGTTTATTTCCTGCAGCTGTATTTCTCAGGCTAACAGAGCAAAGAGCTGAGAGCCGTCCTGTCTTTTCAAAAAGCGAACGGCACAGAATCCCAAAGTATGTTTGGTGTCAGGTTGCTCCTGCCAACACCAGAAAACTGCAGGTGTGAGTGGAGAGCCAAGGATGCCCTTTCCACCGATGGTAGTTGTCGGGTTACGTGCGTTCTCTGCAAAAACCGAATGCTCGCAGAATGGCGGTGGAAGCGAGAGGCAGGGCGAAGCGTGGTTTCCCAGATGATAGTTTGACAGTTAGAGGCACTTAGGAAAGGAGGGGAAAAAATACACAGTCTTGGCCGTTCAGCAGCTTAGAGAAAACTCTGTAGAAACGGTCACAAAATGTGACAGTCCAAGCAGCAGTGTTTATTATAACTTTTAAAGGGACTGGGGGGGGGGGGGGGTGTTTTCTCATGGCACCCAGGCCTGATGTAGCAATGGGGCCTGTGTGGGGGCAATGAGAGCAGGGGGGGGGGAGAGACATAAGATGGGAACGACTCAGCTGAAGGGCAAATTGCAGAGGGAGAAACAGAAGTAACCACAAGGGTTACAGATTTCTCACATGTACATTATTGGGTTCCAGCACATTTTGGGAGCCTGACCCTATGCAAATTGGCACAGAGAGAGGTTTTTGACCTCAAGGGTGAATCAGGGCTGGTCTGCCAGGGTCTTGGAAAGTTGCCTCAAAGAGACAGGAGGAGGAAGAGGCTCTCTGGTGCAATTCACAACACAATGCACACCTTTCGCTCCACTCAAGGCCTTGTGCAACCAGTAGGGATGTGTGCTGAGAAGAAGAAGAGGAGGAGGAGGAGGAGGAGGAGGAGGAGGAGGAGGAGGAGTTTGGATTTATAACCCACCTTTCTCTCCTGTAAGGAGACTCGAGGTGGCTTACAAGCTCCTTTCCCTTCCTCTCACCACAACAGACACCTTGTGAGGCAGGTGGGGCTGAGAGAGGTCTGAGAGAACTGTGACTAGCCCAAGGTCACCCAGCAGGAACATAGGAGTGCAAAAACACATCTGGTTCACCAGATAAGCCTCTGCCACTCAGGTGGAGGAGTGGGGAATCAACCCCGGTTCTCCAGATTAGAATCCACCTGCTCTTAACCACTACACCACGCTGGCTCCATTGAGGCTGGAACTGCAAACATAAACACACAGACAAAACTGAGAAGTTACTACTGAGTCTCTTTGAGCTGAAGTCCTAAAAAAGCGAAAGAGGGTTTCTATGGCCCCTTCCGCACATGCAGAATAATGCACTTTCAATCCACTTTCACAATTCTTTGCAAGTGGATTTTGCTGTTCCACACAGTAAAATCCAGCTGCAAAGTGGATCGAAAGTGGATCGAAAGTGCATTATTCTTCATATGCGGAAGGGGCCAATAGGTATTAAAAAGGATGCTGAGCAAAGATGGAAGGAAATAGGTATTATCCACTTGGTGTTGTGGGTGCATAATATGGCCCCTCCCCAATTTTAAAAGCAAAGGTCTTCTCAGTGTGAAAAGTCTCAGCTCTGGGGACGTGGAGAATACCGAGGCCGTCCCGGAGGGTTGAATCATCGCGTAATCCAACCCCCTACCCTGGACGGCAGTAAACAGAGCTGCCGTATAAAGGGCCAAGTGTGAAAGGATGTATAGACCCCATCCAGTGTCTGGCAGAGAAAGGCCTCCCTCAGTTCCATGTGGGGGGGAAAGCGGCAGCTGCAAATCTCTGCACATGAACGCGCTGGAACCGGCCGAGGCCGAACCCCAGCTGTGGTGAATTAGTTCATTCTCTGAGGACTCGATCCCGAATCCACTGAAACCGGCAGCAAAGCCCCCGTTAATTTTCTGAAAACTCATCCGATCCAGCCAACAAGGGTGGTCAAACCTCGCAGCCAAGAGAAGGGCGCGTCTCTCTGCCAAGACTCGGCAAAGGCAAGCAGGGATGCTTCTTTGGAAGGAAACAAACAAAAGGTGCCCAGTAAGGCGCAAGCGACTTTTCCAGAGTTCCCCCTCGCGGCCTGCCCCTGTCAAAGATTTGCTTGACGCGTTGCCATTTCGAACAAAACAAACAAGCGAGCGGGTGCCGAGAAACAACATGTTTGTCCACAGAGAACCACACGGTCGGTACAGTCTTATTTCCATTCAGAATGCGAGGAAAGTTCATTTTTCCATGGGTGCCAATTGGGGTTGTATCGACCGAAGAGAATGAAGGACGGTTTCATGCATGAAAAAAAATCTACACGGGTTCCAACAGCATGTAGGAAGTCTAACGTATACACTGGTATGTGCAAGGAACGCCCATGTTTCTGTTTGCAAGCATATACATCTACAATGCAGCCAATACGAGAATCTCATGATGCCGAGTGCATTAATGGGAGAAAAGCCATCGATTCTTTGACTGAGTCTAAGGCTTTCAAGTTTCCTGCTTTGGGGGAGGATCTTTGGCTCAGCAGTCTTGATTCCTGACCGCTACTTGATAGGCCAGCCACGGGAAAATGGGAGTGAACAAAAGAAGTGATGTCACTGCATCTCTGAAACACTCTAGGATTCCTCTGAACCTCTATGGCAGTGGTGGTGAACATGGCATGGGTGCCAGAGGTGGCACTCAGAGCCCTCTCTGTGGGCACGCGCAAACAGAGTGCCCCCCCCCCCACACATCTAGGCTGGCCTGGGCTGCTGGGCTTGATTATTAGCATTAAACCTAAGACCTAGTTTTGGGGAAGCTGTGTAGGTAACCCTGTAAAAAGCACTGTTAAACCCCACTGATTTTCATGCGAAGAACTTAAGCGCGATCCTTTACTTGGGAGTAAGCTCGGTTGCTGACAATGGGGCTTGCTTCTGAGTAAACCCTCCTAGGGTCGTGATTCACCTGTTGGAAGAGTTGCACAGTTGCTTCAAAGCAAAGCCACCGACTACCACCAAGCTTACTCCCGAGTAACGCACGCCTCGGAGCCAACCTTTTTTTCTAAACTAAAACCTCAGTATCCAGGTTAAATTGCCGTGTTGGCACTTTGCGATAAATAAGTGGGTCTTGGGTTGCCATTTGGGCACTCGGTCTCAAAAAGGTTCGCCACCACTGCTCTATGGTAAAAGCAGAGGAGTTTGGTGGGTCCCAAATTGGTGAACCGAAGTGATGATGTCATTCCTGGGGTCACGCCAGAAATGACTGTGCTGCTTGATGCCCACTTGTAAGGTCAGACGTGCCAAGGTCACAGGTGTAAATGGGGTCGAGCTGCAGGTTTTTCAAACATTCCCGCCACAGAGTATTTTGCTAGTTTGCTTATTTAATCATTCAATTTAATTAATACTCCATTCAATTGTGCCTCCTTACTGAGAAGCAGGGAAGATTACGGAATTAAATACAGGGTCATCAGGACTATGCCAAACTGCCAGCAAACCATGCAATTAAAAACAGATGAAAAACACTGTATATCTTCAACAAATCCAAACTCCTCCCCCTCCTCCTCCCTGAGACACCAAGCTACACAAATGGCAAGTTGGATGCATCTATGACTGATCCAGCAAAGCGGTTTCTTAGCATAAGTGAAGAGATAAACAGGAATGTGATGGACATAAAAGCCCCGTCTAAGAAAGCCTGGGAATTGGGTGAGCCCGAGAGCAGGCGTCCAGCGTGGATTTATTCTGCAATCTGCTTAGGTTTGAAGATATCCTATCAGCGCACTTCTAAGCAACTCTACCCAGACTCCTCCTCAGGTCTGTTCGTGGGGGACTGACTCTCAAGGACACGTTTGCACAGCTTGGACTGTGTTTTGGGAAGGGATTCAACAGGCCCTTTTGCTCCTCCCGTTTCAGTCCTGGCCAAGTGGACTTGGTCCTCAAAGGACCTTTCTCCAGTGCTCGGGAAAAACACCCGTCAAATGTTGCCTTTTGTTTCACTCTTCTGCCACTAGTTCTTAGGACAAGAAACTAAGATGATTCAGCAGAAATGCTGAGTAGGTTAGGCTGAGCGCTTTGTTAACGTCTGTTTTTAAGACTTGTTAAGTTACAAATGCAGCTTATCGACGTGAATACCATAAAGAGAAAAAGAGCGCACAATCCAGAAAGAACCACAAAGGTATAGGGCAGTCGCTGCCAGGAGCCACTCGAATACTTCCCACAGAATTTACTGACTTCACCCAGGCTGAATGGGGTGTTTTCTAAAGTCAAAGTAGATTTGGGCTGAAGTGAGAATTGCCACATGGCCCGTGAGAAGTGTCCTCTTCAGCCTTGTTTTTTACAGTTTGATTTTTGTAAGCAGGTGAACTCTAATCTGGAGAACCAGGTATGATTCCCCACGCTGCCACTTGAGCTGTGGAGGCTTACCTGGTGAACCAGATTAGCTTGTGCACTCCAGCACATGCTAGCTGGGTGACCTTGGGCTAGTCACAGCTCTACGGAGCTCTCTCAGCCCCACCCACCTCACAGGGTGTTGGTTGTGGGGGGGGGGGGGAAAGGGAAAGGAGTTTGTAAGTCACTTTGAGTCTCCTTACAGGAGAGAAAGGGGAGGATATAAGTCCAAACTCCTCCTCCTCTTCTTCTTAGAACATAAGAACATAAGAGAACATAAGAAAGAGCCTGCTGGATCAGACCAGAGTCCATCTAGTCCAGCACTCTGCTACTCGCAGTGGCCCACCAGGTGCCTTTAGGAGCTCACATGCAGGAGGTGAAAGCAATGGCCTGCTGCTGCTGCTGCTCCTGAGCACCTGGTCTGCTAAGGCATTTGCAATCTCACATCAAGGAGGATCAAGATTGGTAGCCAGAGATCGACTTCTCCTCCATCAATCTGTTCAAGTCCCTTTTAAAGCTATCCAGGTTAGTGGCCATCACCACCTCCCGTGGCAGCATATTCCAAACACCAATTTCTTCACAAATATTATTAGTCCTAATCACCTCCCCCCAAGCATTTTCAATATATGCCCCCTGGTTCTAGTATTGTGAGAAAGAGAGATACATTTCTCTCTGTCGACATTTTCTACCCCATGCATAATTTTACAGACTCCTCCTCCTCCTCCTCCTCCTCCTCTTCCTATTACGACGACCACGACGACGACTACTACTACTAAATCAGGGCAGGCTGTTTGGACTCTTTCTTTAGATTACACAAACCCATCCCAGAGGCAAGGAGTAAAATAAGAAGCCCCTTCCAACAGGGATTATGTTGATAAATATGAAGGTGGGGTTTTTGTGTGTGTGTGCTGTCGAATCGGAAAAATGGTATTTTGCTCATGCAAGCAAGCTCAGGGCAGTCTCGTGTCTCAGCAAAAGTCCTCAATCCAAGATCACATAAAGATGATGTATTGACTTGACTCACCGGAACGCAAAAGGCAGCCCAGACTCTGAGTAATGGGCAACAGCATGTAGATTTGGCCTCCCTCTTCCACTCGCGCGACTCCAAACTAAATTGTCTGCAAACAGATCTTAGGCACATTTTGCAGGTGCTTTTAGCAACACACTCTGGCAATTAAACCGGGGCAGGTGTTAGCTGCAGCGATAGGTCTGCAATTTGCTGCATCTCGCTTCTCCCAGAGATCCTTTTCTAAAAATACAAAAATAAAAATAAACTGCAAATTGGCATTCTCCGCCAACCTGCAGCTTGGCACGGCACTTGGGGCGGGAAGACCTGGCCCAGCCACAGAACGGCCCAAACATGACTCTGCGACCTATCAGCACGCTCGTTCTAATCAGTGGCGGGATCCAAAATTTTTAATAACAGGTTCCGATGGTGGTGGGATTCAAACAGTGGCGCCGCCGCACACACGCACCTCCAGTCCCTATTGGGCAGGGAGGTTGCTTTAGTAGCCCCTTCTCGGCACTCAGAAAAAATTAGTAACCACTTCTGGAGAAGTGGTGAGAACTGGCTGGATCCCACCTCTGGTTCTAATGTCAAAACGCTCCATTTGGGTCAGTCGCGACCCAACTTGAAGTGGTTTTGCCTGCAGCTCCGCATGTCGCGTATGGCAGCAATTCCGCATCGACGTTGCAACGCTCCAAAACATTTGCGTGATATTTTGTGGCCCAACAGACTTAAGGATGGGTTTTTTTTAAAAAAAGCAAAGCTTCTGGAAATGTCAGGAGTGTCCTGTTGGAACATAACACATAGAAGAAGTGGTAATGTGCACTTACTGATAGGGTGGGAAGGAGAGAGAGGGCTTGTGGAAAGAGCCAAAGGAAATCAGGTGTCAGGCGAAGCTGGCAGGCTCTGGGCGCAGAAGAACTTCAGCAAGGGCATCCAACCGAGCTTACGAAATCTGCTCACATTCACAGATTGCACCAGGCTTATTAGTATCGCAAATTGTACAATAAGCAAGTGAACCGTGCTTGGAGGTTACTGCTAAGGCTGGCGAACGGCGTTTGGTTGGGGAGGCGCGAAGAGAGGTCAAGGTAATAGACCTTACATTAATATCTGATGTGACCGTGTGCGAATCATCCAGAACAGGTGCTCCTCTTACAAATAAGATAGATTTCTTTGCAGTAAGTCTTTTGCGTCAGGACTTCGTACTAGGGTGGCCAACTCTGGGGTATGGAATTCCCGGTGATTTGGGGGCAGAAGAAGAAGAAGAAGAAGAAGAAGAAGAAGAAGAAGAAGAAGAAGAAGAAGAAGAAGAGTTTGGATTTATATCCCCCCTTTCTCTCCTGCAGGAGACTCAAAGGGGCTGACATTCTCCTTGCCCTTCCCCCCTCACAACAAACACCCTGTGAGGTGGGTGGGGCTGAGAGAGCTCCGAGAAGCTGTGACTAGCCCAAGGTCACCCAGCTGGCGTGTGTGGGAGTGCACAGGCTAATCTGAATTCCCCAGATAAGCCTCCACAGCTCAGGCGGCAGAGCTGGGAATCAAACCCGGTTCCTCCAGATTAGATATACGAGCTCTTAACCTCCTACGCCACTGCTGCTCCTAGAGAGCCTAGAGAGATGAGAGGTTGGGGGGGAAATGATGCTAGAGTTGGTCCTCTAAAGCTGCCATTTCCTCCAGGGGAACAAATACCTGTTTTCCGGAGATCTGTTGTAGTTCTGGCCAAACTCCAAGATCCACCTGAAGGTGAGCATCCCCAACCATGTTTGCTATGGCACAATTCTTCCATGATGCTGGTTCAGAGGGTAAGCCCCCTAATGTTATTCCCCAGGAGGGTGATACAATTGTTCAAATGCACCCTGCGCACGGGCTGGAGACCCCTTGGCCCACTGTGGTTCCTTGGAACATACCCTGCACATGTCTCTATGTGTGTACAGAAATATATCCTCCTTCTCTAGTGGCAGAGGTGCTGTGAAACATACATTTCATTTGGAAACATACATTACATTTGGGCAGTGGTGGGATCCAAAAATTTTAGTAACAGGTTCCCATGGTGGTGGGATTCAAACAGCGGCGTAGCGCCAATGGGGATGGGCGGGGCACGATGGGGGCGGTGGCAGGCATTCTGGGGGCGGGGCATTGCTGGGCGGAGCTGTGGCAAGGACGCAGCTGCTGCGCCGGTCCTTGGGCGGGAAACAAATGCACGTAGGCGCAGGCTGCCACGCACCTCCTGCTAGACTGCTTCAAGTTCTGCACACTACGGCTGAGGAGCGGAGGAGGGGCGTAACTAAGGCAAAAATCACATGGCAAAATCACCAATTAGTAAGCCCCTCTCGGCACACACAAATAATTGGTAACCTACTCTCGGGAACCTGTGAGAACCTGCTGGATCCCACCTCTGCATTTGGGCCTTGGTTGTAGGTGTGTGCTACTTTCTAAAAGGAGCTGTCTGTCTGTGTGTGTGTGTGTGTGTGTGTGTTTGTGTGGGATGGGGAAATGAAATATTCTCTGCAGGAAAAACTGAACGATGCACTTGGGTTTGTCCTGTCCTACTCATATTCTCTGCTGGGCCTTAAATGCAGACTCTCTAAACTTTCCACAGCATCTTTTTTGATATTCGTAAGTTTATGTTTATTACTGTTCCCAATGTTATATTTAGAGTGCTGCGTTCACTGCTGTTATGCCGCTATGTTTATGAGTTAGATCCATGATGTTATGCTTACGCGATTTATGATGTTATGTTTGATCCCGTGTTTGTTGATGCCATGTTTATTGACGGGTGTTGTATGGTGGCGTGATTACTGCTGCTGTAATTATGTTTTTGTGCACGGCCCTGAGTCTCTTGGGGGCGGGCGGTATATAAATTAAACATCCGATTCAATCCAATTTGGGTGCAATCCAGAACTCTCTAAACTTTTTTGCTTTTTTGAACTCTGTCCTAGGGCATTTTCCTAGGACAGTGGTGGTGAACCTTTGGCACTCCAGATGTCATGGACTACAATTCCCATCAGCCCCAGCCAGCATGGCCAATTGGCCATGCTGGCAGGGGCTGATGGGAATTGTAGTCCATGACATCTGGAGTGCCAAAGGTTCGCCACCACTGTCCTAGGACTACTGAGCTACTGTTGCTTAGATGGACTATTTCCTGAAGACTCAGTGAGGGTTGCAGCCCTGAAAGCCATAGCCCTGTAGAAACAGGGGTGCTGCCTGAGGGCTAAATGAAGAGCCGCCCTGCCCCGCCCCACCCCGCCCCGCCCCGCCCCGCCCCGCTTAAAAGTTGTCCAGGACAGCTGCACGGTTGAAGGCGAACAGCTTGGAAGACTCATCACAAGCTTTGAAAAAGTGCGATTCTTTTGTTTTACGTCTCTGCAAGCCGCACTGGGTGCCAATATCACCGAAAAGGTGTGGCGTGTTTGCCATCGTGACAATAATTCCCCCCACTTTGATTCTGCTGACTGGTCCGTCGCCCCCAGAAGCTGCGCACTCAAACCAGCGTGAGCGAGTCGAGATGCCAATCTTGCCAGAGAAGAGGGCAAAAGGTTTGGGCACCGACTGCTTCCATTTGCATTTGTCAATTCACATTAGCACAGGCACGTTGGAAGCTTCCCTGTGGCTAGTGCTTTAAAGAAAGCCAGACCTGTCGAAAACCGGCCAGGTGGTGAACTTCCAAGCAAAGACCTGGATGAGCTTAATTAGAGCGGCTATCAAGGTCCTCTCACCTGGCTGTGGGGCTGTCAGATTCCTGATGCCAGCCAGCACTTCTCTTGCCAGACTCCCAAGTTCGATACCCTCCAAGGTAGACAAGGCCAGCTCTGTGCCAGCCGGCTCATCAGCCTGATAGAAGTACAATTTGAGAGGAGACGTCTGAGGGGGGATATGATTGAAGTCTATAAAATTACGCATGGGGTAGGAAATGTCAACAGAGAGAAATGTTTATCTCTTTCTCACAATGCTAGAACCAGGGGGCATCCATTGAAATTGGTGGGGGGAAGAATTAGGACTAATAAAAGGAAAGATTTCTTCACGTAACATGTGATTGGTGTTTGGAATATGCTGCCACAGGAAGTGGTGATGGCCACTAACCTGAATAGCTTCAAAAGGGGCTTGGACAGATTGATGGAGGAGAAGTCGATCTATGGCTCTCAATCTTGATCCTCCTTGATCTGAGGTTGCAAATGCCTTAGCAGACCAGGTGCTCGGGAGCAGCAGCAGCAGCAGCAGAAGGCCATTGCTTTCACCTCCTTCAGGTGAGCTCCCAAAGGCACCTGGTGGGCCACTGCGAGTAGCAGAGTGCTGGACTAGATGGACTCTGCTGATCCAGCAGGCTAGTTCTTATGTTCTTATGTTGGGCAATTGTCCCCATGCACTGCTGACCACGGCTACCAGGGTTCAAAATGTGATGTATCCAAAAGAACAGGAATTGCTCATCAGCTTCAGGACTGATGTGGAAAGGTACCTAGGAGGGCCCAGGGCTTCTGGCAGGTCCCAGTGCTGTTGATGCCTTCGTGCCCTCCCTTATCTGCACCCATGCTCCCAGCTGCACACGGTGCCCAGCGCCATTCTGGAATGCACCGCAGATAGTGCAAGGAAGCTGTAAACATGAATGGTGGGACGCTTGTGAAGAAGAAGAAGAGTTTGGATTTATATCCCCCCTTTCTCTCATGTAAGGAGACTCAAAGGGGCTGACAATCTCCTTTCCCTCCCCCCTCCACAACAAACACCCTATCAGGTGGGTGAGGCTGAGAGAGCTCCGATGAACTGCGACTAGTCCAGCCGGCATGTGTCGGAGTGCACAAGCTAATCTGGTTCACCAGATACAGCCTCCATAGCTTGAGTGGCAGAGTGGGGAATCAAACCCGGTTCTCCAGATTAGAGCGCACCTGCTCTTAACCACTACACCACGCTGGCGCTCTCTCTCTCTCTCTCTCTCTCTCTCTCTCTCTCTCTCTCTCTCTCTCTCTCTCTCTCTCTCTATCTATCTATCTATCTATCTATCTATCTATCTATCTATCTATCTATCTATCTATCTATCTATCTATCTATCTATCTATCAGTCTTATATACCGCCCAACCTCCGAAGGGCTCTGGGCGGTGAATAACATAAAATTGTAAATACATAGTAGACTTTAAATAATTTAAATTAAAATGCAGCAAATAAGAAACAACAATGCCCGCAACAATTCCTATTAGACCCTCCCAGGAGAGGAGAAAAAGAATGGGTCCCACAGATGGTAATGGGCCCGAAATATAAGAGGATGGGGGGCACACATATCAGCGGCTGGACACTCCAAAGGCCCGGCAGAACAACTCCGTCTTGCAGGCCCTGCGGAACTCACCAAGGTCCCGCAGGGCCCGGACAGCTGGAGGAAGAGTGTTCCACCAGGCAGGGGCCAGGGCTGTAAAAGTCCTGGCCCGGGTGGAGGCCAGCCGCATCATTGACGAAGAATGTCCAGGCAGGTAGGGGGCACATAGGGGGTGGCCGGGAAGGGGGACACCCCCAGGCCCCAACCAATCCATAACTGGCTCTGATCCCTATTGTGAAGAAGACAAGTTTATCTAGCTTACTGTGAGGGGGCATCTCTTCTCAATCAACACCAGCCTCTCACCAACCAAGGGCAACATGCCAGGCTGACAGATGGACAAGCGGAGAGGTGTGCCAGAGACCATGGGTACATCAGCCGCGAGAAACGGGGAGCTGGGGATGGGGCCAAGAATGTCAACACGTCTGATGGCAGAGCAGTTTCTGGGGACTGAGGCTTTGCATGCGGGGCACCGCTGTTCTCAGTCAAAGCGTTTCTTGGATCTGTCACGAGCAGACGCAGCAGGGTCGGGACGCACGCTCTCCAGAAGAAGAGGAGAAACAGTGCATAGATGGCTCTGACCTGTCAGCGGGCTTCGTGCAATCGAGCGGGAACTGCGCAACTCCTTGAGAACATAAGAACGGAACAGCCTGATGGATCAGCCCAGAGTCCATCCAGTCCAGCACTCTGCTACTCGCAATGGCCCACCAGATGCTTTTGGGAGCTCACAGGCAGGATGTGAAAGCAATGGCCTTCTGCTGCTGCTGCTGCTGCTCCTGAGCACCTGGTCTGCTAAGGCATTTGCAACGTCAGATCAAGGAGGATCAAGATTGGTAGGCATAGATCAACTTCTCCTCCATCAATCTGTCCAAACCCCTTTCAAAGCTATCCAGGTTAGTGGCCATCACCACCCCCTGTGGCAGCGTATTCCAAACACCAACCACGCGTTGCATGAAGAAATGTTTCCTTTTATTAGTCCTAATTCTTTCCCCCAGCATTTTCAGTGTATGCTCCTTGGTTTTAGTATTGTGAGAAAGAGAGAAAAAATTCTTTCTGTCAACATTTTCTACCCTATGCGTAATTTTATAGACTTCAATCATATCCTCCCTCAGATGTCTCCTCTCCAAACTAAAGAGTCCCAAACACTGCAGCCTCTCCTCATGAGGAAGGTGCTCCAATCCCTCAATCATCCTCGTTGCCTTTCTCTGCACTTTTTCTATCTCTTCATTATTCTTAAAAGAAGGTTGCATTTGGAAGACAACGACAATATATTCCTGCGTAACCTCTGTGTTCGCATTGGTGGGTATTGGCAACTTTACAACCCACGCTTATATGATTACCTGGGGCAAATACCAGTTAAAATAAACCGAAGGATAAATCACAAAAAATGGCGGCCAAGAATCATTTCCAGGGGACGAGTGCACACAAAAGGGAGAGACTGAAAATATTTTATACCTGTTTTACAAAAGTTTTAGGAGATTTGAGTGGAACAGCCCCCTGTTTAGGATTTCCCTGCTAGAAATGCAGATCCTATTCAAAAATCAGCATTTAAATAGTTCCTTCTATCTTCTGTGTTGGCAAATTGGCAAACAGATTCCTAGGTATACGGACATAGAAAAGTCCTGTGTCTTTTTTCTACGCACCTTCTATGTACCCCTCCGTGGCTCTTGGCGTAGCTATCGCAAGGAGTTAACATTTAAAAAGGTGGCTAAATGCATATTGCTAGAAGGAAACGCCATTAGTTACACATTACCAGAACAAAAACTAAATTAAATGGCAGCTCATTTCCTTTGTACCGTCAATATTTTACTCAGCCGTAGCCTGGATGCTTGCAGTCACAAAGAAGAATGAATCATTCATGTGCTAATTCATTTTTTTTTTTAAATCATCACTTAAGTAATCATTTTGCACGCGCTCCTGCAACGTGCGATCCATGTCTATAAAGTGCAGCAAAAGAAATCGATACAAATTAAATAAAATTTAAAGGTTGATATCTGAGAAACAGATGCAAACGGGGGGAAAGTCATCCATGCAATAAAAGGCAATTATATCCAAACACAATCTACTTCGCCCTCCCTTTCCCCCCGCCCACAAATATCATTGAATAGTCACCTGGCTTTTGAGACTTAATTTTGCATTGCTTCCAACCCCAAATAACTTCCCAAAATCTCTGCCTCAGATTTCAAGGACTTTAGACTGCTATCCTTCCCAACTAAAAACACAGCAGGTGGTTCTGGTGGGTTTTCCGGGCTGTGTGGCCGTGGTCTGGTGGATCTTGTTCCTAACGTTTCGCCTGCATCTGTGGCTGGCATCTTCAGAGGTGTATCACAGAGGGAAATCTGTTTCACACTGTGTCCAGTGAGAAGGGAAAGTATGGTGGGGTATATTGTCCATGTCCCAGGGTGGGGAACCAATCAGTAAGTGTTTGGGTGGAACTTGCTATGCAAAGGTGTGGTTGAGTGCCTTGTATTGCGGGTGGGGTGCCTTGTATTGCGGGTTCAAACCCAGCAATTTGAACCGGCGCTTTCCTGTGTTTGTCCTCCCCGCCGAGATTATTTACAGAAATGTGCTCTACGCTTCTAATGGTGCTCTACGCTTCTAACGCTTCTACATTTATAAAATCCTTTGCGTTTCCCAAAATGAGCATTAAATGCTTTCCTGTAATACTGCTACACTCAAAGATAAACCCACATTCACTGGCCTGAGAGGCAAAATAAGAATATAGGAGGGGGGCGGGGAAGGAGGCTAGAACAGAAACCAGGATGAGCAGGTCCTTTTGAAGAAAAATGTCATGCAGAGAGAGCTCAGAGCCACTATCAAGTCCCAATGCTCACAGCCTCTCTGCAAGATTTGATTGATGGCGCCTTGCGTCTTTCCAGATTACAAGCCCACCTTTAACCCCTATGTCGGACTGACTTTCCATTTTTTTCAGATACTTGCAGATACTTTTTTTATTGCTTTTATTCACATGACGTGGTGCTTTATGGAATAACAGGAACAGAAAGACCTTTCCTCGAAGATCTTAGAACTTAACTTTCCGCAGAAGGAAGGGAAGAAGATGGAGCCGACGGGAAGGACAGGTGGAAATACAACACGGTGAGGATTTAACAGGGGTTGCTCCCCAGCCTTTTCAAGTCTACCCTTTTAACTGTATGTTAGGGGCTTTCCCGGGCTGTGTGATCACTAGCCTGCTGCTAGTTTTTGCTCCTAACATTTTTAATTATTTTATTCATTTTATTATCAGATTTATATAACCGCCCTTCCCCCGAAGGGCTCTGGGCGGTGTACAACACAACACACACACAACAAAACAGGTGGAGCAGTGAACCAATTACAAATTATAAAAACAATATAAACTCCAAAAACATACATCATAAAACCCCCGTTAAAAGCAGCGTTCAATGCAATAAACCATATAAAATCAGCGTTCTGCAATTTACCCATATTAAAACCCTCCTCAACAAAAGAGAAAGAAGGGAGTGGGGGAAAGGCAGTGGGTCCCAATGATGGTAAAGGGACCCTAGATGTAAAAACACAGCTAGGGAGGGAAGGGGACACAATCAGCGGCCGGCCTCTCCAAAAACCCGGTGGAACAACTCAGTCTTGCAGGCGCTGCAAAACTCACCAAGATCCTGCAGGGCCTGGACAGATGGAGGAAGAGTGTTCCACCAGGCAGGGGCCAGGGCTGTAAAGGCCCTGGCTCGAGTGGAGGCCAGCCGCATCATCAAGGGGTCAGGGACCACCAGTATTTTGCCCGAATCTATGGCTGGCATCTTTAGAGGTGTGTCATGGTAGGACGTGTTTTTCTCCAGGACGCCCTTTCACTTTATTCTCTCGCTTTCCATGTTTTGTTTCCACGATCCTGTTGATATAACCGATTTTAGAACAAGGTCATAGCCTACTATTGATCCACAGTACCAGTATGCATGGGCCCTACCTAATATGGACGCTCCAGGTTAGCCTGAAGTCATCCAATCTTGGAAACTAAACAGGGCTGGTTTGGGCTGGTGATTTGGAGAGAGACCACCAAGGAAGCCCAGGATTGCTATGCGAAGGCAGACAGCGGCAAATCACCTCTGTTTCTCTCTTGCCTTGAAAATCCAGACGTTTGCCAGAAATATGGATAATTTCAGACCTGCATATTTATTTCTTTTTAAAAAATGTATCATTTGAATATTACATTTTATATTGATGCTTTTCTTCGGTTGTATTCAAACAATACATTTTCCCCTTTTTTCCCCTCCCCCCTATATTTTTCATAGTTTTATCAAACAAACATCAGTAAGTTCATTCTTTGTCATCTTTTCTCCCATTTCTCCTCATTGACTCCAGCTTCTTTCATCCAGTCCGCGTATATGGTCCATATCTTCAAGATTTCGCTCTGTTTATCTTGCCACAGTTAATTCTTTGTTATTATTTCGAAAATGTCCAGTGTCACTTGTTCCCAGACGTATTCCAACCATTTCTGGATTGTCCATTTTTTTCTTTTCTTTCCAGCCTAAAGCTATTGTTGCATGTGCTGCTTTGATCATTATTTTATACATATAGCTATATTTTTTTATCTACCCTTCTATCCTCCATTACACCCATGATCATTAAATCATTCTTTATCCCAATATTAATCTTCACCAGTTTCTCGATATATAACATTACAGCTGTCCAAATTTTTTTCACTTCTATACATTCCGTCCACATATGGCTATAATATGCCTCCTGATCTCCGCAATGCCAGCATTTAGGGCTGAGTCCTTTAATCATATATGCTAGTTGTTTTGGTGTTCTATACCAGGGGTCTGCAACCTGCGGCTCTCCAGATGTTCATGAACTACAATTCCCATCAGCCCCTGCCAGCATGGCCAATTGGCAGGGCTGATGGGATTTGTGGTCCATGAACATCTGGAGAGCCGCAGGTTGCAGACCCCAGTTCTATACCATTTCAATATCACTTTTCTTTCCAATTCCATATATTTCTCAATCTTTACATTTTTCCAACTGTCTATTAGATTTTCAGTTTTCCCAGTGTCTAGAGAACCTTCCTTCTCGCATTTTTGCTGCATATTTATTTCAATGAACTGTCCCAGGCTACTCAACATTCTGCATTCCACACAGGACAGTACCTGCCGAACAGCTACCGAAGTCTCCAACGCCACTGAGATTCTGAAACTCTGGCTGTGCCCCTGCCACCTGATTGGATAACACTACTTTATTTCAGCATCGTTAAAAGATAATGTAAGGTCACCGCTAGCATGTGAAGCCATAAAAGGCTGCCGGATGACGTGTCCACCAGACCTGAAAACCATTAATGATGAGAACTGCGTTTACGATTGCACATTAGGCAGAAAAATAATTGCACCTGAGCACAGACTTTTAAACACAGAAACGCCATCTTTTTCTCAATGGGCTGTTCACAACAGAGACTCTGCCAGAGATATAGCCCCGAGAATGTATGGATAGAAATGGCCGGCTGGCAAAAAAATATTGGAGAGGGAGATTTTGTGGGGTGGGGGTTTCCAAATTATCCACCATGCCATCCTGGCACTCTTCACAGAACCCCAGCTACTGGCCACAAGGAATTTCCAAGGCCAGGGGCAACACACTTTTGAATTCTGGACGCTAGAGGGAAAAAAAATAAATTAGAAAAGCCATTGCATTTCACTCTGGGCCTTTGCGAAACTTCCAAAAGTTAACCTTGTCTGGAAACAGTTTATAACAACAGATTATAATCTATTTCCTGAATGTGGATGTATACACTCCGTAGCACTAGGATTCATTCTGACTTTGCTCATTAAGATCTGGACTAGATATAAGAACCGTCTGCAAAATAACACTGAATGGTTCTATTTTATTCCAGCAATGATGGAGGGATTGTCAAGCTAAAGAGCAGCTCCTACTGTTTATATGTGTGCTACATCTTGGTTAGAATTGTTATATGTTACGTTTAGTGTTTTTGAATGATTGTACTTTGTAGCATGTGACTCTTGCAATTTATACCACTGACTAAGGCCTATTGGCCAAAATACATTTGGTTTCAAGCAGTGGCGTATTTAAGGCATGACAGGTATGGCACGGACCCCGGGTGCCGCTTGAAGAGGGGCGCCATCCCGGCCTGCCTGGCGCAACTGCACTATCTGTGTACTTTGCTTTGCTCTGCCTGTCGTCTGTGGCACTGCTCCTGCCCCATGCCAAGTCCAGCTTCGGGGACAGGCTCCTGTTGCCTTGAGCCAGTAACAAGGCACAAAGTGTATGGTTGAAGGCCACACAGACCAGAAAACCCACAACAACCAAGGCACACAATCAGAGGCATAGCTCCAAGGGAGTGGGGGGACCAATGCACCAGGCATGCACCCCTGTGGGGCGTGGTGAGAGCATGGCAGGGGCATGGTGTGGCGGGACGGGACATTCAAGGGCGGGACAAGGGTGGAAGATACACCAGTGCACCGGACGATATTCCCCCTTGCTATGCCTCTGCACACAGTGTTTGGACAGGCGGAACGTCAGTGCTTTTCATAGACGCTGTTTCCAGAGAAATGGGCCTGTTTAAAAGGATTTTAAAAATGATTTACAATGCATTAAAGCTTTGTTTATTTTTTTTTGTTAGTCTGTTATTAGGTTCTTTGTCATCCTTTTTGGTTATGTGTTGTTTCCCGGGTTGCAGTTTCTTCTTCTTCTTTCAGTTTGTTTTTGCCAGAAACAGAATGGACTTAAGAAGCTTCCTTATGCAAGTCACACTAGCGGTCTTGTTCGGTCTCAATGGCAAGTAGCTTTCCAGGGTCCCGGGCAGGTCTTTCCCAAGATCAGCTATCCAAGATGCTTTTATGAGAAAGGGGAGGGATCAAAACACTTGGGATCCTGGGTACACCAACCCTGCGCTGTTCGCCAACTAGCACGTCACAATGCCTGAAGATGATGATGATGATGAAGAAGAGTTGGATTTATATCCCCCTTTCTCTCCTATAGGAGACTCAAAGGGGCTTACAAACTCCTTTCCCTTCCCCCCTCACAACAAACACCCTGTGAGGTAGGTGGGGCTGAGAGAGCTCAGGAGAACTGTGACTAGCCCAAGGTCACCCAGCTGGAGTGTACAGGCTAATCTGAATTCCCCAGATAAGCCTCCACAGCTCAGGCGGCAGAGTGGGGAATCAAACCCGATCCCTCCAGACTAGAGTACACATGCTCTTAACCACTATGCCAACGCTGCTCCTGAATGACTACGTGGAACCGTGGTCTCAGCCTGCCACGTGCAACCACGCTGCTAGGAACCAAAAAGTTTTGTTTCCCTCTCTAGGTATTTATTTTAGGATGGAAGACCATCAGTGGTTTGCTGAGGCATTGCCCTTCGCCGTGTGGAACATTTCCGCCAAAAAGGTTTTTGTAATACCTAAACAAACCCGACAAACTTTTTTTTGTCACGCCACGAGGAACCATTAGACGTGGCAGCTTAACGCTTTCAAGGTCTGCGATGCAGACATCATACTTTATCATCAGCTTTTAACCATCTGACTATACACAAGGATGCATCGTTTCCTTTTCCTTACAAGGCCCCTAAGTAAAGCTCTGATGGATTTGCTAGGTTTTACTACTCTACAACAGTCTGCTGTTTATCTTGCACAGAGTTTTATAATGCACTTTGAAAGTGGTAATCCCAGTCAAGTCAAAATCAAGATTAATAACTGGGGCAGGGCTTAAGGGTACCATCTGGGGTCAGGAAGTCCTGAGTTTAAGTATTGCGTTGGAGAGACCCCTTACTAGACCTTAGAAACCACTAAATATCACATGCCAGATGGGAATCATATCCGCTCGGGATGATGACAAGGTAGTTATAACAATTGCAAATGCTTGCAAACTCTCTATAAATGCCTACAGAAGTAACGAGAAAATGCAGACTTGAGTTTAACATTTGGATATGCTTTGTGCAGGGCAGAGGTGTAGCTCCAAGGGGACAGAGAGGTGTGTGATGCCCCTGTGGGGGTGTTCCGGGGGTGGAGGATGCACCGGTGCGCATTTCCCCCTTGCTACGCCTCTGGTGCAGTGGGGCTCAAACCAGGGATTCATATAGTCTAGTACTCTGTTTCAAACAGTGGCCAACTGGTTGCTCTGGAGCACCAGCCAAACAGGGAAGAAGAAGAAGAAGAAGAAGAAGAAGAAGAAGAAGAAGAAGAAGAAGAAGAAGAAGAAGAAGAAGAAGAAGAAGAGGAGGAGGAGGAGGAGGAGGAGTTTGGATTTATATCCCCCCTTTCTCTCCTGCAGGAGACTCAAAGGGGCTTACAATCTCCTTCCCCTTCCCCCCTCACAACAAACACCCTGTGAGGTGGGTGGGGCTGGGAGAGCTCCTAGAAGCTGTGACTAGCCCAAGGTCACCCAGCTGGCATGTGTGGGAGTGCACAGGCTAATCTGAATTCCGCAGATAAGCCTCCACAGCGCAGGTGGCAGAGCTGGGAATCAAACCCGGTTCCTCCAGATTAGATACACGAGCTCTTAACCTCCTACGCCACTCAGAAAGGCCAAGACCTTCCCCCTCTTGCTGTTTTCTAGCACTGGCATCCAAAGGTTTGTGCCTTTGAACATGGAAGTTCCCTTTAGTCACCATGGGTGGTAGCCATTGATGGACCTCTCTTCCATGACCCTGTCTAACCCCCGTCTAAAACCATACCTGCTCGCGGATATCACTGCATCCACGGGCGGTTAATTCCACAATCTAAAGCAGGGGTCTTCAAACTATGGCCCCCCAGATGTTCATGAACTACAATTCCCATCAGCCCTGCCACTTAGCCATGCTGGCATGGGCTGATGGGGTATAATCCATGAATTTATCCTGAACCATAGTCTTGAATCTTAATCAAAAAAAGAGGCTTGTTGAGTAAATATGTATTTCGTTCTGTCCATTTTGAATCTACTGGACATCCGCTTCACGGGGAGCTGCCAAGTTCTAGCATTATGGGAAAGGGAGAAAAAGCTGCTCTTGTCACTTTTTCAAACCCATTGCATGATTTTATAAACCTCTGTCATGCCCAAGAAGGAAGTGGCATAAGAACAGAAGAACGAGCCTGCTGGATCAGACCAGAGTCCATCTAGTCCAGCACTCTGCTACTCGCAGTGGCCCACCAGGTGCCTTTGGGAGCTCACATGCAGGAGGTGAAAGCAATGACCTTCTCCTGCTGCTGCTGCTCCTGAGCACCTGGTCTGCTAAGGCATTTGCAGATCAAGGAGGATCAAGATTGGTAGCCACAGATCGACTTCTCCTCCATCAATCTGTCCAAGCCCCTTTTAAAGCTATCCAGGTTAGTGGCCATCACCACCTCCTGTGGCAGCGTATTCCAAACACCAATCACTCGTTGTGTGAAGAAGTGTTTCCTTTTATTAGTCCTAATTCTTCCCCCCAGCATTTTCAATGTGTGTCCCCTGGTTCTAGTATTGTGAGAAAGAGAGAGAAAAAAATTATCTCTGTCAACACTTTCTACCCCATGTGTAATTTTATAGACTTCAATCATATCCCCCCTCAGATGTCTCCTCTCCAAACTAAAGAGTCCCAAACGCTGCAGCCTCTCCTCATAAGGAAGGTGCTCCAGTTCCTCAATCATCCTCGTTAAAGGCATGATATAGCCTGATGGTCCCACCAGATCTTGGAAGCCAAGAAGGGTCAGTACTTGGATAGGAGGCCACCAAGAAAGACTCTGCAAAGGAAAGCAATGGCAAACCATTCTGTGGCAGCCATTTTGTGGTTCAGCCCACCACCCTGTGTCAGAATTCCAAGGGGTCAACAGCCTCAAAAGGTTTTGGGACTCTCTGGAGTAGTCAATACTGACCTTAATACTAAAGACATGGAGGCTCACTGGGCGACCTTCAGGCTATTATACACTTTCAACTTAAGAAGAAGAAGAAGAAGAAGAAGAAGAAGAAGAAGAAGAAGAAGAAGAAGAAGAAGAAGAAGAAGAAGAAGAAGAAGAAGAAGAAGAGGAGGAGGAGGAGGAGTTTGGATGTATACCCCCCCCCTTTCTCTCCTGCAGGAGACTCAAAGTGGCTTACAATCTCCTTGCCCTTCCCCTCTCACAACAAACACCATGTGAGGTGGGTGGGGCTGAGAGAGCTCCGACAAGCTGTGACTAGCCCAAGGTCACCCAGCTGGCATGTGTGGGAGTGTACAGGCTAATCTGAATTCCCCAGATAAGCCTCCACAGCTCAAGCGGCAGAGCGGGGAATCAAACCTGGTTCCTCCAGATTAGTTACACGAGCTCTTAACCTCCTATGCCACTGCTGCTCCTTAATGGGCCACACAGGTCTGTGATGATCAAACGGAGGAGATGAGAACGTTTTGGGTTCCCGTTGGGAGAAAGGCAAGATTGTCAGCGAAGTGAGTATATAAATGCAACTGTGACACTGTGAGGTTTCAGGTTTCAAACTGTGACAGGTTTCTTTCCTGGCCAAGTCCACCAGAAAACTACTTAAACAGATTTTCACTGTATCAGTAGCCACATGCTCTTGGACACATTAACATCAACGTATGTCTTTTAACACATTTATAAGGAGAGCGACCAGTGAGTATCTCCTCATGGCCATGCTAACAGGGAGCAGTGAAATCTGTAAGCAGCTGCTATGAGCTGAATTTCAGACTGACACACAGTTTGTTTTTCAGTTCTTGAATAAGCCAGCCCCCCTTATCTCAAGCCGGCCCAACACATTCCTTTTAAAACCGAAGGAGTGTTCCACGGCCTTTTTCTTTTCCTTGTCTTACTTCCAGCAAAAGCCTTTGACCTTGTACTACAAGAACGCTTTTTTTGTTTAGTAAGTGTTATCAGAAATAATAGCAACTGCTGTTAAAAGAAAGGGAAAAAATGTTACTTCAAAATAAGGGACAGAGCCTATTTTGCATGTGAAGAAATAGGATAATTCTATTATGTTCTAAGACACTACTGTTGTTTTAATTATATGTATGTTTTTAGCTGATGTTTTATCTGTACACCACCCTGAGCCCTTTGGGGATAGGGGGGTATATTAAATTTAATAATACTAATACTAATACTAATAATACTAATACTACTACTACTACTACTACTACTACTACTACTACTACTACTACTACTACTACTACTACTACTAATAATAATAATAATTATTATTATTATACTTCTAGATCAGGGGTCTGCAACCTGTGGTTCTCCAGATGTTCATTGACTACAAATCCCATCAGCCCCTGCCAGCATGGCCAACTGGGGCTGATGGGAATTGTAGTCCATGAACATCTGGAGAACCACAGGTTGCAAAACCCTGTTCTAGATTAATGAAGTTCCCTAGGTGAATCCACAATCAGAGTTCACGGACCCACTAAAATAATGAGTTACCGTTTTTGAAGAGCAGACATAATATTCAAATACATTTTCCTGTTTTTTCCTGTACTGCAGGAGCAGCAGTGGCGTAGGAGGTTAAGAGCTCGTATATCTAATCTGGAGGAACCGGGTTTGATTCCCAGCTCTGCCGCCTGAGCTGTGGAGGCTTATCTGGGGAATTCAGATCAGCCTGTGCACTCCCACACACGCCAGCTGGGTGACCTTGGGCTAGTCACAGCTTCTCGGAGCTCTCTCAGCCCCACCTACCCCACAGGGTGTTTGTTGTGAGGGGGGAAGGGCAAGGAGATTGTAAGCCCCTTTGAGTCTCCTACAGGAGAGAAAGGGGGGGATATAAATCCAAACTCTTCTTCTTCTACTGTATTTTCTCTTCCACGGAGATCTCTTCCCTGCAGATAACTGTAAGGAGACTCTCCACAGAGGCAGAAAAAAACACACACATCTGGGCCTGTTCTCAAAAACCTCTAGTTCTGAAGTTACAATATTACTTAAGAAATACCTCCTTGAATTTCAAGCTGGCAAACTGGGATCGCGGACCTTTTGCTAATTTTGCTTCCTTACCATGTCCAGATGTGTTTAAGGGTGTTTTTATCCCTTGTTAGAAGTGACAGTCTCATGCAGCAAGCACTCATCAACTGTGCAATCAATTTCTTGAGACTCATGGTTGCCATATTGTGTGAACAGAGATGCTGTATGTGTTTACTATGCATACACCATTCTGGTACGGAAAAACTGCTAAGTGGAGTTTTCAGAGTTCATGCTAACACATACTGACGATGTACACATACAGTAAATAAACACATTGCCCCTGTTCACACAATGTGGTGACTCTGCGACTCGAGAAATGCTCAGAGAATGCATGGTCCTAATATGCCTGGTTTGGAGGATCCTTGCACAGGTGACTATAATGTCTGAAAAGTACCTTTACAAGACACAAATCTTTCCCTTTAAAATGGAGGGGTGGAACAAGTTTGAAATAATTAGACCCAACCCACCCTCAGCCCTCTTTGCTCGACTCTGAAGTCCCTTCCGCACCCGCAGAATAACGCACTTTCAATCCACTTCCACAATTCTTTGCAAGTGGATTCTGCTGTTCCGCACAGTAAAATCCAGCTGCAAAGTGGATTGAAAGTGCATTATTCCGCATGTGCGGAAGAGCAAATTGAGGCAGCATGACCTCACACTTTGCGTTTTATAGACAGGTCAAGACACATGACCTTTGCCTCATCTCTTCAAGTCCTAATTGGTGATGCTAGGAATGGAATCTGACCTCTGGCATTCATAGCCAGCATTCTGCCGCTACGTAGTGGCCTCTTCAAGGAAAACTCAGCACAGAACAATGCAGTTGTGCAGTTGTGACGTAAATGCAGTTCAGGTTTGGAGGTGGGGGAGTCTGGTGCGATAATCTTGCCCAGTTCACTCCACGGCAAAAGAGGGGTCATAGCTCAACTCATATTAGGAACCTGTGGATCGGGCAGAGGTGTAGCAAGGGGGGAAACGCCCGGTGCACTGGTGCTCCGTCCCATTCCCGGCACGGAACACCCCCGCCACACCTCTGAAACTCCATGCCATGCCACGCCCCCACCACGCCCCCATAAGGGCATGCCCCTGATGCGTTGTGCCCCTTATCCCCTTGGAGTTACGCCTCTGGGATCGAGCTGGTCTTCACTTTGAAACATTTCAGACCAGGAAGAACCACTTAGATCTCCTGCCCACAGCTATATTTGGTTGACACCATGTGTCAAAGCCACAAAGTCTACTCCGCCTGATGCCTCGGGGTCCTTGTTGCTCCCCTTATCTCTGTTTCACATGCACACATTAAGTTGTGTATGTGTGTTGGAACAATCTGCCAGGCTTCACAGCTGGGCAAGACAAGGTAGGGGGAAGGACGGGACGCAAGCCACATCGAAACTGCAGCTGGGGAAGGGACTCTCTGCTCCTCAATTGTTGCTTTCTTCCTCCCCACCTCTCGGCTCTGAGCCTTTCAGACAGAATAATAAACATTGCATTTGGAATGAAAGGAACTTCGGAGGCGCCATGCTGGCTCTCAAGAGCCATTTTGCCTTTCCCCGGCCACAGCAATCAGGGAACAGAAGCACAAGAGATTGCAGGATGCCAGAGAAAGAGGGTTACTTCAGAGCATATGTTTTTGCATTAAGAATCCCTGGACCAAAATGATCCTTACCTCTATGAAGCAGTGCATATCAGGTCCGTGCAGCAGAATTATCTTGCAATGTCTTGACAGAGACGCCCACCTTAGGGAATGGGCTCTCTGGCCCCTTCCGCACCTGCAGAACAATGCACTTTCAATCCACTTTCACAATTGTTTGCAAGTGGATTTTGCTATCCCGTAAAATAAAATTCAGCTGCAAAGTGCGCTGAAAGTGGATTGAGAGTGAATTATTCTGCAGGCGTGGAAGAGGCCCCTGGGGAGACTGGGTGGGGGCAGTGATAGAGCAAAGCTCTGGGGAGACCCCGGCCTGTCTGAGAAGCTGGTAGAGATCTTTCAAGGGTCTGTATAAAGGCAGTCTCATATGTTGGTCTGTATTCTGCTGCCTGCGTGGGCCAAACTTTGTTCAACACTTTCCCATTAATATTCATGGAGAAGGAAACCCAATCTTATTTGGGGCATCCATCCTCAGGTATAAATTATTGCATGAAAAACTGGGGGAGAGGGGAAGAGGGGAAGCAAGGGATGTTTAGGGGTGACCGGGTTCTACATTTGGGCATGTGTAAGGGGGCAAGTTTAACCATAACGGAGTTCGGGGAATGAATCCCAGAACATAGCCCACAACATGCTAACATTGCTGCCAGTTTGGCATTGGAAGTGGCATTTTGGGGTGACATGATGCCAATGTACCTGCCCCCATCCTCCAATTGCTCGCAGAGGATTGCCCTACATATTCATTCATTCATTCATTCATTCATTCATTCATTCATTCATTCATTCATTCATTCATTCATTCATTCATTCATTCATTCATTCATTCATTCATTCATAGGTGGGATCCAACCAGTTCTCACCACTTCTCTAGAAGTGGTTACTCATTTTTTTCTGAGTGCCGAGAAGGGGTTACTAAAGCAACCTCCCTGCCCAATAGGGACTGGAGGTGCGTGTGTGCGGCGGCGCCACTGTTTGAATCCCACCACCATCGGAACCTGTTATTAAAATTTTTGGATCCCACCGCTACATACATACATACATACATACATACATACATACATACATTCATTCATTCATTCATTCATTCATTCATTCATTCATTCATTCATTCATTCATTCATTCATTCAACTTTTATGCTGCTCACCCCCCAAAGGGCTCTGAGCGGTATACAACATAAACAACATAACACGGCCATACAGCCCGGAAACCACACAGCGCCCCAACATAACGTAACTTAACAAAAGAGCACAACTTAAACATAAACACAATATAAATATAGGCTCTAAACATTAAAATAATTAAGGCCATTTAAAACACAGCGTACAAAATATAGCGTCCAGACGATCTAAAAAGCCCCTCTTGAGAGGGAGACAGAAAGGCCCATAGATGAATAAGGGCCGCAGAAGGGGAGAGAGGGGCCCCTTTCACATGTGCAGAATAATGGATTTTCAATCCGCTTTCACAATTGTTTGCAAGTGGTTTTGGCTATTCCGCACAGCTGCAAAGTGCCTTGAAAGTGGATCGAAAGTGCATTATTCTGCAGGTGCGGAAGGGGCTGAAACCGGAGGCCGTTGTGGGGGTCGATTGTTCCTTTCCACAAAGCACACCAGCTTATCCAGAACAAATGCTGGGTGAATGAAAAACAAAGCTGTGTTTGGAAAGGGGAAGAAATACAGAGCCGGGTTCCAAACTAGGATTTTCTGAATCTCAGCCTCTCACAGATGAAAATGTGGGTCCTTGTGTTCCGTTTCTTTGGGCAGTGAGCTGTTTGCAACTTGCATTCTGTTATTTTTGTTCTTTAACTTACAGCAAATATTTAGGAGGCCGGTGCCAAGGAACTGAATTCAGTCTACTCTCTGGATGGGAAATGTATCTGGAAGGTAGTCTGGTTCATTATAAATAATCTGTCTCATTTGGCAACCATCGCTGCTTTTCGGAGACGGCTAGCTGCGAGTTGCGGCCGAGGCCGCTCTATCAGCTGATTATTATTTTACCTCAGGGCATATCAAGGCAGAGTTCAGCCTGTCCTTTGTCACGCTTTATTTCTCCTAAATTAGCTCTGAGAAATACATGATTAATATAGCAACAGCTCGGGTGCCCTGTGGAGACCTCCTCACCATTTGGCCTCATTACCAGTAGGCCGGCAAACGGCCCCGCTGCATAAAATGTCTTCACCAACGTGCCTCCCACATCCGTCCGTCCAGGAGCGACCTTCCCTCAGAGACGCTACCGCCTGCCTCTCCCCCTCCTCTGGTGACGCAAGAAAAGCAAGTAGCAATTTCTCAGCCCGTCACTGTTTTTCTTTTTAAAAAGGTCTGGAATAGATTCCCTCTAATTCACAAAACCTGGTGACTGAAAGTTATTAAACTCTGGAAAGCTTTCCTGTCACCGACATTCAGGATCTTCAGAGGTCTGGGTCACTTCCAGATTTTGACGCCTCGTGTCAGAATCAACAATGGCGACACATGACATGAATATGAAGAAGTTGTCAACTGCTGAAAAATTAATATGTGTTTAAATTTGAGCTTTGAGGCCAAACGGTATCAGTCCTGACAATATTCAGGTTTTTTTTTAAAAATCTTTTTTAAAAATTTGTAAAATACTAAACTTACAAGCAGTGGTGGGATCCAAAAAATTTAGTAACAGGTTCCCTCGCCAGCCCCACCTCAGCAAAGGGGGCAGAGGCGTACCTAGGCAAACCTGAGCCCTGGGCAAAACCTGAGTTGGATACCCCCCCCCCCCCATGGGCAGCCACCCCACCATGACCCCAAAAATTTAGGTCATTTCTAAATCATCATCACATTATAGAAAATGCCCCAACTCACAAATCTGAACACAGCAATGGTGAAACACACAGGTTCTTTGATAGTGACTGGTGAGATAAAAGGTACGAAAGGCTGAGAATCAATGAATTGCAGTACCTGGAAGGGATTAACCCAGTTCAGGGAGTTACATTATTAGTCGCAATTGCTATATGGAACCTTCACGTTCAAAGGCAGGATGCCTCTTGGGGAGGCAAGGGCGTGGAGATGGAAAAGCGGACCCAATTAGTAACCCCCTCTCGGCACACACAAATAATTAGTAACCCACTCTCGGGAACTGGTGAGAACCTGCTGGATCCCACCTCTGCTTACAAGTTAAGTCGCGGTCACAATGCAAATTCTACCACAGGACCATGATGAAGGTGCATGGTTTGAAAAAAATCTCTTTAACTTGATTTGTGACGTTGGTCAAAACTTGTGCACGTAGCAGAATAAAATGAACAGCGGAGAAGATGTCGCAGTAATCGTAGTGCCCAGGATCACAAGAGATTCCGTGACCCTGTGCAGGTTACACAAAACTCAGGACAATCAAGGGAAAGCAGGATTTTGAATTTTGATCGCTGATTTTCTACTTTGTCCATGTGTTGATTAGGTCTTCTGAGCAAAGCTCGATCAAACTGCCCTTTACAGAGTTATTTATTTATTTATATTTATTTATTGGTTATATTTATATACCACCCTCCCCCTTAGGCCCACTGAGTTCCATGGACTGAGGCCCCTTCCGCACATGCAGAATAATGCACTTTCAATCCACTTTCAATGAGCTTTGAAACTAGATTTTACTCTGCGGAATAACAAAATCCACTTTCAAACAATTGTGAAAATGGATTGAATGTGCATTGCTCTGCATGTGTGGGAGGGGCCTTAGAAGGGTATACCTCGGCTTAAGACCACAACGTTTGTCAACATGTACAGATCAGAATGTGGGGTATGCAGATACAATCCTGGATCGCATGCCATCTGCACAGGATTTAGGCGTTCCCAAATGTCAGGATGCATACAAAGAGATTTTGGACTTCTTTCTCGGAACAGAAGGCTTACCATACTGTATCACACAAACGGCTTTGGAAAGTCCCATCCAGACATTTGCCATGTGGCATAGAGGGCTGTTGTTCATGAAACACAAGTACAAAGCTCTCTCGGGTACCCAGAACTAGTTGTGTATGCGCTTTGGACCACATCCAACACATAAAAGTGCTATGCAATAAAACATAATTGGGGGGGGGGACAACCCCTTAATAACAGCTATCAAATCCTCTCTTCTTCATTAAGGATATAAAGCACACGTTCCCAACAAACAGAACACAAACTATGAAATACTGCTTGTCAGTTTTTTATTTGTAGACCACACATTTCATTTCTTACCTCGGGGAATTAATCCCCTTTTCTCTCAGCGTTTTTCTGATACAGAGGGCAGGTCTGTTTCGCTCAACACATTTCCTACTTTGAAAAATCTCCAAAGGAACTTAAAAATCAAGAGAGGAGTCATGAAACTTGACAACACACACACACACACACACACACACACACACACACACACACACACACACACACACACACACGTTTGCTGTAAATACTAATGTGGTTTTGCCTGCCATATAGATTGAGTAACCAAAAGGTTCATAAAAAGCATCAAAAACACGAATTAGGAAATGCATAATTTCATTAAAAACCAGAAAGATATGATGATGATAATGATGATGATGAAGAAGAAGAGGAGGAGGAGGAGGAGGAGGAGGAAGAGGAGGAGTTTGGATTTGTATCTCCCTTTTTCTCTTGCAAGGAGACTCAAAGGGGCTTACAATCTCCTTTCCCTTCCCCCCAGACCTCCCTGCCCAG
This sequence comes from Sphaerodactylus townsendi, assembly GCF_021028975.2. NCBI lineage: Eukaryota > Metazoa > Chordata > Lepidosauria > Squamata > Sphaerodactylidae > Sphaerodactylus > Sphaerodactylus townsendi. The sequence continues at coordinate 16,430,679 of NC_059441.1, read as the reverse complement.
AGAAATATGTATATCAAGGAAGGGAATACCAAAGTTGTGATGCAGAGACAGGGAATAGCAAACCACCTCTGAAGTCTTTTGACTTGAAACCCCTAAAGGGTGGCTGTGACTTGTTGGCAAAATAACAGTAATAATGACAATGACAACAACAACAACAACTGCACATTTATTTATTTTTCCATTTATACCCCAATGTTCTCCTCAATGGCACCATCTACTAGCCAGGTCTCCAATTAACAAGCGGCACCAATTAAACAAATACTAGGTCTTTCATTCACTTCTTTCCTAATGGCTGGAAGCTCCATGTCAATGAGCAGAGAGGCACCATTTTGATTTTTCATCTCTGGTACCCAAAATGGCGGATCCTGATTGCAAAACACGGAAAGACGGCCATTTTGAACCCTAAACAATATGGTGGTTCTTTGATTCAGTTTTCATATGTAGAAAAACACCCGTCTTGGCTTGTGAAAACACCCTTTATTCCAATCATTTCCAGTTGAATTTCCCCCTTCCTTAGATTCCCATACAGTTAGAGATTTACATTGCTGTTCGCTGCCCTGCGAGCTTGACGGCTGAGTGGTGGCAGCTAAAAATCGTTAAAAGCCACAAAGCTAAAGCAAACAAAGCAGTTAAAAAAGAAAACATGCTTCAAGAATGCAATTGATGGCTGGAAGCGGGAAAAAACCCAAAACAAAACCTTTAATTAAGGCAAGCAACCCATCCATTTAGGAAGCTGCGGTTGGCCCCCAGATATTGAAAGCAGGCAAGCAGGACTTGGCCAATGAATTATTTATTGTGCATTTTTTTACAGCACACTACTGCTCCACCCACCACAACAAACACAGAGACTGTGTTGCGGCATTCACCTGGCACAAACTTGGGAGGCGGCTTCAAACATTTTTAGTGACAAATCTGCTACCCAGATCCCTTGTTCCTCCCATGTTCAAAATGACAGTCAGTCACTTTAACCTGTGTGTCGCCTTGGGGGGAATTAAGATGCACAGTTCGAGTCCTGTAATCCTGTTAGCGCAAAGTGATTCTCAATAGCTCTTGATGGCGCGTAGCAGGATTGCCTCGATGAATTAAAAACAAAACAATTCCGTTTTTTATGTACCTATCAGCGCTTGTTGACAAGCGTTTAAATTGTTTTAATAGCCGGCTCTTATGAAGGTATATATCTTTGTAGTTAAAATCCAATACGTTGCAAACTATCCTCTGCACACCAAATATTAGGAGTTCTAGAGCTCGTACGAAATACTGCAAAATAAATTACACAGCAGTTAGAAATGCTTGGTGGGACACTTGGCTGTACAATATGGAATCTTGGCCAACGATGATTATTGCCTGAATAATGAGATACTCAAGGTAGGGATGTGCTCTCTCTCTCCGCCCCCCCCCCACCGCCCCAGTATTTTTCAGGTTCAAGTTTAATAAACCTATACTTTTTCAAAACATCCACAAAAAGCAGAACCCCTACCTAGTATGGGGTGTTTTTTTCCAGCCTTTTTTTTTTGGAAATTCATAAGAACATAAGAACAAGCCAGCTGGATCAGACCAAAGTCCATCTAGTCCAGCTCTCTGCTACTCGCAGTGGCCCACCAGGTGCCTTTGGGAGCTCACGTGCAGGATGTGAAAGCAATGGCCTTCTGCGGCTGTTGCTCCCGAGCACCTGGTCTGTTAAGGCATTTGCAATCTCAGATCAAGGATTTGCAATCAAGATTTGCAATCTCAGATCAAACGTGAAAAATTCCATGCCTCCCAACTCCATGCAGGTCTCAGAGGTGGCAGGTGATGCAGAGCGGAACCCTGGGTCTAATCAGCCAACAGGTAAGTGAGGGGGAGAAGAAGGGGAATTTCTCTGAGCCTTTTTTAAAATTGCAGAGGCCCAAGTGGCCCCCCAAATGCCATAAAAAATTCAGCATTATTCAGGACCAGCCTTTTGGCTCCCTGAAATCACCACTGTTTTTCTCTCCAGCTTTCCTGAATGCACACCTCTAGTTCAAAGTACTAAAGAGCTTTATTCTTGGCTTGCTAGCTACATGAAGGCCCCAGGTAGCATGACACCCCAGGTAGTATGAGAGCCAGCGTGGTATAGTGGTTAAGAGCAGGTGGAGTCTAATCTGGAGAACTGGGTTTGATTCCCCCACTCCTCCACCTGAGTGGTACAGAATTATCTGGTGAACCAGGTGTGTTTCTGCACTCCTACATTCCTGCTGGGTGACCCTGGGCTAGTCACAGTTTTCTCAGAACTCTCTCAGCCCCACAAGAGGTCTGTTGTGGGGAGAGGAAGGGAAAGGAGCTTGTAGGCCAACTTGACTCTCCTTACAGGAGAGAAAGGTGGGATATAAATCCAAACTCCTGCTCCTGCTCCTGCTCCTGCTCTTCTTCTTCTTCTTCTTCTTCTTCTTCTTCTTCTTCTTCTTCTTCTTCTTCTTCTTCTTCTTCTTCTTCTTCTTCTTCTTCTTCTTCTTCTTCTTCTTCTTCTTCTTCTTCTTCTTCTTCTTCTTCTTCTTCTTCTTCTTCTTCTTCTTCTTCTTCTTCTTCTTCTTCTTCTTCTTCAAACCTAGGTACGAATAATTATCCTCTGAGTCCCACCATTCCATATTTTCCTTCTGTGGCTGACGGGAGGTATTTTTCAACAATAGCCACTGTGGCAAAGAAAGCAACTACTAGAGGATAAACCAAGCATTGACTCCCTCTGGTTGTCTAATGATCATTTTGGGGGCTGAGTAGCTCTAACAGCTGAATTCCTTTGACCCATAGCATCTACCTTCCAAAGTGGCCATTTTCTGCAAGTGAACAAATCTCTGTCACTTGGCGATCAGTTGTAATCCCAGGAGATTTCCAGTCATCCTCAACCTTGCTGTAGAGCCGCAGCCAATCAGAGCCCATCTTTACGGCCTAGCTGGGCCAATGATGTGACTCGGTATAAAGCGGCTTTCTGTACTCGTGAATGAACTGACTTATTCCCTACGTCAAACCGTGCCTCTTCTGGTGGCTCACAGAACACACAGTTCTCCTCTCGAGAGTGTAGACAAGATGCATCTAAAATCTGGGGCATGCCCCTTGAAAATACAGCAGGAAGGAAAGACGTGGAATTTCCAGCCATTTCGACATTTCACAACGAAAACATGCCTCATCTTCATGTGTGGCAGGCTGTAAAGACAAGCCCTCACCTGCAAATGAGTTGGCGCTGTGTCAGCCACCGTCTAAATACTGTTTTGCTTGGAAATCCACTGCCGTAAAAGTTGACCAAAAAAAAGCGAACTGCGATATTGTTAGCTTCTAATCCTTAAAAACAGCTTACTTGAAGCAGCCTCTAACACAGATCCCCACCTTGAGTCAAACAAAGCATAACTCTTCCAAGGGAATGATTTGTTTACGTGAAAAGTCCATAATGCCTGTCGAGAAAAGCAAGACGGACGTCTGCCTTGATGGCTCTTGAATATTGAGGCCCATTTTTGATGCTTCGTGAGTCAATCACATGCACATGGGTACGTAAAAATGGGGATGGCGAAGTATATATTAAGCAGGGTCGGTACTTGGATGGAAGACCCCCAAGGCAGATTTTGAAGAGAACGGGAAGGGCAAACTACCTCTTCTTCATTCCTGAAAATAATCAACCCAGACTCTAGGTGTCAAACTCGTGGTCCTCCAGATGTTATGGACTACAGTTCCCATCATCATGCTGGCAGGGGATGATGAGAACTGTAGTCCATAACATCTGGAGGGCTGTGAACTTGACATCTGTAGTTCTTGCTACTACAATTGATCTCTGGATGACCAAAGTCAACTCTCCTGGATTAAAATGGCCACTTTGGACGGTGGATTCTATGCAACCGTGACCCGTTCCAGACAGCAAATTTAAAGTGGGTTGCAGACATGAACCTGTCCTCGCCCTGGGCTGTTCACACGGCTGATTGTCCCATGGACAGCCAGCACATCGGCCGGGGTGCACACCTTTGCACGGAGGTGCTTCTTTTTAAAAAACTTTTTCCACTTACCAACCACCGATGTGCAGCTACCGTGTTTCCCCGAAAATAAGACAGTGTCTTATATTAATTTTTGCTCCCAAAGATGCACTATGTCTTATTTTCAAGGGATGTCTTATTTTTCTGTGTTCTGTTCGTCGGGCATGCTTCCAAACAAAAACTTTGCTATGTCTTACTTTTGGGGGATGCCTTATATTTCACACTTCAGCAAAACCTCTACTACGTCTTATTTTCCGGGGATGTCTTATATTCGGGGAAACAGGGTATGCAGGCAGGCACACATGAACCCCCAGAGCCTTGCAGATGCCCCACGTCCCCAGAAGTGCCTGAGCTAAACAAAAAGTGGAAAGCGCAGCCGCATGACATGCCCGGACATTCGGTTGGCCGCGGCTGCGAGGCGCGTTAAAACAAAAGAATCGCACAAATCGCAATTCTTGAAAAACCCGGGTTCAGGGGGAAAACGCGGAGCGGACTTGCATTAGGAGCAGGATCCATGCAAAGTTGCGCCCCAACCTGGGTTTTATCCCACCCTTAATCTGTGTTCATTGGTCTGTGCGGAAGGGGTCTATATTATGGTGAGGCACGACTGTGAGGTGCGTTAAAACAAAAGAATCACACAAATTACAATTCTTGAAAAACCCGAGTTGGGGGGGTGGGGAACACAGAGCAGACTTGCATTAGGAGTGGGATCCATGCGAAGTTGCCTCCCCAACCTAGGTTTTATCCTGCCTTTAACCCGTGTTTATTGGCCCGTGCGAAGGGGTCTATATTATGCTGAGGGTCCTCCGCAGGCTCCACCCCCAAAGTCTCCAAGCTCTCAACACTAAACAGGAATGATGCGTCATTGCTCCCAATGAACCAGTGCGTTTGCTGAGGCACATACAATAATTGCAAAACACTTAAACTGAAAAGAAGCAGGCAGCTCAATTTCCAAAATTTTGTTTCTAAGGTGGGACAAGACTATCAAATCATCTCTTGGACGCTGGTAAGAGACAGCGTTTCCCTCTCTTCTGTCTTGTATGTTCGGGATTGCGCTGCACACTGTTGTTTCGATTTAGAGAGGAATTTACATTCCTGCTAGCTTTCCGCTGTGTCATTTGAAATTATCGCTGTTTATCTTGATTTTGATTGCTATCTGGATCTTTCTCGAGTATATTACATTTTGCCCACGGCCATAACTGGCAAGCTATCTCCTCCACCACCAACTGCTATTTGCCATTAAAAAAAAAAAGATCGGGCTGCTTTCGGAGCCAAAAGGGAAGTTGTACATTTACAGCGTATTCCTAGGTAGAGTTACATTCTTCTAAAGCCACTTACTTCAATGGACTTGGAAGGTCGTGTCTCTGTTTTAGGATTGCAGAACTAATGGCTAAATAAAGATGGAAATACGAGTTTTTCCAATTACAGAATGCATAAATAATACACCGAAAAGGAAGGCAGATATCTCCTTTCTGCAAAATGGCCCCCATCCCCCAATTCTAGTACAATCTGCAATTTTGGGTTACTGTAGATCTCCCCTACCCCGGAAAATGGTGCCTGCTGTCCTTTTAACAATTCCTTCTTTATAATAGCAATATGTTACCTCTACCAGATGATAATTTAAATAATGCACTCTAAAAACTCTAATGCTGTTCTGTTTACTTCAAATGCATTCTGAATGCGCCGGGTGACGTGACTCTGGAGGAAATGCTCAAACAGTGGAGCTCAAAAATGGGAGCAGATACAAACCAGGCATGTAATTCCTTCCCTTTGGCTGTCAAGTTGCACCCAACTTATGGTGACCCTGTAGTGCATAGGTGTCAAACTCGCGGCCCTCCAGATGTTACAGACTACAGTTTCCATCATCCCCTGCCAGCATGATGCTGGCAGGGGATGATGGGAATTGTAGTCCATAACATCTGGAGGGCCGCGAGTTTGACACCTGTGCAGTAGGGTATTCAAGACAAGAGATGCTCAGATATGGTGGGCTATTGCCTGGCTCTGCATAGCACCTTTGGGCTTTCTTGTTGGTCTCCTGTCCAAACACTGACCAAGGTCAAGTAACCCTGCGCTACCCATTCCCCAAGGAGTCTCAAAACTACTACTGCTCCTATAAAGTCTGGACCAATTTTCAATGCATCATAACAATGACAGCCAGTGTGGCCTAGTGGTTAGAGAGTCAAACCAGGATCCGGGAGACTCTGCTTTGAATTATACTTGCTGGGTGACCGTGGGCCAGCCACACCCTCTCAGCCTGACCCACCTCACAGGGTGGTTGTTTTGAGGATAACATGGAAGAAAAGAGAACAATATAAGTTGTTTTGGATCCCCATTGGGCCGAAAGTCAGGGGATAAAAAAGCAATAATTAACGAAGTAAACTGTGGACACATCTCCCTGAAGACCTTGTCAAGGCATTTCTCTCCCTCAAGATCCCTTTAATCCAGAGGTGTGCAACCTGCGGCTCTCCAGATGTCCATGGAATACAAATTGGCCAATTCATGGACTACAAATTGGCCAATGGGCCATGCTGGCAGGGGCTGATGGGAATTGTAGTCCATGAACATCTGGAGAGCCGCAGGTTGCAGCCCCCTGCTTCAATCTATCAAAACGCATTTCTATCGTGTGATGTGAAAAACCTCTGGCTGAGAAATTGGAAAGCCGGCGCCAGAGTAGATATTACTGAGCGTGAAAGACCAGAGGTCTGGCAAAATATAGAGTATCTTCCCATCTTGATGTGTTTGGGAATTCAGCAAACTCAATCAAGAACTTGGCTGAACTGGGGGCGTATCAGTGACTCCGGCCCCTGCCTCATCCTTTCAAACGGATTCACTCAACAGGGCTGTACAAGGAAAAGTGACAAACGGCTTTCCGCCTTTGGGAAAGCTGTCAAACGGGCCTGCCTGGGTGACATCTTCATCCCAACCCAGATGTTTCCACTGGTCACTCTACTGCCTTCAGGCGGTCCCCAGTGAGTCTCCAGGGAGCTTTCACGGGGGCGAGAGAATGGCTCGCATTTGCATGTTAAAAGAGGCAAGTCGACTCTGCGAGCTCCTTTGCCGCTGCCTCGCAGAGCGCAGCTCCATATGCGAAGCGTCTCCCCTGCAGATGGCAGGACGGCGCATGCATGGGAATGCCTCCAAAAGCCGCAGCCCTCTCGTTTGTTCGGCGCACAACAGATCGTCCCCGGTGTCCTATAATTCTCTTGTTCAGTGTTGCTAAAATGCCTTGAACTCAGGGAAGGCAGCTGGGTGGCTGGTCAAAGGCTTCGAGGAAATCCAACTTCCAGGGCCGTAGCCAGGAGCCGATGGGGACGGAGGCTGCTGAATGTGGACTGAAGGCTATATAAATTAGTGTGCCTGTTCAAAGACATTTGGGTTCTTCTGTGGGAAGCAGGCCTTGGCCTCCGAGAGGGTTCGTCTTTTGGCAAAGGCGGCGCAAATCAATAAGCAGGTTATGGAACAGACGGGGATGAGCAGGCAGGCCATTGTGTTCGGGGGCGACGGCCATTCACAGTGTCGGCAAGGGGAGATTTGGACGGCCGAGAGCCCGTCTTGGAGCCCGGCCGAAGTATCAGACCCATCTGCTTGATATGATATTTCAGTTGTTTTGGCAGGTTGGCATTCATTCATTAGGGGGGAAAAAAAACACCCAACAGACAAAAGGAAAGGGAAAGAAAAATGACCAAAATAAAAAAAAATCCCTTTGACGATCTGACGTGCCCCGCTCGAAATTAGAAACTAATGAAAACAGACTGTATTTAAGGGATTTTAATATAAATTAAGTCAATGGTGACATCTCCCAAATAGCGCACTCAGAATCAGTCTGTAATAACAGCCTAACAGATGTTGGCACTTTTATTATTAATTATACATTTCATTATCATATGATTATTGTCAAACATCGTTTGACAGCAGAAACACCATCCATGAATCATACACATTTTGCTATCAGAGCGGCTGTCCGTGCCTGAATTTTTAATGTGTCAACTTTAATAAATTAATGCAGCATGTTTGTTTTTTTAAAAAAACAACCTGCCAGCCTCCGATCAAGAATATTTATATGCCTTTGTTAGAAGGAGAGGACACAATATAAATCATTAGAGGATTTTTTAAAAAAATCCAGAAAATCCAGAAAATTCCCCCCCCCATATTGGGGGGGGGGGGGGGAAAGGGGCTCTAACACAGAAGAAGAAGAGTTTGGATTTATACCCCACCTTTCTCTCCTGGAAGGAGACTCAAGGTGGCCTACAAGCTCCTTTCCCTTCCTCTCCCCACAACAGACACCTTGCGAGGTAGGTGGGGCTGAGAGCAGTCAGAGAGAACTGACTAGCCCAAGGTCACCCAGCAAGAATGTAGGAGTGCGGAAACACATCTGGCTCACCAGATAAGCCTCTGGAGGAGTGGGGAATCAAACCCGGTTCTCCAGATTAGAATCCATCTGCTCTTAACCACTACACCACGCTGACTCTCACGTAAGGCCTCTATCTTGCACGTGAATGGTCTGGGGTTCAAATCCTGGCAAGGGGGGGGGGACCGCTATTGAGGTGTACCTTGCTTGCTGCCCACCTTCTCTGCTTTGTTTCTGTCACTTTCCTGTTTTGTACGCATGAAGTCCGAGCATGGTCATAGAAATAAGTCCTTCCCATATTTCATTTATCACAGTGATGGCGAACCTTTTTGAGACCGAGTGCCCAAATTGCAACCAAAAACCCACTTATATATCACAAAGTGCCAACACGGCAATTTAACCTGAATACTGAGGTTTTTGTTTTGAAAAAAACAGTTGCCTCTGAGGCGTGCGTTACTTGGGAGTAAGCTTGGTGGTAGTTGGTGGCTTTGCTTTGAAGCAACCGTGCAACTCTTCCAATGGGTGAATCATGACCCTAGGGGGACCCTAGCCCCATTGCCAGCAACTGATCTTACCCCCAGGTAAAGAATTGCGCTTTAGTTTTTCGCATGAAAATCAGCGGGGTTTAACAGCACTTAACAGGGTTACCTTCACTGCTTCTCCAAAACTAGGTCTTAGGTTTAATGGTGGTCCTTCACGGCCTCTTTTCAATTGGCTGTAAGTGAGGCTGGCCACTGGATTCAGAACTTGTATTTTAATTATCTTTGGTTGTCATTTGAACTAGGCACTTTTGTAAGCTGTGTCGGCTCCTGGCTAGGCCAAGCTAGCCCGATTTTGTTGGATTTCAGAAGTTAAACAGGACCGACCCTGGTTAGTATTTGGATGGGACACCACCAAGGAAGTCCAGGCTGCTACTCAGAAGCCACTGGGTGTTTCTTCCCTTGAAAACCCTATGGCACAAGTGTCAAACTCGCGGCCCTCCAGATGTTATGGAGGGGATGATGGGAACTGTAGTCCATAACATCTGGAGGGCCGCAAGTTTGACTCCTGTGCCCTATGGGGTTGCCATGTTGGCTGCAACATGATGGCAAAATATGGTTCTACATCAGAGTCAAAAGCAGGGTAGTGAAGTACCAAAACAAATGAATGGGAAAAGGATTTGGACTCGCAAGTCTGAAAGAGGTTTCTGCCAGAGATCTTCTGAAGCAGATGCCCGCCAGATTTAATGAAACCAAACTTGAAGGGACTAGGGTCTGACAGGGTAGGAGACAGAGGGGTTAGGTACCACGCTTACGTCCTCAGCTCAATTTAATTAGCAGCAGAAGGCAAAATACCAAATGCGCGCCCACAGCAGGTGTCCTTACGTTAGTCCTTACATTACGAAACAGCCCTGCTGCCAATTCGCAGAGAGAGCAAGTCGGCGTTGCATAGAAATGGAATCCAAGAGCTCTTGACTTCAGCAATAGCTGTAGGGTCGAGCAAATTTAAGAAAAGACCGTATTTCTTTCAATAATGAAGATACAGATGTTCTTGAACAGACAGCTAAATGTCTTTGCTTTGTAATTCTTAAACGTTTTTAACTTTATATTACAAGCACTATGGCTATTTTAATGTTGACTTTTATATCTGCTGTGCCTAGGTTTTTAGGAATAACCTTATTGAAACTTATATGCCAATAAAGGTTCCATACTAAAGAGTAAATTTCACTTCCAATATTTCCCCTCCCCCCCAAATTTAAAGGTGCCCATCTTCAAGTCAAAGGCCGAAGAGATGTATCTTCAAATCATGTTACGGGTAGCCTCGAAATGTCAGTATCAGCACTTTTCTCTGGAAGTACAATAAATGCGTCCACAAGAATATTGGCTACGAGGGACAAAATTTGCCCAGTGTGTCAAATGTGGGTAGATCCGAACTCTCCAATTCAAATGCTGATACGTTTATCTGTATAATTATTCAGGGTTTAGAGATGTCAGGTTTGTTTCTTTGTCTAACAGTTGCTAAGTCGGCATAATCCCTCTCATTCACGGAAACACACTGCAAAAGGCATTAATCTCCAGACGACTTTCGTTTGAAATCATCCAGTGTTGCGTCAAAGACGTTTTCAGGAGAGGATTGTTTTCTGTTTCCTATTTGAGTCGCAATTGTGACGGAGCCAGTGTTAAAGAAAACCAGAAGTGTACCAGGGCCAAATGGCGCCCGGAGACAAATTGTCTCCAGGACGCCCCCAGGCTCTGCCCCCCACCACCCTAGCTCCGCCCCTGATGCCCCCAGGCTTCCCCCCACTGCCCTCAACCCTGCCCATGTCACCATGGACATGGGCAAGGTCTAGGGTGCCCACCTCCCCCCCCAGACTCCCCCTGCTGGCTGGGTTCTGCAGTCTCTTCTGAAGAGAGGGGGGAGTCCAGGGTGGGGTTGAGGGCGCTTGGAGGCAGCAGGAAGTCCTGCTGCCTTGTCGTTTTTTGCGTGCCTCGGATGGGGTCAGGGCACGCGAAAACGAGACAGCAGGATTTCCTGGTCACGTGGGGGGCGATTTTGTGCCCCCCACGTGACCAGAAGAGTGGCGCCCGGGGAGTGGCGCCCCCCACGTGACCAGAAGAGTGGCGCTCTAGGCAGATACGCCACTGAAGAAAACCATAACCGACACTGTCAAACTCCATCAACTTGTAAACTCATGTCTTGGATACCCTTTGCTTTGGGAAGACACTAAAAATTCAAGCAGTCTCAATTTGGGGGACTGAATAAGTTCCCTTACATGGTCTCCCCACTTCAGAATGATACCTTTTCAGTAAGCGTCTTGTGTCATTTCCATTGCTTGCAGTCAATGATTTCTGTTCCTTTGCTGCCATTGCTCACAAGAAAAGCCATTTTAATTTCATTTTCTAAGGCTTATGTTCTTTAATGTACTTATAAGCTATGACTGGAAAATATCCATTATCCAAGAGCTGTGATTGTAACTGTAGATTACTCTTGGTTGAATCACAAAAAATTGTTTAGTGCCAAGAAAGAAAGAAAGAAAGGAAGGAAGGAAGGAAGGAAGGAAGGAAGGAAGGAAGGAAGGAAGGAAGGAAGGAAGAAAGAAAGAAAGAAAGAAAGAAAGAAAGAAAGAAAGAAAGAAAGAAAGAAAGAAAGAAAGAAAGAAAGAAAGAAAGAAAGAAAGAAAGAAAGAAAGAAAGGGGTGTTGGATTATTATTATTATTATAATTATTAATAATAATAATAACAATAATAATAATAATAATAATAATAATAATGATACTACTACTACTACTACTACTACTACTACTACTACTACTAATAATAATAATAATAATAATAATAATAATAATAATAATAATAATAATAATAATAATAATAATTTGTTTAATTTAATATACCGCCCCATCCTCGAAGGGCATGTTTCTTGGGCAGGAGGGGGAGGGGAAATCACAACCTTGACAAAGGAAATTTTATTCCATGGTAGCCCTGCAAATATTCTCTTAAAGTAGGACAGTCTGTTCATTAGCATACTGCTCAATTCTTCACAAAGAGCACTTCCGCACATGCAAAATAATGCACTTTCGATCCACTTTCACAATGGTTTGCAAGTAAATTTTGCTACTCTGCACAATCAAATCCTGCAATGAAAGTGGATTGAAAGTGCTTTTTTTTTGCATGTGCGGAAGTGCCTAAAGTCTGCAATCCCATGCATAACTATTGGTTTAGAAAATTTATATCCTGCCTCCCCTCCCCAGGCTTGCTTGAGACGGCTCACCATTAAAATAGCAAAAACAATGAAAACCACATCAACAAGAACAAATAAAAACAAACTTAATAAAATCAGTATCAATAAAAGCGTTGCCTGCTTAAAGATTTTAGCAGAGAACGGTAGTTGTCACATTCCCTGGACCGAAGAACACCCCTTCTGTCTGGTGCTGGAGGGGTAGCCATGTTGCTCAGAAGTAGGACAGTTAGATATGAGTCCAGAACAGCAGTGGCGTAGGAGGTTAAGAGCTCGTGTATCTAATCTGGAGGAACCGGGTTTGATTCCCTGCTCTGCCACCTGAGCTGTGTAAGCTTATCTGGGGAATTCAGATTACCCTGTACACTCCCACACATGCAAGTTGGGTGACCTTAGTCACAGTTCTTCTGAGCTCTTTCAGCCCCACCTACCTCACAGGGTGTTTGTTGTTAGAGGGGAAAGGCAAGGAGCTTGTAAGCCCCTTTGAGTCTTCTTACAGGAGAGAAAGGGGGGATATAAATCCGACTCTTCTTCTTCTTCTTCTTCTTCTTCTTCTTCTTCTTCTTCTTCTTCTTCTTCTTCTTCTTCTTCTTCTTCTTCTTCTTCTTCTTCTTCTTCTTCTTCTTCTTCTTCTTCTTCTTCTTCTTCTTCTTCTTCTTCTTCTTCTTCAGTAACATATTTTTGTTTATTTGTTTTCTGGGGTGGGGGGAGGGAAGGTTATTCCTGGATGCCCACGGCTCACCCAGACTGTCTGATCCTAGGTTTTCTCAGAACTAATAAATAAATAAATAACATCGAAATATAGACACATCTGGCCTCCCGTGGGCGCAAGGAAGGGGGAGGGGGGAGCTTCTGATGCCATCTGAAATTTATGTAATTTATGCAATTTATGGTTCCTTAATTAGTGGGGGTTGATTGTTTTTAGCTGATTTTAAATGTTAGATATAGGATTGTTGGACACCGCTCTGAGCCCCTCAGGGGAGGGCGGTATACAAATAAAATAAATAAAATAAAATAAAATAAAACTAGTGGGTCCATATCAACTCCTTTCTAGTCCACTGGTTGAATTGAAGGTCCCCAGTATCTGAGGAGGTGAGAGCCAAGAGGAACTCGTCAAGAGAAACAAGTCAGCAAAAATTGCACCTTTCAACAAGAATGGTTAGGAGCACTCAAAGGTGGACTGTGGTTCTGTTGAGAGATTTTACTGTCTCGAGTCCAATTTTTTGGCCGGGGGGAGGGAGGGGGAGGTGGACTACAAATGTTTATACAAGCTATGTCAAGTAGAAACTAGATGCTACAGCCCACAAATCCAAACTCCTCTTCTTTTTTTCCAGATGAAAAATGATTTTGGATTTATATCCCACCTTCCTCTCCTGTAAGGAGACTCAAGGTGGCTTACAAGTTCCTTGCCCTTCCTCTCCCCACAACAGACACCTTGGGAGGCAGGTGGGGCTGAGAGAGCTTGGAAGAAGTGTGACTAGCCCAAGGTCACCCAGTAGGAACGTAGGAGTGCGGAAACACATCTGGTTCACCAGATAAGCCTCTGCCACTCTGGTGGAGGAGTGGGGAATCAAACCCGGTTCTCCAGATTAGAATCCACTTGCTCTTAACCACTACACCACACTGAGATGGAAACAGTAATACCTCCCACCAGTTGTTAAGGGAGTTTTTAAACTACTGCTTGGGACATGTTTCCTTGCCTTACACTGCTATATAGTAACCTCAGGTAAAGGTTTCATTTGGACGTTCAATCCACTTCATCTCTTCCTGTACAGTCACTGTTTCAATAGGAATGTTACTGGCCTTATCAAAGAGCTTTTTGAAACATGATGCTTCCGTTTAATCTACGGCACCTCTAGCAAAGGGATTTGTGTATCGTTCTGACCTAAATTTCCCACAAGCCATATTTGAACCACTGATTGACAGATAAAGCACGGCCCCAACTTTCCTTCCTGGTGACTTTACACCAAGAAAAACCACGCAGAGCCATCACCTGACACCACAGATAACAAGGTCCTTCTTGGATTACCCATCCCTGGTCCTCATAGACCTTGGCCAAAAGCCAATTCCCTGCGTAGTTCAGCCAGCAGTGGACAAGCTATTCACAATAAATAATTTACCCTACAAATGTAGCTCCCTTTTCCTGCTTTGACATCTGTTCGTGAGGAACCTATAGCTTGTTTTGAGTTATTCATTATTCACAGTCAGGGGTCTCGTTTCAGTCAATAAATCTTAGTTTTGTAGGATATCCTAACTTTTCTTGATGCTCAACATGCGAGCAGTTGGTTCACGGAGGGCAGGTCAACCCAATACTTGTCAGTGGCTGGCAGATCCATCTTCCAAGTGGCGATGATTCTCTTATGTGTGCCTGCATAGCTATAAAGACGGCTCTTGGTATTTTTTTTTTTAAATAGAAAAACTATATAGTGCTGGATTCAGCAGGACCAGCTGAGCACAGCTATTCTTCTGGGCTGAAAAGGCTCCCAGGACCAGAGCCTGCAGAGCAAACACCTTGGGGCCAGTGGTGGGATCCAAACATTTTAGTAACAGGTTCCCATGGTGGTGGGATCCAAACTGTGGCGTAGCGCCAATGGGGCTGGGTGGGGCACAACGGGGGCGTGGCCGGGCATTTCGGGGGTGGGGTATTCCTGGGCGGGGCTGTGGCAAGGACGCAGCCGCTGCGCCGGTCCTTGGGCAGGAAACGAATGCACCCAGGCGCAGGCTGCCACACATGCCGGTGCACCTCCTGCTAGACCAGGGGTAGGGAACCTTTAACACTCAAAGAATCATTTGGACCCGTTTTCCATGGGAAAAGAAACACTTGGAGCCGCAAATAATTTTTGACATTTAAAATAAAGATAACACTGTATATATTGGTTTTTTTTTAACCTTTTACTCCGCTCATTCTGGATGCATGGATGCATGGATGCATCCGCCCTGCTGTCTGCAGGGCGGGCAAGGATGGGGCCAGCAGCTCGGCCTCGCCAGCAGCTGGGAAAGCATCTGCCCCGCTTCAATGGGGTGGGAGAGAGGGGAAGCCCGTGGCACGGCCCAGCCAGCTGTGGGCAATTGGTGCACCCGCCCTGCTGCCTGCAGGACGGGCAAGGATGAAGCCAGAGGCTCAGCCTTGCCGGCCGCTGGGAAAGCGCCCGCCCCGCTTCAACAGGGTGGGCGAGAGGGGAAGCCCGCGCCACAGCGCAGCCGGCCGTGGGCAGTTGGTGCGCCTGCCCTGCTGCCTGCAGGGCGGGCAAGGATGGGGCCAGCAGCTTGGCTCATGGAGCCACAGTGCAAGGGCAGAAGAGCCGCAGGTTCCCTACCCCTGTGCTAGACTGCTTCAAGTTCTGTGTGCTACTGCTGAGAGGAGGGGCGTAACTAAGGCAAAAATCACGTGGCAAAATCACCAGTTAGTAACCCCCTCTCGGCACACACAAATAATTAGTAACCTGCTCTCGGGAACCTGTGAGAACCTGCTGGATCCCACCTCTGCTTGGGGCTACTTTCGGCAAATGGCAGCCAGGAGAATCCCTTCAGCTGCACACAAAATGTCTGGTGCAAGCTGAGGGTGAAACTGGCCAGAGAGCCTCTTTCCCCCTCTGACGCCTTTGCTGTCTGCAAAGCACCCAGAAGCGACCTCTTTTTCAGACGTCTCATGTTTTCTTTTGGGCATGCAGAGTAAAAAGAGGCAGTTGCCTCTTTTTAAGGCGTGCGGAATGGACTTTAGTCTCCTGTAAGGTATGCTGGTCTATCTTACATAGAATCAACTCAATAACTTTTATTAGGCATAATTTAAAACAAACAAACAAATAAACAAACAAATAAATAGGGTGCTGTGTGGTTTCCGGGCTGTATGGCCGTGTTCTAGCAGCATTCTCTCCTGACGTTTCGCCTGCATCTGTGGCTGGCATCTTCAGAGGATTTGCCAGCCACAGATGCAGGCGAAACGTCAGGAGAGAATGCTGCTAGAACACGGCCATACAGCCCGGAAACCACACAGCACCCAAGTGATTCGACCATGAAAGCCATCGACAATAAGTAAGTAAGTAAGTAAGTAAGTAAGTAAGTAAGTAAGTAAGTAAGTAAGTAAGTAAGTAAGTAAGTAAGTAAGTAAGTAAGTAAGTAAGTTAGTTAATTAATTAATTAATTAATTAATTAATTAAAAGGGGAGGAAAACAGAATAAAACCTAATCAGATTAACTAAATTTTGTTCAGGGCCAAAGCAAGAAACTTTGCCACACCCTTGGTCCGTTTAGAACAACAATTGTTGAGGAGTATCTGAGTCTTAACCCTGTCAAGTCAAGTCAAGTCAAACCCTGTCAGAAAGAGCAGGTTTTGAGTTTATATACGGCTCAATAAATTGTTTACACAAGTCAGTGTGACGGGGACAATACAATAAAACGTGTTCTGTCATTTCCATCGTGATTGAGGAACATGAACAGGTCCTTTCTTACATAGAATCATAGAACCATAGAATCATAGAGGTGGAAGAGACCCCCAAGGGCCATCAAGTCCAACCCCCTGCAATGCAGGAACACACAATCAAAGCACTCCTATCAGATGGACATCCAGCCTCTCTTTAAAAACCTCCACAGGAGGAGACTCCACCGCTCTGAAGTAGTGTGTTCCACTGTCTAACATCCCTCACTGTCAGGAAGTTTTTTCCTGATGTTCAGGTGGAATCTCCTTTCCTTTACCTTGAACCCATGACTCCTGGTCCTAGCCTTTGGAGCAGCAGAAAACAG
Organism: Sphaerodactylus townsendi; assembly: GCF_021028975.2. NCBI lineage: Eukaryota > Metazoa > Chordata > Lepidosauria > Squamata > Sphaerodactylidae > Sphaerodactylus > Sphaerodactylus townsendi. The sequence continues at coordinate 16,413,903 of NC_059441.1, read as the reverse complement.
GTTTGCTCCCTCACCAACATGGTGATAATACTGAATGTAAAGTGTTTAAACACGGAAGGCTCTTTGTCAGAGGTCTCCAACAACGTATCCGTGGGTGTCCTGGTGCCTGCTGACACCTTTTCCGGTGCCCAGGTCATGTTTTCAGAAAGTAGGTGTGGTCTTATGGGTCTCTTGCCCAGAAGGGCCCCTGACTGGACACCAGAGTTCAGCGCACAAACTTTGCTAGGGTGGTGTCAACCGCTTCCCTCCCAACCGAAGGCTGGATAGTTAGCGGTCTGCTCCAGCAATTTTTGTCTTGATGATTTACTGATGCTGTGGGATGAACTACGATGGGAAATAATGTCAGCTTCACTCCTTCCTGTCTCCTGCAGCGTGCATAAAACTGGCCAATTTGGAAGACAGCTTACTTAACTCCCTTTTTTCGGCATGTGCAAATGGTTGGGTTGAAACGGGCTCCTGGGGCAGTTGGTGACCTCTGCAGTGGTCCTGTCTATTTATATATGCTCATTTGCCTGCATCACCCAAGCTAGCCTGATTGCATCAGATCTCATAAGAGCATAAGAACAAGCCAGCTGGATCTGACCAGAGTCCATCTAGTCCAGCTCTCTGCTACTCGCAGTGGCCCACCAGATGCCTTTGGGAGCTCACATGCAGAGTGTGAAAGCAATGGCCTTCTGCTGCTGCTGCCGCTCCCGAGCACCTGGTCTGCTAAGGCATAAGTGTCAAACTCGTGGCCCTCCTAATGTTATGGACTACAGTTCCCATCATCCCCTGCCAGCATCATGGTGGCAGAGGGTGCTGGGAACTGTAGTCCATAACATCTGGAGGGCCGCGAGTTTGACACCTGTGTGCTAAGGCATTCGCAATCTCAGATCAAGGAGGATCAAGATGGGTAGCCATAGATCGACTTCTCCTCCATCAATCTGTCCAAGCCCCTTTTAAAGCTACTCAGATTAGTCGCCATCACCACCTCCTGTGGCAGCATATTCCAAACACCAATCATGTGTTGCGTGAAGGAACGTTTCCTTTTATTAGTCCTAATTCCTCCCCCCAGGATTTTCAATGTCTGCCCCCTGATTTTAGAAGCTAAGCAAGGTCAGCCCTGGTTAGTACTTGGATGGGAGACCACCAAGATAATCCGGGGTTGGGGGCAGAGACAGGCAACCTTCCTATGTCTCTGGCCTTGAAAACCATACTGGCTTGCCATAAATTGACTGGCACTTCACACGCACACAGGTGGGCTGCAGGTGCTGTTGAGAGGTTTTACACCATGCCTGCAAATTGTCTTGAGCCCCATATTTTGGGGGGTGAGAGCAAGGGAGATGGACTACAAATATTTACACAAGCAAAGTCAAGTAGTAACTAGATCCGTGGTGGCGAACCTACGGCACTCCAGATGTTCATGGACTACAATTCCCATCAGCCCCTGCCAGCAATTGGCCAATTGGCCTTGCTGGCAGGGGCTGATAAGGTATGGTATCTGGAAGAACCTGATTAAGCCACCAATGAACTAGTCGCTCCCGCCCATCTGGGGCTGCTACCAAAAACAGAACCTTTCTGAGCCAGCGTGGCGTAGTGGTTAAGAGCAGGGGCACTCTAATCTGGAGAACTGGGTTTGATTCCCCGCTCTGCCACTTGAGCTGTGGAGGCTTATCTGGTGAACCAGATTAGCTTGTGCGCTCCAACACATGCCAGCTGGGTGACCTTGGGCTAGTTACAATTCTTCAGAACACTCTCAGCCCTACCCACCTCACAGGGTGTTTGTTCTGGCGGGGAGGGAAGGGAAAGGAGATTGTAAGCCCTTTTGAGTCTCCTTACAGGAGAGAAAGGGGGGGGATATAAATCCAAAAGCTGCTCTCCACAGGCCTTGGGAATTGTCCGATCAGACCATTGTACCAACTATTTGTACATTTTGTGCAATCCCAAACAATGCAGAGCGTACACTTTGGCTCGTTTTAACGCTCTGCCTAACGCTATGACTCTTGGCAGGTATAATAACACTCCATATGAGAACATGTTATGCCAATGTAATATGGGCGTTGTTGAGACCATTCAACATGTACTATTGGAATGTCCAATGTACATCTGTCCATTGATAGAGAGCTCAAACGATGTCAGGCTACCATCTACTATGAATTTTCTACTCAACGGTTCCTGTGATCTCGTATGTGAGAATGTTGCGAGTTTTTTGAGGAACTATTTGGTCAGGCGCAATCATTGCTTACATAGTAGTAACAGCTAGAATTATTTTATGTGTGCGTGAATGTTGTGAAGATGTTCAACAACGTTGTTTTTAATGTATTTTAATATTTTTAATGTCTCCAAAGTTAGTGGATAAATGTCTCCCTTTTTACTAACTCTGTAATTTATAATGCCAATAAAGGCTTTGGAATTGGAATTGGATTGTAAGCCCTTTTGAGTCTCCTTACAGGAGAGAAAGGGGGGGATATAAATCCAAACTCTTCGTCTTCCTCCTCCTCCTCCTCCTCTCCGATCCTGGCCCTCTGGCAGCGTGTCGAACACCGCTATGTAAAACTTCCCTGGCTTTTATTTTTGCTCACATTATTAAGTCATGCTTAGAAGTCTATCGTTTCGAAGAGCAAATTTATATATTTAAGAACTGGCACCCAAAACACTTCTAAATCCCAATTAAAAGGCAGACTAATGGAAAAAAGTCCACCTGCTTCCGCTGGAAGGTGAGTAAGGCGACACCAGCCCCATTGTAAAAGCATCATTACTCATGCGTCGGCTGCCTCTACTACAAGAAGCAGATAGCAAAGTTTGTAGCCTAGAGAGCGGATGTCTGGAGGCAGGGCTTTTTTTCTCTTCCTGGTTGCTGGAGCCCCTCCTGGGGGAAAAGAAGCAAGGGCGAGGCTGGGGGGGGATGGACTCGTTCAGGAATCCCTGCCAAGCGACTGACACCACACTACAAGTGACAGGCACTGAGTCGCCGTGGTACGCTATGTATGCACTCAACGAGAGTCATCGGTGTGTGTCATTGTCTGGGCCGGAGTCTCGTTTGGGTGGCATTGCCACATGGATGCTGGCACTAGCAGGTTCTTTCTATTGTTACACAGCCCCGACACAAGCTCTCAACGGGATCCTCAAAAGGAAGGCAATTCAAGAAACGCTGGCCAACCACCAAGATATGAAGAAGAAGGTTAGGTTAGGTTAGAAGAAGAAGAAGAAGAAGAAGAAGAAGAAGAAGAAGAAGAAGCACAAGAAGGAGAAGAAGAAGGACAAGAACAAGGAGGAGGAGGGAGGAGGAGGAGGAGGAGGAGGAGGAGGAGGGAGGGAGAAGTTTGGATTTATATCCCAGCTTTTTTCTCTCCTGTAGGAGACGCTCAAAGGGGCTGGACAATCTCCTTGGCCTCCCTTCCCTCTCCCACAACAGACACCCTGTGAGGCAGTAGTGGGTGGGAGCTGGAGAGAGCTCAGAAGAAGAACTGTGACTCAGCCCAAGGTCACCCAGCTGGGCGTGTATTGGAGTGCACAGACTAATCTGAATTCCCCAGATATGCCTCCCACAGCTCAAGGCTGACAGAGGCCGAGCTGGGGAATCCAAACCTGGTTCCTCCAGATTAGAGATGCACCTGCTCTTCCAAATCCACTACAGCCACTGCTGCTTTTTTTCTATGGAGTGAGACCTCTTTGGTATATCGGCGATGGCAGAAGAGTTTGGATTTATACCCCGTGGTCCTGTGGTAAGGGAGACTCCAAGGGAGCTTATACCAGTGATGATTGCCAGACCTTTAGCACTCCAGATGTTATGTGGACCACAATTCCCATCAGCTCCTTTCTAGCATGGCCCAGGCTTATATATATTTCCTTTCCCTTCCTCTCTCCCACAACAGACTCCTTGTGAGGCAAGGTGGGGCTGAGAAGAGGTATGGAAAAGAATCCGTGGCAAAGATATCCCCAGATCAGGCGTCATGCTGGAAAAGAGCAGGGAAACAAATCCAGTTCTCCAGATAAGTCTGCCACTCATGTGTGTGGAGGAGTGGGGAATCAAACCCTGTTATCCGGATTAGAGTCCACCGCTCTTAACCACTACATCACGGTGGCTCTTGTTTGGGTTTGGAAGTCAGTATTGTCCTCCCTGGCTGGCAGTAGAATCATTAGAATCATAGAGTTGGAAAAAGACCCCAAAAGGGCCATCAGGTAGCCCAACCCTCTGCAATGCAGGAACACTGAGTGAATTAAAAGCACTCCCGACAGATGGCCCTCCCAGCCTCTCACCCTGGAAAACCTGCAAAGAAGGAGACTCCACCACACTCCAAGGTAGTGAATTCCACTGTCGATCAGCCCTTACTGTCAGGAAGTTTTTCCTGATGTTTAGGTGGAATCTCTTTTCCTTTCCCTTAAACCCATTACTCCTGGTCCTAATCTCTAGAGCAGCAGAAAACAAGCTTGCTCCCTCACCAACATGACGTCCCTTCAAATATCTAAACATGGCTATCAGGTCACCTCTTAACCGTCTCTTCACCAAACTAAACTTGAGCATAGGCAGAGGCCAATGGAAATCCTGTTGGAGGGACAAGAGGAAGAAAATCTCATGGTCTTGTAAAGCCCATGCCTTCTATACATGCCCTATCTTAGGAACCCTTTAATGACAGCAACTTACACAATGCACTGCAGTTTATGCCCACACCACACTAAACACACTGGATCTTATGGTTGCTGAGGGTTTTCCGGGCTGTGTGGCTGTGGTCTGGTAGATCTTGTTCCTAACGTTTTGCCTGCATCTGGGGCTGGCATCTTCAGAGGTGTATCACAGAAGGGAGTCTGTTGCACACTGTGTCCAGTCTGTGATAAACCTCTGAAGATGCAGGCAAAATGTTAGGAACAAGCTCTACCAGACCTGACCAACTTTCTAGATACTGGACAAAATGTTAGGAACAAGATCTACCAGACCATGGCCACACAGCCCGGAAAACCCACAACCAGTCAAATCAGTCCGTGAAAGCCTTCGACAATACATTAAACACTGGATCTTATCTGATTTTGGAAGCTAACCTGTGTTTGGGCCTGATGACCTACCCACTGTGTGTGTGAACATCTGTAACTCTAAGGTAGAGCAGGTAATACAACAAATGCAACTTAGAAACACCCAAGGAGCGGCGGGAAGAAGCTGATCTCAGACCCATATTTACAACCCCGATGAAGGAAAATAAATTGCTGCGTTCAATTATTTCACGACGATAACACAACTATAAAACTAAAAAGGTGAAGCCCTAATATCGAGAATTTCCTTTTGCCAAAGCTAAAACTGAAAACAGTGTGATATGCATGGGTTTAAAAATCTCAAAACGAACTCTTGTTTTTCCAGACTCGTCTAGGGTTTTTAAAAAACATCTGCCTGATATGGTAATAACAGGTCCTGGGGCCATATGTTCAAATGCATTAGAAGACTTGATGACTTTGTTCTAGTTTCTTACGGCTAGCAGCCTTTGGAGCCGAAGGAGATAAAGCTGTTTCCGAACCAAGCCTCAAAAGTTGCGGTGCACAAATATGCTGTTTGAACATGCAAGGGCCTTTCCGCACGACACGACAAAAGCGCGAGATAAAAAGGGGGCGCCTGCTTGCTTAAACAGCTCTCCCCGTTCTCCGTGCTGCCTCGTGCCTAGAACTTCTCCTCTGAACGGATCCACGGGGTCACTTCTCAACTCTCTTCAAGTTCCTGCACAAAGCTCCTTCCACATGAAGCTTTTGCTTTAGAGACAAATAGTGTGCAAAACCAGAGATCTCAGACTGAAGAAGAGAAGCAGAGGCGTAGCTCCAAGGGGAAGAGGGGTCTGCGATGCCTGCACTGGTGCGAGCCTGTGAAGTGGTGTGACGAGGGCATTCTGGGGCGTGATAGGGGTGTTCCGGGGTGGGATGGGGGCTTTCCAGGGCAGGACGAGTGCAGAGGCAGAGGTGGGATCCAGCAGGTTCTCACAGGTTCCTGAGAGTAGGTTACTAATTATTTGTGTGTGCTGAGAGGGGATTACTAATTGGTGATTTTGCCACGTAATTTTTGCCGTAGTTATGCCCCTCCTCTCAGCAGTAGCGTGCAGAACTTGAAGCAGTCTAGCAGGAGGTGCACCCGCGTGCGTGGCAGCCTGCGCCTGCGTGCATTCGTTTACCGCCCAAGGACCGGAGCAGTGGCTGCGTCCTTGCCCCGCCCCGCCAGGAATGCCCCGCCCCTGGAATGCCCTGCCCAGCCCCATTGGCGCTATGCCACAGTTTGAATCCCACCACCATGGGGACCTGTTACTAAAATTTTTGGATCCCACCACTGTGCGGAGGACGCATTGGTGCACCCGGCGCTTTCCCCCCTTGCTACGCCTCTGAAGAGAAGAGTTTGGATTTATACCCCGCTTTTCTCAACAGTAAGGAGACTCAAGGCGGCTTACCAACTCCTTCCCTTCCTCTCCCAGCAACAGACACCTCACGAGGCAGGTGGGGCTGAGAGAGGTCTGAGAGAACTGTGACTAGCCCAAGGTTATCCAGTAGACTTCTTGTTTGAGAAGGAGTAGGGAAACAAACCCGGTTCATCAGATTAGAGCCTGCCGCTGATGTGGAGGAGTGGGGGATCAAACCTGGTTCTCCAGATTAGAGTCCACCTGCTTTTGACCACTACACCGCACTGTCTCCCACAATGTGGTAATTTAGCTGCCAAAAAGCAACTGTAGGGATATGAATCAGGACCATGGGCCTAGGAAAGTGCTGTCGTCCCGTTACAGTTTCCCCCACTGAAATGTCCTCTGTGCACTACTTCAGACTCTGGTGTATGTGTGTATAGTGGGGAAGACATGTATGGATACATACGCATCTTCCTCCCCCCTTGCATGCCACCCTCTCCCTATCTCCCCTCCTCCCCTCACTTCCCTTCCCTTGCATGACACTCCTTCCTCCCGCTCCCCTCCCTCCACTAGGGTGGGTGGGCCATGTCTAGATGCTGGGCCCCGCCCCCCTCCTCCCCCCTGCACCACCCACCAGCCCTCTCTCCCCTCCTCCTCCTCACTTCCCTTGATTGACACTCCTTCCTTCCACTCCCCTCCCTCCACTAGGGGGGGTGGGCCATGTCTAGATGCCGGGCCCCTCCCCCTTCCTCCCCCCTTGCATGCCACCCTCTCCCTATCTCCCCTCCTCCCTCACTTCCCTTCCCTTGCATGTAACTCCTCCCCCTCGCTCCCCTTATCTGTTATTTCCTTCACACAGAATCATACTGTCGGTTCGTCGAGATAAACGTTGTCATCACAGACCAGCAGCCCCTGCAAGCTCAAAATGATGGGGGACCCCTGATTTAGGTCCCGTAAATGATGGGGGACCCCTGATTTAGGTCCCGTAAACTCTCCCTCCTGGAGGCCCTCTAAGCAAGCAGTGATTGTCCAAGGTCACGATCTGGTCTCTTGCTTCATACATTACAGGAGATGTCCTAACATTTTAAGCCTGAAGGGGGGGAAAATAGCCTGATTGCCAATAGACGGCGTGGGCATTGTGAAAGAAAGCTGTCCTGCCCCAGGCGTCCCCCAGAACCTCTGCAGACAAAGAGCTCTGATGACTGCCTTTGATAATCTTCACCTGGGTGGGCAGTCTGGGCGTTCTTGCAGGGCGCTGCTTTTAGCACAGGCTGCTTGAGACATGCATGGTTGCAACGATCCCTCTAACACGGGCACTAGCGCAGCATCCGTTGGTCCAAGCTCTGCTCCGTGACAGGTCCCTTCACTGGCCAGATGGCTTCCTGCGCCCACGTCTCCATCTAATTCCCTGTTTTTCCCTTCGCAAATTGCTGATGTTTATCGACATGGCGACTCACCTGTCAGCTGCATGCGAGGCAGATGTTTCCAGCAGTGAGAGAAAAATGCCGAATAAATATAGTTTTGTCAGGGAATGAGATCTCACTAGCCCTGTTTGTAAGCCCTGAGTTTTGGAATCCTTTTTGGCAGAGAGAAAGGCTGGTAATCAAATGCCACTTTTCTGGTGTTCGACTGTTACAAAGAGAGCGTGAACCGTAGTGGTTAAGAGCAGGTGCATTCTAATCTGGAGGAACCGGGTTTGATTCCCCGCTCTGCCGCCTGAGCTTTGGAGGCTATCTGGGAAATTCAGATTAGCCTGTGCACTCCCACACATGCCAGCTGGGTGACCTTGGGCTAGTCACAGCAGATCTCTCAGCCCACATACCTCACAGGGTGTTTGTTGTGAGGAGGGAAGGGCAAGGAGATTGTAAGCCCCTTTGAGTCTCCTACAGGAGAGAAAGGGGGGATATAAATCCAAACTCCTCCTCCTCCTCCTCCTCCTCCTCCTCTTCTTCTTCTTCTTCTTCATCATCGTCGTCATCATCATCATCATCATGGCAATCACCTGATTTCTGTCGGACTAGTATATAAAATTAAGGAATCCAGGAAACATATTTAATGGATGTTTTTAGGGAGCTCCTTTATGTCCCTGGGTTGTTTATTGGCTTATTTTTATGCTGATAATTTGTGATGTTTGTTTATGATTTTTATGGCATAGTTTTTACTGTCTCTAGCAGAACTCTGGAGCAGTGGCGTGCCAATCCCCTAAACAAAGAAATAAACATCCATAGATAATATTGCTATCATCTGGTTTCTGGTACACCCACTAAAATTATTCTCAGGTAAAGTTAATGTAAGTTTTTTTTCTTTGTTCATACCTTGTGAAATCTAGAAGAAGAAGAGCTGGATTTATATCCCCCTTTCTCTCCTGTAGGAGACTCAAAGGGGCTTACAATCTCCTTGCCCTTCCCCCCTCACAACCAACACCCTGTGAGGTAGGCAGGGCTGAGAGAGCTCCATAGAACTGTGACTATCCCTAGGTCACCCAGCTGGCATGTGTGGGAGTGTTCAGGCTAATCTGAATTCCACAGATAGGCCCCCACAGCTCAAGCGGCAGAGCGGGGAATCAAACCCGGTTCCTCCAGATTAGAGTGCACCTGCTGTTAACCACTAGGCCTCTGCTGCTACCAGCATCTACTTGGCATCCGAGATGCATTTTATCAACTATTGATCGTTGTATGTTCAACCGAATGGGTTTCATTTTGGCTACTTTTCCCCCCAGCATGCCAGGAATGCAATCTATGCCACATCCTGTGCCAGGGGTCCTCAATTCAGTGCCCACTAAGTGTTCTTAGAAAGCAGATGGGCATGGATGGATTACTGCAATTTGTTCTAAGTTGGGCAGCCCTTGTAGACAACCCAAAAACTGCAGCTGGTCCGGAACACGGCAGCCCAACTGTTGACTGGGCAAGCCAATCAGAGAATACAATTTGAAACAGCTGCGCTGGTTGCCCTTTTAGTCTCCAAGACCCAATCAGAGGGCTGTTTGTGACCTCTGAAGACCTTCATGGCCGGAGGCCCACATACGTTCCTGTACACCAGCTACAGTTTTCAGGCTGCCCTCTGCTGGTGGTTCCCGGTATTAATCAGAACCTGAGATTCTTTTAGTGGGATTGCCATAGTGCAGGGGTCTGCAACCTGCGGCTCTCCAGATGTTCATGGACTGCAATTCCCATCAGCCCCTGCCAGCATGGCCAATTGGCCATGCTGGCAAAGACTGATGGGATTTGTAGTCCCATGGTTTATCTGGAAGCCGCAGGTCTGGGCTTCACTATAGTGGAACTCTGGCTCTGTGGCATGGGCTCTCTCAAGGTTCCCCCTTGCTTGAGCAGCAGTGGCGTAGGAGGTTAAGAGCTCATGTATCTAATCTGGAGGAGCCGGGTTTGATTCCCAGCTCTGCTGCCTGAGCTGTGGAGGCTTATCTGGGGGATTCAGATTAGCCTGTGCACTCCCACACACGCCAGCTGGGTGACCTTGGGCTAGTCACAGCTTCTCGGAGCTCTCTCAGCCCCATCTACCTCACAGGGTGTTTGTTGTGAGGGGGGAAGGGCAAGGAGATTGTAAGCCCCTTTGAGTCTCCTGCAGGAGAGAAAGGGGGGATATAAATCCAAACTCCTCCTCCTCCTCCTCCTCCTCCTCGTGGTCTTCTTCTTCTTCTTCTTCTTCTTCTTCTTCTTCTTCTTCTTCTTCTTCTTCTTCTTCTTCTTCTTCTTCTTCTTCTTCTTCTTCTTCTTCTTCTTCTTCTTCTTCTTCTTCTTCTTCTTCTTCTTCCTCTTCCTCTTCCTCTTCCTCTTCTTCCTCTTCTTGCTTGATATCCTCAGGAGATACAGCAAATCATGTTTTATAGTCTGTGAATAGCAGACATCTTTTGGGAAGGGAAGTATCTGAGGTTTGTTATTTCACTTTTGGGCTTAACGTGTAATGTTTTAATTACTCCTGCAAGGTGCCTGGAACCAAGAGGAAAGGGCAGATGAAATATTTTAAACGAATCAAGCATTTGAAGCATTTCTTAGAAGGTGGTCTTTAACAGTCCAGGTTACTGACGCCAGCCCCTCGATGCCAATTTCCCTTCCCAAATTCGTTTAGTATCCTGGAACATTGCGGGTTGGAACAACAAAGTTGCAAGACCTGAGTTTAGGGAAATGTTAACGGGCTATGATGTTATCTTGCTGCAGGAGACTTGGTCTGCATCTCAGATCTTTCTCCCGGTTTTATCATATTGTGTCCCAGCCTTTAAGCAAATTTAAAAGGAAGAGGGCCCAAGCAGGAGTTTATCAATACTAATTAACTCTAACTTTGATGTCCATGTGAAGGTTCTCCCAGCAGCTTCCAAATTTGCACAATCTGTTCTGTTAACTAATGAACATTTTAACACAATTTTAACAAATGTATATTTACCTCCACTTACAGATAATTTCGGAGTTATCCAACCAATGGCATGATTTTTGTGGTAACTATTTTGAAGAGTTACTGGTGAAAATTCCCTCAGCTGACTTCATAGTAGCTGGTGATTTTAATGCCAGACTGGAAATGAACAGGCCCTATATGATGCTGTTGGGGTTGACCCAGAGTTCTTACCAGAGGGGCTGCTGTCTATCTAGAATATCTAAAGAACAAGACAATTAATGTAGCTGGAGTTTATTTGTTTAAATTTTGTATCAGTTTCTAATCTGACTATTTTAAATGGCTTGACCAATTTTAACGGATCAAGGTGAATTTACATATCTCAAAAGAGGGTGCAGTGCTCCTGACAAGGTCTAGTATCCTCTAAGATCAGGAAACATGTTAAAGAATTTCAGATTGGTTTTAATCATATGGCGATCATCTACCACTAACTATCACCATATCAATAAACCACTCCTTTTCTGAGGCTAAAACCAGCTAGCCCGTTACAAATTGTTAGAATGAGTTGGCCTAAAATAATACTGGGAAGTCAGCACCATACTCTATTCCCATAAGCTCATGACTAAAGATCACTCACTCTTCAAACTATTAATCCTGTTTGTGTTTTCGCACATTTGAAGAGCTAGCAGAGATTATTGCCACTACTACGATGCACCAGTCATGTGGAAAAGAACCAAATCAAGTCGACATGACCTAGTACTAAATGATGAATACTATATAAACAAGGGACTCTTCACGGAGACATATGCAATCTTTAGAGATACCTCCTGTAGTAACACCTTGGGTACATATTTCTCCCTAAAGAACCAACTTCATAGTATTCTCAAAGACCGTAGAATTGATACTACTAAATGATCACTGGGAGCAACTTGTACAGGCAATAAACTGTAACGACTCAAGGAAGTTTTGGTCCCTTGTATTCAATGACTCAGGTTCACTTAGTTTCCACGCAGCTTGTATACCCAGTCATATCTGGCAGAAATACTTCCTTGATGTTTTTTAATGAGACCCTTCATTTTCCTAATTTGCATGTTTCTGCCTACATAAGCGACAGTCCAGTGGCCTGTCTGTGCAGAAGTGCGTGAAATTGTGCTTAAAATTAAGGACCACAAGGCTCTCAGGACCCGGCGGGTTTCCCCAGAGTTATTCAGAACTTTGTTGACTGGTGGTCCCGGTACTAGCAGCTCTTTTACATCCGTTAATCAAACAGCTCTTGTACCATCAGATTGGACCATGTGATTATAATTCCTGTCTTCCAAAGGGAGATTTTTTGCTCCCTTCAATTACCGAATCCGATTAGTTTAATTGTCCATCACTGGCGAGTATATGCAAAATACTTGCACAATAAACTCTCTTCATGGATTACAGAAAACAAAATCATTGGCCCAGAACAAATAGGATTTCAACATGGGAAATCTACTTTAGATCATTGTTTGATCCTTAGGACTCTCGTCACAAAATACACCAGTGACCAAATCATCCCCTGTTTGTGGCCTTTTTGGACTTAAAGGGGCATTTGACTCTGTCTCCAGAGATCTACTGTGGAAAACTTGTTAATCTAGGAATTGACAGAAGGCTACTTACACTAGTAATGGCCTTACATCATGAAACACTACCTGTCAAGTCAAATGCTCTCCTGATGGTATACTTAGTCCTTATATACCAATTAACAGGGTGTCAAACAGAGGGTGTGTTTTGGCCCCAACCCTATTTAATCTTTTTTAAGTGATCTGGCTTCGCTTTTTGATGGAGGATTCCTCACTGCCCTGCTTTGAATCATATGACCATACCTTTACTTTTGTATGCTGATGGCCTATTATTACTCTCCACGTACAAAGCTGGCTTGAAGCGGCTTACTGGCAGCTGTGTTGAATATTGTAGTCATAATAACCTGGCCTTAATTTTGCAAAGTCAAAATAATGGTTTTGCTTGTTCTTGGAGACCATTTAGTTGGCCAATAAATAATGAACAGCTTGAACAGGTCAAACATGTTTAAATATCTGGGTCTCCATTTTAATTATAACTCCTCTTGGGTTACCCAAAAGGAAATTGGCCGATGAATCAAGCAAACTTAGTTGCAAGGCCATTAGCAGCTATTTTACAAGGTCATGAATTTGTACCTGCAGCCATTAAGGCATTTAATGCTAAAATCACCATGCAATTACTATCACGGAATCCACTGTGGATACAAGCATGGAGCTGCTGATATGGAAAGAGTTCAGTCATGCTTTCTCTATAGTATACTACATTACCTCACTCCAGTCCCATATGCTGCGGTCTGTTTGGAGGTGGGCCAACATCTCTCCATACAAGAGCATGGTGCATGACCTTCCAATTCTGAGATCACGATTGTTGCTTTAACAACTGTCACAAAAGTTTTACCTACCAGGCTCTTTCTTTCATAGCCAAAACCGAGTGGTGGTCGCTTTGTTGAGAAAATCCACAATGGAGTCTATCCTTGGATGCATTGGTTTTAATGAATGCCAATGAGCTAAAGCTGACTATCAAAGAGGTGTATGATCTAAGTATAGTCACCTGATGCAGCAGGCTAATAAATGCTGCTCTCCCTTGCACTTGGGTATACCATTAAAACCCTATACCATGGCCAAGTATTTCCATTTGGTCTTAGAACCCAAGTGCGGCAGAGCCCTGACCCTTGCCAGGTGCAATATTCTCCCTTCAGCTACCACTCAGGGCAGAATACAGAAAGTGCCTTTTAATGAAAGATTTTGTCCCTGCAGTTCAGCTTACGAAGAATCAATCCAACCGCATTGATATTACGCACCACTTACGTTACACGAAGTTTAGCCAGGAATAAATATCTAAACCGTGGATTTAAAACCCCCATTGATAATATTAATATCAATTGTGGTAGCGATGTTGGATTGTGGTTCTGCAAGTGTATTGGAAGCGTTGGCTAACTTTTTGTGCTCTGTCATCCCGTAGCGGTTATGGTACTGGAGATTGTATCATTACACTGAGGTCGCCATTTTTCTGGTATATTGCTGCTGTTTTAATTATGCCATTAAAGGTTTATATATATATAACAGTCCAGGTTGCAAAATATTATGCACTCTTATGTAAGGCCCCGACAACTCATTGTAGCCTCAATGAATTAATTTGATGGTAATTTATTTTATATGGTTAGGTTTTGTTCTGTTTTTAACTGATGGAAAGCCGTAAATAAATTATCTATCTAGCTAAATCCATAAACTTGAAGCATTTCTCAGAAAGTTGGTCTCTGAAAGGATTCGTTTTTTTTTTTAAGTGGGCAAGCCAGTAAACAGGAGGAAAATCCCTGCTGATGGATGCTTACCATGATGTAAACAAATTTTTAAACCAGTTGTGGTAATTTTTGTTCTGATATCACGAGGAGGTAAAATTATCCACCAAAGGAACTATCCCTGCTTTTCCTTTGGGTGATCTAGCTTTGCACTAGAAGAACCATAGATCTAGAAAATTAAATGCTGTTATTTGTTGCAAGGGAGTAAAAAGAAAGAAAGAATTTATTGTACCACTTAAAAACGTGGCAGGATTCTTCCAGCCTCTTATGACCTACTTCTGTTACCGGGTATCAAGGCTGGTACTTAAAAGAAAGCAAAAATAATAATAAAAAAAGAAATCCATATATTTCTGCTTGCTGTTATCTGTCTTGGCACAGGGTGTTTTCCTTTCTGGAACAAACATTTATTATGTAATCGATTGGAAGGCCGTGACACAGAGACCATTTTAATCCTCTTTACTTATTTATGGAATTTCCAAACCACCATTTTTTTCTTGCCAAATGTGCAACTTAAAAGAAACAATTCATATTTAAAACACAACTAAAAATGCTGCTGTAGAAGTCAAGCCATAAAACACAACGGATAAAATATCACTGTAGAACCGAACAGTGTGCTGAGAGCAACTGTGTGGATTATTCATTTGTGTGGATATCTTTACCCCATTTTTCTCTCCAAAAACGGCTTGTGACAACTTTCCTACATGCCCCCCGGTCTCACAACCACCACCCTGTAAAGCAAGCCAGGCTGACAGACGTGCCCGAGCAAGTTTTCATGGTGGACTCTGATGTTGTAAGCTGCTTTGTATTCCGACAGGAGAGAAAAGCAGGGTATAAGTATTGAAATAAATAAAGCTCACGTCTGCTGCAAACTACTTTGGAGGCCTTAAGGAAGCTACTCCTTCTTTGTCCTGGCCATACAGAGATAATAATATCTTTTAGAGTTTGGAGAACATAGAGAACTAGCCTGCTGGATCAGACCAGAGTCCATCTAGTCCAGCTCTCTGCTACTCGCAGTGGCCCACCAGGTGCCTTTGGGAGCTCACATGCAGGAGGTGAAAGCAATGGCCTTCTGCTGCTGCTGCTCCTGAGCACCTGGTCTGCTAAGGCATTTGCAATCTGAGATCAAGGAGGATCAAGATTGGTAGCCACAGATTGACTTCTCCTCCATAAATCTGTCCAAGCCCTTTTTAAAGCTATCCAGGTTAGTGGCCATCACCACCTCCTGTGGCAACATCTTCCAAACACCAATCACACGTTGCGTGAAGAAGTGTTTCCTTTTATTAGTCCCAATTCTTCCCCCCAGCATTTTCAATGTATGCCCCCTGGTTCTAGTATTGTGAGAAAGAGAGAAAAATTTCTCTCTGTCAACATTTTCTACCCCATGCGTAATTTTATAGACTTCAATCATATCCCCCCTCAGCCGTCTCCTCTCCAAACTAAAATTGGCAGCTGCAGCACCTCTCCTCATAAGGAAGGTGCTCCAATCCAAAGGGTAGCAAAGATTGTAGTGCTTTGCATATGCAAAATACTTTGAACACTGAAGGTGCTATACAAATGCTAAGCATTATTACCTAACAGTGGACTGGGAACGGTGATTTTAGCATGAGTGAAGGCATTCCAATACAGGCTGCATTTCTTCAGTAGATACCCCTTTCTCTCTAGATTTTACAGCTAGATTCCACGATGCTTCGATCTCTGAGAATCTGCATTGTATTTAACAGAAGGCCTCAGATGCTGAGAGATTAAAAAGAGAGTCAATGGGTAACCCAAGAGATATAATTTCCCCCCCTCAAGCTCACCAGATAAGATTCCGCGGCTCACGGATGAGCGGGGAATCAAACCCGGTTCTCCAGATTAGATCCACCATGCTTAACCACTATCCCGTGTTGCATCTGGAGGGCCACTGCCAGTCTGAACAGACAATTCTGACCACGATGGACTTATACTCTGATTTAGTATAGACAGTTTCATTCATGTGTTTCTACACAGAGGTGGATTTTTTTTTAAAAGCCCTATATTGTTTGGAGAAGAGACATATGGACCTCAAGTGATTATGTCCAAAGGTCTCCCCCCCTTTTGTAGTATTTTTTAGTAGCAGTGAGCAAGCACAAGCGTGTTAAAAAACCTGGTGCTGATACCGATGATATCCTCACTTTGGAGTCGATGATTATGGCCTTGTGAACACAAGGGAGCTCATATTCCAGACCTGTCTTCAGAAGGGTGAATTTATCCACCGTCGGAGCCTCCCATCTGGTTCCTCTGTGAGCCATCTGGTGACCGGGGAAGGAAGTACTGAAGCATCGCAGCATGCGCCAGGACTGTCTCGGCTCCCAGCCCGAGTTTCACAGGAACAGCTGCCTCCTCGCCCGAACGTTCTCCGAAGCACAAAGCTTCCCAGCTCATCCATTCGCTGCTCACGAACAAAGCCAGCTAACCAACAGAAGTGTAAAAACAACGGCGGACCGACCAGTCAGTTTGAAGCCTCCAAAGTACAAGGGAGCAGAAGCGACTGCGCTCGAGACTCTTGCAGCCAATTTGGTGACGAATTTAAACCGAGCGTCGAGTGTTATGCATGGCTGGGGTTGGGGACCTGCAGCCAGTGTTTCACCTGGCCCGCCAGGTACACCTTTGCATAGCCCAGAGGTCTGCAACCCGCAGCTCTCCAGATGTTTGTGGACTACAATTCCCATCAGCCCCTGCCAGCATGGCCAATTGGTCATGCTGGCAGGGGCTGATGAGTATCAGTCCACGCAGAACTACGAACCCCTGGCATAGCCAAAGGGACTTCTTTCTTCTGAGAGTCAAGAACTTCCATCTCGGTGACAAGAAGAAGAAGACGAGTTTGGATTTATATCCCCCCTTTCTCTCCTGCAGGAGACTCAAAGGGGCTTACAATCTCCTTGCCCTTCCCCCTCACAACAAACACCCTGTGGTGGGGTGGGAGCTGAGAAACTCAAGAAGCTGAGAACTGGCCCCAGTCCTTGGCCGGCGTGTGGGGGAGCGTACAGGCTAATCTGAATTCCCCAGATAAGCCTCCACAGCTCAGGTGGCAGAGCTGGGAATCCCTCTTCCTCAGGTGGATCTCACTGCCTCGGGTGGATCTCACTGCCTTCTCTCGTGATGTTCAAATCAAGGGGAGAGGCCAGTCTGGTTGGTTCTCTTGCCTATAAACCGGGTCTAAACTGCAGTTTACAATCCTGGCTTGCAGGCAAGGGGCCCAGCCACAGACTCATCATTTTAGAAGAAGAAGAGAAGAGAGTTTGGATTTATATCCCCCCTTTCTCTCCTGCAGGAGACTCAAAGGGGCTTACAATCTCCTTGCCCTTCCCCCCTCACAACAAACACCCTGTGAGGTGGGTGGGGCTGAGAGCTCGAGCTGTGACTAGCCCAAGGTCACCCAGCTGGCGTGTGTGGGAGTGTACAGGCTAATCTGAATTCCCCAGATAAGCCTCCACAGCTCAGGTGGCAGAGCTGGGAATCAAACCCGGCTCCTCCTGATTAGATACACGAGCTCTTAACCTCCTACGCCACTGCTGCTCCCAAATTCAGGGTTGCAACAGACTGTGTTTAGTTCTGAGCTAGGAAATCTCCCGTTTCCCAGCTGCATGCAAAGGGAAGAAAGGAGGGAAAGGAGAAGATGGATGTCACCCTAAAGAGATTCCACCTAAACATCAGGAAAAACGTCCTGACAGTCAGGGCTGTTCGACAGTGGAATGCACTACCTCTGAGTGTGGTGGAGGTTTTTAAAGAGATGCTGGACGGCCATCTGTCAGGAGTGCTTTGATTGTGTGTTCCTGCATGGCAGGGGGTTGGACTTGATGGCCCTTCAGGTCTCTTCCAACTCTGTGATTCTATGTGGAAGAGCGGGGAATCATACATCCAGATTAGAGTCCACCACTCTTAACCATGACCCCACGTTGCCTCTCTTTGGGGATATTTTTGACGTGTTTGGGGATATTTGGGGGGGGATATTTTTGAAGAGCTATTCAAGACTGTGTGACTGAACGTGGCCATTCCTCCCCCACCCAAAAAAAATTAACAAGGGATTCTGCAATGGGAGAAGGAGACATAGGAGAAACCAACAGGGTAGTACAGATTTTCTGCTTTCTGTTTCTGTCATGGAAATAACTGAGGTAGGGCTGTTTCTTATAACAAAATGATGACGATGAAGAAGAAGAGTTTGGATTTTTGCCCCACCTTCCTCTCCTGTAAGGAGATTCATACAAGCTCCTTTCTCTTCCTCTCCCCACAACAGACACCTTGTGAGGCAGGTGGGGCTGAGAGAGCTCCGAGAGAACTGTGACTAGCCCAAGTCACCCAGCAGAGTCTGGGAGTGCTGAAGTACATCTGGTCCACCAGGGCCAAACTCGCCCACTCCAGGTGGAGGAGTGGGAATCAAACCGGTTCTCCAGATTGGACCCGCACCTGATCTTAACCACTACACCGCATGCTGGAGAAACCAGCGGGGTAGTACAGATTCACTGTTTTCTGTTTCTGTCATGGAGTACTTAGGAGTAATCTTATTTCAAGATGTTCCTGGGCAAGATGTCACCATAGATGGCTCAGGGGCATCCCTTAAGCTGCAAACAGGGCAGGAGAGCACCTAGAGTTCCTGGACAATGGGAATAAATTTTGCAGAGCTGCATGGCAGCTGTGAAAAAGGCAAACTCTATGCTGGGGATAATTAGGAAAGGAGTTGATAATAAAACTGCAAGGATTGTCATGCCCTTATATAAGGCCGTGGTGCGACCGCACTTGGAGTTCTGTGTTCAGTTCTGGTCGCCACATCTCAAAAAGGATATCGAAGAGATAGAAAAAGTGCAGAGAAGGGCAACGAGGATGATTGAGGGACTGGAGCACCTTCCTTATGAGGAGAGGCTGCAGGGTTTGGGACTCTTTAGTTTGGAGAGGAGACGGCTGAGGGGGGATATGATTGAAGTCTATAAAATTATGCATGGGGTAGAAAATGTTGACAGAGAGAGGCACTAGCTTTCTCACAATACTAGAACCAGGGGCATTCATTGAAAATGCTGGGGGGGATGAATTAAGGACTAATAAAGGAAACACTTCTTCACACATTGCATAATTGGTGTTTGGAATATGCTGCCACAGGAGGTGGTGATGGCCACTAACGTAGATAGCTTTAAAAGGGGCCCGGACAGATTTATGGAGAGAAGTCGATCTATGAAACCCCAATCTCGATCCCCTTTGATCTCAGATTGCAAATGCCTTAGCAGACCAGGTGCTTGGGAGCAGCAACAGCCGCAGAAGGCCATTGCTTTCACATCCTGCCTGTGAGCTCCCGAAGGCACCTGGTGGGCCACTGCGACCAGCAGAGTGCTGGACTAGATGGACTCTGGTCTGATCCAGCAGGCTAGTTCTTATGTTCTTATGTTCTTATGTTTTGCTATAATAAATGTCTCCTTCAATGAGGTCAATGAGAGAGGAGAATCATCCCAAGGTTATCGCAAGTTAAAAAGCAGAAACGAGATCTTGCATTGCCAAGATTCATTTGCCACAGGATTTATGGCTGTACTGAGAAACACGAAGGAAAGTTGAAACACGATCTTTGTGGTGGTTGTTTTAATGCAGATACTGTACATCAGGCACACACTGCCAAGGTACAAAAGCAACAAAAGTACACACCGCTTGCTGCAGATATTCCAGCTGCGGGTGGGGCTACGTCACGAGCCCCCTGCTGTCTATGCACGTCCGTGTACACAATTTTGAATGTCTGAACAGGCTTGCAAAGTCAGTGCCAGGAAGCTGTGTTTCAGCTTCTGGCTGACCATATTTGTCCTAAGCATGCCTCTCGCCCGTATGGGTTCGGCGATGCGCCATGAGAGGGCTACAGTCCCCCCCTCCGTAGAATGTTTATTACTGAGCACTCCATTTTAGAATCAGCGTAGCGGCTAAAATACACCAGGAAATCAATAAGAAGGGGATGGAAAGGAGGCCACTGAAATCGCACTGACTTAATAGGACCAGCTCCCTTGCTGAATTGCTGGGAGTTAAGCAGTGGGCGATGCAGGAGAGCACATAAGAGCAGACTGGAAACAAAGCGGAAAGCGACCGAACCCAGCGATCCTAATTGCCGGGCAGGAACTTGAGTTGGGAAGCAGCGTTCTGAAGGACTCACAACAAGCGAAACTGGGAAAATATTTTTTGCCAAACAAGCCAGCGACAGAACAAAATCTCCGACTACATTTTGAGCAAATGGTATGAATGGTGGCACTCGCTTTCGCACACCTCTCGCAGGTCCAGGACTTGGCTGTAGAGTGACTGTACAGCAGATCTAAGAAAACGCATCGCAAGGGAATACTCACCGTTTTATGTTGCAAGATCGGATCGATGTTACCTCCATATTGAAGGGCGTTTTAAGCGAAAGAGTGTTGCAGGCTGTACCAAAACCTACACCTGCCGGGGGTGATGAAACTGGACTGCCACTTTAGGAAATGTAAGAATTTGAAGATGCGAGGACTTCCCTTATTATCAAAGCCAGTCTCTTAAGCTACTACACTACACCAGTGAAGAAGAAGAAGAAAGAAGAAGAAGAAGAGAGAAAGAAGAAGAAGAAAGAGAGAAAGAAGAGGAAGAAAGAAGAAGAGAGAAGAAAGAAGAAAGAAAGGAGGAGGAGGGAGGGGCCAGCAGCAGCAGGGAGTAATGAAGTAGTAGTAGTTTGGATTTATATCCCCCTTTCTCTCCCTGCAGGGAGACTCAGAGGGGCTTACTGAAATCCTCCTTGCCCTTCCCCTCACCTCAGCAGGTGGGTGGGGCTGAGAGGAGACTCAGAAGAAGAACTGGCCAGTGACTAGCCCAAGGTCCACTTGGCTGGCGTGAATCCCCAGACTGAGCCTCCACAGCTCAGGCAGCTTAGGCCGGAGGAATCCAAACCGGTTCCTCAGATTAGATACGAGCTTTTAACCTCCTACGCCACAGCTGACACTTGAATTCAAAAGTCTTTGTTCATTGGCCAAACGGTAATCATACCTTCTGTGACATCACAGCAGCCTAACCTATGTTGGCTAGAGACAAAGAACAATCAATGAGGAGCC
This sequence comes from Sphaerodactylus townsendi, assembly GCF_021028975.2. Classification (NCBI taxonomy): domain Eukaryota; kingdom Metazoa; phylum Chordata; class Lepidosauria; order Squamata; family Sphaerodactylidae; genus Sphaerodactylus; species Sphaerodactylus townsendi. Next base: position 16,392,820 of record NC_059441.1, on the reverse strand, counting down.
CAGAGGATTTGAGGGAAGAAACTACCGAGTGTTTCCCCGAATATAAGACAAGTGTCTTATATTAATTTTTGTGTCTTATTTTCAGGGGATGTCTTATTTTTTCTGCAATGTTCTGTTAAATGTGGGCATGCTTCCAAACAAAAACTTTGCTATGTCCTTTAGCCTTTGGAGGATGCCTTATATTTCGCACTTCAGCCAAAACCTCTACTAATGTCTTATTTTTAGGGGATGAAGCTTATATTATTAGGAAACAGGGTACAAGCGGTCCAAGAGAGAAAAGAAGGAACAGAAGGAAAACACATTCCCATCATAGCAATGGCCCTTAAGCTAGCCTGAATTCTCTTCAAGACTTGCATTATCTTCCCCTTTAACTATTTTGGGAAATTGAAAAGTCTCAAAGACAGTCCCCGATAAAAACCCCTTACGAAGCAATCTGGATTTAGCGACGGAGCTTCGAGGGCTCCCATTTCTATTGGAGTTACTTATCCTGTTTAATTGGATCGATGGAGACAACCGTAATTACCAGAGATGAGACCTGCTTGTACTGTAATTACTTGTCAATCTTCAGCGCGAGTCGGACTGTAGGATATTTACTGTACATTCTTTCAATTACAAACAGGTTAAAGAGACCGAGATGCGTTGGCGCTAATCATGTTTGTTATTGTGTAAGAGAAAGAACAGGGAAGAAATGGCAGAAGCTAAAAAGGAATTTCTAATCTAGAAGAGGCAACTTTCCTGATTCAAAAGGCCTTAATCCCACAAAAGCTTTACTGCTACATGGTTCTGCAAGATAAACACAATAGTACAAGAGAAATGAGAAGGTTTTGTTTTTTTTTTAAAGACACCACCCTAAAAGTATTGCCAAAGCTATTCTTAGAACTGGCGGTATGCCAGCCATCAGTAAAAGATGCCCACGTTTTTTTCTTCTTCTTGTTTAGCTAAGAAAGAGCTTCTTCTATCCAAAGTGCACGTTAAATCTGAAAATAATTTTAGTTGCTACGGCTGCTCCTTCTAAAGAGGTTTGACGTTATATTAGCACGTGTGCTAGTCGTATGAGACATCGGGAAAAAAAGCAAAGCATTTCGCTAAATATCCGTAGGAGTCAGAATTTACTTAATGCTTGTGAATTAATGGTTATTTGTACGGTTGGAAGACTGTGGAGGACCATTAAAGCTCGAGTAATATTCTTCCGCTAGAGCAGGGTAGGAACCTCGGCTCTCAGATGTTCAGGAACTACAATTCCCATCAGCCCCTACCAGCATGGCCAATTGGCCATGCTGACAGAGGCTGATGGGAATTGTAGTTCCTGAACATCTGGAGAGCCGCAGGTTCCCTACCCCTGCGCTAGAGGTTTCAGACCTACATTACCAGAATGACTTCAAACTTTATTGATGCATCTATACAAAACAGTTATCAAGTTGCTTTTCTCCCCAATAACTGGGACCCCAAACGGATAACAATAAAAACAGCACTAAAACACAATTCCGAAGATAACACCACCAGATAACACCACCCCTAAAATAATCACCTTGTGGAGGCAAATGCCCTTCAAAAGAGTTCTGTTTTACAAGCTCTCCAAAACTAGAAGAAATACATCTTTTAACTTCCTCTGGAAGTTAAACATTGGAACAACCACAGAAAAAGTATGTCAGAAGGGTTAGGACTAAAAGTAGAACCCCAAGAAGAAGAAGAAGAAGAAGAAGAAGAAGAAGAAGAAGAAGAAGAAGAAGAAGAAGAAGAAGAAGAAGAAGAAGAAGAAGAAGAAGAAGAAGAAGAAGAAGGCCTATAAGTTCAATAAAATAAAAAAAAATAAAAGAAGAAGAAGAAGAATTTGATTTACCGGTATATCCCCCCTTTCTCTCCTGTTGGGAGACTCAAAGGGACTGACAATCTCCTTTCCCTTCTCCCCTCACAACAAACACCCTGTGATGTAGGTGGGGCTAAGAGAGCTCACAAGAACTGTGACTAGCCCAAGGTCACCCAGCTACCATGTGTTGGAGTGAACAGGCTAATTTGAATTCCCCAGACAAGCCTCCACAGCTCAGGCGGCAGAGTGGGGAATCAAACCCGGTTCCTCCAGTTTAGAGTACACCTGCTCTTAACCACTACGCCACTGCTGCTCCTCCAAGAGACAGAAATGCTTGCAACCCCACCTTCAGTAGGTCTCTGGAGAAGCATGTTTTTAAATAAGCAAATATGACTTTAAGCAAAACCAACAACAAAAAGGTTACAAGTATTACTTCCGACAATCGGAACTGGACTCAGGAATCAGCATTGCTGGGCAGGTGCCAAGGCCCCCATGATCTTCAGAGGGCCTGTCTCTGCCCCCTTCCGCACATGCAGAATAATGCACTTTCAATCCACTTTCCATGCACTTTGCAACTGTGCGGAATAGCAAAAATCCACTTGCAAACAATTGTGAAAATGGATAGAAAGTGCATTATTCTGCATGTGCGGAAGGGGCTTCTGTCTTGCATTAGCCTACCTGGGTCTGTTCTTTCTGTAGGGTTGGAGCATGGCCCCCTTGCCTATTAACCCCTTCACTTCCTTCTCCATCCCTTGGCAGATGCATGCACACCTCCGCCACCAGTTGGAGCCACCGGCTCTTCTCCTCTTCCTCCCTCCTTCCTCTTCTGGGCTGCCTCAGTCCCCTTTTTGCTCATCTGCCCAACCAAGCTGTTTTGGCATCTCGGAGTAGTGGCTGCCAACCAGAAGAAGACAGCAGGTGAACAATCCGCGCTGGCTGCTCATTTACCGATCTTGGCTGAGCAAAGCCAGCTCAGCGATGCTCTTTGTGCGCCTGAACTTTTTATCCCCAGCACAGCTATTATTTTTCTCTCTTTCTCCCAATACTAGAACCAGGGGGCATCCATTGAAAATGCTAGGGGGAAGGATTAGAACTAATAAAAGGAAACACTTCTCCACACAACGTGTGATTGGTGTTTGGAATATGCTGCCACAGGAGGTGGTGATGGCCGCTAACCTGGATAGCTTTAAAAGGGGCTTGGACAGATTTATGGAGGAGAAGTCGATTTATGGCTCCCAATCTTGATCCTCCTTGATCTGAGATTGCAAATGCCTTAACAGACCAGGTGCTCGGGAGCAGCAGCAGCAGCAGCAGAAGGCCGTTGCTTTCACATCCTGCATGTGAGCTCCCAAAGGCACCTGGTGGGCCACTGTAAGTAGCAGAGAGCTGGATTAGATGGACTCTGGTCTGATCCAGCTGGCTTGTTCTTATGTTCTTCTAATGTTCTTATATTACCGGACAGCCTTTTGCCCGTGGTCCCCCAAACCCCCAAAACAGGACCTGCCTTTAATGCCACAACGTATCAGCAGTGACCTCTTCAGCTTTAAGAGATGTGTTTTGTCTTAGAAAGGTCTGCGGGTCCAAACCATCCCTCAGAAAATAGAGCGAGGGGCGTGGGGTTCTTCGAGCTAAGCACAGGTCTAGGCAGCTGCCTAGCACCGGCAGCTTGGCGTTACCTGAGATTTTAATAACACACTTTACAAACCAGGGGTGGGTGCCCATTATGGGCTGACCTCTTAGTTTAAGTAACAATGGAGAGAAGTGTCCTCCTTCTTATACTTTAATCTTGCCAAATGAGATCCAGACATTTTCCTCAAGGCTCTGATTGATGCTATTTGAAAGCTGAACAACTTGGTTAATTAGGCAGCCCCGCAAAGGGGCTCTCTGAAGTCGCTGAAAAAAGCCATAATTAAAATGGTGCGTTACAGTCATACGTGGAGGCAATCTGCTAGGGGGGGGTGGGGTGCATGTTATTTAAAAGTTCAGTCTCTCCGGCGGACTCCCTCAAAGATTATGCTGCCTTTGCTAAGAGACCCGCACAAGGACTCCGCCATGTGATCTTGCTTCGGAGTGAAAAGGCCCGTCCCTTCATAAAAGGATTAATCAGAGTGGAAGCGAGGAGACAAAAAAGTCTCTTTTCTCTCACTAAGGATCTGGGCGTTCAGCCAGTCCCAGCCTGCTTTGTTTCTTTGGATCTTTAATTCCTAAAACACAACAAAGAAGGAGTCACTTTTCTGGGGCCTCAGAGGCCTCTGGGCTGCAGAGATAGGGCCATGACCGAAATACATTTCCTGTCCTTTGCTTCTCCCTTTGTGCAAATCAAGGCTGTGAGTCTTTACTTTTGCACTGTTTTGGTTTACTGCACCAACTTCTCCCATAAAAAGTATGCATTTTCAATTAGACCTGCGTGCCTCCACGATTCCCTCTCCTGTGTACTCCTAAAGTGCTTGGTTAAGCTGATTTCCTTTAATTGATTCTCAACTACTCTTAACAGTCTGTGCTATATGCAAAACACTTACAAGTCTTCAAGAAGAAGAAGAAGAGCTGAAGATTTATATCTTCCCTTTCTCTCCTATAGGAGACTCAAAGGGGCTTACAAACTCCTTTCCCCTCCCCCTCACAACAAACACCCTGTAGGTGGGGCTGAGAGAGCTCAGAAGAACTGTGACTGGCCGAGGTCACCCAGCTGGCGTGTGTTGGAGTGCACAGGCTAATCTGAATTCCCCAGATAAGCCTCCACAGCTCAAGCAGCAGAGCTGGGAATCAAACCCGGTTCCTCCAGATTAGATACACGAGCTCTTAACCACTCACGCCACTGCTGCTCCTACCAGGTTTTAGTTTCCCCTCTTCTTTTTTTTCTTTAAGTTCTACGAGAAATCGTATTTTTTTGTGCATCTGAAAGTCTCCCCTTCCCCATGGGTAGAAACACCCTGCTTATCCATGACTGGCATGATTTTACTGCTCTTGTGATCACTGCAGGGACTAGACAGTTTACTATTCAGAAGGTAGAACAAATATAAAACATGCATTATACACACACACACACACACACACATATACACTGTACATATAAACACTGTGAGCAGTATGTATCTAAATAATACAGTGTGCATAAATAATGTAAAGAGATCTATAAAACCAATACAGGTGAGCCACCGTGGTGTAGTGGTTAAGAGCAGGTGCACTCGAATCTGGGGAACCAGGGTTTGATTCCTCCCGGCTCTGCCACTTGAGCTGGGAGGCTTACCTGAAGTGAACCAGATTAGTTTTGCAACTCCAATATATGCCAGCTGGGTGACCTTGGACTAGTCACGGTTCTTGACAGCTCTCTCAGCCCCACCCACCACACAGGGTGTTTGATCTGGAGTGGTGGGGAAGGAAAGGAGAGTGTAAGCCCATTTGAGTCTCCTTACAGAAGGGGATATAAATCCAAACTCCTCCTCCTCCTTCATCATAATCATAGCAAAGGATGGTGCTGACCAATGAGCTCAGCACTGCTCTGCTCAAGGTCCAACAGCTGGAGTCTTCCGCTGTCATTCTTGAGGTTCGGTAGCAGAGGGAGGCTAGGGATATTCTCTGTTTGAGCCTCTATTTGTTTTTTTGTGGCTCGTTTATATCTGATCACGATTGAAATTTCAATAAAATTGTTTTCCTTCACCACTGATCTGCTTATTGCCTTTGAATCCTTGGTGGAAGAGACTTCTTTGGCTCTTGGCAAGAGAGAGTCCTGGGCAGACGCCAGTTCAAAAGCCCACTCAACCACAGTAGTAACCGAGTTGCCCTGACCTAGCCGGTATCTCCCCTTCAATTATTCCATGGGCTTGCTGTGAGTTTAGAAGGGGAGAGGACCACAGCTCTATCCCAAGAATGATAAAAAAAGGAGGGATAATAAAAGTTATTACAAAACAACAACAATAAAAAACTTAAAACCGCACTTGCCTTTCAGAAGACTGGCTGCTGAGCGGTGAGACTAGAGAAGGGGGGAAAAAAATGAAACGAATCAATCCATAACATCCTGTTCGTAATGAAACTATATTATTTTACTTTCTAGCACATGTAAACGCTGAAAGAGTAGGTAACCATGAAATGCAGAAGGGGGTAAATATGCAAATAATGTTATTTGGACACACCTCAGCGTGTTAAGTTTGCAAAGACAGATTTAGTCGGCTCCTGCTCGCAACAGACCTGCCTCGCTGTGACGTTGTTTAAGTTACTCGTTTCTTCTGAAAAGCCTATTAAAGTTGGGTGACCCGTGGGCTAGTCCAGTGGTGGCGAACCTATGGCACGGGTGCCAGAGGTGGCACTCAGAGCCCTCTCTGTGGGCACATGCAAACAGAGTCCCCACACACACATGTAGGCTGGCCTGGGCCACTGGGCTCAATTATTAGCATTAAACCTAAGACTTAGTTTTGGGGAGGCAGTGTAGGTAACCCTGTTAAGCGCTGTTAAACCCCACTGATTTTCATGTGAAGAACTAAAGCGCAATCCCTTACCTGGGAGTAAGTTCAGTTGCTGGGAATGGGGCTTGCTTCTGAGTAAACCCTCCTAGGGTCGTGATTCACCTGTTGGAAGAGTTGCACGGTTGCTTCAAAGCAAAGCCACCAACTACCACCAAGCTTACTCCCAGAGCCTTGGAGCCAACTGTTTTTTCTAAACTAAAACATCAGTATTCAGGTTAAATTTCCGTGTTGGCACTTTGTGATGATAAATAAGTGGGTTTTGGGTTGCAATTTGGGCACTTCGGTCTCGAAAAGGTTAAGCCATCACTGTTCTTGAGACTCTCTCAGCCCGCCCACCTCACAGGGTGTTTGTTGTGGGGAGTGGAAAGGAAAAGGAGCTTGTAAGCCCCTTGGAGTCTCCTTACAGGAGAGAAAGGGTGGGGGGGATAAAAATCCATACTCGTCTTCTTTTGCACTATATTTGGTTTGCTGCACTAGTCTTCTTGATTGATTCCCCACTTCAAAAATGAAAAGTAGATACAAACCCGGTTTGGTAAGATTCGGGACCTTTTGAACATGGTTTCATGGTCCCCCACTGCAAACTTCTCCCTTGTTCCCAGAAGCGCAGCAGCCATGCAGGAATCCCCACTGTCAGCCCGAATCAGCAGTGATCGCTCAGGGGCTATCCTGATTGGCTGCTGCGTTGTGCTGAAGCGATTTTTTAAACTTTTCAAACTGACGGATCCGTCTGTGCGAGCATCATGCAGAACGACTCAACGCTGAGATGAAGAAACGGGCGATTAAAACAAAGCCCTGTTTCCACCCGTCTCCGTGTCTCGGATCCACGTGGACTCTGACGATGTAGCACTGCTTTGTATTGCCTTCTACTCAGTCAATCGGATTTAGTCATTGACCGTAAATAAAGTCTTCTTCTTCCAGTTAATCAGTCAAAACTGGCCCCATGTAGAGTCGTATCCACGTGGGATCTCTGGTCTGCGAAATTAAAACAGACTCTTCGCATCATGCACAGCCCACTGCGTTCTCATTGGATGGGAGGCTCTACTTCACTACCAGCGGCAGGAAAAAAAGCGAATCTGGATTCACCCCTCCAACTTCCCCACCACTCCACATTGCCTGCCACACATTTTTTTGAAAAGGTCTACTTCCTTCCAGGTTCTAAAACAACGTGTGTGTGTGGGGCGACAGAAATGGGCTGAATGCACATTCGACGCTGGTGTAGTGGGGAGTTCTGCAGGAAACCTGGATATTTGGATTGACGAGGCGCATTTGTCGCGGAGTGGGAAATTGACCTCCTCCTCCTCCTCCTCCTCCTCCTCCTCCTCCTCCTCCACCCTCCTCCTCCTCCTCTGTGGCTTAGTGTTGATGTGTTTGGGGCTGTGTAAGGATGGGTGGAGGAAGAGGGGAAAAAATGAGGATGGGATGAGTCTGAAATTGTGTGCATTGAGGAATGCTGCTGTATAAAATTTTCGTTGTCGTGCTGTGACAATAAATGCTTATGCTTATTATGCTAACACGGCCATTTTATCCAGGTGAACTGAACTGTATCACCTGGAGCTCAACAAGAGGAGATCTCCAGCTAGTGCCTGGAGGTTGGCAAACCTCTTTGGCATTCATACCCCACCTCTCAAAGTCCACCTTAACACACTATTCCTTGAGGAATGACGAAGCAATCAATAATGCAGCCTCTCCCTGCCCAGAACCGGGAGGTCAACTCTTTGAATAAGTTTTCCCTCAGTCACTTCTGAAGGAAGATAAATCTCTTTTATTGAGCCAGCTGTCAGTAAAACTCCTCTCGCAGATCTGATTCATTCCTGGATCCCGACACGCATTGTAAACAAAGCCCACAGATGGGCGAACTATCTCGACGCAATCAAGATGTATAAATACATACCCCTTTTGGACTTTGCCACTGGATATGAAACATTTCATTTTTAAATACGGGGAAAATGAAGCATTTCAGCTTTTAAGCTGAAGGGCTTCGTCACATACACAACGCTCCACACATCAATAAATCTAACTGCTACAATATATGTTGCTGTAAGAATCTGCAAGTTTTGTTTACCAAGAACTGGAGGGTCCTATTTGGATGAGCAGGGCTAGACCCCCCCTTCAAGTATCCTTAAAGAGATAAATGAATCTGGCCTTCATGCAAGGATATCAATTAGAACAGCTTTAGAGTAGAATTAGAATAGCCTTTTAGAATATTCTATTCAATTAGAATAGAATGGCAACACAACCATCAAAAAATAGCTGTGTTTATGGCCTTCAAAGGTACAGAAGGTAAGTATGGAAAAGCAGTCAGGAAGAAATTTGATTCTTTTGCAATGTAGGTGTAGGATGAGAGTTTTTTTTTACAGATATTCTGGAGTACCAGGTTCAAATTCCTGCTCTGCCCTAGAAGCCTGCTGAGTTCCCTTGAGCCAGTTACATACTCTCAACCTAACCTACCTGGCAGGGGTTGTTGGGAGACAAAATGGAGAGCACAATGATGTAAGCAACGTTGGGGTCCCATTGTGGAAGAAAAAAGTGGAATATAAATGAATAAGAAGTGAGATGGATGGACAGATTGGACAGTTGAGACCCAGGACAGGTAAACTGAGCTTCAAAAAGTATATTCTCCCAGACCTTTGGGTGTAAGATTTTAAATGAAGAAGGAATAAGTAAGGAGCAGCAGTGGTGAGTGGTTAAGAGCAGGTGTACTCTAATCTGGAGGAACTGAGTGATTCCCTGCTCTGCTGCTTGAGCTGTGGGAGGCTTATCTGGGGGAATTCAGATTAGCCTGTGCACTCCCACACACACCTTGGGCTAGTCACAGTGCTTCGGGCTCTTTCAACCCCACCCATCTCACAGGGTGTTTGTTGTGAGGGGGGAAGGGAAAGGAGTTTGTAAGCGCGTTTGAGTCTCTCCTTACAGAAGAGAAAAGGAGCATATAAATCAAAATCCTCCTCCTCCCTCCTCCTCCCTCCTCCTCCTCCTCCCTCCTCCTCCCTCCTCTTCTTCTATTCCCTCCATGTGTCTAAAGCCACCTTTAAAGGTTTATATTTTTTTGATGCATGGGAAAGGGTCAGTTCCTTTGACACATTTAGCAAAAACTTTTCAAACTTTTTCTTGTCGTGCAAATATATATAAAAAGAGTACCATCCAAAACTTTGTCTTATTGAATTGCTAGATTAAATTCTCCCTCTGTAATCCTGGAAGAGGAGGAAGTTTTGATGATGTGTCAGACATGTCTAAACTATCTCTTTAGTGTAACTCATGGGTAGGTTAGTGTGAAGGACGCAGTCACCTTCGTGTGTTGGGCAAGGTATCTGGAATCCCTGATTTAATTATTCATTCCAAGGGGGAATATGGGGAGATTAATGCTCATCACAGCAACCTGTCACTAACCTGTCTGGACCAAATTTATTGCTACCTTGCTGCTGCTTCTGTCAATCATGGGGAAAACCCCAATGACAAATCATAGTTAAAGATGGTCGACCCTTAAAAAAAATGAGAAAATGATTTGAGTCTGCTGTCAATGCTATGCAGAGCGCCACATTTCCATAAATCAGGAAACCAGGGAGAATTAAATGTTGTTCGACGCAGGTTTGGGAACATCATGGATTCAGAGACACTCCAAAATCACTGAAGTCAATAGTGCTACATGAGCATCAAACTTTCTGGGCCATGTTGAGCAGCTGTGGCTGAATTTAGAACAGGGAAGTGTCGTCTTAAACTCTGGCCCCTTCCGCACACGCAAAATAATGCGTTTTCAAACCACTTTCACAACTGTTTGCAAGTGGATTTTGCCATTCCGCACAGCTTCAAAGAGCATTGAAAGCAGTTTGAAAGTGCATTATTCTGCATGTGCGGAATGAGCCTCTGTGACTACAACCAAATATGCCAAGCAATTGGAATCCAACCAGCAGAAGGCACAACTCTGTTGAGAAGGCGAGAGCAGATAGCCCACGCGGAGAGCCAGCGTGGTGTAGTGGTTAAGAGCAGGTGGAGTCTAATCTGGAGAACTGGGTTTGATTCCCCACTCCTCCACCTGAGTGGCAGATGCTTATCTGGTGAACCAGATGTGTTTCCGCACTCCTACATTCCTGCTGGGTGACCTTGAGTTAGTCGCAGTTCTTCGGAAGTCTCTCACCCCACCTATCTCACCAGGTGTCTGTTGTGGGGAGAGGACGGGAAAGGATCTTGGAAGCCACCTTGAGTCTCCTTACAGGAGAGAAAGGTGGGGTATAAATCCAAACTCTTCTTTTCTTCCTGGTATTCATATCATGCCTGGCTAATCCTAAGGGTCCTTATTGCCTGCCAACCAAAGGGAATGATGTGTCAGCTCTCGCCTTCATAGGGTTCTGAGTCATCAGGGCAAGTCCAAGGCCCGGAGTCACTGAAGTCAAGAATAGGGTGATCAACTTCCAGGTAAGGCCTGCAGATCTCCTGCTTTTACAACCACTGTCTAGATTAGCGGTTCTCAACCTTCCTAATGCCGCGACCCTTTAATACAGTTCCTCATGTTGTGGTGACCCTCAACTCTAACATTTATCCATTTTACAGATGGAGAACACTGATACAGAGAGTCTTAGGCGACCCCTGTGAAAGGGTCGTTCGACCCCCAAAGGGGTCCCGACCCACAGGTTGAGAACCACTGGTCTAGGTGACAGAGATCACCTCCCCTGGAGAGAATGGCGGCTTTGGACGGTGGGTTCTGTGGCATATTCTTGGTGGATGTCCCTCCCTTCGCCAAATCCCATCTTCTGCAAGCTTCACTTCTGAAATCTCCAGCTGTTTCCCAACCCAGAACTGGAAATCCTAGTTAGGGATGATGGAACAGAAATGGCCAGGATATTCAGTATAGCAAAACCTAGGACACCTAATCCACGTGCACAGCAGTGGCGTAGTGGTTAAGAGCAGGTGTACTCCAATCTGGAGGAACCGGGTTTGATTCCCCACTCTGCCGCTTGAGCTGTGGAGGCTTATCTGGGGAACTAGATTAGCTTGTGCACTCCCACACACGCCAGCTGGGTGACCTTGAGCTAGTCACAGCTCTACGGAACTCTCTCAGCCCCACCCACCTCACAGGGTGTTTGTTGTGAGGGGGGAAGGGAAAGGAGATTGTAAGCCCCTTTGAGTCTCCTTACAGGAGAGAAAGGGGGGGGGGATATAAATCCAAACTCTTCTTCTTCTACAACAAATCCATAAAATTGCCTTTTAAAACTGAGCGCTCTCAGGGCAAATCTAACCAAATGTATATGCTAACGGGTTCATTTTCACAAAGTCAAAGTTGGTATTTATTTACTAATTACTACCAATTAAAAGGCTGAGGGCACATATGTCTGCCACTAACCAAGACAGAGGAATATGAAGTTATTAAACATTTAAATTAATCGCTGTAAATATCCAAGGGCTAAGCGAAGGGCATCTAAAAAAAGAAAGAAATTAAGGGTCTTTTCAGATTTTTCCTTAGGCCAATTCTTTAGTAGGCCAATACACAATTTCCTGTTCTCAGGGAAAGAGGGAAATAAAAATGTGAGCATTAGAACATTGGGGGGAGAGAGAGTTTAGCCATTGAACAAGTAAAATATATGAAAAAAAATGTTTTCTGTAAGAGCTAAGAGTGCTGTTACTTTATAATAGCAATCATGAGCTGTATAGAATCAGGGTGGCATGGCAGTTACAGTGTTATACTAAAAATGGGGAATTGAATTCAAAATTCTAACTTAAACCTCACAGCGTTTATAGCGTTTAAACCTCACATAGGCCACTCCCTCGTTCTCAGCCTCGATTACCTTGCAGCATTGTTGAGATAAAATGGAAGGAAAGTGATCCGTATATGCCACTCTCAGCTCCGTACAGGAAAAACAAGAACAACACTACTAGCAGTAGCACCATTAACATAGAATCATAGAGTTGAAGAGACCCCAAGGGGCATCAAGTCCAACCCCCAGCAATGCAGGAAGACACAATCAAAGCACTCTCGACATATGTTCATCCAGCCTCTGTAGTAATGCACCGCTGACCCAGCAGCACCGTGGTAGAACGTTGGCACACCAGCGGACCTACGGCCTTCTGGTCGCACCGCACCCCCACTCCTCATCCCCCTATGAGTCACGGGTCATGAACTGTCTGGCTCAGTCACCGGGCGCAGGGACAATGGTCTTGCCCCCAGGTAAGGATTAGGCTCAGACGCTTACGCTCCTCTCCGCACGTAGCCAGGTGAGATCATGCATCACATGATGATCTCCAGGTCTCCCGGTGTACCGCTCATCTCCCTACCCACCTCCTTTACACTCCCGCAATGAAACCCTAATAAAAGGTTCGAGAGACCAGCACAGGGCAGAGCTGTCACGATCACAAATCCAGCTTCCTGTTGCTGACGCTCTCCACCAGATGGAACCTCCTCAGCGTCTCGCCTATTCATGCGCGGCGACGCCTGCGGGATGACTACAAGCTGGTGCGAAACCCGGGGAATCCGCCAGACCTCCCACCCTGCTCACCGTCGCCTGGGAAGGGCGATGCCGAAGTCCGCTGGATCGGTAGCATCCAGGGACCACCGATTTCGGTATCGCCTCGTCCTCCTGGATCGAAGGCGCGGCTCCCAGAGAACAGCGTCCTAGGACACTCGTCGGCCGGAACACCGGTGAGCATGGGAGCAAAAGCAGGGCTTATGACAAGCACGTTGGCCGAACTAAGGCGTTAGCGAAATGCGGCAGGAGTCCCCGTAAAGAGAAGGGATGCGCAAATTGGTTGAGGAGATTGAAGCTCAATGTCCATGGTACCCAGAGGGGGACATTGAATCTTAAGGACTGGGAAGGCGCCAGGCACTCTTCGCACAGAGCCTCGCCCGATGTCACTGCACTACTGATGTGGAGACAATGTTATGTCGCCATCAGCCTGCAGACCCTATGGCTCCCTTGCCGTAGGCAGCCCTCCTTCGATCTTTCACCTTCAGTTTCAACCCGGAATTTTCTCTATCCACTAAATTGGGCGCCCTGTCCTCCTTTTGCCTTGCTCCTCCGCCCATTTCAAATTCTCCAGCGGCTCAGCCGCCCTCTCCTGCTCCGCCTTCATTTTCCGGCAGCCACGCCTCCGTCAGCCCGGCAATGGCGGCGGGTTTCAAACTCTGCATAGAAGCGTATTAGCCCACGATCTGCGAAAGAAACCCTGGCGGAAGACGATGCCGATATTCTCGCATTGTGCCCCGTCCATTTCACAGATACCGAGGGGATGGCATTGTTCGGCGGGTTGTCGAGTACCGCCCCTTAAGCTATAACATCCTCACTGAGCTCCGCAAAGCGATGCGGGACGTAGGAGCCACTAGCCCCTACGTGAGAGGCATGCTGGAGGCAATCGCGAGGAATCACCTAATGGTTCCGGACGACTGGAAGACCACCTGCCGCATGCTCCTGAGCCCTGCACAATTTGTGATCTGGGAAAGCGAGTTCCGCCAGCAGTGCTTCAACAGGGCAGCCACCTCTGGCGGCGCCTACACCGCCCAGCGCTTAGCTTTACGGCTTCGATGCCTTCACCAACCCCAACGATCAGATTGTCCTGCTCTGAGGCCACCCTTACGGTCGCCTCTGGAGTGCGCCTACAAGGCGTTTATCAAGGTTCCCAATGCCGGCCAGCCAACCCAGAGTTTCTCCACCATCCGGCAAAAACCCCAAGAGCCCTATGCCGAGTTTGTGAACAGGCTCCAGGAAGCTCTCAAAAGGCAGGTTGACAACGAGGAGGCCCAGGGCGAACTCCTTAAGCGCCTCGCCAAAGAGAACGCCTCCGCTGAGTGCCGCAAAGCAGTCACAGGCTTAGGTAGGAACCCTGAACTGGCCGACATGCTCAAAGCTTGCCAGGACATCGGGTCTTTAGCCCATCAAGCCAGCCTTCTAGCTGCAGCCCTCTCCGCTGCCCTGAGACAGCCCCGAGACAAGTGTTTCAATTGCAACAAGCCAGGACACCTCCATAAGGGACTGTAGACTGCCCGGCGCGGGGCCTACAGCCCGAACGGAGGGGGGTCTCCCCAGAGGGCGAAGACTCCCAGGGAGGTCTAAGACCGGGTGCTCCCAAAGCCTGCTGGGAAGGCCCGCACCCGGGCATCTCCCCAGCCCGGAACCAAGGCCCGCACCTCAAACCCTTCCCGGAGCTCCCCACGAGATCTTGGCTGCTACAGCTCAGTATAGTGATCACATCCCCACGGACACCATTATGCAGGTCTACCAAACAGCTTCCGCCGCTGAACAGAGTTTTTTCATCATCCCAGGGGTCATCCACTCCATGCACCAGGAAGCCAACCACATCCAGGTATGGACAAACATCCCGCAGAAACTGCCGAAGTTCATCTGAACACCCTGCCTCTATGCTCTCACTTTCGGAGTCTAATCTAAGTTCAGCTAATCTAAATCTCGTTGCTCGCTCCCCCTCTACGTCTATACTTCCTGCTCTGCTAGCCCCTTCTATTTCCAAAGTCACCATGCCTCCGCCAGTGCCACAGAGTGGCACGCATTTCAAAATCTCTGCAAGAGTCCACAATCACTGAACTACAAGCAGCTGTAAGGATCAAATCAGATCTCGTAGCCTCTGAGCCTGTGCAAAGCCCTAAGCTCAAAGCTCCCAGTGGCAGCAAAATCGTCAATACCTCAGAGAGAGCAAGATCTCAAATCAGAGTTGCAATCCTCCTCATTACTTTATGCGCGCTCTGTATGTCTTACCCCCTTTCAAGAGACCCCTAAAATTTTCCCTTCATCAGAGGGATTTGTCCATTGCTTCTAAGCTATGCTCTTATGCTTCAATTAAAGTCTCTCTCCTTTTGATTATGTGTGCCAATGCCTTGAAAGGCTTCACCCATTACAGCATCAACCTTAAACAGGACGCAGCTTCGTGCATGCTCCCTAGGAGGCCCGATGGGACCTGCTTCAGGCCGCCTCCATCTTAGTTTAAACCCTCAAAACTCTTCTTCAAACCTTTCCTTGAGAACCTTTTCCTTCGTCCATCTGAGCCTACACTGCCACATTGGTGGCGCAAGTTTACATATGAAGCCAAAATCATTTTCATGCTCCCACATTCTCTGCTGAGCGCTCCCTGGCTAGTCACAGTGCCAAGGGGGGTCTCTCAGCCACACCTATCTTACACAGCCTCCGCTGTGAAGGTAGGAAGCGAGCTCAAACCGGCCAAAGTCCCCTTACAGGAGGGAAGGTAGAGCTGACTTCCAAACCCTTCCCCCCCCTGCCTTCCTTTCTGCACACCCTCCCTCTTTCTAATGGGCTGACGCACCCCACCTCTAGATCTAGGATCTGATAAGCGGTTTTTTGCAAACCCCTCTCAATTTGCTCCTGTGATCAAACCTCAAGCCCAGGAACTGTTCTCTTTGCATCTTCTCTACATCTTTCCTATAGATGCTATATTACGATATGACTATAATTGTGAATTGTTTAAGTTGCTTTGTAAAACCCACACCTTAGACGGTGATTGGGATTGTTTTACAAACAAACATCCGACCTGGATATGACTCTCCCTTCTCCTAAGCCTTCCGGGCAATTCCCTGCCTTGTATCTCTTAACGCCTTGAATGTTGCAAGTGATCGTTGTCGGAATGGGCCAACTGCGCCTAACGAAAGCTTGGCCAAAACAAACGAAAGAAAGGGGAGTAGTCCCCTATCGACCCAATCAAGGTCTCATCCAGCAGACCATATCCAAAGTATCGTTCTCTATCACTCATTCAAAAAAATTGCTCGCCCCACTCAGGGCTCAGGTCCTCTATTGTCATCTACTAACCCAGCCAGCAGCGCAAACCCCCTGGGGAAAAGCGTTGCTTGTTTTTCTCTTCCATACAGGAGTCCAGCTCGCCATGCCAGGCCAGCCCCATCCCGGAAATGGAGCGGGCCTCCCTGGAGGATCCAACCCAGCCGCCCTGTCGAGAGGGCCCGATGGCCCCCCAGCCTGGGCCGAGATGGGAGGGATCTCTCTGGAGCCAGCACACCCATTCTTCCACAAGTATCACAGCCCCCGCTGGGGCCACCCCTGGGGAACGGCAGCCTGGGCCAGCTGTGGCTCAGAGGTTGATGCAGCGTGTTGCTGCTCCTCATCTAACATAGCTATTCTCTCCCCCTCTCTGCCGCCCCTGGCTGAAGCTTGGAGTTGCAGCCAGGGACATTCCTGATAGATTAACCCTTGGAACTCTCCGCTGTTCTCAGCCGCTTGAATATTGTTGGAACACGCCTTCTCTCACAACCTTGCTCGTGAGAATCACTGAACCTGCAATGCTAAAGACTATCAGTAGCTCTCCCTACGCTCTTGAGAAATCCATGGACTCTAACGCCATCGCTCTGTAGCTTTGGTAGTCAAACAGCAAGAGCCATGCATTGGACAATTATGCAACCACGGGTTGCCTTCCTTCCATACATCATCCAGCCTATGTATCGTTTAGCCATGTTTTATTGCTTACTGTGAACCAACTATTGCTGAAGTTATTGCATGCCTTAATTTTAGAAGTTATGTTATTTGTTGTTGTTGCATTTCCGCCTGTGTCTGCCGGAACTCTCTGCTACCGCCTCACCATCGTTCTGCCTCAGGCTTCACCCCGGAAGCCCAAGCACAGCCACCGCTCCGCCCTTCCCCTCGACCCCCTTGCCGGAGCGACGCGGCGGCTCTAGCCAAGGCGGAGTGTGTTTCCCTCGCAACTTCCCTTGTGGGAGTCCCCGGACTTGTTTCCTGTAACACCAAGACTATTGGCCGGCTGGCCTGTGCCCTTGCGAAGTCTATCAACTCTACCTCCATTGCTCTGGATGCCCTGGCCTCGAAAGCAGCAGGAACTTCGTCAAGCGACTTTAGATAATCGTGCCGCCATTGATTATTTGTTGTTATTGCATCACCAGGGTTGTGAGAATGTACATAATATGTGTTGCTTTAATCTCTCTGATAATTCCCAGTTGATTCATATGAAAGTGCGTGAGTTGCAAGAAGTTGTATCCAATCTGAAATAATGCATGTATTGCCCCATTGGTGGTCAGCCCTCTGGAGCTGGCTGCCGGGAGGATGGTTGAGTGCTATTGTGCAGCTCTGCATTGGTTTGATTGTATGCCCCATCGTCGGGTCTTGTTTTGTTCAATGTGTATCTAATATTGCCTGTAGCGTGTGTAAGAAGCCACTGGAATTTGCCCTGCCCCGCAACCAAGTTCTAACGGTGCACAAGCAGCTCGGTCAACTCGACCAAACAGCGGAGGGGACAAGCGTCCCCCTAAATCGCCCCTCAGCATTTCGGCCTCCCTTCTAAAATGTAAAAAAAGGAGGAGATGTAGTAATGCACCGCTGACCCAGCAGCACCGTGGTAGAACGTTGGCACACCAGCGGACCTACGGCCTTCTGGTCGCACCGCACCCCCACTCCTCATCCCCCTATGAGTCACGGGTCATGAACTGTCTGGCTCAGTCACCGGGCGCAGGGACAATGGTCTTGCCCCCAGGTGAGGATTAGGCTCAGACGCTTACGCTCCTCTCCGCACGTAGCCAGGTGAGATCATGCATCACATGATGATCTCCAGGTCTCCCGGTCTCCCGCTCATCTCCCTACCCACCTCCTTTACACGCCCACAATGAAACCCTAATAAAAGGTGCCAGAGACCAGCACAGGGCAGAGTTGTCAGGATCACGAAATCCCGCGCTTCCTGTTGCTGACGCTCTCCACCAGATGGAACCTCCTCCGCGTCTCGCCTATTCCTTAGCGACGACCCTGCGGGGATGACTACAAGCCTCTCTTTAAAAACCTCCAAAGAAGGAGACTCCACCACACTCTGAGGTAGTGAATTCCACTGTCGAACAGCTCTTACTGTCAGGAAATTTTTCCTGATGTAGGTGGAATCTCTTTTCCTTTACCTTGAACCCATTACTCCTGGTCTCTGGAGCAGTAGAAAACAAGCTTGCTCCCTCACCAACATGACATCCCTTCAAATGTCTAAACATGGCTATCATGTCACCTCTTAACCTTCTCTTCACCAAACTAAACACACCCAGCTCCCTAAGTCTCTCCTCATAGGGCACAGATTCCAGACTTTCTACCATTTTGGTTGCCTTCCTCTGGACCCGTTCCAGCTTGTCAATATCCTTCTTGAATTACAGTGCCCAGAACTGTGCCCAATATTCCAGGCGAGGTCTGACCAATGCAGAATGGAGAGGTACAATTACATCCCTCGATCTAGTAATAATAACAGTAATAATAATAATACAAATAGTAGTACTACTAACCATAGTAATACTACCAGTGGTAACACTAACAGCTCAATCCAGATAGTGAGGTGGCTGGGAATGCACTCACGATTAAATGGACTGTTGCCACCTGTAGAGGCAATTCAGAGATGGTTGGCCATTGGCTGGACATCTTTGTGGTGGCCCATCTAAGAACAAGGCAGGGCCAACCTTGCTTAGCTTCCAAGATTTGATGAGACTGGTCTAGCCTGGGCCATTCACTATTCCTGGTGCAATTTGCATCAAGTCCCGCTCCTTCTTACACCCCCTGTCAGGACAGCTCTTCTGCAGTTCTGCGCTTTGGGATCCAAACTTCTACCCAGCTTGCCAGCGCCTTTGGACAGCTCCAGTGCTGATCTGCATGGAACCTGGCAGCCCTTGACCTACATTATCCTGACAAAGACTGAGCTGAACTCCATCTTGCCCAAATGGGAGAAGGTCTTCTGCAGTCCTCTCTTCAACAACATCCCCAGGAAGTTCTCAAGACTGTGACAAAGGGCTGCAGAAGCAGGCAAAGCCTGCCCTGACCTGGATGTCCCAGGCTAACCTAACTTTGTCAGATCTTGGAAGCTAAGCAGGGCTGGCCCTGGTTAGTATTTGGATGGGACACCACTAAGGAATTCCAGGGTTGTGATGTAGAGGAAGGCAATGGCAAACTACTTCTCTTGCCTTGAAAGTCTCTTGCCTTGAAAACCCTATGAGGTCATCATAAATCGACTGCAACTTGATGGCACTTTAAACGCACAGGGTTTCCAACTGCCTGGATGAGGTCAGCATCATCCACGTGGCCCTCTAAACGCAGCATCCAGCTGAAGCATTTTGGCAGGTATCGGAACTGAGAATGAAACCATCAGGTATCCCGTAGCTGAGTGCACAGGGAGGACACAAGACTGATTTACTGCCTACACATCTATTACCAGAACATTTTAACGACACTGCTGCAGCCATTCCCATTTTAGTCTCTGCCTCAACTTTTACCATGATAAACAAGACTGACTCCCAGCTGGAAATGTCTGAGGGTTAGTCAGAGTGGGGAAGAGAAATGGATGCTCTTTCCCTTTCTGCAGAAGATATTGTGTTATTTTGGTGCGGTGGTTAAGAGTGGTGGATTGTAACCTGTTGAACCGGGTTTGATTCCCCACTCTTACACATGAGTAGTAGACTCTCTCTGGTGAACTGGATCTGTTTCCCCACTCCAAACACATGAACTCTGCTTGATGGCCTTGGGCCAGTCACAGTTCTCTCTGAACTCCCTCAGCCCCACCTACGTCACAAGGTGTTGGTGGTGGGAAGAGAAAGGGAAGGAGCTTGTAGGCCACTTTTGAGATTCCTTCTGATTGTGAAACGCAGCATATAAATCCAAATCCAAACTCTTCATAACTTCGAAATACTTTTAAAAAAGCAGGACAGATGTGTTCATATATAACACTGGTGGTTTTTGTCTTGCATATCTCTGTTCTAACCCCTGACTTGGCCTGGGCTAGCCCAATCCTGTTGGTGTTCAGAAGCTAAGCAGGGTCAGCCCTGGTTGGCATTTGGATGGGAGACCACCAACAAACACCAGGGTGGCTATGCAGAGCTAGGCAAACTACCTCTGCCCATCTGTTACCTTGAAAACCCTATGAGGTCACTGTAAGTCAACTGTTAGTGTTTAAGGTGCCACTGGATATCTGCATTATTAAGCATCTCTCACCAGCAGCGGATGCTGTGGACCTCAGCAGCTGCCCCAACATACTGACCACTGATGCCGGACCTAACATCAATCTTTCCTGTGCCACTAGCTTTCCGTGGCTGAATCTCTTCTTGCTGAGAGATAGACAGGGCTGGCACTCTGGTTCAGTACTTGAGACTCAACCAGCGTGGTGCAGTGGTTAAGAGCAAACCTGGAGAACCGGGTTTGATTCCCCGCTCTGCCACTTGAGCTGTGGAGGCTTATCTGGGGAACCTGATTAGCTTGTGCACTCCAACACATGCCAGCTGGGTGACCTTGGGCTAGTCACAGCTCTTTGGAGCTCTCTCAGCCCCACCCACCTCACAGGGTGTTTGTTGTGGGGGGGGGGGTAAAGAAAAGGAGATTGTAAGCCCATTTGGGTCTCCTACAGGAGAGAAAAGGGGGATACAAATCCTCCTCCTCCTCCTCCTCCTCCTCCTCCTCCTCCTCCTCCTCCTCCTCCTCCTCCTCCTCTTCTTCTTCTTCTTCTTCTTCTTCTTCTTCTTCTTCTTCTTCTTCTTCTTCTTCTTCTTCTTCTTCTTCTTCTTCTTCTTCTTCTTCAACCATGTTGTTAATCATCATTTCAAAAAACAACCCCCAGTTTCTCTTCCGTTTCTCTTCAGGCTGTTGCATGGCTGGACTGTGGCCATCAAGGTGACAGCTCAGCGCTCAAAGTTCCCTGAAACCCAAAATTTATCCATTGGGCTCGGGCAACTCGGCAATTCTTCTGGGCAGGTAACTCCCCCCAAACCCTTTCTCAAAGCGAACCGGGCCTGACAAATTTGATTTACAGAAGGAAAACTTCGGCATGGTGGGCTTTTATCAAAAGCATAAATCTTCCAAGGTGAAATGTGGCAGCAGTAAAATCTTTGTGTGTGTGTGTGTGTGTGTGCGCGCGCTCCTCCCCACAACTGCGACAAACAGGAAAATAATGGCCTAGACGTGCAATTAATAACTGGCCACCGTAATGCTCTCACATCAAGCAAGGCCTATCTCAAGACCGCAGCAGGGGCCGGCAGCTGCGTCCGACAGCTCCGTATTTCACGGAGAGCGTTTGAGGGTGTTAAGAGGATCAGACCAGACACAAGCAGGTGTACGACATGCAGCTTGGGGTGCCAGGCAACCGGCCCTCGGTGTGGCTTCATCATCGATTGTGATTGCATTGCGGCACGGCATCGCTGTCCAAGGAGGCAGAACGAGGCTGCTTCTTTGGCTCACTTCTACACGGCTAGCATCCATCGGGTCTATTGTTAGACTAATTGTTGTTGTTTTCACAGCCATCTCATTTGACTGAGTGCGGTGGGATGGAAATATTTTGAATAATCGTCAGCGTGGCCTAGTGGATTGAGCGTAGAACTGGAATCAAGGGAGGTTTGAAGTTCCACCTCCACCGGGGAAGATTGTTGGGTGACCTTAGGCCAGTGGTGGCGAACCTCTGGCACGGGTGCCAGAGGTGGCACTCAGAGCCCTCTCTGTGGGCACATGCAAACAGAGTGCCCCCCCGCCCACATCTAGGCTGGCCTGGGCTGCTGGGCTCGATTATTAGCATTAAACCTAAGACCTAGTTTGGGGGAAGCAGTGTAGGTAACCCTGTTAAGCGCTATTAAACCCCACTGATTTTCATGCAAAGAACAAAAGCGCAATCCTTTACCTGGGAGTAAGCTCAGTTGCTGGCAATGGGGCTTGCTTCTGAGTAAACCCTCCGAGGGTCGTGATTCACCCGTTGGAAGAGATGTACGGTTGCTTCAAAGCAAAGCCACCGACTACCACCAAGCTTACTCCTGAGTAACGCACGCCTCGGAGCCAACCGTTTTTTCTAAACTAAAACCTCAGTATTCAGGTTAAATTGCCGTGTTGGCACTTTTGCGATAAATAAGTGGGTTTTGGGTTGCAATTTGGGCACTCGGTCTCGAGAAGGTTCGCCATCACTGCCTTAGGCCTATCACAAACTCTGTGTGGCCTACTTCACTGGGTGGTTGTGAAAAAAAAAGGGGGGGGGAGAATGATGTTACAAACTGCTTTGAGTCACAACTGGAGAGAAAAGGGAGACATAAACAAACACAAAGGCAGTGCTATTAACACACATTTTGAGCCTTCTACCCTCTTTCTTGGTCAGTATGTGTTTCTAGTACCTGGGAAAGGAAGTAAGACATAGACATGGCATAGTTGTTAGTATCAGCAGAGTTAAAAAAGCAGCCACTCTGGTTAAGATGAGAAGATCTTTGGTCTTCTTGCACTCACTGCAACCTTCTACCACTCTTGGAAAAGAATACTCTTCACACAAGATGTTTTTTTTCCATAGGAAGGTTTTACTTTTGCAGTTGCAAGGTTACACAAATCTATTCTATGCAGGACTATCAGACTATACAAAAGTCTTCAGCAAGGACAAAGTTCTATACACACACAACTTAACTCAGACTCTATTCCTATCAGAACTTAGCATATACAATACATACATCCAACAGGATACTTTTCCCCACCCAGGCAACAGCCTCTCGTTGGTCTAGAGTTACAGTTGAACTAACCAATCATGTTAAAGGTCAATCGTTGCTACTTCTTGCCCCTCTAGACTGACTGTCTCCGGCCTCTGGGTTTTGCAAACTTCTGCTAACTTAGAAACGACCCTTTTGTGAACTTTTACACTCTTTTAAAATATATCATGACAGTTCGTATCTTGGACTAAGCTTTGGGAGACCTGGGTTCAAATGTACACTCCGTCATGAAGCTCACCTTGGGCCAGTCACAAAAGCTAACCAATCTCACAATATTGTTGTGATAATAATGAAGGCAGGAGGGGCTGTGAGGAGTTTCCTGAAGAAAGAGCAGTATAAAAACATTCTGTAATGACAGAACAAAGGTGTACTAAAACTGTATTGGCACTTTATATTCCTAGGAGAAGACATTAATAAAAAAAAGGTGTTTTTTTTATTAAACTCCCGTCTGTTCTCCTACCTGCAATGGCTTTGGCATACCATTAAAATAATAAACAAACCCTAGCAATTAATTTCAAAGTTTGGTGGAATGCTGATATATAATTACCAATGGAATAATAGAATATTTAATGACCCCTCATCAAAAAAAAAATGTATGCTAACAAACTCCCACGCTGCATAAGCGTGTTCATTTTTTTTGTTCCAGCGCCTGCTGTATAAGGAAAAACAGCTTCGGATTTTTGAAGAACTTAAAAAAAAAAATTCCCCCAAGAGGCTTCTTTTAAAAGAAAACCTGAATATTTTAATTGAATAAATTTGGCTCGGAGTGGTGGAGTTTGTGCTTAATTTGCAGTTCCTGCCCACAAGAGGAGCGCAGACAACCCCACAGGGGCGGTGCGTAGATTACAGCTGACACCAAAAACAAAACAAAAATTTCAGACAGTTTTGGCAGCCCTCGTATTGCTGCGGCTGATAACGTTCCAAGTTCTGGTGGCCTTATTTACAACAGTAAGGGGTCTCGCAAGGCTTGGGACAACTTCCGATATCATTCTTCAAGATTTGGTATTTCACACTCGGGAACGGAAAATGACATATGCGGGTGCCTTTTGCCAAGTCAGCTCAGTTATTTAGCACTGATAGATATGACAGGAAGAACCACATGGGTGTTTATTTGTGTGCAGAAGATGTTTTGTTGTTTGAGCCTTTCCCCCTCCCAGTGGCGTCCTGAGGAAGACAGAAAAACCGGCAGGCAACAGAGAAGTGGTAAGATTTAGGCCCCTTCCGCACATGCAGAATAATGCACTTTCAATCCACTTTCAATGCTCTTTGTCGCTGTGCGGAATAGCAAAATCCACTTGCAAACAATGGTGAAAGTGGATTGAAAGTGCATTCTTCTGCAGGTATCGGAAGGGGCCTCAGAGACACGTGCCCCATCGTTTCCTTTTAAAAATACGAACACACAAAGATGCCTTATATTGACTCTCTTATTCGTCATTTATGTGTTTTATAAAATTTCTACACAGCTTCTCTAGCAACCTGCCGGGCTACAAAATGACATGAATATGAAGAAAGCATGGGGTGTGTGTAAAGTCCTCCAAATCAGGTCCCCTGGAGAAAAGAAGAAGAAGAAGAAGAAGTAGAAGAAGAAGAAGAAGAAGAAGAAGAAGAGGAGGAGGAGGAGGAGGAGGAGGAGGAGGAGGAGTTTGGGTTTATATCCCCCCTTTCTCTCCTGTAGGAGACTCAAAGAGGCTTACAATCTCCTTGCCCTTCTCCCCTCACAACAAACACCCTGTGAGGTAGGTGGGGCTGAGAGAGCTCCAAGAAGCTGTGACTAGCCCAAGGTCACCCAGCTGGCGTGTGTGGGAGTGTACAGGCTAATCTGAATTCCCCAGATAAGCCTCCACAGCTCAGGCGGCAGAGCGTGGAATCAAACCCAGTTCCTCCAGATTAGATACACGAGTTCTTAACCTCCTACACCACTGATGCTCCAAAAGAGCAGTCTCAGAGTCTATGTCACAGAACAGACTTTAGGGCAAACCTCTCTCCAAGTTTTCTCCTCCGAAAGCACCATCCCCAAATCTCCAGGAATTCCCCAGGTCAGAGTTGGCAACCCGACTGCAGACTAAGGAGCTCGACTTCTGGACCGTACCATTCTGACTTCAGGCAAGGTTCCCCAGTGTCCCTTAAAATGCTCTTCTACGTTACATCCAAAGGTGGGATCCAACCAGTTCTCACCACTTCTCTAGAAGTGGTTACTAATTTTTTCTGAGTGCTGAGAAGGGGTTACTAAAGCAACCTCCCTGCCCAATAGGGACTGGAGGTGCGGGTGTGCGGCGGCGCCACTGTTGGAATCCCACCGCCATCGGAACCTGTTATTAAAATTTTTGGATCCCACCACTGGTTACATCTTAAATGTTGTACACTAACAGATCAGGAAAACAGAGATGGTGCAGATCTCCCAAAATGTGCTAGTGAACAACACCCAAAGGGATTTTACATGGGGCAGGAAAGTAAAGATATGCTCTCTGGAACTTCAAGACAGCAAGAACTCACATAATGCCAAGTAACCCACAGCCATTCCCTTCACCCGTGGGACTCACAAACATGTTTTCCAAGACAGGGGCTTTTGAAAATACTTGAGAGGAAGGCTGACTTTTTTTTTTTAAGAAATTAGCCACTGGAATAGATACAGCATGTGGTTTAGTCAGGCAGCCGAAGCCACGTGCCAAAAGCCGGCAGATTGGTTGTTTCCGGACCACTGGCAGAGCATGAATTGCCATCGCAGCTACTAGATCCATTGGACTGAAGTCAGACTTGTATCATGTCATATCCGCGGGCTTATGTCTTCATGTGTGGGCACGTTGCTTTCAAAAAAAGGTTAGACAAATGCGTGGTGCGCAAGGCTATCAATAACTACTAGGCACAGTGGCTCAATGTGGTTAAGAGCAGGTGCACTCTAATCTGGAGGAACCGGGTTTGATTCTGGAGGCTGGAGACAGTCAGTCTAGAGCCAAGTATCTACAGTTAACTTTTAACATGATTGGTGAGTTCAACTGTGACTCTAGACCAATGAGAGGCTGTTGCCAGGGCGAGGGAAAAAGTAGCCATGTTGAATGTATAAGTTGCAATGCATTGTATACGCTAAGTTCAGACTGAGTCTAAGTTGTGAGTGTAGTTCAGTGTGTGTTCATTGTGTTCTTGCTGAAGAGTTCTGTATAGTATTTTTTTTTAAAAAACCTCTGTAGTCTGTGCATGGCCCCAATAAGCAGATTTAAGAATCCACAGGGAAAATGTTGATTCTTAGATATATTGATCATATTGTACATTATATAATTCTGTATTAGGACACAACCTTTTGCAATCTCACACTAATTAAAAAATGTAGGAATCATCCATGCCTTTCCTTCATTGTAGGGGTTTTAAATGTCAACACAAACTTCCCATTCTGAGTATTCAATATGCCTTTAGCAATTACAGCGGGAATATAAACCTGGCCATAGCACACGCAATAACCATAATGAAACCTTTTGCTGGAGTTAGGTGTGCATTAAAAAGGTCTAACGGTTTCATAGCACTAAAATCATTATTACTTTTGAAACAGCTTTAACAAGCAGGCAGTTAAAGAAATTAATTGGCAGAGAGAAGCAAAGAGATGATACATTAAAAGCAAATATTTGCGTCCGTAGAAGCTTAAATGGCAGCTTTGTAAGTCCTATGTGGAGCACGGTGAAAACTTCATAACCTGCTCTGCCTGCTACATCTGAACTGGAAGCATTTCCCGTTGTCAAACAAAAAGGGATTCCTGAATATGGCATTTTTGTAGTGCTGTAGTGTAGTGTCTTTTCATTTGGGTTCATATTTATTTCTTCCATACTACCCACCTCCGTTGGTAGCCTTCACAATTTATGAGTTAAGCTACACACAGTTATGGAATTTTACAGTATTTATATCCTATATGCCACTGTTTCATAAATATAGGCATTTATTTTGACAGCAATTTTAGCTCCTGGATTTTTCTTCACTGATTTCAACGGGTGCAAATCCATTTAGGGCTATCAGGAAAAAAGAGGCTCCAATTGGAAAGCCAAAAAACCAACAGAGACGTTCCAATTTTTATAGTCACAAAATTCAGTAACATTTCCATAAAGAGGGATCACTTAAATAAGGTTTAGAAAGACCCCCAAACACTTTCCATTTCATACAAAACAGATAAAGGACCTTATTTTGGAGTACACTAAGTTACCATCCAGGTGTCACAAACAAGCCACAATTTATTGTCGAAGGCTTTCACGGCCGGATTCAACTGGCTGTGGTGGGTTTTCCGGGCTGTGTGGCCGTGGTCTGTTGGGTCTTGTTCCTAACGTTTCACCTGCATCGGTGGCTGGCATCTTCAGTAACATCGGTGGCTGGCGTCTTCAGTTACACACAGTAACAGAGTTCCCTCTGTGATACACCTCTGAAGATGCCAGCCACCGATGCAGGTGAAACGTTAGGAACAAGATCCACCAGACCACGGCCACTCAGCCCGGAAAACCCATCACTACAAACCACAATTTGCTCGAGCCATGAATGAGTTCTAAACCCTCATACCCCTGCATCCCTTCCTCCTCTCCTAAAGCAAAGCGTTATGACTGAAGACTTTCTGGTTTAGGAAAGTTTTGATTAACCCACAGTTTGTTGCAATGTGAGAATTGCCCCCCATGTTCCTCTGGCAGATACGCCACTGTCTGCATGGAAGTCGGATGAAGGGAGCCATGCTCAACCGTCATCAATTTGAATGCAGCTTAAGGTTTGCAAACCTCTGCCCCTTTCTATAGAAGCAAGACCCGCTGAAGGCAGTGGGAATTGATATTGGGGGTGGAATTAATTTTGTGTCTACCACATTCATTGGTTGAACTTGCCTGGTTTGGTTGCGATAATCAGACACGACCCAGTCACCAGGTGTGTTTGGTTTTGCATCAAACAACTCAAATGACTGCCAAAGAGATGGGCATCCTTTTTAAAAAGAATCCCAACTGCATGAAATCACTGATGGGCAGCCATGAATGTCATTGAGGACTACCCACTGAGTTGTTGGGTAACATAGCTGGGCTGACTTGATTAACCTTCAGCAGTGGCGTAGGAGGTTAAGAGCGCGTGTACTCTAATCTGGAGGAAGCGGGTTTGATTCCCAGCTCTGAAAGGAATAAGTAAGGAGCAGCAGTGGCATAGTGGTTAAGAGCAGGTGTACTCTAATCTGGAGGAACTGAGTTTGATTCCCTGCTCTGCCGCCTGAGCTGTGGAGGCTTATCTGGGGAATTCAGATTAGCCTGTACACTCCCACACACGCCAGCTGGGTGACCTTGGGCTAGTCACAGCTTCTCGGAGCTCTCTCAGCCCCACCTACCTCACAGGGTGTTTGTTGTGAGGGGGGGGAAGGGCAAGGAGATTGTAAGCCCCTTCGAGTCTCCTGCAGGAGAGAAAGGGGGGATATAAATCCAAACTCCTCCTCCTCCTCCTCCTCCTCCTCCTCCTCCTCCTCCTCCTCCTCTTCTTCTTCTTCATTTGCAAATCAATTGACACCACATTGATGAAAAACTGCTAATCGCTTCTGGATCAAAAATTAATTGAAGCTCAGCCAGAGAAGCTGTTGCAGTCTAAAAGATTTCCCAGCCTCCAGATCTGTGTTCTTGGAAGGTGTTTTGCGGCCAGTTGTACTTCTGAAGCAACAGGGACCTAGTGAGTTGCCTGTGACTTTCTTCCAATGAGCCACAGCTTGCCCACAGCGACCCAGCAGTAGAGATTAGAACCGGCAACTTCCCAATTCAGTGCCCGTCCTCGGCCACCGTGTGGCATCCCTTTCGCGGCAGAAGCCGTTCACGCTGTTCAATCGTTCAGAACTCCCCGTTTCGTACAGCGCTAGGCAGCCTCTGTGAAAATGTAGACATCAGATGATCCTTTCACATGTTATCCTTCCCTCTCTGAGGGTTAATGGGGTACAGCTGCAAAGCAGAAGTTCAGGTTCTGAAACACAGCTGGATGGGATCACGGACGTTGCAGATGCCAGAAGTAAAAGTGGAGAGGAGGGGGCATCCCCCCTCCTCCATCATTCTTGGAATGGCAGCTGGTGTAGCTCCAGCCAGAAGCCAGAGTCTGGGATTATCTAGTGGCTATGAAGCCATTGCATCTGAAGCAATTCTGCCCTGTTTTAGAGTTCAGTGTAATACTGACATTTGGCTCCCAGCCACTGGTGTCCGTAGTAGAGAAGACGAGTTTGGATTTATACCCCTTTTCTCTCCTGTAAGGAGATTCAAAGCAGTTTATACACTCCTTCCCTTCCTTTCCTGACAACAGGCCCCTTGTGAGGCAGGTGGGGCTGAGTGAGGCCTGAACAAACTGTGAACAGCCAAAGATCACCCAGCAGGCATTGGGTGTAGGAGTGGGAAAACAAATCCAGTTCACCAGATAAGCATCCACTGCTTATGTGGAAGAGCAGGGAATCGAACCCCATTCTCCAGATTAGAATCCACCTGCTCTTAACCACTACACCACGCTGGCTCTCAAACCCCATTGCCCTGATGAAACCTCGCCACCTGAGGCCGCAGAATAGGTGGTGTAATGGGAAAGGTGACTTGAGGCCGTTCTATTCATCACACACACACACACACACACACACACACACACCAATTTCTGATGTATCTTTATAAGAAGATTATTTTGGATCTATATCCCACCTTTCTCTCCTGCAAGGAGACTCAAGGTGGCCTACAAGCTCTTTTCCCTTCCTCTCTCCACCACAGACACCTGGTGAGGTAGGTTGGGTGAGAGACTTCCGAAGAACTGTGACTAACTCAAGGTCACCCAACAGGAATGTAGGAGTGCGGAAACACATCTGGTTCACCAGATAAGCCTCTGCCACTCAGGTGGTTCACCAGATAAGCCTCTGCCACTCAGGTGGGAATCAAACCCGGTTCTCAAGATTAGAATCCACCCGCTCTTAACCACTACACTCAGCTGTCTCTAACACAACACCTGCCTGATCTCATGGCTGGGCTAATGGGGGAGCCATTATTTTGTTTTTCAGAATTATCTACGGCTCCATTGAGAAACCAATGTGCATCTTCGCAAAACCCTTGAGTTTCCTGCCTTTAGCTACTTAGACCCAAACTATGAGGATTAGGATCTTGTTTTTCCGTCTTTAATTAGGCGAAAGCTGGATGCACTAATTAAGACCACTGAGGGAGAATATTGGCCTATTAAAGGTCAGTACAGCCTACGCTGATTGGCAGCTGTTCTCCAGGGTCTGAGATGGACATCTTGCACTTCACCAAATACCTGGTCCTTTTAACTGAAGCTAGGGACTGAACCTGAGATTTTTTTGTAGGCAAAGCAGATACTCCACCGCTGAGTCGAACTCCCCCAGAGGCACTGCACAGAGTCATGCTATGTATATTTATCTGGAAGTCAACCTCAATGTCCCGCCTTCCTTTACGTTTCTGAAGAACAACGGACATCTGGTGCAAGACCAAGGAAATAGTCTTGTCGACTTCCTGCAATAACTGGTGGTGGACGGGCGTCAAGCCTAAGAACCCACTCAACGACAGACTCTGGGTTTCTATCAGAAGCCTTTATTGAAATGAATACCATGCACCTGCCTCGCAAAGCCAATTCTAACCCGTTCCCCAACTACCCCTTGGCTTCATTCCCTCTACTGCCCACACCCCCTCCTTCTCCTTCCTACACAAGTGAAAAGCGGGAAGAGTGGAAGAAAGCGGAAGTCCATCTCCAAGGCCTTCAAGGAGATAGGGAGCCATCTTCCCAACTCCTGCTTCCCAGTGAAGGCCAGAGATGCCACTGTTATCTACAGTTACTCGCACAGAGGAAAGGAGGGAAAAGATGAAAGACCCAGAAACTCATAGAGGCCCGGTTCAGGAACTAGGGGAGCCCAGACATTAAGCGTTGGTCTTGAGTCTTGACCTTCAAAGCCATTCACGGCCTTGGACCTGCATACCTGAGGGACCGCCTCTCCCCATATCGCCCTGTCAGGCCCCTCCGTTCTTCGGAGGAGGACCTATTGGTGATCCCTGGACCTAAAACAATCAGGCTGGTCCCCACCTGGTGGAGCAGGCTTTCGAGGGAGATCAGGGCCCTGCGGGACCCGCAGACTTTCCGCAGGGCCTGTAAGACGGACCTGTTCTACCAGGCATTTGGCCAGCCTGGTTAAGAACATCGCTACCATTCCATCTGGCCTCCTGTGGGCAAAAGGGTGGGGAGGGATATGTCACCATCTAATGCTATATGGTTCCTGGTTTTATTAAGTGATATTTAGTTCTTTTATACTGCTTTTTAAAGCTGTATTTTATATTATGGTTGTTCACCGCCCTGAGCCCCTTGGGGGAAGGCGGTCTATAAGCCCAATAAACAAACAAACAAATCTCAAAAAGGATATCGAAGAGATAGAAAAAGTGCAGAGAAGGGCAACGAGGATGATTGAAGGATTGGAGCACCTTCCTTATGAGGAGAGGCTGCAGCGTTTGGGACTCCTTAGTTTGGAGAGGAGACGTCTGAGGGGGATATGATTGAAGTCTATAAATTATGCATGGGGTAGAAAATGTTGATAGAGAGAAATTTTTCTCTCTTTCTCACAATACTAGAACCAGGGGGGTTGAAAAATGCTGGGGAAGGGAAGGTTAGGATCAATGTGGAAACACTTCTTCACACAGCGTGTGATTGGTGTTTGGAAGATGCTGCCACAGGAGGTGTCAGTCAGTCAGTCAAGTATTTATTGTTTGAGCCATTGGCTATAACAATACAAAAATACATGCAGTTAAAACAGTAACTTAGTTAAAACAATAATTTAAATTAAAACAATAATTTAGTTTTACATTAAAATATAAATTATGAGTGTTCGCAATCTCTAAATTAAAATGCCCCATCAAATACATCAGATGTTTTTGCAGCTTCTTCAGCTAGTCTAAATTAATCTCCAGTACTTAACAACATTAGTTCAAACAGCGCTTTAAATAGTTTGCTTGTAGTTTCCTAGCCGCCAGGGCAAAAAGAGCCATCTTATAAGAAACATGGGAATCAATATCAGATAATAAGAAAATCAGTTTCTCATCATCGGACAAAAAAGCTGTCCTAGGTAGTATTGGCTCCAAAAACCTTTTCCTTATTTCAGAATATAAAGGACAGGAGAGTATGTAGTGGAAGAGATCCACAGGCGGTGGTGATGGCCACTAACCTGGATAGCTTTAAAAAGGGCTTGGACAGATTTATGGAGGAGAAGTCGATCTATGGCTACCAATCTTGATCCTCTTTGATCTCAGATTGCAAATGCCTTTACAGTCCAGGTGCTCGGGAGCAACAGCCGCAGAAGGCCATTGCTTTCACATCCTGCACATGAGCTCCCAAAGGCACCTGGTGGGCCACTGCGAGTAGCAGAGTGCTGGGCTAGATGGACTCTGGTCTGATCCAGCAGGCAAGTTCTTATGTTCTTATGTTCTTAAACAAACAAAGCATCCCAGCCATACTGACAATGAGAAACGTCTATTCCGCCCTTTTTCATTTGTAGTATTCACCCAATATTACATCATGCAGCACAAGCAAGCTCTCGTTCTGACATTCATCGGGATAATTAATCAACCATCGATATCAAAATTACTTGCGGCACGCCGTCGCGTTAAGCCTTTCTGTGAAGCAGGTTCTAAACCAGGGGTAGGGAACCTGTGGCTCTCCAGATGTTCAGGAACTACAATTCCCATCAGCCCCTGCCAGCATGGCCAACATCTGGAGAGCCGCAGGTTCCCTACCCCTGTTCTAAACACACAGTAGACAATAACAGCCAGCTGTTTTAAGGGTAATTATTTTAGGGAGCCGTCCGCTAATCAGAACGAGCCTATTTTTTGATCCTTTTAATTAGCTTGCTTAACATTCATGATGGAATGAATGGGACGTTTGCTCCCGTCCCCTCGAGCCTCCTTAAAATGGAAATGGCTGCAAAAAACGTTGTTCTGGTGAGGGCAATATTCTTTGAAAAAGAAGGTAATAAATAGTTCTTCAGTCAAGATGTTGGGATAGGCTTCTTCTAATGGGATTGAGGGACACAGTACCTTCCTAGTATGAACTGATGACAGGCGTTGTTTGGCACAGCTGTAAGTAGGGGGGATGCAGGAGGTGAGGCCCCAAATGTAGGCTGCAGTGAGTCCACTCTGCATGGAAACAGGTGCGCCAAGCCACAGAATTTGCAAGCTCAGGTGCATGGCTCACCCAGATTAAATACCGTAGGCTGCATTCTAATGAAGACCAAAGGGCATGAAGAAAGGTGGGACGCTTCCCCGACTGCTATGGAAAGACACTGCTCCAAATGATCCATCTTTAACACTGATTGGTCCAGACAGCACCGTTTGAGTCTTAAAATTGTACCTCACAGAGTCTTTTACAGCCAACTGCCACGCTGACGGGTCGGTACCATCCCTAGACCAAAATGCACCCCAGGTGAGCACAATTTTCAGCATCCCTCCGTTCGCATTTAATAATATCGCTAGTTATTACCCTGGTAGCTGATTTCATGGTCCTGGTGCACAATTTGCATGCATGATTGATGGCTGTCCTAAAAGATGACAGGATAGGCTAAGCATCAAAAGGAGCATTGCATAGTCATGGGGCTTAGTAATTCCAACGGCGCTTGAATATTTGTCATGATTGGAACTGCTGATCTTGTAAAACTTTGCTCAGCTCCGCCGGGCCTTTGGGGAGGCTGCCCATGGACTGCCTGCCCCCCTTGATGTCCCATATAACATCCGTTGTACCACTTTTGGCATTGGATCAGGCGCTGATAAGTACGTGGGATTCTGCTGCTGTTTTGAACACTTTTAATGTGTTCTTTATATTTATATTCTGGATTGTTGTATCTTGTTGTGGCCTTTTGGCCTTACTGTACACTGCTCAGAGCCCTTTGACGGTTGGGTGGTGCACGAAAATTAATACATAATAATAACTCCCTGCTCCCACACACAAACTTGACAGCAGGATGGTCACACAAACAAGTGAGGTTAGTTACTGAAATGAAACATACCCTAAGGTCATTGGAAGGGTTGTGAAATCAACTTGGGGAATTTCTGGAGATTTGGAGGAGGAGGAGGAGGAGGAGAAGAGTTTGGATTTATATCCCCCCTTTCTCTCCTGTAAGGCTTACAATCTCCTTTCCCTCACCCCCCCCCCCACAACAACAAACACCCTGTGAATTGGGTGGGGCTGAGAGAGCTCCAAAGAACTGTAACTAGCCCAAGGTCACCCAGCTGGCATGTGTTGGACTCCACAAGCTAATCTGGTTCCCCAGATAAGCCTCAACAGCTCAAGTGGCAAAGCGGGGAACCAAACCCAGTTCTCCAGATTAGAGTGCACCTGCTCTTAACCACTACGCCACTTCTGCTCCTTGGGGAAGGCAAAGTTTAGGGAGAAGAGGGGATATGACATCATAGAGTCCACCTGCCAAAGCTGCACTTTTCTCCATTGGAACTGATTTTTTTGGAGGTCATTCATACTTCTAGGAGAACTCCAGGCGCCACCTGGAGGTTGGTAACCTCAGCCACGGGAGTCCTATCTCGGGAACTGAAAACATTCCACCCGTCTGCACGAATGACCATCTCTGGACTTTTCCAGAGTCTCTGGACTATTCCAGAGTCCTCAGTGAGCACATCTGAGGAAGCGGGCTTTGGCATCGACAGGCTTAATCTTCCAAGAATCTGGTGCCAGAAGACTCATTGCTTTCTCCTTGCTGCAAGAGATTTGACAGAGCTTCTCCATTCAAACCGCCAACAACAGCAGGTGGCATTTGGGTGGTAAACGAAGAAGGTTTATTCTGGATGATATTACTAAGAGTTGTGAATATTAGGACCTTCCGGGATAATTTGGTTGGCAAAGGCTCACGCCCGTACGCAAACGCGTTGCTGAAAGGTTGAACACAACTGCCGCGGAACCGGATAACCAAAGAAACACCAGATGCCTCCTCACCAGTTGTGCTTATCGGACCACTGAATGCTGTTCCTGGATCGCACAGGTGCAATCCAAAGAGAACGGGGCATGCTTAAATCCTATTGAAATGAACAGGGCACAAATTCAGAGTTCAGTATGTTTCAACCCGCCCTGAGCATGCACAAGTATTTTTTTTGGCTGTGCTGCACCTTCTACTGACCTGGGTGAAAGTTATTCTCACTGTCCAGCAGGGCAGTAAAATCTTGCATGATTCCAACTTGATTGATTTAGGTTCTTATTCAGCATTTGGCCCCAATGAGGACGCTAAGCCCCTTACAATGCCATTCTCAGAGACAGCGTGGTGTAGTGGTTAAGAGCACAGAATCATAGAGTTGGAAGAGACCCCAAGGGCCATCAAGTCCAATCCCCCTGCCATGCAGGAACACACAATCAAAGCACTCCCAACAGATGGCCATCCAGCCTCTGTTTAAAAACCTCCAAAGAAGGAGACTCCACCACACTCCAAGGTAGTACATTCCACTGTCGAACAGCCCTGACTGTCAGGACGTTCTTCCTGATGTTTAGGAGAAATCTCTTTTCCTTCACCTTGAACCCATTACTCCTGGTCTTAGTCTCTGAAGCAGCAGGAAACAAGCTTGCTCCCTCACCATCAAGACATCTCTTCAAATATCTAAACACGGCTATCACGTCACCTCTTAACCTTCTCTTCACCAAAGTAAACATACCCAGCTCCCTCAGTCTCTCCTCATAGGGCCGAGGTGGCGAACCTTTGGCACTCCAGATGTTATGGACTACAATTCCCATCAGCCCCTGGGCATGGATTCCAGACCTTTTACCATTTTGGTTACAGGTGGACTCTTATCTGGAAAACCAAGTTTGATTTCCCACTCCTCCACATAACTCGTATCTGATGAACCAGATTTACTTCTCCACTCCTACATGCCTCTGGTGACTTTGAGCTGGTCACAGTTCTTCGTAACTCTCTCGGCCCCACCTGCCTCGCAAGGTGTCTGTGGTGAGGAGAGGAAGAGAATGTACTCATGTGCCCAAAGCACAATTGCACAGTCTTCCCCCACCCCCACCTTGAGCATTCCTTCCATCACATTTCCCCTGCCAAACCCTAACAAGTGCTGAGTCTGTTTTCGATATTTAGGTGCCTCTGATTAAAAACAAAACAAAGCTCTTCTTTCACTGACCGGCCACGCAGAAGACTCAGAGTGGTCTGAAAGCTTGGTTTGCACCTGCACAAAGA
Source organism: Sphaerodactylus townsendi (assembly GCF_021028975.2). Taxonomy (NCBI): domain Eukaryota; kingdom Metazoa; phylum Chordata; class Lepidosauria; order Squamata; family Sphaerodactylidae; genus Sphaerodactylus; species Sphaerodactylus townsendi. The sequence goes on along the minus strand of NC_059441.1, from coordinate 16,356,962 downwards.
GTTATGCTGCCGCTGTGGATGGAATGGTGTCGAGGGGCCGTTGCTGGCTCAACCCCCCACTTCCCTTCCACTCCCCCCTCCCTGAACTGAGAGCCAACAATATGTCTCTACGGTGTAGATCACAGGTGTCAAACTCGCAGCACTCCAAATGTTATGGACTACAGTTCCCATCATCCCCTGCCAGCATGATGCTGGCAGGGGCTGATGGGAACTGTAGTCCATAATATCTGGAGGGCTGCGAGTTTGACACCTATGGTGTAGATCCGTGGTGGCTAACCTTTGGCACTCCAGATGTTATGGACTACAGTTCCCATCAGCCCCTGCCAGAATGGCCAATTGGCCATGCTGGCAGGGGCTGATGGGAACGGTTGTACATAACATCTGGAGGGCTACGAGTTTGACACCTATGGTGTAGATCCGTGGTGGCTAACCTTTGGCACTCCAGATGTTATGGACTACAGGGGCGTACCTAGGCGAACTTGAGCCCTGGGCAAAACCTGAGTTTGATGCCCCCCCCATGGGTGGCCACCCTCCCCCACCATGACCAAACAATGATTTTTTCCACCAGGTCGTTTCAAAGTCACCATCACATTATAGAACATCCCCCAACTCACAAATCTGAACATAGCAATGGGCCATGCCACACAGCCGAAATAATATTTGGAAAACATTTTGAAAATGTTTTCTAAAATGTTTTTATTACTGCTATGAAAACATTTCTCTTATGGTGTTGTATCCAGTCCCCCCCAATTGGGGGGAAACAGCATCACTTTCAATGTTATTTAAACTGGGGCAGTGATTTCTCCCTTTAAGGTGTGGATTTAAATCTGGGCTCCCTAGTTTAAACAAGTGTTGCTGGAATCCACCCCCAAACAGCATCAGTTTAAATGGTGTTTAAACTGAGGACCTCAGATTCTCCCTTTAAATCCATGCCGAAGGGGGTAGATTTGATAACAACAACAACAACAACAACAACAACAACCTTTATTAGGCACTGGAGAGAATAAAAAGAAAGAAAGAAAAACAAGGCATTGGTGGGAAGGGAGTGAATTTAAAAAGAGAATCTGGGGAAATTTAGGGTGTGCCTGTTGTCAGGGGTGCAATTAGAGATATCGAAAGCACCAAACCCTTTCAGAGTATTCTTCGTGCAGATCTTCTTACTGACGATACCATCTTCAGATTTGGTGAAGTTCGGTTCAGGGTCCAAAGTTATGGACCCTCAAAGGTGTAGCCCTCATCTCCTATTAGCTCCCATTGGAATCAATGGGGGATGGGGGCACTCCCTTTGGGAGTCCATAACCTTGGACTCCCTAAACCAAACCTCACCAAACCTGGGTGATATCATCAGGAGAGTCTCCCAAAAAATCCCTGAAATTTTGGTGCTGCTAGCCTAAAATCTGCGCCCCCTGCAGGCCAAAAAACGGAAAAACACTGAAAATACAAAATCCCTCACAAACCTGCAATTTTGTTGCCCACCACAAGGTGGCGCCCAGGGCAGCTGCCCACTTTGCCCAATGGGAGGTACGCCTCTGATGGACTACAATCCCCATCAGCCCCTACCAGAATGGCCAATTGGCCATGCTGGCAGGGGCTGATGGGAATTGTAGTCCATAACATCTGGAGTGCCAAAGGTTCACCACCACTGGTGTAGATGATCCATATAATGAATCCTGAGTACATGAACACCATGAGGCATCTCTGCGGCAGAGGTCCAGCGTCTTCTTTACGACAGGAAGTGGCATTACCTTCTGTGTGCGCGGGGTGGAAAGGGGTGCAGTTGCTCATTTGGGCAACCTAACAACTTTTTTCCCTGTGTGCTCGCGGGAAAAAGAAAAACAGCGACAGGAGGTCGGGCTTTCAAAAAGGAAAAAATGAAAGCCGTGCATTAGAGCAGGGACATGTAATATCTTCCTGAGATCTGGAGGGAATACTCTGCCCTGCTGAGATTGATATACTGCAAAGGAAACAGCTGGAACATCTTTTATGCCTTTGCACCGATTTCCATTAGACAGGGAGCATATTTTGTCGGGAGGAGTATTGAAGATAGTCCTCCTAGACCTAGACTTTCAGCCAGGGATGTATTTTTCCCCCCAAAAAAATTGATTTTGCACATGTCTGTGCTCTGAGCGATAAAATGTTCAAAATGTCTTCCTCGGCTTTATTTCTATTTCCTGTAGGAGGCCAGCACATCAGCCAAAAGATGTAGGTCGCTGTAAAGTTCAAACGTGGCCAGGGGAGCATTTGAAAGGACTTCCTCACAACAAGATACCACGCTATTTAAATAGACTCTCATCCATATATGCCTTACAGAATTTCTATTTATTTGTTCATTTACTTTGTTCGTATCCCGCCTTTCTCCCCAATAGGGCCTCAGAGCAGTTTACAACATTCTCTTCTCCGGCACTGTAGCCTCACAACAACCCTTTGAGGTAGGCTGAGAGTGTATAACTGGCCCAAGATCACCAAGCAAGTTTCCACAGCTCAAGTAGGAATTTGAACTGGGCTCTCCCAGATCCTAAGTCTGATACTTTAACCACTACACCAGGCTGGCCTTCAAAGCATACAGAAAAGTGTGTTCTTCTACAGAAAAGTGATGTGGCACTGCACCATGGGTTCTGTTTGGTCCAGAGGCTAGCTTCTGAGATGTCTTCAAGGGCAGCTCCACACAAAATGTGGTCCAGCCAGGTCATTTATTTACAGGAAAAGGGGCAGTTAGCACACTGATATAGTCATCTTTATCCTAAGCAGAGTTAAAGCACTTTCTAAACCCACTCACTTTGAAAGGCATAGTTCTGCTAGGAATTGCACTGGTAACACAAAGCGGTAAAAGGCAACTTATGGTAAAGGTTGGTAGAAGGAGGAGGAGGAGGAGGAGGAGGAGGAGGAGGAGGAGGAGGAGGAGGAGGAGGAGAAGGAGAAGGAGAAGGAGAAGGAGAAGAAGAAGAAGAAGAAGAAGGAGAAGGAGAAGAAGGAGAAGAGGAGGAGGAGGAGAAGTTTGGATTTATAGCCCCCCTTTCTCTCCTGTAAGGAGACTGAAAGAGGCTTACAATCTCCTTTCCCTCCCCCCCCCCCACACAACAAACACCCTGTGTGGTAGGTGGGGCTGAGAGAGCTCTGAAGAACTGTGACTAGCCTAAGGTCACCCAGCTGGCATGTGTTGGAGTACACAAGCTAATCTGGTTCACCAGATAAGCCTCCACAGCTCAAGTGGCAGAGCGGGGAATCAAACCCGGTTCCTCCAGATTACAGTGCACCTGCTCTTAACCACTACACCACACTGGCATCTGAAGTCACAAAAGCCTCTTCAAACACACAAAAATCAAGTGTCAGCAGAATTCTTAAGAACAAAAGGCTTTCTCCGTACCTTTCTGACAGATGGCACGGAAAAAAACCCACAAACCCTCAGCCAACGTATTTTATTTCATCTCTGTGTGTGCATATGTGCGGTTGTTTGGTGTTAGGTCTCGGATCCTTAAGCCACCAGACGGACTCTGAAGTATTGATCAGTAGCGTTTATTGAGTAGGCACTGAAGCACCACACTGATAAAGCCGGTTCTGGAATCCACAGTCCCCTTTATCCCCCAAGTGAGCCACCTCCCGTTTCCCCAAGTATTTGTGAAAAACAACCTTTAAAGCTCAGGTGCCCCAAGGTCGGCAGCAGATAGCAAGAGAAAGCCACCTGGCTTCCTGCCCCACGAGATAACGGATGAAACATAGTTCCCACGGGACAGGAGCACCAGGGGAATCCTAGTTGTCTACAAGCGGGTGAAGCCATAAAGTAAAGATCGAGGAAAGAATGCACAGATGGCAGTGGTTACATATATCAGGCTGGTTACGTATATCTTAATAGCGGCAGCAATGTGTTATTTCAAGCAGGTACATGGGCCCGGGAATGCATCTCAAACAACTAGATGGCACCCTCCTGACATTTGGCAACCCCGGTTGTAAATTTTTACAAAGGAAAGATTCCTCGTTGAGATTTGCGGTCAATAATGGACCAAGGCAAAGCTCTTGCTGCTGGTTTATTGACTATTAGAGCTGTCTTTCCTGGCCCTCAAACCTCCCTCCCTCCTTTTCGCTCGCTATTAAAAGGGTAAAATTAGCTCCCTGCACGCACATTTGGCTTCCTTTGTTCTTCCATTGACTCCTGAAGATTCTGGGACTGTTTTAAACCCTCGAATCTTTTTTCTTCTTTAAAAAAACCCATAATACAACAAAAACATCAAAAAGAGTTTCTTACATACGAATCTAAAGGCACCAAAGAGAAGCAGCTGATCTAAGATGAAAAGAAAGAGCAACTGAAGAAACGAAAAATCAGCTCTCACGGAAGCAAGGCACGGACACGGTGTCAGAGATCTCAGGCACCGGCACAGTCAAACTTTTGTGAACTATCGCAGGCTCACGGTAACACCGCGGTGTAGCTGAAGCACCTTTTAAAGTCGATAGTTTGGGTGACTTTTTTAAAAAGAGAGAAATCAAAACAGTTTTGCTTAAAAACAACTAGCCCAATATCACCCAGCATCAGTGGTGGGATCCAAAAATTTTAGTAACAGGTTCCCATGGTGGTGGGATTCAAACTGTGGCGTAGCGCCAATGGGGCGGGGCGGGGCATGATGGGGGTGTGGCCGGGCATTCTGGGGGCGGGGCATTCCTGGGCGGGGCTGTGGCAAGGACGCAGCCGCTGTGCCGGTCCTTGGGTGGGAAATGAACACACGCAGGCGCAGGTTGCCACGCACGCCGGTGCACCTCCTGCTAGACTGCTTCAAGTTCTGCGCGCTACTGCTGAGAGGAGGGGCGTAACTAAGGCAAAAATCACATGGCAAAATCACCCATTAGTAACCCCCTCTCAGCACACACAAATAATTAGTAACCTACTCTCGGGAACCTGTGAGAACCTGCTGGATCCCACATCTGCCCAGCAGGCTTCATGACGAGGAGGGGGGAAACAAATCCAGCTCGCCAGATGAGTCTGCTGTTCATGTGGAGGAGTGGGGGATCAAACCCAGTTCTCCAGATTAGAGTCCACTGCTCTTAACCATGACACCATGCTGGCTCTCTCTTAAGAGACAGAGTTGCAAACACTAGGCCGGAAGGACACCAAATGTACAACCACATCACAATTACGGTACTCTTTGGAAGCGTTATTTAAAATCAAAGTGTGTACGCATACTGATAATACCACGGGGGGGGGGGGGGGGGAAAAGGAATTCAGGTACTGAAATATGCGATGAACTGTAAATGCAAGGCATTCTGTCCACCTTTTAGGAAGAGAAAATGGAACTTAGGGTGTTGTGGGTTTTCCGGGTTGTATGGACGTGTTCCAGTAGCATTTTCTCCTGACGTTTCGCCTGCATCTGCGGCTGCATCTTCAGAGGATCATGAAACTTGGAACTGCTGAGAAATGGAACTACCGAGCTATGCCGAGTGCATTAATTCCACTCTGCAAATGAGATCAGGTAATTCAGAATTTCCAAATTCAGGGGGAGGTTCAGATAAGCAGAATTGCAAAAGGCTCCGTACTCCAAACAGCACGTTTACCTTTTAACAACCCTAGAAGGCAGGTTATGTCTGCAAACGGAATCCTTTGCTACCCAGTAAGTATTACAGCCAAGAGGGGAATCGAACCACAGTTGGTAACTTGAACCCAGCAAAAGAACCTCCTTCCCTATACAGGTGGCCTGACCACTGCAATCACCCCAACATCTGCTTCTGAAAGTGCCTTCCATTACATCTCTGGGTATTTTAGCGGTGACACCTAAAGCTTAGCAAAGCGAGGTAAAATTTAAGTGAGGTTTTTTCCCCTAACTAACATCTGTCTGATATATTGTCGAAGGTTTTCACGGCCGGAATCATGGGGTGCTGTGTGGTTTCCGGACTGTATGGCCATGTTCTAGCGGCATTCTCTCCTGATGTTTCGCCTGCATCTGTGGCTGGCATCTTCAGAGGATCTGATGGTAGGAAAGCAAGTGGAGTATATATACCTGTTGGAGTGTCCAGAATGGGGGAAAGACTATGGTTAACAGACAATGGTTAGAACACGCTAGAACACGGCCATACAGCCCGGAAACCACACAGCACCCCAGTAACATCTGCCTGCTTTGGTCCTTGTTTTGAAAGCTGGCTGTTGCTGATCTGTAAATATATTCCTGCTGCTGATCTGTAGGTATATTTTGATGCAATCTTAGGCCCCTTCCGCACACACAAAATAATGCGTTTTCAAACCACTTTCGCAACTGTTTGCAAGTGGATTTTGCCATTCCACACAGCTTCAAAGAGCATTGAAAGCAGTTTGAAAGTGCATTATTCTGCATGTGCGGAATGAGCCTAAATGTCCTTATTGCTGTGTGGCATGGAGCACATTTGGGAGGCCACACAGAGCACAACTAGGAGTATGCTTTTGAAAACTCTTACAAGGCTCAGACTGTCTTCTGAGCCACGAATAATTGCAAAAAAAATGGCTCCCTTTTGTGATCCACAACAATTCATGCTTTAAAAACAAAACAACACCAAAGAAGCCTCGTTCATTTGAGATACTCGATCATGAGGCGTCAGTTTTTGAAAGGAATAATAAGAAGAGAAGGACATTTTAAATATAAAACCCAGAATGAAAAACCAAAACGAACCACCTGCAATAACAAAGCTGTGTTCGTTTTCAGTCTCCTGGTGAGGCAGGTATTAGGTTTAATGTGTTCATTCAATATGGTATCGCTTTCTAGGCCTGAAATCATTCCATAGCCCTAGACTGAGCTGCATATTCTTTTGAGAACTGTTGTCATTTGCAAGAGGGAAACAGGCGCACACACGAAAAAACTATCTGTAAATTATACAAATCCCCCCCCCCCCCCGCATTACTCCCCCGTCTTTTGCAACAGACTTTATGGTAAGGCTGGGCAAGCAATTTATATGCGTTCCGTTGCTTCTTCTCTGATAAATCAATCTGAAGGGTGATTTGCACTCAAACTATCGAGGATTTAATAATGTACTGATGGACAAAACGGAGATTATGTTGTGTGCATGGGCATTTTGCAGGAATAGGTGTGCGGAGGAATGCGCCGCTGTGTAGGGTCTATGCATATTGGAGCTTAATTGCAAGGCAATTGCAGTCTCTTATTGTGTCACATCCTGGATTTGTGTGGCCAAGACGTGAAAATCATGTATCGGTGCCATTCTCCCCTGAATCTAACTCTGTCTGCAGAATTTAAATTCAATGCGGCATCTTCAAGTGCCTTTCGCTCTCTGTGCTCTGGTTTTTGGGCATCAAAGTTTTAAATATGAGCTGAAGAACAGCATGGGTATTTCCATTCAAGGGACTCCTTGGAATATATGGTTTTAGTTCATTGTTAAGTCTTCCAAGGGAGGGTATTTTAGTTAGCCCCTGTCCCTTTAAGACATTTTCCCAGTAGGCAGTTTCCTTTCTTTACCCAGCAATCCCCTGTTTTAGTTCTAGCCAGTCAGTCAGAGTGAGGTGCTAAGGGTAGTTGGAGACTGGAATATTTGTGACGTACATATTAATATATGGTGGTCCATAGAGCACAAGTTAAGTTTAACAGCAGTTAGAACTAGACAAAGGCTGAAAGAACTGAAAGGAAGCAAGACACAGTGGACTTTCTTGAAAGCAGCCAAGAGAAGACACAGTCTACAGCTTCAAACCTGCTCAAGACAAGCAAGTACTCTGATTTAGGTAGACCCAAGGGAGGAGTTAGGGTCTTAATTCTCTCAAGTAATAAACCGATTGTATGAACTGTTGAACCTGGCTTGGGTCTCCCCCCACTCTGTCCTAGCCAAGTACAGGGCACCAAAAATAGATTCACTTGCGGGACAGAATAGATTCTGTACATCTCCCATTCATTCATTCATTCATTCATTCATTCATTCATTCATTCATTCATTCACTCACTCACTCACTCACTCACTCACTCACTCACTCACTCACTCACTCAGTCACTCAGTCACATTTCAATTTACAGGCCGCCCTCCCCCAGAGGGCTAAGGGCGGCGAACATAAAATATACAACGTAATATAGTAATTTAAAACAACAACAAAATCCAACCTGTTACCAATAGCTATAATAGGAACTATATCAGCTAGATGACAGTAACCCTCCCCCTCAACTGAACCCACTGGAGGCCTAGATGGTAAAATCACACTCCACCCGGCTGGCCAAACCCCTGGGTGGAACAGGTCCGTTTTACAGGCCCTGAGGAAACCCTGCAAGTCCTGCAGGGCCCTGGTCTCACTAGGGAGCCTGTTCCACCAGAGAGGTGGAAGGCATTCCCATCTCTCCCAGGCCCCTTCTGCACCTGCGGAATAATGCCCTTTCAATCCACTTTCAATGCACTTTGCAGCTGGATTTTACTGTGCGGAAGAGCAAAATCCACTTGCAAGCAGTGGCGAAATTGTGGATTGGAAGTGCATTACCCTGTTTCCCCTAATATAAGACATCCCCGAAAAATAAGACATAGTAGAGGTTTTGCTGAAGTGCGAAATATAAGGCATCCCCCGAAAGTAAGACATAGCAAAGTTTTTGTTTGAAAGCATGCCCGACGAACAGAACACAGGGAAAAAAAGACATCCCCTGAAAATAAGACATAGCACATCTTGGGGAGCAAAAATTAATATAAGACACTGTCTTATATTCGGGGAAACACGGTATTCTGCAGGTGCGGAAGGGGCCTCAGAAAACACGCAGCCCAAGCAAAGGAGAACCTGCTTCCGGCACACAAATCAAAGAAGTATTTCTTTCCATGGCGACAAAACCATAAGTCTAAACAGTTAAATGAAGGCCAAACCCCCCCCCCCCCCCCCCCCGGGCCCCTCCACACACATAATGTAGAGGAGCAGCTGAAAGAGAAATATTTGCAGGCTCCTATCGCAGCCACTAGGGAAGTTTGAAGCGGTCCTATAAATGTATCATGACAGTTGAAATTAAATCATCAGCCAAGCTGATTCAAACGCCAAAGACTCCTTTTTTATGACCTTTGCTGGTGAAGTAGTCTGCAAAACCGTTTTGCTCCGTCCATCCTGAAAACGCCTCCAAACAATCAAGCGAGAGGAAGCGAGAGACGCAGAGCCTGCGCGCATTTTGATGCCACTCTGGAAATCTCCAAGTTTGCGCCGCTAAGGTATATTAAATTCTCCGATTAGCCAACGTTTCTTTATTCTCTTTTTAAAAACATTACTCATACGGAAAAAAGCCCCTTCCACCTCCGCCCCTTGAAGCTCTCGAAGCAAAGCGTTTTATGGACTGTTCCTTCGGAAACATTTTCAAGTTTTCCCAATCGCTTTCTCAGAAGATTCCTGGCTTTTCAGTAGAGAGAGAGAGACAGATTAAATTTTCTTTGGAACGCGTCTCCCCTTTCAGAGCAATCAAAGCCAGCCAGGAATTGTCATTCAAAAAAACCCCCCAATGTTTAAAATCTCTTTGTTTTCAAAGTTAATAAGGATTATGTGCTCAACAACCATTGAACGCGTGCCAAGTTTAAGAAACAGAAACACACGGAGTAAGTCGTGTCTTCAGTGTCTATCTGTAAGCCTATTTCTGTCTACATAAGATCCAAAATCCGAGTAATACCAGACACCTAAAATGGCTTAAGACATAAATTCCCTTAAGCAAGCCTCAGACAGACCTGAAGTCATTTAAATGTCTAATTCTCAGTGTTCTTATGCCTGGTAGCGATGTTTACCATCTGCCCAAGTCAGCCTGTTGAGGTAATTGCGACTCTATAAATAGGGGGAACATATGCTGCACATATTTGGGCCTTAACTACAACAGGCTTTGTGTAAGATAGCTGGAAATAACATGAGGATTCAAGTTGACGGAGGTTTCTGGAAGGCTGGCATATTGTTCTTTTCTCTGGTAAGTTCTCCTACTTAGAGCCACGCACAACGGCTTTGCCAACGGTCTCCTCGTCAACAGGTTGCTCTTTCAATTGGTCTACTGAGAAAATTGAGGATCTTCTCGGTTTTCTCCTCAAAACCACTTTGTAAGGTAGGGAAGGCCAAGAGGGGGAATCTGGCACAAGCAAAGTGTGGGTCCAAACCCAAGACTCCCTATACAAAGCTTTAACCATTGCGCACTACAGCCTTAAAACTGACTCACTGGATCAGACTGAAACACATTGAGAACTTCTCGTTAAAATGATGCTTGTAAACAACCAGTTGTTAAATTATTTGAATCCCACCACCGGAACCGGTTGTTAAATTATTTGAATCCCACCGCCTTGTTACACGGCAGATTTAACAATCAAGAAAAGTCAATAAAGGTTAGATTGTGCCCATGTAACATTGACTTAGTCGAATCGTTGACCCACCAATTATTATTCTGTCCCAGTTTCAAGGAAATCAGATCCAAACATGTGAATCTTAATCCTTTATTTTCAACTGATCTCCCTGATATATTTAGATTGCACTACTTGCTGAATAATCCAGATCCTTCCATCTGTGTGACAATAGCAGACTTCCTCTTGGAAATTATCAAATGGCAGAGCAATTTTTACTTAACGTTTTATTCTTTGCTCCGTGTATCCATGTTTTTAACCAGTTTTCTCTTGCTGTATTTGTTTTATTGTTTACTATGCCAATAAAGGCTGGATTGATGGATTATAAATGGGCACCTAGATACACCCAGGGGATGTGGAATGTATTGTACAACCTGATCTCATCAAATCTCAGAAGCTAAGTAGGTCAAGGGCTTGGATGGGAGACCACCATGGAAGGCTTTGCAGAAGAAGACAATGGGAAACCCTCTTTGCTCAGTCACTTGCCTTGAAAACCCGACGCGATTCCCATAAGTCAGCTGAGACTTGACTGTATACCCAAAGATGCATACAGATATCAATCCAACCTTTGTCTGAGGCACAAATGTGCTCCCTGTGGTTTATTTGTCTATTTGATATGTTTATACCTTGCTTCCCCTGAGAGCCAGCATGGTGTAGTGATTAAGAGCGGTGTGGTTCCCCCTCCTACACATGAGGCCTGCTGGGTGACCTTGGGCTAGTCACAGTTCTCTCAGAACTCCCTCAGCCCTACCTACCTCCCAAGGTGTCTGTTGTGGAGAGAGGAAGGAAAGGAGTTTGTAAGCCACTTTGAGGCTCCTTGCGGTTGAGAAAAGTGGGGTATAAATTGAAACTCTTCTTCTTCAGAACTACTTACATCACTGTTCTCCCCACCTCCATGAGAGCCCAAAGGAAGTAAATATGTAAATCAAGAATTTATCCTCACAATCACTTGTGGGTGGTTGGACTGAGCCTGTATGAAGTCACCTGGTGAGTGGGGGAGTGAAACGTGGGTCTATCAAAACCCAGTCTAACGTATAACCACTCCACTACAGTGGCTCTCAAGAGCAAAAGCAAGATTCTAAACCACGGTTTAAAAACTGGTGTAATAAAGAAATAAACCCCAATTTGTCAAAAAGTTGCATATGCTAACAAACTGAAGTTCCTCAAAGATTACTGGTTTTCACGTTCTGAGTGTCAGGTATGACAGGAACAAGTTAATTTTTCTCACACAAATAGGATGTTTTTTTGTGGTATTTAACACAGTAAATGGCCATCACCATTCGATACTGAAATCTGTATCAACATGGTATTTTTATAGCAGCTGGTGCGAATTGCTGATAGACCCTCTCGAAACCACCCAGTTCCCATAGGATGGAATTCCAAAGCAAATCAAACACTTTAAGGGGATCGCTATAGGCAACCCACGATATCCCATGATAGTAAACGAAAGGAAATGCATTTCCAAGAAAGGAAATGCAGAGAAATTGGACCGGTATCAAAGCAAGCAATGCTTCCTGTCCCTCAAGCTGGAGCCATCACACATGCTGGAATTAAATGTTTTTCTGGTCGTAGGGAGAATGGGAACGCTGACGATGATCATTAGGAACATATGGAAGATAACTTTATACTGGCTGTGGGAGCTTTCCTAGGGCTGTTCCTCCATTTATGTCTTGGGACAGCTGCCATTGTTTTGGGGGAGCGTCCAATATTGGATGGGATCAAAAACATTTTAGGGACCTCTAGTTTGACTTCAGGCCCCAACTGGTTCAGATCTGGGAGTACTTTCTCACGAGGGTTCAGATCTGGGAGTACTTTCTCATGAGAACTAAACTAACAAGGAAAACTGTGTGCTCCTCCTCCAATTCTCAGAATTCTAGTTACTTTAACAGGGTCATCCTAAACAGAGTTATACCATTTTAATTCAGTGGATTCAGGAAGGTGTAAGAACATAAGAACATAAGAACTAGCCTGCTGGATCAGACCAGAGTCCATCTAGTCCAGCATTCTGATACTCGCAGTGGCCCACCAGGTGCCTTTGGGAGCTCACATGCAGGAGGTGAAAGCAATGGCCTTCTGCGGCTGCTGCTGCTCCTGAGCACCTGGTCTGCTAAGGCATTTGCAATCTGAGATCAAGGAGGATCAAGATTGGTAGCCATAGATTGACTTCTCCTCCATAAATCTGCCCCAAGCCCTTTTAAAGCTATCCAGGTTAGTGGCCATCACTCACCTTCCTGTGGCAGCATTATTCCAAACACCAATCACACGCTATGGAAGAAGTAGCGTTTCCTCCTTATTAGTCCTAATTCTTCCCTCCAGCATTTTCATAATGAATGCCCCCTGGTTCTAGTATTGTCAGGAGAAAGAGAGAAAAATTTCTCTCTGTCAACATTTTCTACCCCATGCATAATTTTTTATAGACTTCAATCATATCCCCCCCTCAGACGTCTCCTCTCCACACCAACGAGTCCCAACCGCTGCAGCCTTTCCTCCTAAGGAAGGTGCTCCAATCCTTCAATCATCCTCGCGTCTCTAGTCTCTGCACCTTTTTTCTATCTCTTCGATATCCTTTTTGAGATGTGGCGACCAGAACTGAACACAGTACTCCAAGTGCGGTCGCACCACTGCTTTATATAAGGGCATGACAATCTTTGCAGTTTTATTATCAACTCCTTTCCTAATGATCCCCAGCATAGAGTTTGCCTTTTTCACAGCTGCCATGCATTGAGTTGACATTCCCATGGAACTATCAACTAAGACGCCCAAATCCCTTTCCTGGTCTGTGACTGATAGCACTGACCCCTGTAGCGTGTATGTGAAGTTTGGATTTTTTGCCCCTATGTGCATCACTTTACATCACTTTGCCCGAGGGTTGCTGCGGGCAATTCCTGGCGCGCGCCCTGGCTTGCCCACGACCCCGCGCTATGCGGGGGGTCGTCAAAAGGCACCATTTCAAAAGGCGCCAGGAATTACGCGCCTTGAGGGGGCGGAAGAGAGGCAGCGTCAGGGCGGCTGCGTTCTCGCCGCCCCTGAAGTGGGGAAGGCAGCTGGACCCCGCGCTACTTGAGGAGAGTAGCGCGGGGCTTAAGGAAAGTGGGGAAAGGGCCATGGATGTATTTTACAAGTCTGTTTATATTGAAGGCCAAGAGATGTACCACTGGAGAAGGGGTGTTTTCAAAATGTTTCAGCCAGAGAATTGTTTTAAAATGGGATTCATTAAAAACGTTTCAAGGCTGCAAATTAAACGTTTGGGGGTAAAAACAACACAGAACTCCAAGGAAGAAACATTTCATTTATGGCCTCACAGCGTTTTAAATGTTTTGCGTAGAAAGGACCATGGTGAGAAGAATCTCTAGCAGTTATTAGAGCGGCCACCTCTATGCTCTGACTTCAAAATCTCTTGCAAGCATTCAAGAACAGAGCTCCAATGGGTGCATCTGAGCCTTCCTGGATCCCAAAATTCCTAAATACAAAGACTCAAGAAGAAGAAGAAGAGGAAGAAGAAGAAGAAGAAGCAGCAGAAGCAGAAGCAGCAGCAGCAGCAGCAGCAGAAGAAGAAGAAGCAGCAGAAGAAGAAGAGGAGGAGGAGGAGGAGGAGGAGGAGGAGTTTGGATTTATACCCCACTTTTCTCTCATGTAAGGAGATGCAAGATGGTTTACAAGCTCCTTTCCCTTCCTCTTCCCACAACAGACACCTTGTGAGGTAGGCGGGGCTGAGAGAGTTCAGAGAGAACTGTGACTAACCCAAGGAATGTAGGAGTGCATAGGCCCAGCAGGAATGTAGGAGTGTGGAAACACATCTGGTTCACCAGATAAGCCTCTGCCACTCAGGTGGAGGAGTGGGGAATCAAACCTAGTTCTCCGGGTTAGAATCCACCTGCTCTTAACCACTGGCTCTCAGCTGAACCAGATTCCACCACAAGAGCCTATCAGGTCATGGGGCAATTCTGCAGCAACCGATTTGCAAGCTTGAAATTTCCATTCCACATTAAAAGAATGTGATCACCAGTTTCTATTCCATTTTATTCTATTCCAACTTCTATTCCGTTTTGAAGGAACGTGATTACACAGCTGAGACAGTGATGCCAACCTGGGAACTTCTGCCATCGAAGGCTTAGTTGCAAAGCCGGCATTAACTCAATGGGGTGCTTGTGAAATATTAGTATGTAAGTTAGACAGTCAACAGGGCTGCCAAAGGCAAAAAAAAAATATGGCACCACTATGCCTTTCCTGTGACACTCGATCTTTATACTGGTGTCCCCCGAGGCAAGGTTTGTTTGAGGCCGAATACAAAACGTGTCTATAAAACATGTATTGATTACTTTAACCAACTCATTAAATTTGAGTAACCTCTTCTAAGACCATTAGCTTATTCTTTCCCCTCGTTTCCAAGCTGAAAGACACCTTTATGCTAAGGTGAAGAGTACCTTGCAACTACCTCATACTTTTATTGGATAAATTTATGGTTAAGCAGGGGTTCTGGGTTTTGGAAAGGTTCTGGAATTCACAACACAGTGTACAAGCACAAGTTTTTTCCCCTACTTTTCTTTTTTGGTGATCATGTTGCAGAGAAGCATATACATGGCCCGACGCCTTACTACACAGCTATAAACTTGTTTTATTGCCTGTAAAGACATTCAGATGTGAATTCAGGCCATACAGAAAGCCCAATGCCTGCGGGATGGTGTAATATATTTGCCCTGCCAATTGCTACAAGCCCAGTAGTTAGAAAGCACTGCTAGTAGTTGGAGAAGGTGAGAAATGTCCATGTTTTAACAGCAACTTGAGCCCTGAAACTTGGCAAACTGAGTGGGTTTGGTGTTTCCATAAGGTCTAGTATTCCCGCAGATCTTGTGGACTACTGATTTCTGTTCTCCATTCACATGGCCTCTTCAACATCATAGTGGTCATAATTCTTCATCTGTCTAGGATGACTTTTTGGTGCACTGATGTCTGGACCTTCAGACCATTATTCCTGGAAGAAGGAGAAGAAGAAGAAGAAGAAGAAGAAGAAGAAGAAGAAGAAGAAGAAGAAGAAGAAGAAGAAGAAGAAGAAGAAGAAGAAGAAGAAGAAGAAGAAGAAGAAGAAGAAGAAGAAGAAGAAGAAGAAGAAGAAGAAGAAGAAGAAGAAGAAGAAGAAGAAGAAGAAGAAGAAGAAGAAGAAGAAGAAGAAGAAGAGGAGGAGGAGGAGGAGGAGGAGGAGGAGGAGGAGGGAGATGAAGAAGAGGAGGGAGATGAAGGAGAAGAAGAAGGAGATGAAGAAGAAGAAGAAGGAGGAGGAGGAGGAGGAGATGGAGAAGAAGAAGAAGAAGAAGAAGGAGATGAAGAAGAAGGAAAAGGAAAAGGAGATGAAGAAGGAGAAGGAGAAGAAGAAGAAAAAGAAGGAGAAGAAGAAGGAGAAGAAGGAGATGAAGGAGAAGAAGGAGATGTAGGAGATGAAGGAGAAGAAGGAAAAGGAGAAGGAGATGAAGGAGATGAAGAAGAAAGAAAAGGAGAAGAAGGAGATGATGAAGAAGAAGGAGAAGAAAAAGAAGAAGGAGATGAAGGAGGAGGAGGAGGACCACCAGCTACCAATGCTGAGTGAGAATGTGGCTCCAATTCTAGAAACTGGGCAACACAAGCTGCTTAACTGCTGGATATCTGTCTGACACTGCAGTAGTGGCCCCAATCCCCACCTGTAAGAGTGCTGGATTCCCCTCTCTGGTTTGTGGTAGTTCTCCAGAGAAGTGCCATGTGAGACAAATCCTGGATTACAGGCACCGGTCAACAAGATAATGTCTCACATCAGGTACCAAAAAAAGCACACCATGGAGTCATTCATAGATGCCTGTAGTTCAGTGTTAGAAAAGAGAAATGTGTGGGCAATAACAGCAGTTTGAATTACAGGGAAAGCCAACGATATGCGTAAAAGCCTTCAGCGGCGGCTTGTTGTGAAAAGAAGTTGCATTAACTGCTCTCCAGTCAAACGGCCCATTACTAAATTACAGAAATGGCCCACCGAGCTAGTATTAAACTTCTGAAGTAGCGCTCTGAATGTCAGGTTTCCTATTTGTGATGTTAATGTTTCCCGGAATTTCTTCCAGGGCATTCACAAACAACTTCTGCAAGCTCTTCATTGGCTGCTTGTTGTATTCCAGCAAAGACCTTTTGTTCCAGACACGTATATATTTGCAGCTAATGGATATCATGCACTATATCCAATTTAAGGGGAAAGGACGAGACTGCGTTACTTGAACGCAGAAAGTCACAGCCATTGAGGCTGGTTCGTTGCTGTTGATAGTCTCCTCGCTGTTTGCTTTCCAAAAAGTAATTTGCAGACAGAATGGAAGATGACGCTGAACTCACTGGCAAAAGAGAACAGGGGGCTTGAACTCATGAGCCCAGCTCCATACTTCAACACGCAAGCGTCCATTCTGGTTTTCAGCCACCAGTCCTCCAACAGGAGAGACAAAATGTCTCTAAGGCTGATTCCGCACTCACTAACTCAACCTAGGTTTGATCCGTCGGGCTGGAAGTGGCGACGTAGGTCGATTCCTCTGTTACTCCCCACAGCAGCCGAGGTCGTCCTGCTGGAGCCGAGATCAGAGGGCGGGATCACCTTGGTGCATCATTCACTCCTTGTTCCTGATAGGCTGCTGTGTTGCTATGAGCAGCGTGTAATCTGCCCTCCGTTTATGCGCATGGCCATTGCTCCTATACAGAAGCGGAGGGGGAAAAGGTGCGCTTTTCGCCGGCACAGGTCTCCCGTTCCGTGCATGCCCAAGACATTCATCTGTGATTGGCTGAACGGGCGAATCGAGGTGACGGAGATTCCCCACTTCACCAGCTTCGACATGGGTTCGACGTAGGTTCCCCGG
This sequence comes from Sphaerodactylus townsendi, assembly GCF_021028975.2. Classification (NCBI taxonomy): domain Eukaryota; kingdom Metazoa; phylum Chordata; class Lepidosauria; order Squamata; family Sphaerodactylidae; genus Sphaerodactylus; species Sphaerodactylus townsendi. The sequence goes on along the minus strand of NC_059441.1, from coordinate 16,339,830 downwards.
AAAACTGTACCTCGGAGGTGGAGTCGGAAATTTAACGGTGGGACAGAGCTGAGCAGGAACGCACCAAACTCGCCGTATGTGGGGAGTACCTATGTCGAACCTAGGTTAAACCTAGGTTGAGTTAGTGAGTGCGGAATCGCCCTTAGAACAACAGGAAGTAGGGACTACATCTGTGAATAGAGTTTCAAGTGGACAGTCATGTTGGCCTCCAAGAGAAGATCTAGATTTGAATCCAGTAGCATCTTAGACCAGCAAGATTTCCAGGAGACCAGCTTTCAAGAATCAAAGAATCAGATAGGACTTGCATTTGACCAAAAGGGCTCTGACCCATAAAGATATCTTGTCAGTCTCTAGATATCAGTCAGTCATTCAGTCATTCTAGATATCTAGATATCTTGTCGTCATTCTAGATATCTTGTCAGTCTCTAAAGTGCTGCCGGACTTGAATCTAGTTCTAACTATCTGTAAACGAAGCTCAAGAATGAGGATCCAACCAAGGAGAGAACACGAAAATAGGTTCCCCACAGTTCCCAACAAGTCCTGACATAGCACTGAACAGGAATTCGGGGAGGTGCTGAGGCACTAGATTTTGCTCGCTGGACAAAAAACACATTCCAGGTTGCATTTCTGACTTGGTCAATTGCTTTCAGCAATTTAATACTTATCTCAGGCAGAGGACTGAAATGTTCTAACTGCCAAAATTCAGAGCAAGAGGTCAACAATAAGTCAAGGAAGCATCTCTAAGAAGCCTTTTAGTCTCATCAGAACCCTGCTGGGTCGCTTGGTTCTTATACCGATTATTCCCTTCTTCTTCTGGTTACTGTACCTCAGCGTAACGACTGAATTGTTTTTAGAGTTATATTTGGTTTTGCACTAAGTCACATTGAGACGCCCCGACACGGATGCTTTCAAACCAGCAGTTAGGACTGGGTGTGGTAGGTTTTCCGGGCTGCGTGGCCGTGGTCTGGTGGATCTTGTTCCTAACGTTTTCCTGCATTTGTGGCTGGCATCTTCAGAGGTGTATCAGAGAGGGAAGTCTGTTACACACTGTGCCCAGTGAGAAGGGAATGTTTTTAGTGGGATATACATTGTCCTTTTCTCAGTACGGGGAACCAGTCAGTAAGTGTTTGGGTGGAACTTCCTATGAAAAGGTATGGTTGATAGTATTGTATTGCGGGGTGGTGGTGGTGGTGGTTCAGGCCAGGGAGTGACTCACATTTGCATTCCCTGCAGCAGCAACAGTCTTAGTGAATGCAAACCCTGTGTCTGGGTGGAGTCCATTGTTCATGGACCTAGCATGCCCTTGGCCTTTGATTCTGGTGTTTTTAATTACTGGTAGCCAAGTTAGTTAAGAGTCTACAGTTAGGAGTTTGTGTGGTTCCTGACCCGTGGCTTCCAGTGGTAAAAAATGCAGTCAAGTGGCAGATATCTTAGGGTGCACCAGCAGGGTTTTCAAGGCAATTCACAAACAAAGGTGGTTTGCCATTGCCAGACTCTGAATAGAAACCCTGGACTTCACTGCTAGTGTCCCATCCAAGTACCATCCAGGGCCAACCCTAGTTAGCTTGAGAGTCAGAGTGATGTAGTGGTTAAGAGCAGGTAGACACTGATCTGGAGAACAGAGTTTGATTCCCCGCTCCTCCACATGAACTATGGAGTCTTATCTGGAGAACTGGATGTGTTTCCCCACTCCTGTACACAAAGCCTGCTGGGTGACCTTGCACTAGTCACAGTTCTCTCAGCCCCACCTACCTCACAAGGTGTCTGCTGTGGGAAGAGGAAGGGAAAGGAGTTTGTAAGTCCCTTTAAGTCTCCTTACAGGAGAGAAAGGAAGGGGAATATAAATCCAAACCTCCTCCTCCTCCTCCTCCTCCTCCTCCTCCTTTCTTCTTCTTCTTCTTCCTCTTCTTCTTCTTCTTCTTCTCCTCCTCCTCCTCCTCCTCCTCCTCCTCCTCCTCCTTCCCCTTCCCCTTCCCCTTCCCCTTCCCCTTCCCCTTCCCCTTCCTCCTCCTCCTCCTTTTGGGATCTGATGATATCAAGGTAGCCTAAGCCATTCAGGTGGCTTTCAGGTTACTTCCTTAATCACGAACCTTTGGTTTAGAGGCCGTATAAATCTAAATATTCTTTCCCCCTTGGTTTGTATTTTGGGATGCCAAAACTGAGGTCCTTGTCAGTGGGGTCAGACCAGGGTTATTTATTTTTTTAAAAAACCCAGATGCCCTTTGCTCCTCTCAATATTTCAGCCTTACAAGACTCATCTTTTATTGCCCAGTTGGCTGTTCAAGATGGTATAGTTACAGCTTGTGTCAGCACCTCTTCTATAAAACCCATTTATGAGAGGTTTATAACTCGAGCTATAAAAAATATCCTCCAGATGAAAGCTGCGACACACAAGTCTCAGATGCGGAGACCCTTTTTTTGCCTTTCCCCCCCTCCCCTCGAGAAAAACCACCCTTTGCAAATTGATTTTGCTATTTCAAGCTTTTATGTGCATAAAGAGCAGTTTACTGATTTAATAATTTTCTTTTGCTTGGATAGCTCAGAAACAGCAGCTGAGCTACCAGGCGGCCTTTCAGAGTTCCAAAAAGCACAAGAGCGAAGCAGGCACACACAGATATACCTGGTTGGAGATTTGGAATCAGATAGGAGACAGCATTCAGCAGTTTTTATCGACACAGAAAGATCAGGAGGATCTTGCAAGAAGCAAACAAAACACACCAAGTTCCTTCACTAAACAAATAACTAAGACTTGTGGACCAGCAGCTATGTTGATGGGTGGAGCACTTCAGAACTGGGAGAGGGGAAAGGTAGGCCAAGCTGTTGATACCCTAGTGGTGTAAATACAGACTCTACTGGAAGAAGAAGAAGAAGAAGAAGAAGAAGAAGAAGAAGAAGAAGAAGAAGAAGAAGAAGAAGAAGAAGAAGAAGAAGAAGAAGAAGAAGAAGAAGAAGAAGAAGAAGAGAAGAAGAAGAAGAAGAAGAAGAAGAAGAAGAAGAAGAAGAAGAAGAAGAAGAAGAAGAAGAATAAAGAAGAAGAAGAAGAGGAAGAAGAAGAAGAAGAAGAAGAAGAAGAAGAAGAAGAAGAAGAAGAAGAAGGAAGAGGAGTTTGGATTTATATCCCCCCTTTCTCTCCTGCAGGAGACTCAAAGGGGCTGACAATCTCCTTGCCCTTCCCCCCTCACAACAAACACCCTGTGAGGTAGGTGGGGCTGAGAGAGCTCCGAGAAGCTGTGACTAGCCCAAGGTCACCCAGCTGGCGTGTGTTCCGAAAAGCTGTGACTAGCTCAAGGTCACCCAGCTGGCGTGTGTGGGAGTGCACAGGCTAATCTGAACTCCCCAGATAAGCCTCCACAGCTCAAGCGGCAGAGCTGGGAATCAAACTCGGTTCCTCCAGATTAGATACATGAGCTCTTAACCTCCTACGCCACTGCTGCTCCTGGACCCAAAGCAAGGACGATATGGATGCTAAACGTACTTTAATTACTCATGAAAAATGTGAGCTGAGATCCGCTGCACAGTATGTTAGTAAGTGTAAACAACATACAAGAATCCAACTGAACATACAAAATACCAAGAGTACATAACGTGACCTCAGACACGCGTGCTAACACTGTGCAATGTAAGTATCCCACTAAGTGGCTAGAGAGAACGCTATTTATCAAGTGGTGCGTATTGTGGTCTCTTATTTGTGTGAACAGCGACGTTTCAAGTATAGTCAAGATCAACGTTTCAAAAGTGCAAGAGAAGAGCACGAGGTCGGCGGTCAACTCTAATCCCATTTCAGGGAAGCATGTCCACTTCATGAGCTCTTTTAGGATTTTGTGGCTAACCCACATCACTTCTGGAACACTCACAATAATTAGATACACATTATATGTAGGCAATACAAAACATGTTGTAATAGACCTTTAACATCACACCAAGGCTAATACAATTGAACTCAAATGCATTCCCATGAAAGTGCAGTGTGCCTCTTCAAACCTCGTACAAAATCTCTATTTTATACATGAATATGTTAAGAACATAAGAACATAAGAATGAGCTGGATCAGATCAGAGTCCATCTAGTCCAGCACTCTGCTACTTGCAGTGGCCCACCAGGTGCCTTTGGGAGCTCACGTGCAGGATGTGAAAGCAATGGCCTTCTGCAGCTGCTGCTCCTGAGCACCTGGTCTGCTAAGGCATTTGCAATCTGAGATCAAGGAGGATCAAGATTGGTAGCCAGAGATCGAATTCTCCTCCATAAATCTGTCCAAGCCCCTTTTAAAGCTATCCAGGTGAGTGGCCATCACCACCTCCTGTGGCAGCATATTCTAAACACCAATCACGCGTTGCGTGAAGAAACGTTTCCTTTTATTAGTCCTAATTCTGCCCCCCAGCATTTTCAATGTATGTCCCATGGTTTTAGTATTGAGAGAAAAATTTCTCTCTGTCAACATTTTCTACCCCATGCATATAGACTTCAATCATATCCCCCCCTCAGATGTCTCCTCTCCAAACTAAAGAGTCCCAAACACTGCAGCCTCTCCTCATAAGGAAGGTGCTCCAGTACGTCAATCATCCTCATTGCCCTTCTCTGCACTTTTTCTATCTCTTCGGTATCCTTTTTGAGATGTGGCGACCAGAACTGAACACAGGACTCCAAGTGCAGTCGCACCACTGCTTTATATAAGGGCATGGCAATCCTTGCAGTTTTATTATCAATTCCTCAGCTTTATTAACAATACCAATGTTCCTATTATCAATATCAATGTTTGCATTACCACAGTGGTGTAACCTGCTGTCACAACTGCCAGTGATTCCCATCTTATATTTGCTGTCTGGTTGGCATCGAAGTTTGGCACGTCCCAGGGAGTGGAGGTATATGTAAGCATATAGACGCTGCCTCACGCTGAATTAAACCATCAAAGTCCATATTGTTGGCACTTCTCTCTCTCTCTCTCTCTCTCTCTCTCTCTCTCTCTCTCTCACACACACACACACACACACACACACACACACACACACACACACACAAGCTAAGGTTAAGAAAAATGAAAAGATGAATTAAAATCATTAAACAAAATCCAAACTGAAAGGAAACAAAAACCAGGCATGGTCTTCAGGGGGAAAAGCACGCCTGTATCTCACTGAACATTACCTCCGCTCAAGATTTCACCTGGCCCAAACCTTTACTAATGACCACGTGAGCCTCCCAAAACATAAACGCGGAGAAGGCAAGCTGCTAACCGGGACACTTTAGAAGGATCTGGAGGTTTCATTACAAAGAAAAACACATTGGAAAAGCAACATTTATTGATTAGACATTCCGCAAGGGCCCATAACTGGCACTGCTAGACTGTTTCTTGCATCAAAATAACTTGGATTCTGTGGTATAGAATAATGACTTGTTGTCTATGACTCACCGTTATTCCACATCAGCCAACATTTCAGACACAACAGGGACACACTTGTAACACTCAAATTCTCATCCCGCGGATTATTCCTGGAGATGTCCCTGTCCCTAAGACTGTTAATACACTGTCAGACCTCCTGCCTGTTATATTTGTTTACTCTGCTAGGACCTTCCAGCGATCTTCCCCTGATTAAAAGCTCAGACAAGTGTCTGTTTGATGTATTGCCGGAGGCTTTCATGGCTGTTGTGGGTTTTCCAGGTTGTGCGGTCAGGTCTGGTCGTTTCTGCTCTTGATGTTTCACCTGGCAACATTTAGGGGAAAATCCCCGTAACTGTCCTAGATGTTATTGGCTGTGGAATGCTGTCAACAGATCCAAACATATCACAGCAAGTATGATGTGCAAAGTGGCAGGTTGTGTGTAGAGCTGGCAACGACTAAGATAGACCCCACCCCCGTCATTAAAAGGTTCCTTCTCATGAAGAGATACATTTCTTTTCCATAAGAACTATAACCTTTTCATTAATTGCTGTTTTAATGGGGTTTTATTGCAACTATTGTTTTATAGTGTTGTTCACCGCCCAGAGCCCTTTGGGGGAGGAGCGGTATATAAAACCAATTATAAATAAATAAATAAATAAATAAATTGGCAGCACTTGCTCTTTTTAGAAGACCTTTCCATTGGTGGAGAGCACGTTTTTTGATCCAACTGTGCAAGGGAAACATTTGGTTAAAAGAGCGAGGATTGTGTGACAAACCAGCTGTGGGGCTAAACCGATTTTGTGTGTTTTCAGTCAATACAGTCACGTGTACCTGAAACCTACCAACCACATGTGATATGGCCAAACATTATCCACAACTCTCCCTTATATGTGCAGTCACCACAATGAATGAATGGGCCAATATGCCTATTTATCATACACATACAGTCTTGGCAGAGGCGTAGCTCCAAGGGGACAAGGGGGGCGCAACGCACCAGGTGCGTGCCTCTGAGGGGGTGTGGCGAGGGTGTTCCGGGGCGGGGGCATTCCGGGGCAGGGGTGGAGGACACACCTGACACACTCCCCCCTTGCTGCGCTGGGGGAAAGCCGACAGGAGCAGAGGTGACTTCGGTTCGGAATACAGTATCTTTGGGGATGCAGACAGATAGGGAGGTTTTAATAATAAAACTGCAAAGATAATAAAACTGCAAAGATTGTCATGCCCTTATATAAAGCAGTGGTGCGATCACATTTGGAGTACTGTGTCCAGTTCTGGTCGCCGCATCTCAAAAAGGATATTGAGGAGATAGAAAAAGTGCAGAGAAGGGCAACAAGGATGATTGAGGGACTGGAGCACCTTCCCTATGAGGAGAGGCTGCAGCGTTTGGGACTCTTTAGTTTGGAGAGGAGACGTCTGAGGGGGGATATGATTGAAGTCTATAAAATTATGCATGGGGTAGAAAATGTTGACAGAGAGAAATTTTGTTCTCTTTCTCACAATACTAGAACCAGGGGGCATCCATTGAAAATGCTGGGGGGAAGAATTAGGACTAATAAAAGGAAACACTTCTTCATGCAACGTGTGATTGGTGTTTGGAATATGCTGCCACAGGAGGTGGTGATAGCCACTAACCTGGATAGCTTTAAAAGGGGCTTGGACAGATTTATGGAGGAGAAGTCGATCTCTGGCTACCAATCTTGATCCTCCTTGATCTCTGATTGCAAATGCCTTAGCAGACCAGGTGCTCGGGAGCAGCAGCAGCAGAAGGCCATTGCTTTCACATCCTGCATGTGAGCTCCCAAAGGCACCTGGTGGGCCACTGCGAGTAGCAGAGAGCTGGACTAGATGGACTCTGGTCTGATCCAGCAGGCTTGTTCTTATGTTCTTATGTTCTTATATGCCTCTGAGTCTTGGTAGGTATGAATATGATGAACCCTGAAAAATCCAGTAGTCAGTTCACACGTTTGCACAACATGATGAACTCACTTCTAGGGAGGATCACGAATGATTGCAATCTCCTACAAAAGACTTTTGTCTCCTGATAATTCCTTAGGAACTGAGAGAGATCAGTTCACATGCCAGTATGCATTTAACTGGCAGTCACCTCACAAGGAATAACATTAAACACAACCGAAGTGGAAGACGGTACGTTTCACTGAAGACCCAAAAGAAATGCACTGCACGTTGGAATGCACTACCTCGGAGTGTGGCGGAGTCTCCTTCTTTGGAGGTTTTTGAAGAGAGGCTGGATGGCCATCTGTCAAGGGTACTTTGAATGTGTGTTCCTGCATTGCAGGGGGTTGGACTTGATGGCCCTTGGGGGTCTCTTCCAACTCTATGCTTCTATGAAATGCAAAACTGTCTTACAGTATGCTGTCCTATCTGACCGTGTTCCGGCCCAATCCTGCCATTTCTCCTGGCAGCGATGTGGGATCCTCTTTCTGGGATGAGTATCTCTAGCTTGCTTCTTGGTTTTACTTTTCAGTATGGGGTATTCAGCTCATAAAGGCAGCTGCTGGCTTTTATACTTCAAAGTGGTGGGGAATATGGATTTTGCTTTGGTGAAGGAATTTGGGTGGGAACTGGCGTCAAAGGGTGGCGTCAAAGGGTGGTGTCGACATGGAACCCGAGTGCTGTGGGAAGGGGAGGAAACGGAGTAAGGATATATTGGAAACTATTTTGACTCTTAGTTCTGTCAACAAACATCCAAATACTTAATCCTGATGCTGGTTTTAATAAAGGAAATCATTTAAACACGAAGTCTCATTACTGAGCAGTCCAGGGACATAACGTATGCTATCAACAGCTCAAAATACAACTCAGCAGCTTGTCAGGACTAAGTTTTGGTTCTTCGAGTCCTCTAGCTCCCACCGCAATGAAGAACTGCCCACCCAAGTGCCCCATATATACTGGAACTGAGGGCAAGAACCCTCATAAATCAATAAAGTTCGTTCCTTTTTATAAAGTTGACTTTGAATGTGTCCAGCCTTACACAGCTCTGCTTTAGAAAATGGCAGACTGCGCTCGCAAAGGTCCCTTAATGTTCATGCGCACGTGTTGATCTACATGTGCGCTAGTGACACAAGATATAGCCATTCCATAGAGCTTCATAGAATCATAGAGTTGGAAGAGTCCACAAGGGCCATCAAGTGCCATGCAGGAAGGCACAATCAAAGCACTCCCAATGTTTGTTCATCCAGCCTTTGTTTAAAAACCTCCAAAGAAGGAGACTCCACCACTCTCCGAGGCAGTGAATTCCACTGTCAAACAGCCCTGACAGTCAGGAAGTTCTTCCTAATGTTTAGGAAGCAGCAGTGGCGTAGGAGCAGTGGCGTAGCAGGTTCTGAACTTCGGTCAGGAAGTTCTTCCTAATGTTTAGGGGAGCAGCAGTGGCATAGGAGGTTAAGAGCTTGTGTATCTAATCTGGAGGAACTGGGTTTGATTCCCAGCTCTGCCGCTTGAGCTGTGGAGGCTTATCTGGGGAATTCAGATTAGCCTGTGCACTCCCACACATGCCAGCTGGGTGACTTTGGGCTTGTCACAGCTTCTCGGAGCTCTCTCAGCCCCACCTACCTCACAGGGTGTTTGTTGTGAGGGGGGAAGGGCAAGGAGATTGTAAGCCTTTGAGTCTCCTACAGGAGAGAAAGGGGGGATATAAATCCAAACTCCTCGCCCCTCCTCAAGCCCCTCCTCGTCCCCTCCCTCGTCCCCTCCCTCGGCCCCTTCTTCTTCTTCTTCTTCTTCTTCTTCTTCTTCTTCTTCTTCTTCTTCTTCTTCTTCTTCTTCTTCTTGTGAGAGATGGAAAAAGTTGCTTTTACACAAAGAAGGTATTATTAAGGGTTTTCCTAAAATGTAAGCCTATAGTAAGTATTTTCACAGATAAACATATTTTAGTGCACAAATAGGCATTATTTAGAAGTCACAAAGAATATAGTCTTCACAGAAAATATAAAGGTTGTTGAACACTAAGTATAATTTAGCTTTATAAAAGTGTATGTAGAGTTCATATAAAGTTCACTTTAAAGATGTTAGAAGTCCAGTTGACTCCAAGGTTATTATGTCTCCTCTTTTGAAGTCCGTTAGTAGGGTTTAAGAGTTTAGTAGGGAAAGTTCATAATACATTTTACGCTTTAAAAATGCTTCTATATTGTAACTAAATAATGAAACTTAAATAATATGTTAATCACTCATGTTCAATATATGTATCCTAATGCTTCATGTGTAATGAATCCTGCTATAAATGTTATTCTCTCAGTTTAAAGTGTAAAATAGCTAAAACAGCTTGCTTCTCTAGATCCTAATCAGTAGGTGCTATTAAGCAGAAACTCCATTCAGAAGCTTCTTAAGGCCTCTAGCTAAAGTCTTTTTCTAAGATGCTTCTGAAGCTTGGTTTCAATAGTCATAAATAATAAGGGAACATGAGTTCTTGTGCCAAACAGACACCTGCTGATAAGAGGGCCCCCTAGCAAGCTTGGGATAGTGTCTTCAAAGCAGGGAGTGGGTCAAGAAAACCTAGATTCTTGTGCCAAGAAGTACCCAGCTTATAGGAGGCTAAGATCCTGTGCCAAGATAGAAGGCCTTTTGATGAAGGGGTAAAATATGATGGTGTCTTCACAGTAAGATAAGGGAACCAAAGACGTGGCAGGTGCATCCAGAGGGCATCCAGAGGAAGGATATATATATCATGAAGATATATATCATGAAGACACGGCATGGATATATATATCATGAAGGCACTACCGAAGGGTTGACAGTTAAAAGGAACCAAATATTAATTACAGGAAATGACCATATAAAGATGTATTAATTGGAAGAGATACCACCTGGTATATGACATAGTATGACTAGATGAATTGTAATAGGCTATGGCCCTCATCTCCTAGCCAATGGAGAAGTGAGGGAGGGATTGGGTAGTCCTGAAAAAGTAATATAAACTGCTGTAGAACAAAGGAAGGGTGTGCCTACTACTGAGTGGACACCCGATCTTACAAGACCGTAAACCAATAAAAGCTTTGTTATCTGCTTCACCAACTTTGTCCAGATTATTTTGAGGGTCCTTGGACCCACGTTTCTAACCTCCTCCTCCTCCTCCTCCTCCTCCTCCTCCTCCTCCTCCTCCTCCTCCTCCTCCTCCTCCTCCTCCTCCTCCTTCTTCTTCTTCTTCTTCTTCTTCTGTGGAATCTCTATTCTTGCACCTTGAAGCCATTACTCTGTGTCCTAGGCCGTTTCTGCACGAATGTGGAAACGGCCGGGTCGGCGTTTATGACGCCGACCCGACGACGCTGGGACCGTCCGCATGGACGGTCCTGGGAACAGCCGGGCAGCCGGCGCCACAGAGCTGGCGCTCGCCGCCAGATGTCCCTCAGGGTTGGCGCCGGAGCCGGGGACATGCCCCTGGTTCTCGCGCCTGCTCCAAGCGTCGCGAAGGCGTGTCCCAGGCCTCAGCGACAGCTGGAGGCCCGGGACAAGGTGAAGTGCCGGGTGGGGGCGCGGCGATGAAGCCGCTGCCGTCACCGCAGCGTTAATTCTCGGCAGCGGCCTCAAGCGTTTCCCCCAAAGCTAGGGGAAGCGCTCTGGGGAAACTTGCCGGCTTCAGGCACCCGGGAGAAGGGCGGCTTAGGGCGGCGCTGCCAGCGTAGCAGCCTCGCCCGATACTGCATATGGCGACCTGGAGGCGGCAAGCACCGTCTCCAGGTCGCCATTCATTGCCCCTGCGGAAACGGCCCTAGTCTCTGGAGCCGCAGAAAACAAGCTTGCCCCCTCTTCAAGAGACCTCTGGAAGAAGCTAAGTCCTGAGGAATAACGACCCTAGCAACTCCTATTTAATTTTTTTTTTAAAAAAGCAGAGATATAATAGGAATTGTGGTTTTCCAGGAACGAGAAAGAACAGGATTCTCCCTTGCAGAAAAGGCCAGATGGAGCATATGGTGTTCTTTTAAATTCATGCAACTAGCTAAAGAAAATTTAATTACGGCTTTAAGCTGAAAAGTTTCCAAAAGAAAAAAAAAAGGAAATCAATCTTGTTCGTTACTAATAAAAAATCTATATATTTATAGATACATACACATGCATTCTCCCAGCATGAATCTCATCTTTCTAAGGTGCATTTAGAATTCTATTAGTGCGCTGTTGAAAGAATGTCATACATTTCTAGCAGCACACTCTGAATTAATTTTTATAGATCTTATTTCCTCCCCCCCCTTTTCTAATTTTTTCCCCCCATTTCCCCCTCACCCACTGTTTGCAAGGCTGTCTTAGAAACTGGGAAATATAATTTTCTTTTCCTCAATATTGTCTTTTTCCATTAGGCAAACATTGATTGTTTTCTCCCCTGTGTTTTGAATGGAGACAAAACGAACGCAGCACCACCGACTTCATTTCACACAAGATTACATAAGGGGTTCGGAAGAGAGGTCGTAATAATAAAAAAAAAGGCCCCATCCGGAGCGACCCCCCTCCCACACCATTTCCACCAGCCCCAATGAATGACAATAATCGCAATGATTGTGTTTATTTCAAATGCTCTGGAAGTCCAGTCTGAAGTTGGAGTACTTATTGTTTCCTTGGGAAGGAATGGAGAGAGAAGACGGCTGTACATAATTCTGCCCATCAATGCTCAACCACATGTATCATGTGCTCTTTTCAGCAGCCTACAATACTAGAACCAGGGGCCATACCTTGAAAATGCTGGGGGGGAAGAATTAGGACTAATAAAGGAAACACTTCTTCACACAACGTGTGACTGGTGTTTGGAATATGCTGCCACAGGAGGTGGTGATGGCCACTAACCTGGATAGCTTTAAAAGGGGCTTGGACAGATTTATGGAGGAGAAGTCGATGTATGGCTCCCAATCTTGACCCTCCTTGATCTGAGGTTGCAAATGCCTGAGCAGACCAGGTGCTCGGGAGCAGCAGCAGCAGCAGAAGGCCATTGCTTTCACCTCCTGCAGGTGAGCTCCCAAAGGCACCTGGTGGGCCACTGCGAGTAGCAGAGAGCTGGACTAGATGGACTCTGGTCTGATCCAGCAGGCTTTTTCTTAGGTTCTTACCCTATTTGGCCAGCTTCACAGAATGGGGGCGGGGTCTAGGGGTGCTAGGTCTTCTCCCACCAGTAGTCCTCAGCACCTGCTGACTCTCAGTAGAATGGGAAGATGGTTGGAAAACTGGTATTGTGGCAACTCTATGGGCAGACCCAGAAGTGACATCATCGCATTGGCATGATGCTGTTGGATTCAACCAAATGGTCTGGTTTTGACACAGAGCTTCAGGTAAATCCTGGAGTGCCACAACAACATCGCTTGCAGGTGCACTGCAGAACTTGACATCGCCGCAATGCCGTCCCCATGTCCCTGCCTCCCCCGGATTCCCACTGGATTCCAGCTACTGACTGGTAACCCTAGTGCAGGGGTCTGCAACCTGCGGCTCTCCAGATGTTCATGGACTACAATTCCCACCAGCCCCTGCCAGCATGGCCAATTGGAGAACCGCAGGGTGCAGACCCTTGCCCTAGTGGGACCAGCAGTTTCAATCTTCACTTTGGTGCACGTTACATGTTTGAAATGATGGGTCTGGGGACAAGCTGGCCGTTTCAGAGCCCAGAATGACAATCACGGCAAAGTTTGTGTTGATTTCAGAGGCATCGAAAAGCAGCAGTTGTGTGCAGAGTTGAGTGGTTGTGGCAAAGTGGTCCTAGAAACAAACCAGAGAGTGAATAAATCATGTTCACCCCTTTCTGTCGGAATAGTACCAGAACAGGGGCACATAGCCAAATATCTTGAACTATTAACTGAACCCCAAAAGAGATGGATTATTACAAGGGCCAGATGCAATACTTTTCCATTGGCCATTACAAAGGGTGGCTACCTCTCTATCCCTCTCCAGGATCGGGTCTGCCCACACTGTAAAAACCAAGGGAGACTCTTGCTCACATTTCATATACATTGACTGTCCAGAGATATGTGGGTTATTAGGGAATTTCTCTCCTGAAGCCGGTCTTAGACAAACCTGAAGGAGACTCTGACTTAACTCTGTTGTGGAGCTTTTGTTAAATCAACACAGAGCCGCGTGCTCTTGGAAAAAGTAGCAGAATTTCTTTTACAAGTGACGAAGATTTTTTTCTGGGTAACGTCCAAAGCCTAAGATACAGCTTTACCTGTCTGTGTTTTGAATGTACTTTTGATTTGTACTTCAGAAATGTCTGTAATGCTCTGGAGCCTATTTTAATATGCCTAATAAAGGTTGTTGTATTAAACCAGAGAGTGAACTGCAGCTCTTGGGCTATATGCCTTGTGATGTGGAGTGACCACAGTACATAAAGCACCCGGGTCAGCCTTTGATGTCTCTCTGCTCCTGATTTGAATGGTTCTTTTCTCCCCTTTTCCTTTAGTCCAGGGGTCTGCAACCTGCGGCTCTCCAGATGTTCATGGACTACAAATCCCATTACCCAAATTGGCCGTGCTGGCAGGGGCTGATGGGATTTGTAGCCCAAGAACATCTGGAGAGCCGCAGGTTGCAGAACCCTGCTTTAGTCCATAACATTGCCATAGCAAACAAGGTTCATTGAAGTCAGTGGGCTTAAGAAGGGCGGAACCCTGATTCAGACAGAACCATTAGGCTAGAAACCACATTTCTCCCCACTACAACCCACCGAATGCCTTAAAAAGCCATTTGTGAAGGTCATGGAACTCTCTGAAGCATCGTTCAATGGAGTGTGAGGGATTGTGCTGGAAGCAAAAACTGCCAGAAGCTCTCCTGAACCCAGAGGAGAAGGCAAGGCATAAACATAAACAAACCACGCACAAAACTCATCCACACAACAGATGTTACGTACGTGAGTTGGCTTCGCTTTCTGAGCGCGAGAATTCCTCACCTGTGAGAACGGCCACCGTCCCATCAACCTGCACGTCTTACGAGGGATGACATGAAGCTGCTCATCCCTGCCTTTTCGATCTGAAAATCCCTGTTTTAATTCTGCTTCTCCACTGCGCAAATCAAACCCACGACTTTGTTTCCTTGCATCACAGAGAAAGCAAACACAGCTCTGGGCGGGCGGGGGGGGGGGGGAGAAGAGTATGCTTTGTTGTGTGATCTATCATGTGATGTCCACTACATGGACAAATACTGTATTTAGGAAAAAACCACACAAGGCTAACAGTTAAAAGCAGGTATGTGGGATATAGGCCCTTTCCACACATGTGCGGAAATGCACCTCCGCCGGCATGAAGTATGCCAGTGGAGGCTCAGAGACTGTTCGCATGCTAGCGTGCGCGCAGCCCTGACTTCTCTTGCAGCCGGAGAGGCGGCTACGCGCAGAGCCGCCTCTCGTGGTCCCCCTCCACTCACCGTCTTGTGCAGCGTCCCTCTGGAGGGCTGCAGAGACCCGCCAATGCTGCCCTGCGACCTCAGGGTATGAGGCAGCATTGCCGGAATCTCTACAGTCCTCCAGAGGGACGCTTTAAACCTGGGCACAAGATGGAGTGATTAACGAAGGAAAACAGCAGCTTCCCAGTGAGGTGCAGGTTCGCACCGCGTTGTGGGAGAACATGCAGCTGTTTTTCAAAACCTCATTGAGCTTAGGGTTTTAGGGGCGGCTTCATGCCACCTAGGGGAAAGTTAGGATGGCGCTACTACGCGAGCAGCAATGCACTCCTGTGTAGAGCGGTCTCCCAGAGGGACGGGCGCTTTTTGTTGTCCCTGGAGCGCTGTATTTGACCTTGTGGAGAAGGGCCATAGTGCAGTTGAGAATTACCTTGACTGCCATTAAGCTACCTTGAGAGGGTGCTGGCGTCCAGCCAAAGATACACTATGTGCTTATTTCAGGGGATGTCTTATTTTTTCTTTGTTCTGTTTGTTGGGCATGCTTTCCAAACAAAACTTTGCACATACGCCTTACTTTCGGGGGGATGCCTTATATTTCAAGCACTTCAGCAAGAAGCCTCTACTACGTCTTATTTTTCAGGGGATGTGTCTTGCCCATATTACGGGGAAACAGGGTATTAAACTCCTCAGGGGAATAGGATAAGGGCGGGGAGAAGTCTGGTGAGACGGAAAGAAGCCGGCTTATATTCAAATGCTAAGATGATGGTACTCTTTCACGGGGATGATTGGGTCTATGCGTTTGGTGCTAAGGAGAGCCATCCAAGTAGCTTTGCAGTGCCAAAGGAAAGCTGGTGCTGAAATTGTGTATCTCTGTTTTTTCCCCCCCACATAAGTTCCAATTCACACTTCCATCACATTTACATGCGTGGACCCACAAGCTTTCCTTTCATGTAAATTGTGAACGAGAGACACCTTTCTCGTTGCGCGCAAGAGATACACACTAGGGAGCCAGAGCCACTCGCGTCTTCCCAGCAGGCGCGCGCCGTACATCTGTGAGTGCTGGAAGACCTGTGTCTTCTCTTCACACTTCCTTCACTCCCCCTCCTCCCGGTGTGAACCCAGCCAATGTTCCTGCTGCCACAAAGCTTTACTAAGTGACAGGAAGCATCCAGGTAAAGGCGGAGGTGTTAATTGGACGCTGCCGTCCAATATCACTCAGCCAAATCTTGCAAAGTCGGCCATTTTTTTAAAACAAAGAAGTGACGGGAAACACTGAATCAGGCTCAGGAGCAATCATTCAAAAGGGATGCATTTTCTAAAAGGAAAACATTCCCTTTACGTGGGCGATATTTCTCAGTCCTAAAATGTCTTTGGAAGAGTCTGCGTTCTTGAAACAAATTCAGGGATGCTCAGGTACTAAGAACTGAAACCTTTTTCCAAGTCCCATAAATTGATCCTAATCCTCTAATACCATTCCCTCCTGAAAAACAGCACTACTCATTTGTTACTGAGCCAGCTGCTCCCTTTCGACAGAATTTTATTAGAAAGAATTGATTTCAGCAGCTCACGCTATTACATTTCAGTGAATGAGATAGTAGTATATCTTCCACCTTGATTGTAGTAAGCAGCTTACTAAAATGAAGGTGGGATAGATATATATATATTCAGTTTCAGTGACCTTTAATAACGTTAAAAACTCACAACCAATGAAATAGTTATAACAAAAATTAGAAGGGGAAGACCATAAAAAATGACTATATAAATAAAATTAATAGACTAACAAAGCTAGTAATTATAGTATATCCATAGTGGTGGGATTCAGCCGGTTCGCACCACTTCGGCAGAACCGGTTGCTAAAATGGGGCTTGTAAACAAACAGTTGTTAAATTATTTGAATCCCACCACCGGAACCGTTCAAAAGGAATGCATTTTCCAAAAAGGAAAATATTGTTAAATTATTTGAATCCTATCACTGTATATCCACCTGCTCATTGATAAATGCTAGTTAGCATGTCCCTTATAAGTTCTCTTGTTCTGTGCAGCAAACTAAGGCAGTGATTTTCGCATCCCGATCTGCTAAAAATAACAAGGTAAGTTCTCTTTCAGTTCTAGATGTGATGGTGTCTGTTAAAGGTCTAATCTAATGAAGACGAGCAAGGCCCATATAGATGTTTGCAGATGCATTCTCTGTCTCAGTAGGCTATAATCTGTTGAGAGACCAACTGAGCATTCCTGACTTTAACACAGGCTAATTTTTCTAGGCAGCTTCATGGTGCTTGAAATTTCTCCAGGATGTTAACAAAACTTGCAAGCTGTATTTTTTCAGTTACATTATAGCTGTACAGCCAAACGCAACAGTTTACTATATTACGCTTCAGCACCACCTGTGCTCACTCTCATATACTTTTGCCAGCTGCGCCAACCTCAAACGCAATCGCTCATCATGTTAAATAATAAAAAAGACAATAACAAGAAGGTGTTTTATCTGCAAAAAACGGCCTCATTTGTGCCAATGTACACAATACATAGACTGCAGGCAGAAGGCCGAAAGCAAGATAGTTCCATCCTCCTTCGCTTTTTAAAGATGGTTCTTATTTGGCTGTCATTAATGTTATGATGCAGACCAATCAAATGCAAGTGTTGTTTTTTTATGTGAAATATGTGAGTGGTCCCATGGTGATGGGCAGAGGAAGTGTGATCTCATTTCCTGCCATATTTGGTCACTGACTGTAAATAAAGTTGTTGTTGTCATCTTCTTCTTCTTCTTCTTCTTCTTCATTTCCTGCATTCCCGATTGCAGCGTCAAAAACACCCACAAGATGTCCTCCAGCTCAGGGGAGAAAGCATATAAGTCTTTGAATGACTCTTGTGTCCTATGCTTCCTCTCCCCTCAGCCCAAAAAAACAACTGTTTTACAGGACTCCCCACAGAGGTGTAGCAAGGGGGGGAAAGCACCCGGCAAGGGGGGGAAAGCACCCCCGCCCTGCCCTGCAGCTCCCCTGTCCTGCCCCGGAACGCCCCACCAAATCCCCAGAACACCCTCACCATGCCCCTGGAATGCCCTCGTCACACCCCCATGGGGGGTGCCCGGTGCATTGCGCACCCCCTGCCCCTTGGAGCTATGTCTCTGACTTCCCAACCTTTTAAAGTCTTTGGATTCTGATACAAGGTGATAGACACAAGCACAAAATGGCGGCCACTGGAGTGGAGCCAAACAGACAGCATCAGGCAGCGTCTACAACTTTTGTAGTAACTCTTTCAACATTTCGGGCAGAAACTCTGTGTAGTGGGAGGTCTTTTAAAATGAACATATTGTTCGAAGGTATTTTCTAGAATACACACAGCTTACTCTCGGTCATGCAGTGAAGATTTTTACCCAGGCATGTGCTGCCTGAGGAAGGTTTAAAAATACCTTCTCAAAGAATCGCGCCTCCAAGAGCCAATCAGAAGCCCTGCTGAGTCCAAGTCCCAAGTGATGCCGCCCACTTTCTAAAAACACTTGGTCGCGTCAGAGAGATCACGCGACTCTTGCATTATAGTTTAGAGTCAGGAGGTGCAATGTATCCCCTGCCCCAAGACAAACTGTTCCAACAGTAAACATTTGACCGGACCATCTCAAGTGGTTGTGCAAACTGATCGTGACTTTTGATTTAAAGGCTTCCATAACTCCTGGAAATGGCTACTTTGGAGTCCAGTGGAGAATTTTTATCATTTTGCAAGTCAAATAAAATAATGGTTTCCGCGGCATTATAGGCCACGGCCTCACTGGCTCCTCACGTTCCAGCCACATAGTGAATTGTAACTGAACTAATTGGGTATCCAAGTCTATTTTGTAGTATAGTTGACATGGGTTATCCTAGCAATACATCCTAAGCCAGTGGTTCTCAACCTTCCTAATGCCACAACCCTTTAATACAGTTCTTCATGTTGTGGTGACCCCCAACCATAAAATTATTTGTGTCTCGGTTCCTAAGACCATCGGAAATATGTGTTTTCCAATGGGTCTTAGGCGACCCCTGTGAAAGGGTCGTTCGACCCCCAAAGGGGTCGCGACCCACAGGTTGAGAACGGCTGTCCTAAGCCAATGGACTTGGAAGGGTATGCTGTTGCTTTGGATGGGACTGTAAGGGTACAATCCTATGCGTGCGTACATGGGAGTAAGAAAGATCGTACTTAATGGGACTTCCTTCTAAGTAGACTTGCCGAAGATTAAACTGTAAAAGCCTAGTCATACGTACAGTAATTTAAGAGCAACCCCATGGAAAGCAATAGAGCTTACTTATGAATATATTCAGGATTGCGTTGCAATATCTGTGCAAATGTACTCAGAAGTAAAACCATTCAATTCAATTGACTCCCAAGTAAATATCTGTAGGAGAATATATAACGATGGGTGACTAAACTCTTCTTTTGTGTAGTTTTTGTTCTTCCGACGACAAAAAGTAGAAAATTGATTTACTTTTTAAAAAAAACTGCCAGCATTGTCAATGATTAAAATGTGTAATAATAAATATGCATAAAGTACAAGGAAGATAAGAATTCCATCTACAAAAACCATTTGGTTTATTAATCTCGATTCACATCCATCCTTCCACCTGCCTTCGGAGGGTTGTTGCTCGGCTAATTGATCACCCGCCATTGCTATCTTCATGAAAAAAAATATCCTTGGCTACAAAATACCAATTGATTGATTCAGGAGTAAGAGTATTATTAATCTGTTTTTAAACAGAGACGTCACGGCAAAAACCCATCAGAGTCCTACAGCTGTCCTTTATCTTACTTATCAGAACACTGATGTTGTAATTCTTTCTTCTTTCACTTGTTTCCTGCGAGGAGCTGGAACGGGCACCACCGTCCCAGGAAAGTCGAAAAACAACCTCAAGGCATAACGAAGCCTAAACAACATCACAGTGATCTTCTCGAGTGCAATTTACTTGATGAATTAGGCCTGTTGGTGACCAAAACAACGCATTTGTGAGGTGACGATGCTAAGTGAGGAAAGCAAAGCTAAGAACTCTGCTTTGGCCCATTCAATAAGAACCCCTCAGAAGACATTTCGTCATCTCCATGTTTAGGCAAGTACACACAATCTAGGAACGCTGTGAGATTCTCCAAGCATATAGATCAGGGGTCTTCAAACTATGGCCCTCCAGATGTTCATAGACTACAATTCCCATGAGCCATAGACTTCAACCCACTTGGCCATGCTGGCGGGGGCTGATGGGAATTGTAGTCCATGAACATCTGGAAGGCCATAGTTTGAAGACCCCTGATATAGATGAACATACTAAATCAGGCCATCATTCATCAAAATCAGTATTGCCTGCTCTGACTGGCAGCTGCCCTCCAGAGTCCTGAGCAGAGATCTTTCCCATCCTTTATTACCTGATCTTTGAGCACGAAAGTATCTTGAGTTGGAACTGTTTTTGTACAATCCCTTCCTCTCCCCGCAACAGGCACCTTGTGGGGTAGGGTAAGAGTTATGACGAAACAGTGACTGGCCAAAGGTCGTTCAGCCAACCTTGCTTAACTTCTAAGATCTGATGATATTGGGCTATCCTGGACTATTACAACCTGACACTTTACCAGCTTCTATTCCCCATTCCTGTCCAACAATGCTGTCTAGAAAGCTTAAATCAGTGGGGAATCTATTCAGTGGTGGAACCTACCGGGTCTGATTCCCCGCTCTGCCGCTTGAGCTGTGGAGGTTTATCTGGTCAACCAGATTAGCCTGTGCACTCCAACACATGTCAGCTGGGTGACTGTGATGGAGAGATTCCGAGGAGGAAATTATCAGAAACCAAAAGGTAACATAGGCATCAGAAGTAGCTTTGATCTCAGGAGAGAGATCCGGAAATCTTATGCAAATGTACCAGAGTAAACTTCAAAAGGCCTGCATTACCTTGTGGCCGGAACAGAGTTTTCCTGAGCCATGAGAGACAAAGGCTAAGGAGATTCCACCTCGGGCCAGGCTAAGGGAACCCACTCCCTGCCACAGCTCTGAGTTTTGAAACAAAGGAATCCTATGAGAATGTACTATGCTGAGGAAACTATGGAGCCTTTGGAGAAGCTGGCCGCTGATGGCGCCCCCTCCCTCCCTCTTTTAACTTCTGTGGGCCTTATTACATCTCTTGGCCTTTCTGTCTCCCTCTCAAGAGGGGCTTTTTAGATCATCTGGACACTATATTTTATATTTTGTACGCTGTGTTTTAAATGGCCTTCATTGTTTTAATGTTTAGAGCCCATATTTATATTGTATTTATATTTAAATTATGAGAGTGCTCTAGTTGTTAGGTTATATTGTGTTGCTTCTGTTGTACACTGCTCAGAGCCCTTCGGGGGTGGGCGGGCGGTATAAAAGTTTAATTAATCATGATGATGATGATGATGATGATGATGATGATGATGATGATGATGATGATGATGATGATGATGATGATGATGATGATGATAATAGTAGAACACGAGAAGGTCACTAGATACCGCGATTTGAAAATCGAGCTTCAGCGTCCATGGCACAAACCAGCTAAGGTCGTCCCAGTGGTAATCGGCACGCTGGGCACCATCCCGAAAACACCAGGGCAGCACTTGAAACATCTTCGAATTGACAAAATAACATCTACTAAATTCAGAAGGCAGCCCTGTTGGGATCCTCGTGACACCTAATAAGCCATTACGCTGATACATTACAACTTCCTAGGCCTCTGGGTGAGGCTCGAATTGTAATGAAGGCCAACAACCAGCTAAAGATCTGGCAGCTGTGAAATCTACAATAATAATTCTTATTTTATGATTTGAAATAGACTTTAAAAATTCAGCAGTTGGAGCGCCTGGCTGGAAAATAATTTGTAGAGGCAAGGCAGGAGCCCTCAGTCTTGATCTCGTAACATGGTGGCAGCGTTGTGATCTCATGACAGTGACCTTGGGTGAATCACAGCTTTTCGGAGCTCTCTCAGCCCCACCTACCTCACAGGGTGTCTGTTGTGGGGAGAGAAAGGGAAAGGAGATTGCCAGCGCCTTTGAGTCTCCTTACAGGAGAGAAAGGGGGGATATACATCCAACTCTTCTTATTCTATTCAAGAACGGATCAACCGGTTATTGCAGCTCAGGTCGGGGCGATGGACTCTCTGCTAAGGAGTCAGTCTGGGGGGAGGAAGGCAGCGGAGAGCAAGTTTTGGAAAGTTGCGTCTCGAAAGGCGCCTCGCCGAGAGAAAAAAACGCCCTTTCTATCAGCTGCAGTTTTGAAGCATCCCTGTTTTCTCTGTTCAAATATTAATTTGAAGCTGCAAAAAAAAATAATAATAATGCTAGGTGGCAGGGCCCGAGGAGGAAATTATCTGTCACGTCAATTCAGAGCTACACATTTTATGCCAAATCGAAACCTGAGGTTCATTCGCACCGCTTTTGACACTTTCGTGTAGCGGGAGAGAGAAGAAAAGCTGGTCTTGCTCAAGGCTGGGTCTCTCTGACACTCAACAACTCCTCTTGCAGCCGCCGTGTCTCGCCCCAGATGTTCACGTTGCCGCAGCTGCGAAAGTGGGATAAACACTCGGCAAGGCACGGAAAAAGCAAAGGACAGCTTGTTTGGCTCTACAGATGGACGTTTTGGAGGGCCCTGGAGGGCCTGGGATTATTTTAAGAGCAGCGCGGAAGAGACGGAAGAAACGGCGATGCTGGCAGAACAAACATCCTTCGTTCCTGTCACAAGAACGATGCTGCTGCGACGTTTGCATTTTGCTTCCTGAACAGGAGTGGACGTAAGAGCGATAATCTGAGCCGCTTGGGGAGATCTGGCCACCTGAGTTCAGAACAGGGGCATAGCTAGGGAAAATGGAGCTGGGGCAGACTCCGTGTTTTCCGCCCCCCCATGGGCCACTGCACCTCCCCACGTCCCACTTACCTTAGCCAATGGCGGGGCGATGGAGAAAGGAGGAGGGATGTGGGCGGAGATTTTCCGCCCCTCCACATGACCCCAACGGTGTCCACCTGGGACACCGGTTCCCACCCCGCCCTGTGGTAGCTTCGCCACTGGTTCACAATTCTACTTGACTCGCCCATTGCTTCCAGAAGGAGCAGCAGTGGCGTAGGAGGTTAAGAGCTCATGTATCTAATCTGGAGGAACTGGGTTTGATTCCCAGCTCTGCCGCCTGAGCTGTGGAGGCTTATCTGGGGAATTCAGATTAGTTTGATTTGCAGGAGGACTCTTTACTCAGATGTTATGGACTACCTCTATCAGCCCCTGCCAGCATGGCCAATTGGCCATGCTGGTAGGGGTTGATGGGGATTGTAGTCCATAACATCTGGAGTGCCAAAGGTTCGCCACCACTGGCCTATACACTCCCACACACGCCAGCTGGGTGACCTTGGGCTAATCACAGCTTCTTGGAACTCTCTCAGCCCCACCCACCACACAGGGTCATTGTTGTGGGGAGAGGGGGGAAGGAGCTTGTAAGCCCTTTTGAGTCTCCTTACAGGAGAGAAAGGGAGATATAAAACCAACTCCTCCTCCTCCTCCTCCTCCTCCTCCTCCTCCTCCTCCTCCTCCTCCTCCTCCTCCTCCTCTTCTTCTTCTTCTTCTTCTTCTTCTTCTTCTTCTTCTTCTTCTTCTTCTTCTTCTTCTTCTTCTTCTTCTTCTTCTTCTTCTTCTTCTTCTTCTTCTTCTTCTTCTTCTTCATTCCTACACTGAGTTGCACAGACCTCTTCAACTTTTATCTTGTTTTCAATCCTCAGGGAGAACCCTTTGAGCTACTGCAAGGAGCTGGTTTGACCAAAACCTAGCAAATATGATAGAACGCAGCCACCCTTAAATAATGTTTGGATGCTGCAGGGCCTGGATGGAATTAGGAAGGCTGTGTGGCTCCTGGAACTCAGGTATAGCTCTGGTTTGCTGGGGATATGAATGCAATAATCCATCCATACTTGGTGGGTGCAGCCCAAGAGAGCTCATGGTCAGGGGACAGCAGAAATAAGCATCGTTTTGACTTTTAAATGTTGCACACAGTATATTTACCTGCAGGGCATTTGTAAATCTTTGCATCATGTCGAACAGCTGCGGAACGTCTTCTACAAATAATACCACCCTGTTTACCAGTGAGTATCCAATAACAAGCCGTGGCCTTGATGATCTAGGCCAGGGGTGACCAACCTATGTCACTCCAGATGTTCATGGACTACAATTCCCATCAGCCCCTGCCAGCATGGCCAATTGAACATCTGGAGCACCACAGGTTGGCCACCCCTGGGTTAGGCTAGCCTGCTCTTGTCAATTCTCAGAAGCTAAGCAAATTCAGAGAGCCAGCATGGCATAATGGTTAAGAGCAGGTGGATTCTAATCTGGGGAACAGGGTTTGTTTCCCCACTCCGCCACATGAGCAGTGGACTCTTATCTGGTGAACCGGATTTGTTTCCCCACTCCTACATTCCTGCTGGGTGACCTTGGGATAGTCACAATTCTTTGGAATTCTCTCAGCCCCACCTACCTCACAAGGTGTCTGTTGTGGGGAGAGGAAGGGAAAAGGAGTTTGTAAGCTGCCTTGAGTCTCCTTAGAAACTCTTCTTCTTGATTAGTATTTGGATGGGAGACCACCAAGGAAGTCAAGGGACAGACAATGGTAAACCAACTCTTGTAGTCTCTTGCTCCTTCTCCCCGGAGAAGAGACGTCCCTTCGGGGGAGGGCGGTATAAAAGTGGAAAAAATAAATAAATAAATAAATAAATAAATAAATAAATAAATAAATAAAAAGCGTACGTGTCCATATTGCTCAACCTTTGAGGAATCTTTGGAGCATGTTCTATTAGTCTGCCCAAAATTCATAGATCTCTGACCTAGTTTGTTTTTTTCAACACCGACTTACTTGTGCCCTCCATATTCCAAATTGAACCGCCTCTTGAACAATGAGGATCCCAGGCAGTTGAAAATGGTGGCCAAGTTCCTGCTCGATATTGTGAAATAAGTTTCTGGCTCTCCTTTCATTTACTTATCTTCTTGAAGTTTGTACTGTATGCACTATGAGCAGTTGTTTTACCCCGTCAAACTCTGGATCATACTACCGCACAGTTTTATCCGTATTTTCTCTTGATGCCTAATAAAGGGCTTTGAAGTTTATAGTCTCTTGCCTTGAAAACCCTACTGGGTTGCCACAAGTCAGTTGTGATTTGGCAGCAACTTTACACCAACACATCCAATGACCTGCAGGCCTCTCAGCAGGAATTCTCTTCTTATGAACATGTGAACATTTGAAAGGTTGGCAGGACAGACCAGTGGTCCATCTAATCCAGAATCCTATGTCACACACTGGCCAGAATCCCTTCTCAATGCTGCCACTTGAGACTGAGGGACCATCGGCAAACAGCAGTCTGCCATAAGAGGAGGGGATCGATGGAAATGGCTGTCCCTTCCAAAGAACTACGTCTCCAAAACTGTGTATCCTGTTACACACTGCAAGAAGAAGACGACTTTATTTACAGTCAATGACCAAATGTATTACAAATCTCCAATTTAGTAAAAATATCTACAACAAAACAAGAATGCAGATCTCTCTCCCGTATTCCCAGCACTATCCATCTAGATATCATTATACATTGTGAACACACCAAACAGCATAAAAATACTAGACAAAACAAAAGTATCTAAGGGGGATGCCATATTCAGATCATTTTTTCTTTTTCATAATGAATAGACAGAATTTTGCTACCCATTTAGTAATATTCCCCTTTTTATCTTGTAATAGTTTTTCACAACAAACTTTACCAAAACAATATGTCATCTTGTGTAGTAGATGTGACAGGCATTTTTTCCTTGCCTCCTCATAAAGGGGACACTTTAATAACATATGCTCTATAGCAGTGGTGGCGAACCTTTGGCACTCCAGATGTTATGGACTACAATTCCCATCAGCCCCTTCCAGCATGGCCAATTGGGAATTGTAGTCCATAACATCTGGAGTGCCAAAGGTTCGCCACCACGGCTCTATAGTTTCTACGAAATTCAGAGAACAAGAACATAACCTTGCAGCATAAGGTATCTTTGGATATTTCCCTTCTAAGCTACACACTGCAAATCGATATTCCCCAAACTCAATTTCCCATCTATTAACAAGAGCCAACTGTTGGCCTGCTGCGTCCCAAACGCGGCTCTTGGATTTGAGTCTCTCTCTTTTCCCACATCGCCACTGTATCTGCAAGGACGTAGACAATCCAAGGCACACAGGATTACTTTAGATGCTCCGCCCCCAATTGCTCCCCAAACAGTATCAAGGGGAGAATGCCTGATGGTTGAATGCGCTAACAGGAGCCCATCAAACATCTGCTAGACATCAGCCTCCCCCCTTCGCCCCTTCTGGGACCATCCCGGAGTGCTTTCAAATTGATTAGGAATCAAATTATCCCAGAAACGGTTGCCAAATCATTTGCCACTTCCCCAAATTACTCTCGGTGGTAGGTGTCACTGTCAGAGCTGGGGCTCCGTGGGACATCTCCGAGCAGAACAAAACAGCCTTCAACATCTGACAGGAGAAAAGAGGCGCGCTCGGTTCACGTTTATTTAGGTTGCGTGTTTACTCTCCAAATTCACTGGAAGAGCCCGAGGAGGTTTGCTGCAATTAGTCGGGAAGGGTAAAAGGCAAACAGCACGACAAAAGAAATAAAACCAAATAAAATCGTGAAGAGTGGCTCTGAAAAGTAGCATGTGAACATATGACAGGTTGCCAGATCAGATCAGTGGTCCATTGAATCCAGAATCCTATGTCACACACTGGCCAGACATTTCCTCCACTGGTCCAACCACAGGGAATAGAGTGATGTTGCCTCCTGCCACTGGGATTCAAAGGTTGACTGCCTCTGAACATGGATGCTCCCTTTAGACACCAGGGCTAGTAGTCACTGAAAAGCCAACCCTCCATGAATCTGCACACTCTTCTTTTTGAGAGCCAGCGTGGTGTAGTAGTTAAGAGCAGGTGCACTCTGATCTAGAGAACTGTGTTTGATTCCCCGCTCTGACACTTGAGCTGTGGAGGCTTATCTGGTGAACCAGATTAGCTTTTACACTCCAATACATGTCAGCAGAGTGACCTTGGGCTAGTCACAGTTCTTTGGAGCTCTCTCAGTCCCATCTACTTCACAGAGTGTTTGTTGTGAGGGGGGAAGGGAAAGGAATTTGTAAGCCCCTTTGAGTCTCCTTCAGGAGAGAAAGGGGGGATAGAAATCCAAACTCCTCCTCCTCCTCCTCCTCCTCCTGCTAGTTCTTGTTCTTGTTCTTCTTGTTCTTGTTCTTCTTGTTCTTGTTCTTCTTGTTCTTGTTCTTCTTCTTCTTCTTCTTCTTCTTCATCCCATGCCTGTGCCATTACTCTACCCTCCAGCAGCAAATTCCACATTTAAATCTCTCCCTGTGTAAAGAAGTACCTCTTTTTGTCCATCCTGAATGTGCTTCCCCTCAGTTTCATTGTATTCCCTGGAGTTCTAGTATTTTGGGAAAGAGAGAAGACGTTTTCTTTGTCAAGATTCTCTGTCCTATGCATAACTTCATACACCTCCGTCATGCCCTTCCTTTTCAGCCTGTTCTAATAGGAAAAGTGCTCCAAACTCCTAATTACCTTGATTGCCCTTTTCTGTTCTTTTTCCAGTTCTAGAATGCTCTTTTTGAAGTATGGTGCACACAGCATTCCAAATGGGGCTACACTATAAATCGATACAGGGGCATTGTAATATTGGCTGTTATAAAATTAGTGCAGGGCCTACTATGTGCTGTCCCACAGAAGGATGATAGTTCCGTCAGTTGAGGTGCAGCGGCTGAGAAAATTGTGTGCTTCCGCACTAGAATATAGTCCCTAACAACTATGAGAATTATCATTTATTTTTTACACACTGCCTTTGTTAAAAACCATTATTTTGCCCATTACTAAATATGGTACTTTGATATAAGAGCATTTATGCCAAAACGTATTTTTACTTTCAAACGGGGGGGTGGGGGGGGGGAGCAGGGCTAGGGAGGCACTAGAACCCAGGTAGAGGATTTTACAACAAAGAAGGTTCAACATGCTTTGTTCTGAGATGGAGGAATATACTATAATCTTGTGTGTTCCTTCATTGCAGGGGGTTGGACTTGATGGCCCTTGGGGTCTCTTCCGGCTCTATGATTCTATGATCTTCTTCTGGAACAGAGTAGAGATTAGGTGTAATTAATCCAGCCATGTAAATTTTATTATATTTAGTTGATTTTGTATTAACTACAACAGCTGTCATTAAATAGCACAAACAACAGTTTAGGGAATCATTTTTTTTTTAAATACATGGCCACGATTTGAAGAGCACTTTTAGATGTACAGAAGGACTTCTGTTCATCCACGTTAGCCGCCCCAATAAATTAGTTTTCAAGGTGCCATAAGATTCCTTTAAATCTTCACTGCAACAGCCGACATCTGGTCCTTGTATGCACAAAACAGTCACATTTCACAGGGAATCCTATGACAGAATGTGACACGAAGCCAAGATTCACAATAAATCTTTCATTGTAATTCTGGAAAATTGCAGTATTTCATCCATAAAGGAGATTACGTACACTCTCACACACACATAAGCCTATATATACACATGCACACACTCATATGTGTGTATATGTAGTGCGTATGCGTATATATACATATATATATATATATATACACACACACATATACTAGCAGGGCACCTGTTCTTCTCTACGCATACTTCATCACAGGCTCTCTATGAATTTCAGGGTGACATTCAGCATGATTTTTTGCAGCCTGTTTGTGAACGTTGGGGTGACATGCAGCATATTTCCTCACAGCCTATCTGTGGACTGATGGGTTTGTTTTCAAATAGGTTCACATGCGTGGTGGAAGGCAGTGTTAAAGTGGTGCACCGTGGTGAAGGACATGAAGCTGGCCCGTTTTTAACTGTCACCCTTAGAATGTTTGTGCAGCATGTCTGTGGACTGAAGGGCTGGTTTGCCCTTAGAATGTTCACGCAGATGGGCAGAGATGAGTAGTTAAAACAGTAAATAGGTAATCTCAAGTAAATCTGAATATTTTGAAAAATCCTTTCTTAGTGAGCACCTAAACCACACAATGAACCCGTGTGCCAAATTTCAACTTTGTAGGTTCGGTGGTTTTTGAGTTCTATTGATGAGTCACTCAGTGAGTCAGTCAGTGGTATTTCGAGTTTATAGATATATACACACACATACCCACTACATATACACACATATGAGTGTGTGCATGTGTATATATGTATATGTGTGTATATACATAAATACACACACACATGTATATGCGTATATATATATAAACACACACAGATATATATACACACACATATACACATATGCACCATATACACACACACACGTGTGTGTATGTATGTATGTATATATGCATATATGTGTGTGTATATTTATGTGTGTGTATGTACATATACATATTTATATATACACATACACACACATACACATGCTTACACACACATATATCTAAAATCACCCACTTTATCTCAATTGTGCATTTGTAGAACAAAGGGGGGAAAATGAGTAAGTGGCACTATTTTCCCCATGCTTCTTGAATTATTTCTTGTCAAGCAAAGTCTGTTTCTTCAGCCAGAACTAATTTAAATCTATCTGTCATTAGACATGATAAATAATACTTAGTGGGGGGTGGGGTGGGGGGGACGACGCACACAATGGCAGCTTGGAAAGTTCTGCTGTATTTCTTCAAACTTCCCAAACAAGTAATCAGAGATAATTGCTTAAAGCTGACTTCAAAAGCTTCTGTTTTAATGCAGCGAGAGACAGCTGCCGGCAAGCGCGCGGCTCTCGCCATCTTAATTATCCGCCCTCCCCCAATCTGTACTGGGTTTATACATGAACAAAGGTGGTACGGAGAGCCAGATTTTATGCTCAGGCTGTAATATCTTGGAAACAGGGCTGCAATTATAGAATTGGTGGAAGCTTATGCAGTGGTGGAGTTTAAGTCAAGTATACCCACAGGTGTTTCTCTTTTCCAAATATCATGATTAACTTCCTTTAAACCTCAGTCTCTGGGCGTATGAGTTGATGGAGGAGAGAAACATCTCTGGAACATGAATTACTGAAGAGCAACCCTTGGCATGATCGATTCTGGCAAAAACCAAACGCTTTGGAGAACGAGGCTTTCCCCCGACCACGGAGAACTCCAAATCCGACTTGGCTCGGCCAATGTTGTTGTATTAAAGAAACATTAAAAGCTGCTGCCCCTCTAGGGGTTAGTTCTGTCCTAGTTCTGTTCCCAAGGCACTGGGAACAGTTCTCCTCAACAGAGAATTCTGGAACAAAGATGGTCCAGGACGTGGCAGAGGAATCCTCAAAAGTCCTGTCATTTTTATGTGGAAAAAGGCTTAGCTATTTGCAGGCATTACTGGTACCTGTTTTTCAGAATTAGATTTCTGGTAGGATCTGTATTTCGTGGCTCTTTGACTCCCTACCTGGTGCAGGTAGTAACTAGCTTGGCAAAATTAGTTAATGATCCTTGTATTTTCTTCGATGCAGCAATCCATTAGACCCCTTCAACACAGGGAATGCCTACGAATCTCTGAAATTGTTGGAATATGTGTGATGCTCTCAGATATAGTAGTGGCCGTAACAAGAGAGTCGGAAGCACCGCCTTAGGAGATTTTATACGGGAGGACAGGAAACAGGAAGCAGGCAGGAAGAGACTGACCTGTTTAAGGTAACTTATGATATTTATATGGGAACTAGTAAGGGAGGGAGACTTTCGTTCTGAATTGTAAATTTTAGGATTTATCGTTTCAGGGCTGTGTTTATTTGGTGGGATTTCTCTTGGGACCTTCATCATCTGAGGCTTCTGTTGCAAAAACGGCCCTAAACTTTGACCCTGGCGGCCACCGCCCACACGGAAGACCAAGAGCAGCAGTGGCGTAGTGGTGAAGAGCAGGTGTATTCTAATCTGGAGGAACCGAGTTTGATTCCCAGCTCTGCCGCTTGAGCTGTGGAGGCTTATCTGAGGAATTCAGATTAGCCTGTGCACTCCAACACATACCAGCTGGGTGACCTTGGGTAGTCACAGTTCTTCTGAGCTCTCTCAGCCCCACCTACCTCACAGGGTGTTTGTTGTGAGGGGGGAAGGAAAAGGAGTTTGTAAGCCAGAAGGGGGGATATAAATCCAAACAACAACAACAACAACAACAACTCCTCCTCCTCCTCCTCCTCCTCCTCCTCCTCCTCCATCTTCATCTTCATCTTCATCTTCATCTTCATCTTCTTCTTCTTCTTCTTCTTCTTCTTCTTCTTCTTCTTCTTCTTCTTCTTCTTCTTCTTCTTCGAAACAGTGGATGGACAGCATTGCTGAAGGCATGTGTGCTGTTAAGCTTACCCATGAAAATGCCCCAAATCGAGATATTTGGTGAAGAAAATGTCAGTGCTAACCCCGTCAAGGGGAATACAGCCCAAGAAGAAGACCACCTTCATCATCTGAGGCCAGGGCACCAGGAGTTTACCTGGAGACTTCCTGAGCCACCTACAAGAAGAAAGAAATGGACTTGGGATTGGTAAACTGTGACAAGGTTTACACTTGAAATAAGACCATGGTTTTGTTGTATTACCAAGTTCTATGTTGATCTATGATTTGTTTAGTGAGAAGTAAAAAAGCCACATTTGTTTTAAATGGTGTACAAGATTCATTCCAAGTTCTGCCGCACAGAAACCTCAAGCTGAGGTTACATTAGCAGGCTGGGAAAAATTAAGGAACTGAACAAATCAGGGGGTAGGGAGTAGAGATGAACAGCTGTAGCTTCCCTCCCCCCCCCCCGAAAAACAATTCTAGCTATTTGAACGATTATTTTCTACCCATCCAGTTCTAGTTCCCCAACAGTGTTTATACAGGAGCCTAAAATATACCATGTACTGTACAAAAATAAAACAAACCAGCAAAGCCATATGCACAATCCAAACAACAGACAAAAGGAAGGCAGGATGGGGAGGAAAGGGGGGGGGGGCTTTGCACTCGACGGGTGTGCGGAAAAGGAAGCAGAGACAATTATAAGTACAAACTATTCAGCAATTAAACGACATGTAGGGAGAGAATGAAGGGAGCAAAATAGATCAAGGCAGAAATACAAGAGAGATGAGGTGTGGGTGTTTTTTTAAATTTCCCAGAGGTGGGCAAAGAAGAAGGCAGTTGTACATTTTGAAAGAGAGCGTTCCACACAGAAAGGGTCAAGAAGCAGCGTGCGGAAAGGTGACTAAGAATGAAGATTAGTATTTGAAGGACAAGGAAGGAGATTAGAGAGAAGCCCGACGGAGGTAGATAAGGAGGAAGAGGTCTACGGAAAACCTTAAAAGGATGGAAGAAAAAAGTTTCTACTTAACGCAAGACAATGCAGCCAGCCGGTGAAGAGAAACACAAAGAGCGGGTAAGATGATTAAAGCAGGAAGAAGGAAAAAATTAAGCAAGCAGAAATGGGCAGAAGAGAGATAATAGGTTTAAGCCAGAGGGCCAGAAAACCGATAAACAAAAACCTGCAATAATCAACACCGGATAAAAAGAATTTGAGGCGAGGGTTTTCGGGAGATCAATGGACAAAGAGAATAAATTTCAGGAACTGGAGAAAGAATGGACAAGACCTCAGGTTCTGGTATCTCTAAATATTCTTCCTTTTCGCGTTGTCCTTTCTTGCTGAACATGTGCTAGTGTTTCCCCAACTCTAAAGAAGGCTCACTTTCACCCAATATCCATCTCCTCTCCAAATATAATATTGTTCCCCCCCTCTCTTTCACCCTCAAAGCACTTGAGTGACATCTGTTCCCCACAGTTTACTTTTCTTTATTCAAACGCCTGTTCTGAGAAAAAAAGATGAACCAAATATAACTCACAAGTTCTGAACTACCAAATTCAAAAACAAAAGAGAGCGGTAACTGAAGGAAAGAATAATAACAAATTCTTCTTCATATTAAGTTTGACATCATGATCGGATATTTCAAAAATAGTAGAAATATAATTTTAAACATTATTTAGATTAGTTATATATTTGGAGACTGTTTGAACATTTCCACTAGCACAAGATGTGCTGGCCTGTTGGTTGTTTGCAGCTAGCAGCTGGGAGCAAATCAGTGGCATTTTGCAATTTCTTCCCTGGTTGTCCATTTGTTTCTGCATCCCAGTTCAAGATGTTAATATTTACTTTTAAAACCCATCACAACTTGGGACTCTTAGACCCAAACAACTACTTCTTGGTGTATGAGCTGGTGGAGTATCTCCATAGCACAAGCTATGGAGCAGCAGTGATGTAGTGGTTAAGAGCAGGTGCATTCTAATCTGGAGGAACCGGGTTTGATTCCCTGCTCTGTCACTTAAGCTGTGAAGGTTTATCTGGGGAATTCAGATTAGCCTGTGCATTCCCACACACGCCAGCTGGGTGACCTTGGGCTAGTCACAGCTTTTCGGAACTCTCTCAGCCCCAACCACCTCACAGGGCATTTGTTGTGAGGGGGGAAGGGCAAGGAGATTGTAAGCCCCTTTGAGTCTCCTACAGGAGAGAAAGGGGGGATATAAATCCAAAACTCCTCGTCCTCTCTTCTTCTTCTTCTTCTTCTTCTTCTTCTTCTTCTTCTTCTTCTTCTTCTTCTTCTTCTTCTTCTTCTTCTTCTTCTTCTTCTTCTTCTGCTTCTTCTGCTTCTGCTTCTGCTTCTGCTTCTCCTCCTCCTCCTCCTCCTCCTCCTCCTCCTTCTATCTAATCCTCTAGTGCTCAGCTGCCAGGATTCTGTTGGATTGCAAAACTGAGCTGTTCAGGAGGACGCTTGTACTGGGCTTGGGAAGGTTTCATTGTGTACTTGGTAACCCACATTACTGTGGTTTGTATTTTTCTGCTCGCAGGCTGATTTGTTGAATACCACTTTACATGTTAACGATAATTTACTTTTATGTTGTTGACGATTGCTTGATTCTGCCACATGCCCTAGGTCCTAATTTTGGGTAAGAAAAACAGGCTTATAAAACATTTAAGCAAAACGTAGGGAAAAAACCCTTTAGTAAGAACATAAAGAAAATGTGTATGCATGTGTGGGAGGGACAGCAATTTAAGCTTGCTATCAAGAGCGAAAGTGGAACTAGAAGCAAGCAGTTTTAAAAAAGGCAAAATACAGAGAATGAAGGGAATGAAGCATTTAATCTTGAGGTGATCAGGGGCCCAATGGGGGGAAAAACTGACAACATTTAAGAGAATGCTTTGCAAAAAGAGTGAAATTAAGAGGAGACAGGTCCAGTCACCCCCAAAGCTGGGGGGGGGGCAACACCCATAAGAGGTTCAAATATATCAGCAGCTGATGAAAGATCAAGAAAATGTATAGGAAAAAAATGTTTGTGAGTTCATGTTGGATAGATCTTTAGTGTTTTTACAAAAAAAAAATCAAGTCTCAGAATATGGTTGGAGAAAACCAGGCTGATATAATAATAATAATAATAAGAAGAAGAAGAATAAGAATAAGAATAAGAATAAGAAGAAGAAGAAGAAGAAGAAGAAGAAGAGGAGGAGGAGGAGGAGGAGGAGGAGGAGGAGGAGTTTGGATTTATATCCCCCCTTTCTCTCCTGTAGGAGACTCAAAGGGGCTTACAATCTCCTTTCCCTTCTCCCCCTTACAACAAACACCCTGTGAGGTAGGTGGGGCTGAGAGAGCTCCGAGAAGCTGTGACTAGCCCAAGGTCACCCAGCTGGCGTGTGTGGGAGTGTACAGGCTAATCTGAATTCCCCAGATAAGGCTCCACAGCTCAGGCGGCAGAGCTGGGAATCAAACCCGGTTCCTCCAGATTAGATACACGAGCTCTTAACCTCCTACGCCACTGCTGCTCCTAGTATCCTCTTTAATTTTTTCCTTCCCGCTCCTTCTTGGCGTAGGAGGTGGGATGATGATAATGGAGAAGGTTGGGAGTGGGGGGGGGGGTTGCCCCACCGCTCTCTGGCGGGTTGCGCATGGGGGGCGATGAGTTGGAAAAGGGGAACTGCAGGAACTCTCCTGTTGGAAAGCCTCCTTAAGAGGGGTGGAGCGAGTCAGAGGTCGGGACGCCCAGCAGGGGCTACCAAGCTTGCGCTCTAGCGCCAGGAAGGGGTCCATCGCTCAACTGGCATCCCCTGCTCCAATCCGGACCGTCGCAGTCAATCCCTCCAGCAGGGAGGCTGAGGAATTTGTTTGGCTCAAGGGAACAGCATTCATGCAGTCCAGGTGCTCCGATCACCCCCCATGCTGCGCCATTTTGCTTCCTGTTAATTCCTTGAAAATGAATACATCTGGTTATGGCCGAATATTCACCCACAACGGGACGTGTTGAGCGATTATTCAACCAAGAGGGGTCGCAGACATGGCTTGGGCAGACAAAGCTCTGCCTCGTCCCGCAATGGAGAAGGCGGGAGGACCGAAAGATGTTTCCTATTCAAGAACT
The DNA here is from genome assembly GCF_021028975.2 of Sphaerodactylus townsendi. Taxonomy (NCBI): domain Eukaryota; kingdom Metazoa; phylum Chordata; class Lepidosauria; order Squamata; family Sphaerodactylidae; genus Sphaerodactylus; species Sphaerodactylus townsendi. Next base: position 16,304,703 of record NC_059441.1, on the reverse strand, counting down.
GAGGAAACAATTGCAGGTTTAAACTAATGATGTTCTGTCAGTCATAACAAACTTGTGACAGTCCCTCATGAGATGTTCAAGGCAGGAGAGGAGAAGAGGTGGTTGGCTTAGAGGTGGTTTGCAGAAGACCTTCTTCTGCTTATTTATTTATTTATTTATTGGTTGGTTGGTTGGTTGGTTGGTTGGTTGGTTGGTTGGTTGGTTGGTTGGTTGGTTGGTTGGTTGGTTGGTTGGTTGGATTTATAGGCCGCCTCATCCCCGATGATATGAGCTTAGCAACTCATATTGCTCTTAATGGTCTCCCATTCACTTGAATGGCTGGCCCTGCTTAGCTTCCGACTCTGACAAGCTCAAGCTACTATAAGCTGCTCAGGTTGCCGGCGTGTATGAATGTGGGAGGAAATAACTCAAGAAGAGAGAGATGGACATCATATAAAAACAGGGAAGAGGAACCAAGAGCAATAGCAGAAAGGGTCACAGAGTGCTTCATTTTAGAAAGATGAGAAGCAGCAGAAATAAATGAGGAAAAAGCATAAGGAAGATGGTGCTTGTAAGTTAGAGAATTAAGAGGAAGATGGAATGAAAATTGGGAGAAAAGGTTGATAAAAAGGACTGAAAACCCAGAAATATTGTTGTTAAAATAATCAGGTTTCATTTTCAAGAGGTAACGAAGAAGTAGGCCAAGAAGGAGCGGGAAGGAAAAAATTAAATAGGATACTAGTTGTCAGGACCATGCCTGTCAGTGTCTTGATGTCTTGCTGTGTGTGATTTGCAATTGTTTTCCTGTTTCCCTCTTCCCTTCCTAGCAATCTCCTGTTAGCAATCTCCTGGCACCAGCCCATCCTCAAAGAGGTGTGAAAGGTTCCCAGGTCCTTTGTAGCTTTGTAGTAGAAACTGTAATGGACATTTGGTGTGGGGCGAAATGGGGGGGGGGGATTAAAAGATATAAGTCCTGGATCTGAGCTCTCTAGCTCAGATCCTGCTTTACATTGTTACTCTTCGCATCACCTGGAATAAACTGCTTTTGGACTTTCCTACGGTCTCTGTTATTTCCACATTCGAGAGTCTGACACTAGTAAGATTGTTTAGCAGAGAATAAAGATGATAAAGAGAAGGAAAACCTGAACAAAACTGGATGGATTTAGATTTCTGCCAGAGACCTTGGGGATCCAAACAAAAACAGCCTGAGAAGAGATACAATTGTGGATTAAGAAGAATGGGACAATAACAAAAGGAAACGGGAGGCTGGGAATCTAAAGCACAGCAGAAAATACGGGGGCGGGGGGGACCCGAACAACAACAGAATCCGGAGTTTCTGAGACGGAGGGAAGTTGTCCCCTTGACATCGTTTTAAAAGAACAAAGTTATATTGATTTGCATCCAAAGCAGAGTAGCACCTTTACAATGGATTTAGAAGGGTGTACATAAGAACATAAGAAAGAGCCTGCTGGATCAGACCAGAGTCCATCTAGTCCAGCACTCTGCTACTCGCAGTGGCCCACCAGGTGCCTTTGGGAGCTCACGTGCAGGGTGTGAAAGCAATGGCCTTCTGCTGCTGCTGCTCCTGAGCACCTGGTCTGCTCAGGCATTTGCAATCTCAGATCAAGGAGGATCAAGATTGGTAGCCATAGATTGACTTCTCCTCCATAAATCTGTCCAAGCCCTTTTTAAAGCTATCCAGGTTAGTGGCCATCACCCCCTCCTGTAGCAGCATATTCCAAACACCAGTCACACGTTGCGTGAATAAATGTTTCCTTTTATTAGTCCTAAATCCTTCCCCCCCCCACAGCATTTTCAATGTATGCCCCCTGGTTCTAGTATTGTCAAAATCAAGTTTCAAGTGTCAACTTCAAGGAAGAAGAAGAGTTTTGGATTTATATCCCCCCTTTCTCTCCTGCAGGAGACTCAAAGGGGCTTACAATCTCCTTGCCCTTCCCCCTTCACAACAAACACCTGGTGAGGTAGGTGGGGCTGAGAGAGCTCGGAAGAACTGTGACTAGCCCAAGGTCACCCAGCTGGCGTGTGTGGGAGTGCACAGGCTAATCTGAATTCCCCAGATAAGCCTCCACAGCTCAGGCGGCAGAGCTGGGAATCAAACCCGGTTCCTCCAGATTAGATACATGAGCTCTTAACCTCCTACGCCACTGCTGCTCCTACCAACTTCAATGAACTTAGAAAGGCGTAGCCCTATGCTGGATGGCACATCTGGTCCTTGATTTGTCGCCTACAAGTTGTATGATGCCGTGATCCAACTCCTCCCCCAAATCTTGAAACCAGGACGCATGGCTGGAACGTTCACAGGAGACGTCTTTATCATTTCTGCTAATGAACAGCATTGGAGTTTTGTTATCTCAGGCTCAGTCACTCTTACTCTTTGCCAGCTTTTTCTGCAAGTTTCAAAAAAATTAGTTTTAAGCAGAGATCGAGCCGTTTTGCCCTGACCTTCTCCTAATCATACACATTGAATTAATCAGGGGAAAAAAATTAGATTGCCATTACCAAAGAAACTCAATTTTCTCAAGAGCATGACTGGAGATGAAATATACAATTCTCTCTCATTTGTCTCTGTTCATCCTGAATAGGATTTCTCTCCTGCCTTCCCTGAGTTGTTATTAAAAGACCTTTTTAAAATGTGAGAAACTAAAGGCAAGTAGAGGTGTCAAATTTTTGAAAGTAGCCATTAAATGAAGAAGAGTTGGTTTTTATACCACACTTTCCTCTATCATAAGATGTCTCAAAGCAGTTTAAAATTGCCTTCCCTTCCTCTCCAGCGACAGGCACCTTGTCAGATAGGAGGCTGAGAGAGTTCTGAGAGAACTGTGATCAGGCTAAGGTCACCCAGCAGGCTACATGTGGAGGAGCAGGGAAACAAATCCAGTTCACCAGATTAGAGTCTGCTGCTCTTAACCACTACAGCACGCTGCCTATTGAAAGAAGAAGAAGAGTTTGGATTTACATTCCCCCTTTCTCTCCTGCAGGAGACTCAAAGGGGCTTACATCTCCTTGCCCTTCCCCCCTCACAACAAACACCCTGTGAGGTAGGTGGGGCTGAGAGAGCTCCGAGAAGCTGTGACTAGCCCAAGGTCACCCAGCTGGCGTGTGTGGGAGTGCACAGGCTAATCTGAATTCCCGAGATAAGCCTCCACAGCTCAGGCGGCACAGCTGGGAATCAAACCCGGTTCCTCCAGATTAGATACACGAGCTCTTAACCTCCTACGCCACTGCTGCTCCTGTGACATCAAAATGTTCCTGCATGTTAATCCACTGTCTGGAAAAAGGCACAACAATAAGGTAATCATAGTAACCAGAATAAAGGGTTGTTCTGCAGTGGAGCAGCTAGATTTGAGTCCAGTATAGGTTCGAGTCCAGCAATAAGCTTTTAAGTAAAAGCTTCCTTCTCTGGTATCTGATGGAAGGCGCTCTGATTCTTAAAAGCTGATACCCTGAGAATCTTGTTTGACTCTAAGGTGCTACTGGACTCCAACTGAGCTAGGCCAAGACTAGGAGAACTGGCCCAAATGGACAAAAGAACTAAGTGATACCTTGGCATCACAATAGTTTTAGAAGTAAAATGGGTCTCCAGCAAGCGGCTTTCCACCCAGCTGAGTTCCACTACTGCTGTGCATGGCTATCGTCTTCCTTCAGCAGGTCTTCCTATATGCCTCTTCATAGATGTTGCCCGTTATGGCTATGCTGAACTTTCATTTTAATCTGGAGGTGCTTTCTAATCTGGAGGAACTGGGTTTGATTCCCTGCTCTGACGCCTGAGCTGTGGAGGCTTATCTGGGGAATTCAGATTAGCCTGTGCACTCTCACACATGCCAGCAGGGTGACCTTGGGCTAGTCACAGCTTTTTGGAGTTCTCTCAGCCCCACCCACCTCACAGGGTGTTTGTTGTGAGGGGGGAAGGGCAAGGAGATTGTCAGCCCCTTTGAGTCTCCTGTAGGAAAGGGGAGATGTAAATCCAACTCTTCTTCTTCTTCTTCTTCTTCTTCTTCTTCTTCTTCTTCTTCTTCTTCTTCTTCTTCTTCTTCTTCTTCTTCTTTTCTTCTTCTTCTTCTTCTTCTTCTTCTTCTTCTTCTTCTTCTTCTTCTTCTTCTTCTTCTTCTTCTTCTTCTTCTTCTTCTTCTTGTATATATTCACACAAAGATCGGCTTACATAACCACTTATAAGACCCCTTTGCCTTTCAAGGGTCGACCCGCCGTTCATTAAAAATCTGGTTTTTGCAAATCATGTTAGCATATCCTACTTCTCATATAGCCGTTCAACAAATTTCATTTATTCATAGAAACGGTAAGACTGCATCAATTAAAAGCTGAAGTATTAATTTAAGAGGAATGCATGAGGTTTCCCTTCCATTAAAGCTGAATTCCGATTATTTCTCTCCCCCACAACCAAATTCGTGCCATTAGACAGTCGTCTCATTTGCATTGCCTGCTTATACAATATTAAAAATGAAATGTAATGATGGGTTTCTTTTTTTTTGCTTCTCCAGTTAAACCTGATCATGTTCCATCAGCTGTCAAAGAAATTCTCTTTTGGAGTACTGAAGAGGCTGAGGAGTTCTCATATTATATACAGTATCACAGAATTTGTGTTAACAGGATTTACAACATGAGTACAGCAGAATCATTTTTATAGTACTATATGACACAGTAATATAGTTAGCGACTCATCCTTGGATACTCATACGCTCAAAAATAGCTTTTTGTCAACAAATGGAGCATACAAGCACTTGAAGCTGATGAGATTTAGTTTCGACGATTACAATGCATTTTGGTCCTTGGTCAAATGTTGCGCCCCATGGTGACGTCCTTCGCACATGAATTAAAGCCAGCGCGGTGTAGCGGTTAAGAGCAGGTAGATTCTAATCTGGAGAACTGGGTTTGATCCCCCACTCCTCCACCTGAGTGGCAGAGACTTATCCGGTGAACCAGATGTGTTTCCGCTCTCCTATGTTCCTGCTGGGTGACTTTGGGTTAGTCACAGTTCTTCAGAACTCTCTCAGCCCCACCTGCCTCACAAGGTGTCTGTTGTGGGGAGAGGAAGGGAAAGGAGCTTGTAAGTCACCTTGAGTCTCCTTTCAGGAGAGGAAGGCGGGGTGTAAACCTAAACTCTTCCTCTTTTTCTTCTAAAGATGGAATGTCAGATTTCCAGTAGGAACCTCGACTTCCCTCCACCACAAACTCTACAAAGCTTTAGGCAAGCTACCAATCCCTTAACTTCAGTCCCCACCTTTCCAATACTGTAATACTTATTTTGAAATGTGTATTCCACTGTTGGATCAATAAAACAGGGGGTCTCTAAGCATGTTGGAAGAGAGTATTATGGATACCGTGGATTGCCCCCTCCCCCCAAATAAATGGGTTCCGGATCAAATCAAGCCCAAACTGTGGCTAGAAACTAAAATGGTTAAACCAAGGTTGCTGTCCTTTGGTCACATAATGAGAAGACAAGAGTCGCTGGAAAAGACCGTAATGCTAAGGAAGGCCGAAGGCAGCAGGAAAAAAGGAAGACCCAACATCAGAGGGACTCTACAAAGGAAGTCATGGCTTTCCGTTTGCAAAGTCTGAGTAAAGAAGAAGAAGAAGAAGAAGAAGAGTTTGGATTTATATCCCCCCTTTCTCTCCTGCAGGAGACTCAAAGGGGCTTACAATCTCTTTGCCCTTCCCCCCTCACAACAAACACCCTGTGAGGTGGGTGGGGCTGAGAGAGCTCCGAGAAGCTGTGACTAGCCCAAGGTCACCCAGCTGGCGTGTGTGGGAGTGTACAGGCTAATCTGAATTCCCCAGATAAGCCTCCACAGCTCAGGCGACAGAGCTGGGAATCAAACCCAATTCCTCCAGATTAGATACACGAGCTCTTAACCTCCTACGCCACTGCTGCTATTAATGACAGGTCATTTTGAAGGGCATTGATTCATAGGGTCACCATGAGTTAGAAGAGTCCTGGAGGCACTTAACACACGCAAACTACAAGCTGGTTGAACCTATGGGAACTTTCCAAATTATGAAAATGCGTTCAGGCACCAGTGTCACAGGAAGTTCCAAGTCAAACATCCTGCTGTGATGGCAATAGTAATTTCTCCCTTCTGACCTGAAGATCAGCTCCTCTTCTTATGGGGTGAAGGAAAGCCAGGATTGACTCTTTGCTTTGGGGAAGAGGTAGTGAGATACCAGGGAATACATCATGCGGCACCACGGTACCTCGAAACCTTGCTCACTGTGTTATGATATTCTCAATAAAAACATACGCCAGCATTATCATTTGAAAACACAGCTTCAAACGCTTTCCCGCCAGTCACACCCCAGCCCTTATCTCCAACATCAAAGTTAACATTGGACCTTTCCCCACTTACCCTTGTCGGAGGGTTGCTGCACGCAATTCCTGGTGCACGCCCCGGCTTCCCCATGACCCCGCACTCTGCGCGGGGTCATCAAAAGGCGCCATTTGAAAAGGCGCCAGGAATTACATGCGCTGAGGGGGCGCGAGAGAGGCAGCATTGGGGCGGCTGCGTTCTCGCCGCCCCTGAAGTGGGGAGTGCAGCTGGACCCCGCGCTACTTAAGGAGAGTAGCGCGGGGCTTAAGGTAAGTGGGGAAAGGGCCATTGACCAAAAAATTTAAATAGACTTTTCTGCCTTGGGACATCACTTGGATGCTTAGACAAACTGAAATTTGTATCAGTTTTGCACCAACTTATTCGTCGCACAGTCAATGGATTAAGCTCTCTACCTCTTGCAAGGAGGGAGGGGGATCAATCCCATTATCAAGAACAGAAGGCATCGCACTAACTTATTACACAAAGTAATAATCCTCTGTTGAAACAACACACAATGACACTTGTAACATGAGCAGGCTATATTTATTATAAATAAAAGGGCCCATTGAAGCTTTCAACTCATTAGAGGGAGATCTGGGAAGATGACTTCATTGTAGGAAATCTAAAGAGTTATGAAAGGAATAAAAGATTTATTTATCCATAAATACATCCTCATTAGCAATTCGGTACGAGGCCTTTACAGCTGGATTTGGACGGCTATTAAGCTTTGTTTTGTTTTAATTTGCAAAGGATTTTTTTTAAAAAAATATTTACATTCCTCCCTGTGATGCCGCATATTTAGGGAGCAAAAAAAATTCCTCGGGGTTGACACCGAGGAAGAGAGAAAAATACCATGTAGCTTCATCACCAGTGAGTTTAGAGAATGGATTGTTTGGTCAATTTCACTCCTAGTGATCAGACCTCACTCCATTACTTTGAAAGGGTCTCAGATGTGCCAAAATGTTGTCACATGTTATCCCCCTCTCCTGAATCCCAGCAGACCTGGAGTCTGGCATGGTCTGGTCTAGAACTCTCGCCATGATGAGCAGACCAGAGATTTTCTATCTTTGTTGTGGGGAATATCAGCGATCCTTTTATATCCGGGGATCCTGACTAAGGAACAGGCAAAGCTGACTGTGGTTCCCGGTTCAACCCCTGGTATCTTATTGTTAATGCATTGGTAGCTTTGTTAATGCATTGATATACAGTAGTCTGAATTGTGTGTTTTTGTTTTGTTGTTCTGGTCGTTGACCGTAAATAAATGATTTACGTAAATTACGTAAATAAATGACCGTAAATAAACGATCCAGTTTATTTACATACCCAAAACAGATTTTTTGGTGAATAAACATAGTGTTTAATGCTGAAAACAGTAACAAACAGTAACACTCGGACCAGCTTCAGAGCCAGTGGGCCAATGTCGCACCAGAAAGCTGTCCAAAGAGGTCTGTTTCTGACGCCTCTTTAAGATTTGTCTGAAACGGGGCAAGACATTGTCATTAAACAAGTTGCAGACACGGCAGGCAACAGCTTTGTCCAGGTGATTTTTCTCCACAAACCTCTGCACCTTAAGGCAAATCGATGAAAACTGAAGGCAATGAAAACCGAGGTTCCACTGTAGTGTTGAGGTATTGATATACTGTTAATGTACTATTTATTGTATTGATATTTTGTATTGATATATTGATATACTGTTGATGTGTTGTTTAATGTATTGATATATTGATGCATTGATACAGTGTTGAGGTATTGATATACTGTTAATATACTATTCATTGTACTGATATATTGTATTGATGTATTGATATACTATTGATGTACTGTTTAATGTATTGATATATTGTTAATGCAGTGATATAGAGTTGAGGTATTGATATACTGTTAATGTACTATTTATTGTATTGATATTTTGTATTGATGTATTGATATACTGTTGATGTGTTGTTTAATGTATTGATATATTGATGCATTGATACAGTGATACAGTGCATTGATGCAGTGATATTGATGCATTGATACAGTGTCGCAGTGATATTGATGCATTGATACAGTGATATTGATGCATTGATACAGATATTGCAGTGATATTGATGCATTGATACAGTGTTGAGGTATTGATATACTGTTAATATACTATTCATTGTATTGATATATTGTATTGATGTATTGATATACTATTGATGTACTGTTTAATGTATTGATATATTGTTAATGCAGTGATATAGTGTTGAGGTATTGATATACTGTTAATATACTATTCATTGTATTGATATATTGTATTGATGTATTGATATACTGTTGATGTACTGTTTAATGTATTGATTTATTGTTAATGCAGTGATATAGTGTTGAAATATTGATATACTGTTAATGTACTATTTATTGTATTGAGCCTATCAATATAGAAATATATGGTTGCACATCAAAGCTGCATGGGTTAATTAACTATTCTTTTTACTGTATTTTGCAGTTAAACATGCATAACATAAATATAAATAATTCACCCAACTGTGAACTAATATAAACAATCTTATGTCTTCTAATTCTAACCAAATGCGCTATCAACTTACCTAAACATATAAATCAACACAACATGTTATTACAGAATAATCCATTATATATCTATCAATTCTGTTTTAGGTATGTTCTAATAATGTTCTAAAGTCCAATGTGCTGCCATTGTGGTGTATTTCACAGTTCCATAAATGCATGTTCAATGTTGCACATTGACACAATAATTCTATTTATTGTACTGACATATTGTGTTGATGTATTGATATACTGTTGATGCATTATTTAATGTATTGACATATTGCTGATGCATTGCTATAGTTTGGATTTTGCATTGATTTGTATTGATATGTATTGTTGTAGTGCTGTGGTTAATGCTATTGATAAATTGCTAGGCCGGATGTTTTTAAGTCGCCATCTATATTTTGTTCCTTCTTTTATAGTGCTTATGTATTTAATTAACATTCATTCTGTTTCAGTGAATATTGTTTTGCTATGTTGTTTGCCACCCTGAGCCCTTCAGAGATGGACAGGGCATAAATCGAAATGAATGAATGAATGAATGAATGAATGAATGAATGAATGAATGAATGAATGAATGAATGAATGAATGAATGAATGAATGAATGATATCTCCACCATAATCTGGTCGCTGGTTCTATCCCCAAAACCTCCTGCTTAAATGATTTCAGATATTGGAAAATACATTACACTGGACAAGAACCTAGAGAACTGCTACCAGTCAGTGTAGAGCAACACTGAATTAGATGGAGGGTTGGTCTGACTTCCTCTAAGGCAGTTTCATATGAAGAAGAAGAAGAAGAAGAGTTTGGATTTATATCCCCCCTTTCTCTCCTGCAGGAGACTCGAAGGGGCTTACAATCTCCTTGCCCTTCCCCCCTCACAACAAACACCCTGTGAGGTGGGTGGGGCTGAGAGAGCTCCGAGAAGCTGTGACTAGCCCAAGGTCACCCAGCTGGCGCTACAGTGGGAGTGCACAGGCTAATCTGAATTCCCCAGATAAGCCTCCACAGCTCAGGCGGCAGAGCTGGGAATCAAACCCGGTTCCTCCAGATTAGATACACGAGCTCTTAACCTCCTACGCCACTGCTGCTCTTAAGATCTGTTACTGTAGGCAAGCTTGCAGAGGAAGAGGATTTCCCCATCACTACTAGCTTTCTCTTCAATGTGCAGTCACGGGAGAACATTCATTTCAGTGCAAACACAGAATCCATTTAGACATTACATCTAATCTTTGGGCTTGCTCATTTTCACACGGTTGAGTTGTTTGTGCAAACACCTTTCCAAGTGAGATTATTAAAATAAAACAAGATCAAAACAAATTCATAGGTCTCTGGTTCTCTCACAAGACCGCCTCTGGGATGGGATGCCTATTCGGTAACTCCCAGACTGTGTAGTCAGTAACTCCCAGACTGCAGCTTCCCAATTCTCTGCCTTTAAAGCGGTACGGAAACTATACCACATTAGAGAACCACCAACTTTGCACTGGCGGAATCTCAATGGAAACTTGGGTGAATTTTCCCAGCAAGGGCTTAATCATTCAATAAGCATCCGAAGACTTTAAGGAAAACATTTTCCCCCTTCGGTGGACTCCTCAAGAAAGCCAAGAAGGTACTTCTGCCATGTTTCCTAAACGACAGCATTACAGAAATGCACCTGTCTTCCCCTTGGAAACAAAATGGGATGGAAACAGCCAGATGAGGAGAACTGATTCTTCTCAACTTCTCCAAGTTTGCAAACTTCGCAGGAAGACTGTTGGATTAAATCCCTAGGAACTGAGAGGGATCTAATTCTGAACAGGACAAAGGGTTTACAATAATTCCTACCCCCCATCTCACATTTCTCTGTGCCCAGGATGGCCTCCTGGGATGCTAACTGGAGCAAGTGGGCAAAATATTAGGGAAACGGGATAAGAAAACGTAGAAATCAAAGCCTCAATTCCCTTCTCATTTCTGCCTGGCACTCTGCATAAAGATAGACTTCTTTTGTTTCCGTAATGGATTTTTACAAAGCAGCTGTGGTGGGCTGGTAGCTTTTTGCAATCTGACAAAACAAATATTTCTTTTCACAGAAAAGTACATATGAGTTCTCCCCCTCCTATCACCCAAAATATCTCAGGAAAAAAGCTTTTTAGAACCCAGTGCACGTCTATTTCTTTTCGCAACTCATTTTCCCTTCTCTCTCTCTCTTTTTGTGACAACCAAGGCAATAATTCACAGCTCGCTGGGCCTCTTAAATAACCCCCTTTCTATTTACATGGTAGGCATTCCCCCATTACCCAGCGGGGATCAGAGGACTGGCAGGGACTTATTAGGCATTCTTCAGGCTTTGGAGGTTTAACATACCCCTTCTCTAGTTGGTGTCTTTTTAAAAGATTCCCCTTGCACGGTGACTGTCTCAAAACAGAACAATAATATAACTGTGTCATTTTGTAATTTTGAAGGGCTTCCTTTCCTGGGCTTCATCCAGGCTCCCACGTAAGTCCTTCCAAAGCTCTGGCGTGTTTTTATCACGCTGAGGACTGTTACGGGCCCCCCTCTTCCTCTTTCTATGGGAGATTAAATGAAGTGCTTGAGTTTCTGCGCCGAAACTTTTCATACGTGTATCTGCGCTCAGCCTTGTGCGCCACAGTTAATTTAATCCAGAGGCATTCAGAAGTCTGGGAAAGGACAACATTTTCACCCACGGCTAAATAATGAGAGCTTTCTTAGAGGCCAAAAATGAACTCGAAAAGTGAAAGGAGGGGGGAGTGGGGAAACCAACATATATACACGCAGCACAAGAAAGAGGCATTGTTTGGTTCCATAAAAGTGTTCTTTAGAAACCAATTTAGCAGTCAATAGGCAGGATTAGTCGCTGGAAACCGGGAGTTCAAATGGCTTTATTACCAACTTCCATTTAGTCCGGGGTTAAAAAGAGGTACGCGTATTCGGTTACCAATGGGCATCTTTGGGAAGAGGACCACAAAGACAGCAACAGTAACAAAACTGAACTTCTGGTTAACTCTTGATTTGGGTTGAACTGGAATACAGGGCTAAATGTCCTCCCCCCATTCTTACAGGGGCTTGCTTTCCTCAGGTGACTCATGCCCCAGAAAAGAGCATCCTGGATTTTTAATTCTGAACTTACTGTAATGTAATTATTCCAACCCAATGTTCAGAGAGATGAAGAAAAAGAGGAATGCTTGGTTTTTATACCTTACCCATCTTTCCCTTTAAGTAATCCCAAAGCTTACAATCATCTTGGAACAGACAAAGTCTTTAAGGAGCAGCAGTGGCGTAGCGGTTAAGAGCAGGTGTACTCTAATCTGGAGGAACTGGGTTTGATTCCCCGCTCTGCCGCCTGAGCTCTGGAGGCTTTATCTGGGGAATTCAGATTAGCCTGTGCACTCCAACACATGCCAGCTGGGTGACCTTGGGCGAGTCACAGTTCTTCTGACCTCTCTCAGCCCCACCCACCTCACAGGGTGTTTGTTGTGAGGGGGAAAGGAAAAGGAGTTTGTAAGCCCCTTTGAGTCTCCTATAGGAGAGAAAATGGGGATATAAATCCAACTCTTCTTCTTCTTCTTCTTCTTCTTCTTCTTCTTCTTCTTCTTCTTCTTCTTCTTCTTCTTCTTCTTCTTCTTCTTCTTCTTCTATGATTAGAGCAACAGTAGGGTGGCATGTAGTATGTGTATAAATAAATGGAAGCATTTTGAAAGGGGGGATTCGGGGAAGCTGTTTTGAACAAACTAGCTCCTCGAAACTCAACATGCGGTCCCAGATACTAATTGCTCACGTTCTCAGACATTCATGAAGCATATGTGGGACACACTCGCAATTGCCCCCGCCCCCCCGGAGTCATAAATCTTTCACAGGTACAATTATGTGTGAATTGTGGTCAGAAAAGACACCCCCACTCACTCAACAGCCGAAGTCAGGTGGGTTTGCTGCCGCCAAATTGCAAAATTAAATTTAGATGAACTTAATTAAAAAGTGTGTGTGAGGGGTGTAATTTAATATGGACAATTATCACGCGCTCACTGAAATCCTTTCTTGTGATGGGAAAATATATTAAAGCATGATCCGAAGGCCACATAAAGGCTGAAAGGAGTGTGAACAAAAGGACACGTCAGAAAGTGCAGCCGCAAAAAAAACCTCGATGCACAGACACAGGTGAGCATTCCCAGGTGCCATTACTGGAGAAAGAATGCCTCTGTAAAAACCAACGGACAACTAAAACGCCAGTGAAAAGCTTGTGTGCTTTCAAAATTCCCTCAGAACAAGACATTCTTGAGGGGGCTTGCCAAAAGATCCTCCCCAGCATCATCTCAGAAGATATTTCATCATAAAGCATGAGGGATGACCAACTTACAACAAACAGGAATAGACACAGTATAGTTATTTCAAAGTCTATGACACCTCATATGTCATCCCGGGCAGTCACTTCGTTTTAGAAACTCCCTCCATTCTCCTCCTTCCATCTTGAAGAGAACAACTTCTTCTCTGAGGGGTTGAGCTTCAAAAGGAAGCTTTCAAGGAAATGGTTTCCTCCAAGTGAAATCCAAACAGGGGCATTGTTGCGAGGAAGACCACACCATATCAAACGGTGTTTGGGGAGCAATGACCAATCCTACCGGAAAAGCTCTTGCAAAACCTGTGGGTTGGGCTACTCATGACAACGGAGTGAAATTTTAAGGTTTTATCTGCAGCCGAGGGTTTTATCTGCATTTCGACAACCATAAATTTTTAAGTCTGTTTTTCCTTGATGACGACCGAAGTAAAAAAGCCGGCACTTCAGAGAAAATTTATGCCTGACTTTGTAACAGTTTACCATGGCTTATTTTTTTATAGTGGCTTAAAAACTCCTACCAGAAACTACCAAAACCTGATTATGAGGAGGGTTAACTGTTTTTTTAGTGTTGCAACGGTACTGGTTATATCAAACCTTATAAAATAGCAAGTGTTCAGAAGTCAGGAGGCTGCAAGGCATTCTGGGACACTTCAACCAATATGCACCCACAGAAAGCATAAATACATTTAGCCCAGTTTGCCCCATGATATTAGAATGAAAACACACTGAGAAAGCCCTCCACTACCTACTGGGCACAAGACCCTCTGTGACATAACAGCAACTGAACCAGTGGCAGCAGCGGGTTGAAGAAGAAGAAGAAGAAGAAGAAGAAGAAGAAGAAGAAGAAGAAGAAGGAGGAGGAGGAGGAGGAGGAGGAGGAGGAGGAGGAGGAGGAGGAGGAGGAGGAAGAGGAGGAGGAAGGAGGAGGAGGAGGAGGAGGAGGAGGAGGAAGAGGAAGGAGGAGGAGGAGTTTCGATTTATACCTCACATTTCTCTCTTGTAAGGAGACTCAAGGCGTCTCCTTTCCCTTCTTCTCCTTACAACAGACACCTTGTGAGGTTGGTGGGGCTGAGAGAGTTGAGAGAATTGTGACTAGCCCAAGGTCACCCAGCAGGAATGTAGGAGTGCAGAAACACACCTGGTTCACCAGATAAGCCTCTGCCACTCAGGTGGAGGAGTGGGGAATCAAACCCGGTTCTTCAGATTAGAATCCACCTGCTCTTAACCACTACACCACACTGGCTCTTTTAGTTGTTATTGGGCTGAGCTCTATTATACCATATACCATCTGTTTGTGAGTGGCTCTGAACCTGGTCTTGGGCTGGAATAGAGCAGGGTATAAACCCAGAATAAAGTGAAGCCAGAAGGGCTCAGGCACCTCACATATGACCCAAGGTTGCCCTGATGTTCACAAGTTGTGCTGACCAGAAATCATTCGTTTTGAAAAACAAACTGAATTCATCTCCATTTTTAAAAGGTCCGCTCATTCCACCTCCACTCCCACGTCTGCTCACATGTTTTACTCTTTAAGTCTTAAGCAACACACCATTTCCGTGTCTGAAAGGGTAAGGTTTACCTGCCCAGAGAAGAGTCCTTCTTCCGTGATGGAGTTGAGGATTGGAAGGAGGCAAGCCCAGAGCAATGATTCATGCAGGACCACAACAGGCAGCCTCTTCCTGGTACTGGGGGTCTTGTATAGTGATGAATTAAACTGGTTTCATGTAAACTGGGAGCCTGTGGCTAAGGAACCCGTGCTCTCTCACACATGCACTGGCAATTACGGACATAAAACAGGGTCTCCTTTTGTGACAGAAGAATCTCCAATTTCTTACATTTGTAGGCTCAGGCCCCGTATCCAGCAACAACAAAGGGATGCCATTTCTGTCTGTCGGAGGGAAATGACTAATCTTTACTTTGTTGCTAAGAAAATAACTTCGAATGACAGCATCTCTGCAGGTCTTACCAGTGATCCGTAAATTGCCGGCTTTGATGTTCCCCACTAGGTTGTCTTCAGCTCAGCTAGATGATCCTGTTGAAAGAAGCATTATGTCAGATAGGTGATTTTTTTTAAAAAAAGAACCACAATATTCCACGTTACAGTTTTGGTCTGCGGACGGCTCTAACAAGTCGAATAAGGAAACCACTGAACAAAGAAGGAAGTATTGTCGAAGGCTTTTATGGCCGGAATCACTGGGGTGCTGTGTGGTTTCCAGGCTGTATGGCTGTGTTCTAGCAGCATTCTCTCCTGACGTTTCGCCTGACGTTTCAGATCCTCTGAAGATGCCAGCCACAGATACAGGTGAAACGTCAGGAGAGAATGCTGCCAGAACACGGCCATACAGCCCAGAAACCACACAGTACCCCAAAGAAGGAAGTAGTTCTGCAGATTCAGGCCGAGACTAAGGGAACCGGCATATGGTTTCCCAGAGACGAGTTTGAAAAGCTTCATGAACACAACCACAGCAACCCAAGACAGAAGAACAGAGTGTGGCACTTAATTTTTAAAAGGCATCAAAGGTATGGCGATCCACTGATACAATATATGTATAAATCTGATCCACATAATAAGAAGATATTAATAACAACATGAGAATTGTTTACAATGTATAAATATAGTTATGCTATTTTTCTTTTTCTTTTCTTTCTTCTTTCTTTTAATCTACCGATTCAATACTCAACTACGCTATCTTTTTTTTTGGTTAGAAGAAGAGAAGAAGAAGAGTTTGGATTTATATCCCCCCTTTCTCTCCTGCAGGAGACTCAAAGGGGCTGACAATCTCCGTGCCCTTCCCCCCTCACAACAAACACCCTGTGAGGTAGGTGGGGCTGAGAGAGCTCTGAGAAGCTGGGACTAGCCCAAGGTCACCCAGCTGGCGTGTGTGGGAGTGTACAGGCTAATCTGAATTCCCCAGATAAGCCTCCACAGCTCCACAGCTCAGGCAGCAGAGCGGGGAATCAAACCTGGTTCCTCCAGATTAGATACATGAGCTCTTAACCTCCTACGCCACTGCTGCTGAATAAAGAATCACACTTGCTCTGTCAAAAATTGTATAACTGGAAATCCTTTATCAAAAGAGAAGTCTCCTTTATCACCGTTTCACTTCGTTATATGATACCATATATTACTGAAGTGAATGGGAAACACCTAAGCGCACGCCAGCTTGGTGCAGTGGTTAAGAGCAGGTGCACTCTAATCTGGGGAACAGGGTTTGATTCCCCGCTCTGCCACTTGAGCTGTGGAGGCTTATCTGCGGAACCAGATTAGACTGTGCACTCCAACACATTCCTGCTGGGTGACCTTGGGCGAGTCACAGTTCTTCAGAGCTCTCTCAGCCTCACCTACATCACAAGGTGTTTGTTGTGGAGGGGGGGGGAAGGGAAAGGAGATTGTAAGCCCCTCGGAGTCTCCTTACAGGAGAGAAAGGTGAGATATAAATCCCTCTTCTTCTTTCATTTCCGTTGTTGTTCCAAGAAAGTCTAACTGCAACAGAGAGGAAGGTTTGGGGGGCAATCTGTCTTCACTGGCAGCAGCTCCCCAAAATCTCAGTTGGGAGACTTTTCTACTACCCACCACTGCCTGAGATTGAACTCGAGACCTTCCATATGTTAAGGAGATGCTCTACTAGTGAGTTTCATCCCTTCTCTACAATTCTGTAGAAATTAGACACAATGTCTGCTGAAGCAGCTACAAGAGGATGAAACTGATCTTATAAAGTACATGCTCTCAAACTTGTATGTGACAGAGTAGAGCATGGGGAATACTGCTGTGAGACTTGGGACAGAGGATAGGATTATGTTGAACACCAGATTGCTTTTACCATCACAAAATACACAGAGATCCGAAGTGCTTTAAATACAAGCTCCAGCTCATCAGTAGCAAAAATACATGTTGTACAGACCATGGAGGAGCGGGTAATTCTCCCCAGGACAACTTGCAAAGACAGTAAAAACTTGTCAATGAACAGCAATTAAGGAATGTTTTCTCTGCTGTCTTAATGGGGCCAGCGTGACGTAGTGGTTAAGAGCAGGTGGATTCTAATCTGGAGGAACCGGGTTTGATTCCCCACTCCTCCACCTGTGTGGCAGAGGCTTATCTGGTGAACCAGATGTGTCTCCCCACTCCTCCAAGCCTGCTGGGTGACCTTGGGCTAATCACAGATCTCCCAGAACTCTGTCAGCCCCACCTACCTCACCAGGTGTCTGTTGTGGGGAGAGGCAGGGAAAGGAGCTTGTCAGCCACCTTGAGTCTCTTTACAGGAGAGAATGGTGGGATATAAATCCAAACTCCTCCTCCTCCTTCTTAATATGCTGCTATATTACCCGGGACAATGTTTTTTAAAGCAAAACAAGGTTAAGAAATACAGTTAAAATTACTAATTTCCAGTATAAAATGTGCAACAGTTTCCCAAAAGAGCACATCAGAGCTGTTCAGGAGGTTGGGTATCTTATAACACTCTTGCCACTGAGAACATTGCAAGAAAATGGAATTCGTGTATTTCATGCGTATCTTATTGTATTTATATTGCCAGGGCACACATTGCCAACCCTTTTTGAGCCTGTGGGCACGTTTGGAAATCCGACACAAGGTGGCGGATGCAACCACAAAAGGGCCACTTTGAAAAATGGCGCCACGGACAGGTGCGCTTGTGCACGCACACAGAAGAAGCCTTTTGAGTAAGAGAGAACAGCACGTTACCATCTGCAGTGCAGGATATGGTATGCTTCAATCGGCTGCATTCCCCTGCAGTCCCTTCCTCTTCCCCATTACTATTCCAGGTGTGCTCCTGTGCTGTGCTCAATGCTGCTGGGGGTGGGGAGTTCCCACCCATCTCCCCCTGTCTCTCTGCTCCAGTCGGCCTGCCAGTCCTGTCCAGGGTATCTGCCCTCTCTCTAGCACCGGCTTTCCTCTGCTCTACTGTGCCATGCCCTGGTGGCACTGCACTGTTCAGAGTCCGTTCCCAGACTGCAGTCATTTTCCTAATACCCAGGAACCTTTACTCAGCAATAATGATGATGAAGAAGAAGAAGAAGAAGAAGAGGAGGAGGAAGAGGAGGAGGAAGAGGAGAAGGAGGAGTTTGGATTTATCTCCCATCTTTCTCTCCTGTAAGGAGACTTGAGGTGGCTTACGAGCTCCTTTCCTTTCCTTTCCTTTCCTTTCCTTTCCCCACAACAGACACCTTGAGCAGGAGCAGCAGTGGCGTAGGAGGTTAAGAGCTTGTGTATCTAATCTGGAGGAACCGGGTTTGATTCTCAGCTCTGCCGCCTGAGCTGTGGAGGCTTATCTGGGGAATTCAGATTAGCCTGTACACTCCCACACATGCCAGCTGGGTGACCTTGGGCTAGTCCCAGTTCTTCGGAGCTCTCTCAGCCCCACCTACCTCACAGGGTGTTTGTTGTGAGGGGGGAAGGGCAAGGAGATTGTAAGCCCCTTTGAGTCTCCTGCAGGAGAGAAAGGGGGGATATAAATCCAAACTCTTCTTCTTCTTGGTAGGTGGGGCTGAGAGAGTTCTGAGAGAACTGTGACTGGCCCAAGGTCACCCAGAAGGAATGCAGGAGAGCGGAAACACATCTGGTTCACCGGATAAGCCTCAGCCACTCAGGTGGAGGAGTGGGGGAATCAAACCCGGTTCTCCAGGTTAGAATCCACCTGCTCTGAACCACCACACCATGTTATTATTATTATTATTATTTATTAGATTTTTATACCGCCCTATCCCCGAAGGGCTCTGGGCGGTGACTCTCGGGGAATCACATACACCCATCCCTCTGTGGAAAACATCACCTTCTCTCAACCAGAGTGATCTCACAAGGTAGTTCAGAGCAGAAAGCTTGGAAATGGACCGTATCTGATCTTCTCCGTCCTTACCCAGGAAAGGAGGGGGAAAGATAATGGTCAACTAGGATGCTTTTTGCACTCTGCCCATCTTCTGTAGACTTTGGGGTCAATAGAGGCCCTAAGAAATGGATAAACAGCTACATAAATCTCGTTAAAAGAAATTTGATGTGCATGTTTTCATGTGGAAAAGGGTTATTCCTTTTGATTTCAATGGCATTCCGGATATTTGGAAATGGTGGGTTTTCTGGATTCCAAATCCAAAGCTTCTAACTCCAAATCTGGATTTCAGGGCTAATGCACATCCCTACTTAAACCCAGTTCCCTTGGGGCTTGAAAGCAGTACGTTGCAGAGTCCAGAGGTAACCAAAGAACTACACGGGGAGCTCTGCCTACCGAACAAGGTGGTTTGGAAACCGACCACACCATCATTGCTGGTTGCCACTAAAAATGTGAGGATGATGCAGCCATCAATTATATTTTAGAGCAGTATCAAATTGAACAACTACCTTTTATCACTCCCATATGAAAACACACTTTAAAACGCTCGGAAATATCGCCCTGTCCTTTTGTGCCCAGACAGCAGTGACAAAACCGTGTTTATCGTCCACTCTGTCAAAAAAAGTGTCTTAAAATAAAATGAATATTGGTTGGAGTGGAAAAGAGAAGAAAAGCAGCTACGCACACAAACAGGTGTTCGCAGGCCCTGTTTAATGGAGGAGATAGCGTAGCTGTCATGCAGCGCTTCAGAGAGGCATTTAGATTTCTTGACAAACAGAGGTTTGTGTAGGATGGGCGTGAGCTAGCTGCAGTGCTTGATATGCTTCTCTCATTCTCCCCCTCCCTGGCACAGGGTCTAACTTCAACTTCTCCACAACCTTTATTGGCATACCGTATATACTCGTGTATAAGTCTACCTTTTCAGCACATTTTTTGTGCTGAAAAAGCCCCCCTCGACTTACACGCGAGTGAGGGTCTCACTTAATTCTTGTGTGGCGTTCCCCCTCTCCCGTCTTTGCTCTCTCCTGCCTTCTTCTCTGCCTCCCCCCTTTCAGCTGCTTTCTCAGCCTCCTTCTCTGCTTCGCTCTCCTCTGCCTTCTTCTCTGCCTTCCCCCTTTCAGCCGCTTTCTCTGCCTCTCTGCCTTCTTCTCGGCAGCGGCCGACCCCTGGCTCTCGGCGGGTGACAGCCAGTTGACCTGGGTGAGCTGGACAAGCTGCGAGATGGAGAGGTCGGTGGCAGAGACCTTGGGATTGGTGAGGGGGGGGGGTCAGTGGCAGAGACCCCCAAATAGCGCCCGACCGTATCTATTTTTATAGATATTTGTGGTTTATAGACCCTTGTGGTCTCTTCCAACTGATTCTATGATTCTATGATTTTTTCAAACAAGAATACAGTTGGAGAGAGGCTTGTAACCCCAGTGACAAAAACTAAAGTCCTATCTAGAGCACGACGAGACACCAAACACATCCCCAGCGATACCCAGTCGGATCTATAAAGGCATTTATAGATCCATCAGTTTTCCTTCGTGTCACAAAGAAAACTTGCAGGTTTCTATTAACAATACAAGACATCGCTCCGTTTCTCTGAGAACCTATTACAGTTTAAAATTCACGTATGAATATTTAAACCTTCCTCCAAGTATCGACTTGTCTCTCCCCAGCAATTTCAAAGATCTTGCTTATTAAAATGAAATATTTAAAAATGTGTTAGTTGGATCCTGTGTAACTTTTCTGCTAATGGCAGCGCTTTCTTCTTTGCAGCAGGGGAAAACTGGGGGAGCTAGAAGAAATATTTTCCTAGGAGCCCCTGTGTTTGAATTACCTGGGATATTTCCTTTCTATTCTGCTTTCTGCCCCATCATTGATTCTCTATCCTGGGACTTTCCAAGGTGGAGAGAACCTGTTTGTGATTCTCTTTGCCACCTGAGTTTGCAGCCAGCTACACACCAGTAGCTCCACACAAAAAAATCCAATCTAAAGCAGGTGCAATCTTTATCTGTTGAAAGCATGCCTAAATGTTTTCTGAATCTCGTATTTCAGTACAAACACACAGCACAAACGCACAGATGCAACCGTTCAAAATAATTCTTAATTATGAAAAGCTGCTTATTTTTGCTGGGATTGATGAGCAGGACAGTGGGCGTTTGCTCATTTCAAACAAATTGCAGCAGGTAGCAAATCCTAGAGGTATCCGTAACTCTGATGGTATGGCGTGGCCAATCTCAACCTAGCTGGGGCACTGAGCATCTTTTTTGCAAAGAGAAAGAGATGGGTCTATTGTGCTATTAGCTGAAATACCTTGATTAATAAAAGAAAGATAAAACCTGCCGTGCACCCATCACAACATCAATACAACGGAGATTAGCATGAGCCCAGTCAATATTATTTATTTATCCTGGGAAACAACTCCACTCCACTCCGGTTTCTCCTTTCCTTTCGGAACTGCCTTTCTCCTGCAGCAGACATCATGGCCTTTGTGACATCAGCAGCCAATTCACCAATTGCTACCCTCATCTCAGACTTATTCGCATGCTTAGAATCACCAAATCCGAAAACCAGGAAATGGAGAAAGGCCTCCACATTCCACAGGGACGAATCACAGCAAACGATAATCTCAAGGAAATAGAGAAGAAGTAACTGAACCATTTGCCCACTAAATTTCTAAAATGCTTTCCCTTGTTGCTCAAAGTGGTTTACAATAAAATAAGCCAGTTGAAGCCACTGTAACATTAAAACGTTAACACAAACACTGGTAATCCCCCCCTCCACACACACACACACCGTTAAACACTGTTGAAAGCCTACTTGAACAATACAGGCTTACACTGCTGTCTTATTTGGGAGCAGCAGTGGTGTAGGAGCTTAAGAGCTCGTGTATCTAATCTGGAGGAACCGGGTTTGATTCCTGGCTCTGCCCCCTGAGCTGTGGAGGCTTATCTGGAGAATTCAGAAAAGCCGGGGCACTTCCACACACGCCAGCTGGGTGACCTTGGGCTAGTCACAGCTTCTCGGAGCCCTCTCAGCCCCACCTACCTCACAGGGTGTTTGTTGTGAGGGGGGAAGGGCACGAAGATTGTAAGCCCCTTTGAGTCTCCTGCAGGAGAGAAAGGGGGGATATAAATCCAAACTACGCCTCCTCCTCCTCCTCCTCCTCTTTCTTCTTCTTCTTCTTCTTCTTCTTCTTCTTCTTCTTCTTCTTCTTCTTCTTCTTCTTCTTCTTCTTCTTCTTCTTCTTCGGATTTTTAAAAATTCTTCTTCTTCTTCAGATTTTTAAAAATTCAATTCTACCTAGTTCTGTAAGGTATGTGCTAGGACCCAAGCAGAGCATTCTAAAAAAAAAAAAAAACCAGACAGTCCAGCATGTGGTGGATGGAATTACATTTCTACTTAGATCTTTTGGTGGAAAAGAGTATAGTTTCAACTGGTAGTCCTCTCCATAAAGAATGGAAGAAGAAGTCTAGATTTATACCCTTCCACCCTTTCTCTTCTATAAAGACACTCAAAGGAGTTTACAAACTCCTTTTCCCTTCCTCTTCCCAACAAAGACACCTTTGGAGGCAGGTGGGGCTGAGAGAGTTCTGAGAGAACTGTGAGTAGCCCAAGGTCACCCAGCAGGCTTCGTGTGTAGAAGCAGGAAAACATATCCCGTTCACCAGATAAGAGTCCTGTGCTCATATATGGAGGAATTAGGAATCAAACCTGGTTCTTCACACTAGAGTCCCCCTGCTCTCAACCATTGCACCACACAGGTCTCCTCTTCTTTAAGAAAGGAACAGAGAGCAAACCTGGCTGCAAAGATTTTTCAGAGAGGCACAGTCCTTCAAGCAAGAGGAACCCAGCAGGTATGATCTATAGGGATACTTGAACATCTACTGGTTCGGTTCGCTGGTTGCAAACAGACCTGTTTTTCCAATAATCAGTTTGACAGATCATGGATCTGTTTGTGGTTCTTTGGCTGGTTGTCCCACTGTGTATTACAAGCAATTCTGATTTGGGCGTCTTAGTTGATAGTTCCATGGGAATGTCAATTCAATGCATGGCAGCTGTGAAAAAGGCAAACTCTATGCTGGGGATCATTAGGAAAGGAGTTGATAATAAAACTGCAAGGATTGTCATGCCCTTATATAAAGCAGTGGTGCGACCGCACTTGGAGTCCTGTGTTCAGTTCTGGTTGCCACATCTCAAAAAGGATATCGAAGAGATAGAGAAAGTGCAGAGAAGGGCAACGAGGATGATTGAGGGACTGGAGCACCTCCCTTATGAGGAGAGGCTGCAGCGTTTGGGACTCTTTAGTTTGGAGAGGAGACGTCTGAGGGGGGATATGATTGAAGTCTATAAAATTATGCATGGGGTAGAAAATGTTGACAGGGAGAAATTTTTCTCTCTTTCTCACAGTACTAGAACCAGGGGGCATTCATTGAAAATGCTGGGGGGAAGAATTAGGACTAATAAAAGGAAACACTTCTTCACACAATGTGTGATTGGTGTTTGGAATATGCTGCCACAGGAGGTGGTGATGGCCACTAACCTGGATAGCTTTAAAAAGGGCTTGGACAGATTTATGGAGGAGAAGTCGATCTATGGCTCCCAATCTTGATGCTCCTTGATCTGAGATTGCAAATGCCTTAGCAGACCAGGTGCTCAGGAGCAGCAGCAGCAGAAGGCCATTGCTTTCACATCCTGCACGTGAGCTCCCAAAGGTACCTGGTGGGCCACTGCGAGTAGCAGAGTGCTGGACCAGATGGACTCTGGTCTGACTAGGCAGGCTAGTTCTTATGTTCTTATGATCCGATCAGGAAGCTGAGCTTTGGCAGGCAACCCAAGCAGTTTAAAACAGATCAACCAAGGATGTAGAGAGAATGGAAATAAAGAACATGGAGAACTTCTCTTGGAATGGTCACTCACAAAAAATCAACAATGGCGAATGTCTGGATCCCACCCTGCTGAAAGTGAAGTGGTCCATCCTAGTAGCACATACATAATGTGGGAATGCTGTTCGACTGCTCTAGATCCAAGTTGGCAGGAAGAAGAAGAAGATTTGGATTTATATCCCCCCTTTCTCACCTGTAAGGAGTCTCAAAGGGGCTGACAAACTCCTTTCCCTTCCCCCCTCACAACAAACACCCTGTGAAGTAGGTGGGGCTGAAAGAGCTCAGAAGAACTGTGACTAGCCCAAGGTCACCCAGCTGGCGTGTGTTGCACAAACTAATCTAGTTAACCAGATAAGCCATGCAACTATTAAGCATCACTGAGAGTCTGATTGATTTTATATATAATTATATATTTTAGGCTATGATTTTGTAATTTTTTTATATGCCGATAAAGGCTTTGCATGCATGCCTGCAGATAAGCCTCCACAGCTCAAGTGGCAGAGCGGGGAATCAGACCCAGTTCTCCAGATTAGAGTGCACCTGCTCTTAACCACTACACCACACTGGAGCAGAGGTCACGCCTTTACAGTTACTTTGATTAGCTTTTATCTTTAACCGTATGGCTGATTCCGCATGGGCCAAAAACAGCGGTGTGAAAATGGTGTGAAAACAGTAAAAACCCTTTTACACCATTTTAAACCCTTTCACACCATTTTCACACCGTTTTCACACTGCTGTTTTTGGCCCATGCGGAATCAGCCTAAGAGTCTTTGGGGGCAGGATTGGCAAATGAAGATAACGGAGAGGAAAAATGTGCTCAGAGAGGAATGCTTCCAAGATTGTTTCTCGGCGGCAAAGCCTTCGTCTTCCCTTCCACCGAAACGTTTCTGCATGCAACCTCAAATTAAAAAACCTTGGGTGGAGGCAAGATGATGAAGCCCGTTTGTTTTAATAGTCCCAGCTCCAGCGAGGCACCCTGCCGAAAGAGAGTCGTGATGTGCTTCCCAACTCCCTTCTCAACTGGGGGACGTTGCTGCATCCGCTCAGCCCGACAAACCACACGGGGGCTTCCAAATGTGTCAGATGCGCTCGTTAAAATCCAAATGAGAAGCGAGCAAAAGAGGGAATGTCGAGGTGGTCGCAAGTGGGAGTCAGTTCAGAGCTTTGCAGAGAGCCAAGAAGGCAGGAAAAGATGAATGGCTTTTTCTGACTCGGGGCCAACTTGACAGTAAAGTGAAGCTTACTTGGTTTGAATCAGAGGGATAATCCTTGCTACAGGATCCAGCGGGGTGTAGTGGTTAGAAGCAGGTGGATTCTAATCTGGGAAACCGGGTTTGATTCCTCACTCCTCCACCTGAGTGGCAGAGGCCTATCTGGTGAACCGGATGTGTTTCCGCACTCCTACATTCCTGCTGGGTGACTTTGGGCTAGTCACAGTTCTCTCAGACCTCTCTCAGCCCCACCTACCTCCCAAGGTGTCTGTTGTGGGGAGAGGAAGGGAAAGGAGCTTGTCAGCCACCGTGAGCCTCCTTCCAGGAGAGAAAGGTGGGGTACAAATCCAAATTCTTCTTTTTCTTCTAAAGCAGGGGTCTTCAAACTATGGCCCTCCAGATGTTCATGGACTACAATTCCCATCAGCCCCTGCCAGCATGGCCAAGTGGTAGGGCTCATGGGAATTGTAGTCTATGAACATCTGGAGGGCCATAGTTTGAAGACTCCTGTTCTAAAGGAAGTGCCAGTTTAATGGCGAATCATATCAAAGGCACCCAATCCAAAGTGAGAAAAAAATGAACAGGAAACAAAGTATTCTGAGTATTCACGTATCAAAAAACTGCACTGCTAATTGACAGCACAGCATTCAAAAATCAGACACTCTTGGTAGTGGTTTCTCATGCCGTCTCTGTATTTTGCCAGGTCAAAAGACGCCTGCCTATTGATACTGTTTTACTCTGCAAGGGGCTCATCATTCTGCCTTAAAACAACCCTGCAAGGTAGGCCACAGTGGCATCCTCCACATGTCCCACTGCAGAGGAGAGCAGCAAGACAAAGGGCCGCTTGCCCAACCTAAGCGAGTTGGTCACGGAAATGATATTATAACCTCTGTTTCCAGCTCTGTTTTCTATTCAAAACGAAAGACCAAAACACGGAGCTTGTTCATTTCCTTCCCTTTACTAAGCTCTGTCCTTTACGTTCCAAAACTGCAAGGACGCAGCTGAGCAGGCAAACTACATACAATTGGCCAAGGCCGGTATTTTCTTTGGTCGCTTCCACGCTAAATGAAGGGACCGTGACTCCAACGTTTACCTCAAGGCAGTATTTAGCTCACCAACTCCCGAAATAAGCATGGACTTTTATGGATTTTTAGAGGACTGCCAGCTATTTTCTCGAGTTGGCCTCAGTGATGACAGAGCAGAATAAATACAGGTTTCTGGGCGAGGAAGGGACACAGTGACGGATTGTGGGGCTCAATCTCCATGGCTGGGCTTTAATTTTATTATTATAGAACATCGACGATTCGGGAGGCACAGTTAGACAGCTGGAGTGGCACGTCTCACAAAAAAAAATATATTTCCTGGTCTCGAGTGCAAGTTTCATTCAAGGAGGAGTATATTGTGCTGTATTCACCTCTGCTGGGAGCATAGGATTAGAACCCAAGAACAGGGCATTGATTCTGGACAAGAGTTTGGGACTAGAACTCTGCACGTTGATGTCAAATGTTCTAAGGGGAGAGGGAACACATTTTGAGGCAGGTGCACACATTCCTTCATGGGACTGTACCACTCCTCACCACAAAGCGGGGGACTTCACAGGTGAATGCTGTGTAACATATTTTAATCTCAGCCCTCATGGAATCACAGAATCAATCCAATCCAATCCAATCCAAAAACCTTTATTAGGCACAAAGAATCACAGAGTCATAGGCTCATTCTGCACATGCAGAATAATGCACTTTCAAACTGCTTTCAGTGCTCTTTGAAGCTGTGCAGAATGGCAAAATCCACTTGCAAACAGTTGTGAAAGTGGTTTGAAAATGCATTATTTTGCCTGTGTGGAAGGGGCCATAGAGCTGGAAGAGACCCCAAGGGCATCAAGTCCAACCCCCTGTAACGCAGGAACACACAATCAAAGCACTCCTGACAGATGGCCATCCAGCCTCTCTTTAAAAACCTCCAAAGAAGGAGACTCCACCACACTCCGAGGTAGTGCATTCCTCTGTCATACACTGTCATACAGCCCGTACCCTCAGGAAGTTTTTTTC
The DNA here is from genome assembly GCF_021028975.2 of Sphaerodactylus townsendi. NCBI lineage: Eukaryota > Metazoa > Chordata > Lepidosauria > Squamata > Sphaerodactylidae > Sphaerodactylus > Sphaerodactylus townsendi. Next base: position 16,277,555 of record NC_059441.1, on the reverse strand, counting down.
TGATGTTTAGGTGGAATCTCTTTTCCTTCACCTTGAACCCCTGACTCCTAAACCTAGTCTCCGGAACAGCAGAAATCAAGCTTGCTCCCTCACCAACATGACATCCCTTCAGATACCTAAACATGGCTATCATGTCACCTCTTAACCTTCTCTTCCCCAAACTAAACATACCCAGCTCCCTAAGTCTCTCCTGATCGAGCAAGGATTCCAGACATTTTACCATGTTCAAGGTCGATTCCGCACTTGCGTTATCTACCTAAGTTGGAGCTGCGTTCGACCTAAGTGCTCCGCACAACCACTGGGATCGACGTGGTTTTGTACCAGCTTCGCCCCGTGTAACGGTCAAATTTCCGACTCCAGTTGGGAACTACTACTTTTTCAGGGAACCATGCTCAAACTCAGTTCGATTCCAGTAAAGTGCGGTTTCTCTGGTGCCAGGAGCCCCCCATTCAGCCAATCACAGCTGAGTGTTTCAGGCATGCGTACAGCTGGCCAATCAAAAAATGCCACCTTCGTCCCTCCATTCCTGTGGCAGTTTTTTTAATAACGTGTGTGGGGATAGACGGAACATGGCCGCAGAACAGTAGCCAATCAGAACGGAGCGGCGAAGAGGCACAGGATGATTCCGCCCTCCGAGCTGGGCTCAAGCTGGTTGCAGTGGGGAACAACAATGGCTTCGACCTAGGTTAGTACCCTTCTCAGGGAACTGGGTCGAACCTATTTTACTCATGTGCGGAATCACCCCAAGAAAAGTGTATACCTCGCTCCATTCATATTTTCTTACAGGAGTCTTGCACAGAGTTAGGCTAGCTAGGATGACCATTTTTGTTATGCCACCCAATCAGTGTCATGGACCAATGACTGGTCCCAAAAAGTGTGCTTTTGGGGATGTGCTGCTTTGAACCCCCAAGCCAAAGCAAGCCTTCCAACTGTTACCCCAGACTGGTTTTTCTATATTCGCTGCTTGTGGAAAGCCAACACGAAAGGAAAAATGTTCTCATTTGCTTTCTCCATGCACGGTTAGTCTTAATTCTTCTTGTTGGAGGGAGAAGCAAGCATACAGCCCCCATTGAGAGTTACAGCCCAAAGAGTGTTGTGCGATCCACATCTTCTTAAAGTTGTCAGTCAGCTCGAAGCCTTGAGCTGCCCTTAGCAACATTAAGCCCCCACGAGTAAAGAGAGAGATAGCTGTGATGTTTCAATTCAGCTTCAGAGCACTGACCTTTCCTGCCGCGGGGCAGAGCTGGGGAGTTTCTTTTCCTTTACCAAGGTGAGAATACTAAATGATACAATATAAGATTTGTGATGTTATTAAGAACATAAGAACATAAGAACTAGCCTGCTGGATCAGACCAGAGTCCACCTAGTCCAGCACTCTGCTACTCACAGTGGCCCACCAGGTGCCTTTGGGAGCTCACGTGCAGGATGTGAAAGCAGTGGCCTTCTGCTGCTGCTGCTGCTGCTGCTGCTGCTGCTGCTCCCGAGCACCTGGTCTGCTCAGGCTTTTGCAACCTCAGATCAAGGAGGATCAAGATTGGGAGCCATAGATCGACTTCTCCTCCATAAATCTGTCCAAGCCCTTTTTAAAGCTATTTTATGATTATTGTTGGTTATTATGCAATGTTACGGGATGTAGTGATGTATTATGTTGATGCTGTACTATTATAAACCCAATGTCGGAAAGCTATATATATTATAGCGAGAATGTTGGGTTAAAATACTATGTTATTTATTTATTCATGCCATGTTATGCCATGTTATTCACTTCCTGTTTATTAATGTTATGCTCTTGCTGGTCATTATTGACTATTAGGGTTATTGTTGTTGTTTATTGACATTATGCTTTGTTGGTTACTACTGAATGTCATCATTACTGTTGTTGTTATTCTGCAGCTGTTGTTCACCGCCCTGAGCCCTTCCGGGGTAAGGCGGTACACAAATCTAATAAACCAAACCAATATAAGATGCAATGCAAAGGGCATGCACCAGAGCTTGAGAATACCAGCTGAACTGGAAATCACTGGGGCGGGGGGGGGGGGGCGCCAATGGGAGGTGAAGGTAGAGGAGAATGATTTGGGTGCAGCTTGCAATAATTAAACAGCCCTTCCAGCAGAAGGCAGGTTGGCGGAATCCTTGCGACACGCAAAGCGCTACGTTGCGAATTCTTCGTTACCGAGCGTAGTGCGTCATGCCCAAAAAAATAGAAGAAATCACTCGATTAATTATTTATAGGAATCTATACTACAGATTACTCATCTGACTATATAAAGGGAAGTGGGGGGAACCCGGCAACAGAAACTTTGAAAAATATTCAAACAGCTTCCTAAATGATTGCAGAGAGAGCCCGGACTCTCGACTCGTGAGTTCGGCGGAGAAATATATCACCATCCGGTTCTATGAATGTAATTATGCTGTCGCCAGACCTGACTGATCACTTCTATGGTGTGAAAGAACCATGTGATCTGGCCCGCTATATAATCACTCTTAACGCGCTCCTAAAATACACAAAGGGAGAAGCAAGAGGCAAAGAAGGAACAAATTATCTGACACCCGAGACAGGAAACAAACATTTAAAAATGAAAATAGCTTTCCTAACAGATTGCTGTTGGGAAACAGATAAATGGGGGAAGCAGCCACGCTCTGTATATGTTACATGTTATTCTAATTATGTTTTTTTTCTCTGCTTGGGCGTCATCGGGCTCTTTTCTTCCTCGTGAAAAATGCCCTGGTTCAGTATTACAAGAAACAAAAAAAAATATGAATATGGCTGTACATCACACCCCTCCCCGATGGTTCAAAGATTGATTCCACGTCCAGTTTTCTCTGAGCAGGTGCTCCTATAATCCTAGTCTGGCCTGCAACTAGTGGAAAATCAGGATGCCCGCAGTAAATCATTAATATTCCCCTTCAGCTTGTATACTTCAACACAGCTCCTGAGCAGACAACGTGTTTAAGCGATTTCTCATGTCGACACCCCCAAAGAAATGCCAGCAACGTATTCCAAGACATCTTTGGTACGATAAAAGAGAGAGATCACCCCAAGACAGTCCAATGCTGGCATAAAGAAAAACCTTCAGCAGAACAGTTAGGTGTACTGGCAGCCAGTAGATGCATAGGTGTCAAACTCGCGGTGCTCCAAATGTTGGGGACTACAGTTCCCATCATCCCCTACCAGCATCATGCTGGCAGGGGATGATGGGGACTGTAGTCCATAACATCTGGAGGGCCATGAGTTTGACACCTGTGCAGTAGAGCATGGTCTTTACAAGAGTAATTGTCTGTTGGGATAGCGTGTAGAGCTTCAGTAAGAGGAACCTCAGAGTCTGGCAGGAAGACGCAGTATACCCACCTTATGGAAGGCAGATTAATCTCAGTCTGATCAGCTCTTGCAGGGGAGATCTTTCAAGATGACAATGCCATGTGGAAATGCTTTAGCCAGGGGTCTGCAACCTGCGGCTCTCCAGATGTTCATGGACTACAAATCCCATCAGCCCCTGCCAGCATGGCCAATTGGACATTGTAGTCCATGAACTCCGACTACCTCATTAATCCCATGCGAGCGTAGAATTATGGCAACATATCTTCGTCTGCTGATTAATCCCACCCAGAGGAGAGCCTTGGCTACTGCAAGATGTAATGTGCTGCCATCAGCTCTGCTGGAGGGAAGATTTAAGAATACAGAATGTTCTAAAAGGGTTTGTTCTTGTGATCTGGTTACAGTTGAAACACTTGACCATTCTCTGTTTGTATGCCCTAAATATGATAAGATACGCATGAAATATATGAATTCTATTTTCTTGCAATGTTCTCAGTGGCAAGAGTGTTACAAGATACCCAACCTCCTGAACAGCTCTGATGTGCTCTTTTGCGAGACTGTTGCAAATTTTATACTGGAAATTGGTAATTTTAACTGTGTTTTTAAATCTTGTTTTACTTTGAAATTTTGATTTGTTTTGTATGCCAATAAAGGCTTGTTGTTGTTGTAGTTCATGAACATCTGGAGAGCCACAGGTTGCAGACCCCTGCCTTAGACCAAGTCCAACCCTTGGTCTATTGTGGTCAGTATTGTTCCCTCTGACAGTCAGCAGCCCTCCAGGTTCTCAGGTTAAAGTATTTGACCTTATCTATTTCCTGGCCCTTTTTAGCTAGAGCAGTGGTTCTCATTCTGTGGGTCGGGACCCCTTTGGGGGTCGAACTGCCCTTTCACAGGGGTTGCCTAAGACTCTCTGCATCAGTGTTCTCCATCTGTCAAATGGATAAATGTTAGGGCTGGGGGTCACCACAACATAAGGGACTGTATTAAAGGGTCACGGCATTAGGAAGGTTGAGAACCACTGAGCTAGAGATTCTGGGGACAGAACCAGCGACCTTTTGGATGCAAAGACAACACTCTCGCCATGGTCACTCCTTGTTCAGAAAAGTCTTCAGGAAAGATCAAAATCCAAACCAAGACTCCCATGTTTCTTGCAGATGACTACTTGAAGCAGGTCTGCTCAGAAGTCACATTATATTCAATAGAGATTGCTCCATAAGTGTTCTGAGGACTGCATCTCCAATGGTAATTGAATCCATGGAAGACTCTCCAAGAAACTTTAAGCTGTTTAGAGGTCAGACACACATATGGGAGGAAGCTTCCGCTCAACGGTCTTGACATACTCAGGATGGCTAGGGAGTTGAAGGTCAGAACAAGCTTGTTAAATCGGTTCCAGGGAAGTATCCCAAAAGCCCCTATTTCCAAAGGTCAATCAGTCCTCATTTCGCAGCCCCTGTTCCTTACAAATCACTGCCCTGATCTGGCCATTGGTGGAGATCTTCAGAGTTTTTGCAAAGTTACAGGTTTTCTTGAAGTTTCAAATCTCTTCCTCTGAGCCCCAGTCTCAAGAGATCAAATCCTGAAAAATGTGTGCGGGCGGCATGAATGCCAGATGGCACACATCTGTGAGCACATTCACAGCTGCAACAATTCTGTAATAATCACAAAAGGACCTATTCTGAGAAGAAATGTCTGAAAGGCTTTGGTGTTCATGGAAGAGGTCACGGTCTTCAAGCAGGGATTCTTGAGTGAGAATAGAGTTTTCCATCTGCGAAATTCTGGATGGTATGTGAAGATATCACCCCTGTAACAGATACTCTCTCTGTAGGAAGTTTGCTTCAGGCTACCATTTTTACTGTCTTCAAGGTCTCACTCACTCATATTTATTTGTTTATTCATTTATTGCATTTATATCTCTCCATGTCTCCAAAGACTCAAGGCAGCTGACAGTAAAACATATACAGATTGATTAGCCAGGCATCTGATGAGATACCTCCATTTTGAATGACACAATAATGAACACGAATGATATGAATTGAAAGGTGATCATGTAGAAATGTGGGCAAGACTTCAGGGATTATACTCAACAAGTGGGCACAAATAATTAGTTAGCAAGCCTTTATTGGCATAGACCAGTGATGGCGAACCTATGGCACGGGTGCCAGAGGTGGCACTCAGAGCCCTTTCTGTGGGCACACGTGCACAGAGTTCATCATGTGGAGGGGGGCGGAAAATCACCCCCCCACACACATCTAGGTTAGCCTGGGCACAATCCTTTACCTGGGCGTAAGCTTGGTTGCTGGCAATGGGGCTTGCTTCTGATTAACCCTCCTAGGGTTGTGATTCACCCATTCAAAGTGTCGCACGGTTGCTTCACCAAGCTTACTCCCAAGTAACGTGCACCATGGAGCCAACCATTTTTATTAAACTAAAACCTCAGTATTCAGGTTAAATTGCCGTGTTGGCACTTTGCGATAAATAAGTAGGTTTTGGGTTGCAAATTGGGCACTCGGTCTCGAAAAGGTTCACCATCACTAACATAGACAACAGTACAACAATAATTTAAAAACGGATGAAAAAGCATATACAATACAGGAAATAAATATTAGGTCGAAGGAAATCTACTGGCGTTTAGTAATTTCCAGAAGAAAGTCTGCCATAATCATACAGAGAGAGGGATCAGGATTGTCCAACAAGTAGTGCAATCTAATTAAATCGGGAAGATCGGGTAAATGTAAAGGAGTAAGATTCACATACTTGGATCTGATTTCCTTGAATCTGAGACAGTGTAGTAATTGGTGGGCCAGAGATTCAACTGAGCCATCGTTACATGGGCACAATCTTTTAGCCTTTTCTTGCTTAATAAATCTGCCATGTAACAAGGCAGAAGGCATAACATTAAACCTGGCGAGCATCATGCCTCTCCTTTGAGCAGGGTTTATTAAGCAATACAGGTAGTGTGCCAAGTGACTCCATTCAAATGGGAGAGAAAAATACAGGGGGGAGCACGTTTTCTTGGCTGCGGTGATTAGGGTAGAGAACTCTCTATCCAATAGTTGACCTTTTAATTTTCTATAAGCTTCTGAATAGGACAAAAGGCAAAGTGAATCCACTGACAGTCCAATAGAGGCCATTTTTTCTTCAATTATGGAAAACCAGGGGTTGGGTGTCAGAGAGCAGATGGTGGACCAGGGAATTACAGTCCGAGAAAAAATGAATTCGCAGCCAGAATCTAAAAGCCCTCAGCCAAGCAGCTGATTCCAAGGAGTTTTGACCTAACTCCAGACAAAGGGCTGCATGGGGCACGCTATTTGGGAGTCCAGTTATCTTATGAAAAAAATTGGATTGAAGAGAATTCAAGGAGTGGTTAATAGCTTGAATCCAAATTGGGACTCCGTAAAGCAATCTCGAGGGGACTTCGGCATTGAAAAATTTGAGGGCAGGAGGGATAAAGGAGTGGCCACTGCTGTAAAAGAAACGTAGTAATGCTGACATACTGTTAGATGTAGCTAGGAGAGCGGCCTACCTCTGGATTTGCAGTGGGCACAAATATATTCCATGAAGCGAACAACAACGAAACCAGGGGGCTCGTCTGAACTGTTTCCACACTGAGAATTATTCTTTAATCACATGTTGCCTATTCAGATTATGTCAAAGGCCAATGTTTATGGTTATATGATTACATAGAGATTAAATGTACAGGACGCTTGTTGCACTACTTGTATGGCTCTTAACACATTGTGTAGCCAGCAGCAGAAGGCCATTGCTTTCACCTCCTGCATGTGAGCTCCCAAAGGCACCTGGTGGGCCACTGCGAGTAGCAGAGTGCTGGACTAGATGGACTCTGGTCTGATCCAGCAGGCTAGTTCTTATGTTCTTATGTTCTTAGGCGCAGGTGTCAAACTCACGGCCCTCCAGATGTTATGGACTACAGTTCCCATCATCCCATTATACAGCATGATGCTGGCAGGGGATGATGGGAATTGTAGTCCATAACATCTGGAGGGCCGCGAGTTTGACACCTATGTTCTTAGGTATAGTTTTTTTTTATTTTGAGTTGTTTCAGCTAATCTATAATCTAGTTCTCTTCTTGTGTGTCTGCCTCATATACAGAACATCACCATAACCCAGCCTAGAAGGTACCAAATATTATTGTTGACAGAGAAATACGTAGAGATCAAAATTAGGCCCACTGACCTCAGAGGGTTAAACATGAGTAAATGGTCTTGTTCCGGTAATATAATAAAAAAAACACAATTGCAGCTGTATACACAGCTAGACAAATATTTATAACTTACACTGTTCCAACTTAAGAAAACGCTCAATGTAGTCACCACGCCATCTGATTCTGCCTTCAACCAGACTGTGCTTGGCAGATAAATACCTTCGTATTTTCAATACATATTGCAAGTTATTTCACTGAAATATTTAAATCTGTGCTTAATAAAGCAAGGGAGGCGTCTGAATCACAGAATCCAGGATTCTAATTTTAAAATGATATTCTGAATAGAATAAATTATTAAGCCCCCTGGAAGCTGTTCGGCACGATGAGAGGGCGGAGAAAATAGCCGCACTAAAAGGAGGCTCTTAGCTTATTCTCGCCGGCCTGGTACAGGCCATCTGACAGCATGGATGAGCTCCCCGTTTCATCCCGTGCAATAAGGAGGATACATTTTTAATATTGCCAATACAGGAAGTCTCATTCTCATGCTAAATCAAGGTTAAAGTGTAACTGGAGAAAGATCTGCTTATCTAATTAACTCCCCATACATTGAGAAAGTTATTGCAAGCCTGCTAGCAATAAAAGATTATTGTAATACTCTTTAAATCATTTATTAATTAAGCTTCAGATTATATATTATTGAATGATCAGGAAGCTGAACCCTGTGTATATAGCGGTTCTGATACCACCTCTATTTGTGTAGTAATTGCCAAACTGCTGTTCCCCCCTTTATTCACATCTGTTTCCTTTCAGCAACACAATTTAATCTTCTATGATTTGGAAATATCTGCTATATGATTTCTTGCCTCAATGATATTTTCCTCCAGGAAGAGTAGGAGTCTTGGCCCTGAAAAGCAAAATTCTTCACGTAGCAGAAAGGAAACATTGGAGTTAACCCATTAACTCATTGGTTCAGGTGTCATGGGCCAACCTTGGTAGCTACAGAGAGGTTCCTGCAGGAATACCTACAAGGTTAAATGATAACAGGCTTTGGTGTAAAGTCAAGCTTGGCTGGAGGCATGTTTCAGGACCATGGAGAACGCCAAGACAGACAACTTGTTCCAATGGAGACTGAGCCCTCAAACAGGTCAACAAGGCTCAGACAGAGCCGGTCTCACCCTTCTAGGACAAGGAGCACTTCTTAAAGGGACCGTGTTTATATTTGTAGTCTAAAACTGCTCTGGTGCTCTGAAACCAGCCAGAGAGTATTCCTCAGCCATAGTCAGAGTTTCTGGATCACACTGGCAAGATACTGCTGCCAGAGCCGTCATTAATCACGCTTCCCAACATTAACAATTAAGAGCCTTTCCTACCTAGTCTTTAGCATAAGGTGCAATAATCTATTCCAGTGATGGCGAACCTTTTCGAGACTGAGTGCCCAAATTGCAGCCCAAAACCCACTTATTTATCACAAAGTGCCAACATGGCAATTTAACCTGAATACTGAGGTTTTAGTTTAGAAAAAAAAGTTTGCTCTGAGGCACACATTACTCGGGAGTAAGCTTGGTGAAGCAACCATGCAACACTTCGAATGGGTGTATCATGACCCCAGGAGAGTTTACTCGGAAGCAAGGCCAGCCTAGATATGTGTGTGTGTGGGGGGGGGGATGATTTTCAGCTCCCCCTACATGACGAGGGCTCTGAGTGCCACCTCCAGCACGTGTGCCATAGGTTCGCCACCACTGATCTATTCCATTTCTTGTCCAAGTGATTCAGCCAAATGCATTGCCTATTAGTGGAAACTTCGGTTTCATACTAAGTAGGCAGGTCCGCCATAGATAAGCAGCGACTATTTAAAGTAACGGATTCCTCAGTTTCTTGGCTTCCAAACTGACCTTCCTGTTTTTAGTAATAACCATTTAAACGATCACCCAGAAAATAATTATATTATGGCTGAAATGTAAATTAAGTCAGAATTAACATATGTTAAATATTAAACTGGGATCTCTGCTTGGGTTAATTAGTCCCTCTTTTGAGACCATTACCCTAACTCCTCTTCCACACGTAATGCCATTCTATGTGTAATGTCATAAACAGAACTGATGCATATAACCATTGCATGAAATAAAGGAAAACAGAGAAATTTTGCCATTCAGATTTCCATTACTTTTTCAATAAAACACAAGCATGTATTCTTAACATTGATACCATTTAACTATGAATAAAATATTATCTTATTTCAAAAAACACACAATATTTCTCTGTGCTCCCGAATCTCATTTATCAAAGATTTCAAAACCAGAGGAAAAAATTTAACACACCCTTTCATACCCTCCTACAGCTTACTGATCCTGAATGTGAAACTATTTTTAATCTCTGTCTCTCTTGACAGTTTCAATAATAACTTTCCTCCATATTCTACCAGTTGACATAGGCAACCTTTATTGCCATACGCCTTCATATTCTAAACATAATGTTTTTCTAGCTTGTCAAGAACTCTCTAGATATCCTTTTCTAACAAACTCACCTGGAATGTACGGAAACTTTCTATGCCTAGTTATCTGGAAGAAATTTTTAATCACCACAGGTGACTAGCAAAGCCATCACTGTCAGCCACAAGTACATCTGCACCTGTTTTTACTGTTGGGAATCTGCTCTAGGATATGTAAAGTAAGGACAAAGCTCTCTCTCACTACTAAAGAATCTCCACCTTCCATCGGGCATTCGGAGACAGGTTTCCGAGGGAGAATGGAAATATGGCACCTTCTCAAATTTATAACAACCTTTATTAGGCATATAAAATAGGCTCTAAAGCCTTGGTGGCGAACCTATGGCACTCCAGATGTTCATGGACTACAATTCCCATCAGACCCTGCTGATAAATTTCTAATAGGAAATTTTGCTACTTTTCCCAAGAGCACGACATCTGTATTGTTTAACAGAAGCTCCACAGCAGAGCTGTCAGAGTCTCTTTCAGATTTTTCTAGGGCCAGCCGAGTGGAGAAATTCCTAATACCCACATATCTCGGGCAGTCGAGTATAATGTGAGCATTTCCAAATCCAGTGGCTGTGGGACAGGGACGGAGCTATAAGGGGACCGGGGGGTGCACACTGCACCAGGTGCACGCCTGGGGGGCAGCAAAAATTTCAGGTTTTTTTGTATTTTTTAGTGTTTTTCAGTTTTTGGCCTGCAAGGGGTGCAGTTTTTAGACTAGCAGCACCAAAATTTCAGGGAGTTTTTGGGGGACTCTCCTGGTGATACCACCCAAGTTAGGTGAGGTTTGATTCAGGGGATCCAAAGTTTTGGACTCCCAAAAGGGGTGCCCCCCATCCCCCATTGTTTCCAATGGGAGCTAGTAGGAGATGGGGGCTACACCTTTGAGAGTCCATAACTTTGGACCCCCCTGAGCCAAACTTCACCTAACCTGGGTGGTATCATCAGGAGAGTCTCCTAAAGATACCCTCAAATTTCAATGCTGCTAGCCTAAAAACTGCACCCCCTGCTGGCCAAAAATTGAAAAAACACTAAAAATACAAAAAACACAAACGGACATGGGAGGGGAGGCAGCAAAACTCAGATTTTGCACCGGGCTCCATTTCCCCAATCTACGCCTCTGCCATGGGAGCACAGAATCAAACCAGAGGTGCCACTAAGACACAGACACAAAGTGCAATCCAGCAAATATAAAACACTTTGCACCCAGGTGCACTTTGTTTAAGAAGGATTTTCATTCCCCCTTCGTTGACACTAGAGAACAGAAGTTCACAGACTGTGCTCAGATTTAAAGAAAAGGAGAGCCGGAAGCAAGAGCAGCCAAAAGGGACAGCGCCCCCCCCCCCCCCCCCCCCACAAACACTCACACAATGCCAGGTTGGTTTTCTTCAGACCTACTTCCATTCCTGTCTCTGCTCAGCATTATCAGCCCCAAACAGCTGCTCAATGACTCACGGCACATGCGGTGCTCGAACGGTAAAGCCAAGCTTCGGCTCATTAGCACCTGGAAAACAAAAGGATTTCCAGTCTCTTGCTGACTGCTCTTGAGAAGTCAGTGGGGCTGTTTTGCAGCCTCTTCAAATGCTAAGTTGAAAAAAAAAAGACTCGGCCTCCCCGAAAATGCAAAAGTTTCAGTGGTGCAAACAATGCGAAACAAAACGGGTCCGACTCGGACAAAAAAAAAAAGGCTCCGGGCTGGGCACCAATCGTTGCGTTTGCTGTGGCCATGTGTTTTTTGATGACAACATCAAATTATGATCAGCAGGTGTTAGGTAGTTATCCTGACCAACAATGGGACGTGCAATGAAGACGGCATCTAGTCAGTTAGGAACAGGAAATGCAGCTTCTGGTCCAAGGACAGGAACTAAGGAAGGAGTTCTAGTTTCCGTGGCCAATTTTATTGAACTGTTGCTTACAATTAAGCCTGAATCAGTGAAGCTAGGCCCCTGTTTTGTTTGAATAATCCCTCAGAACACCAATTTAAAGAGGGGCAGCGAAGGCCGAAGCCGTGGATGCAACGTGCTGGTTTCCGGATGCCGCCCGGGTTCCACTACTGTTTCCAGACCTCGGACCTGCTTCTAACAACCTTGACTTTGGCTACTCTTCCTCGGTGTGTATGTTCTTTGGCATGTGACTTTCCAGCTTGCTTGAGCCTGCTTCCTGGATTCTCCCACTGGCCTGACTCATTTAAACTCCGTCTGCTGCTTATCAGTTTGGAATGGCATGGAGGTGGCTACCAGCCTCGGGCTCTGCCGCAGCTGCCAAAACCCTGGGCCTCTGAGCCTCCACAGCGCTGATGCTGTCTTGGCAACATGCCGACCCTGCCCAGCCAACCCACTGGCTTTGACAGACCAAAGGTCTGATTCACTAGGGCTCCTTCCGCACATGCAGAATAATGCACTTTCAATGCACTTTCAATCCCCCCCTGCCTTCCGCTTGTGCACGTTAGGCATTAGGGGCGAGGTGTGATGACGTCATCGGGGAGGTGGGGCCGGGCGGCCTATATAAGGCCAGGCCCGGCCCGACCACCTCCCCACTCTGCCAGCCAGGTTGCATTTAATCTCGGGTTTAGAATCTGGGAGGGTTATTAGTCGCTCCCTTCCAAAGGTAACCCTAACTCAGAAGATTTGCAAAAGTGCCAAACAGTTCTGAAAATCCTAATTTGCTGGCCTTGACAATTTTGCTCTCACTCATTACGCACTCAACAGGTGTTCCTCTTCCGTTCTGTCAGGGATGAGTGACGGGGTGCATAACAGTAAAAGTAATTAGTGGGTCAGTGTAAAAAGGAGATGGGCAAATCTCTTTCCACCCAGCTTTCTTTCAGCTGCTTTCCGGGCTGTATCACCCCATGCGCGTTCCAGTACTGGGCATGCTTTATCATTCTTTATCAGCTGGGATAAAGGCAAGGACCCCTAATGGTTTGCGGACTGTACAGCCATCCCCCCTCTGCTCAAAGGAAGGAGGAGACATGCCCATTCTTCATGTTGTATGCTCCCATTATATAGCAGGGGCGCAGGAATACAAAAGAGTCGAAGCCCAACGGAGAATAAAGTTTAATGAGCAACTGACATCATTACTGGAATCACTGCACAGTTTGCCACGAACAAACAACTTGCTTAAAAACAGAACCAAGAGGGGGGGAAAAAAGAAAAGAAAATTAAAGTTGGCTTGGCCGCTCGCTTCTGCGTTGTCTGCTCACATTTGTTTACTGTCCCTGGACAAGCTACCCCAGGCAGTGGGCATAAAAACCTCACTCGGCTCAAATGATGATTTGGGTTTCACAGATTAACGTTTGCATTTCCTAAAAGTAGTCATTTTGCAAGATGCAAGGAGTTGGCTAGGAATTAGCTGAGCGCAAGCAAAAAAACCCCATCCATTCAGGTAACTACCGGGTGGACGGTCCTGTCAAGCCGACGGCTGTTGCCTTCCATCTTTCTGCGGCACAAACAAGTTTGCTGGGCTGCTCTTTTTGGCCAAGATGGACAGCGCAAATTTAGATAGAAGTCATCTCAGCTGCTTATTGTGGATCAAGCTGAGAGGTATTACAACACAGGTAACAACTCAGGATGACAGAATTAAGATACGCCGGTGAGGACGGGAAGAAGCTCTCGATTTGAATAGGAATTGGTAAAAATTGAGAATCCAAGTAAGCAATCTCCCCAGAGAGATTTATGACATCTTTACCCCCTTCCCAAGTACGGAGTTATAGCCAATTACCTAGCAGCTACTTTACCGGTTGCCCACCGTCGGGCATTTATGTTAGCCAGATTCAACAGTTTTCCTTCAGCCTCTACCAACGGAAGGTATCACCAAATTCCAAAACAACAAAGACTCTGTCGCTGTGGCTCCACTGACTCTCTTACCCATGTCCTCCTAGAGTGCCAAATAAATGCAGATGCACGTCTCAGATTAATCCACCCTTTATTAGTGGCGAGGAAAATTTCTAACCCTACTGTTGCCATACGTTTTCTTCTTGGAGATTACAATGCTCATACAACACGTATGGTAGCTCTATACCTGACAACCATTTTAAAGTGCTAATTTATTCCCACTTTATTACTTTTAACTGTATTTTTTAAATATATATATATATATATATATATATATATATATATATATATATATATATATATACTATATATATATATATATATATATATATATATATATATATATATATATATATATATATATATATATATATATATATATATATATATATATATATATATATATATATATATATATATATAAAATACCAGTACACTAAACCAAATTGGTTCATTATTATTTATTATTTGACATCTTTACCCAGATGCATGCCTGCGCACATTGCCCAACCTCTGTAGAGTCACTAGAGCATATTCTGTTTGCTTGCCCAAAATTTACAGAATTTAGACCTACCGTATATACTCGAGTATTATCTGACTTTTTCAGCACATTTTTAATGCTGAAAAAGCCCTCCAGCTTATACTCGAGTATATATGATAATTCCAAGATGGCAGCCGAAGCTGGGGCTGCTGTGGGAATCCGGCAAGCATGTTGCTGCTTTTTTTTCTAACTCCCCAGAGTTAGTAAAAACTCCCCAGAGTAAAAACAAGCTGTAAGGACAGCCTGCATAGCATTACAACTAGGTTGTGTGTGTGTGTGTGTGTGTGTGTGTTAAAAGAAACTGAGGCATTTCTCTCCTAAGGGTTACCTTTTAAAACAGTGTATTTTTAACAGGGGTTTGCAGGGGTTTTCTCTTTTTCTCCTTGTAAGGTTGCTAAGAGCTGAGACTGCTGGAGGTGGGGCTTAACAGGGGTTAACAGAGGTTACTCTTTGTCCTGGGCTGCTAAAGGTGGGGCTCCTGAGGTGAGTCATTCAGTCTTTAGTTCAGTCTCTGGAACCAGCAGAAAGGAGCAGCAGTGGACAAGGCAACTGGCCAGGAAGAGCAGAGTGACCTGCTGGTGTTCATTTGGAGGGCTTTTCTCCAAAGCCACATCTTTTTAAAACAGTGTATTTTTTTAACAGGGGTTTGCAGAGGGGTTTCTCTTTTTCTCCTTGTAAGGTTGCTAAAGAGCTGAGACTGCTGGAGGTGGGGCTTAACAGGGGTTAACAGAAGTTACTCTTTGTCCTGGGCTGCTAAAGGTGGGAGCTCCTGAGGTGAGTCATTCAGTCACTGGATTCAGTCTCTGGAACCAATGGCGCTAGCGTGCAATTTCTTCTTCTTTTTAAAAATAAATAAATTAATTAATTAATAACATTTTTTGAGGGATAGTAGGTACAGATAGCTCAAAGGGGCACTGACTAAAAGTTTAATATCTAAATATATAAACAAAAGCAGATATGAAGGCAGGAAGCCAGCAGGGGGGATGGGGGGCTTCCCAGTGTTTTGCACTGAGTGTCCACATGTGTATGACTATCTGCCACTAGGCCAGAAGTGGTGGGTGTGCCCTACGCTGCAATGAGCTCCTGGCATACAAGGGAGCGTGTCCATTCTCTTGAAGCCAAGGTGGCTTGAACCTGGAGGCTGAGGGGCAGGGGCAACAAACAAGGCTTTCCAAGGGGACCCAGCAGCCGGGTCCCACTCCCAGTGTGACACCCATCTCTTCAGATGGCATGGAGAATGAAGTCCTAGGTGACAGGGTGCCAGTCTGCGGTGGGGAAGATGTTCCCTTAGATGGGACCCCTTCCTTAGTTGGTGGTCAGATATCCTCGCACTGAGGATGCCCGAGGGAGGTGGGGGGGCTCACTGTAGTGGGTGAGATTGATCATCAGGGAATATAGAGAGTTAGGTTTGTGACAGAATTGATGACCGCATGGTGGCTGCCTGCCACCCTGAGTCGCGAAGGTTGCGGATGTCCACGCTAGAATCCTAGATAGGCTGTTAGACAGTGCTGGGGTGGAGTCAGCAGTTGTGGTCCCACATTGGTACCAATGACATTGGGAAATGTAGCGGGAGGGTTCTGGAAGCTAAATTTAGGCTGCTAGGGAAAAAGGTTAAAATCAGGACCCCCAAGGTGGCATTCTCTGAAATGCTACCTGTTCCACCAGCACTTGGAGGCCCGAGCTAGGCAGCGGAGATACAGGGTCTCAATGCGTGGATGAGAAGGTGAGATTGCAAGGCAGAGGGTTTCAAGATTTGTCAGGAACTAGAAGGGGAACCTTTTTGGGATAAGGCAGGCCTGTACAAAGGGGCGGGCTTCATCTTAACAAAAGAGGAACAGGCTGCTGGCTCAACATTAAAAGGTGGCAGAACAGCTTTTAAACTGATCCCTGGGGAAAGCAGACAGAACTGAGGTGACTTAGGTTAGGAATACAGAAGTCATGGGGATGCAGACAGAGAAGGAGGAGTTTTTTTAAATCAACCCACATACAAGTGAAAAGCACAGCAATGTGATAGAGTGATAGTGTCTACAAAGGCTAGAGGGCAAAACACATAAATCCCAGGTTGGGGACGAGACAGAGTATACAAGTGTCTCTATGCTAATGAGTAAGAAGCATTAGGCCTAAAATGGGAGCTGAATTACAGAGTTTTGAAGGAGGACATTGATATAGTGGGCATCACAGAGACATGAATTGGAATAGAGGGAGAACCAATTGGGATACTGTTATCCCAAGGTTACAGGCTCTACAGGAAGGATAGGACAGGTATTGGGGTGGAGTGGCCCTCTACATCAAAGGAAACATAGTGTCACATAAAATAGACAATGCAGGAGCTGATTCTAGAAGCACTGTGGATATATCAATACCAGGGGTGAAGCATAGTTTAACATTAGGAATATATTATAGATCCCCCTGACCAAAGCACAAGAGGATTCTGAGATGGAAAAAAAAAAAAAATTAGAGAGGCCAACAAAGCAAAATATGCATTGGTATTAAGGTGATTTTAACTATCTATATAAACTGGAAAATGCATGTTCAGGTCATAGTAAGGAGAGAACATTCCCTAGGATATACTAAATGACTGACAACTTAGAGCAGATGGTTGTAGAGACCAACTGGGGAGATGTGATCCTAGATCTAATTCTATGTGAGACCCAGGACCTGGTCTTGAGGAAGTCCAGTGTTGTTGAGCGATAGGGAACAGCGACCACAATGCTGTCAGATTCAGTATCTCTACATCACCAGACAAGTGACAACTACTAATGTAGTACATTTGCCTTCAGAAAGGGAAATTTCTCAAAGATGAAGGGGGATAGTCTTGGGAAGCTGAAGGAAAATCAAAGAGAGTCCATGTCCAGATGCTTGGAGGTTATTTAAAAAACACAGTCAAAAGCTCAGCTGGAGAATGTGCTCATAGGTTAGGAAAGGCAGCCCAGTCAAGAAAGCCACCATGGTTAACAAAGGGGCGTTGAGAGGAAATTATTAGGAAAAAAAAAGATGTCTTTTAGAAAATGGGGTAAACAACGATAAGAATACCAGAAGAACACAAATGGTGGCAAAGAGAAGCAAGTTAGCTGTAAGGGGAGGCAAAAAGGGATTATGAGGAACACCTTGGCTGTGAACATCAAAGACCAGCAACAAACAGTTCTTCAAAATTACATCAAGCAGGAAGCCAGCAGGCGGTAGGCCGTTAGATGACAAAGGAACAAAGAGATTGTGCTAAAGATGACAGGAGGTGCAGAAAAGCTGAATAGAATTCTTTGCATGTCTTCACCCAAAGAGGAGGTGAGAAAATTCCTGCACACACCTGAACCAAGCTTCTTGGGAGTGAGATCAGAGGAACTAACAAAGATAGTGGTAGACAAGGAAGTTCAGCCATTGATAAACTAAATGTTACCAAATCCCCTGGCCCAGATTGCATTCACCCAAAGGTTCTTAAAGAGCTCAAGCATGGGAGTGCTGATCTTCTCACTTTTAATACAACTTATCCTTTGAAATCAGGCTCCATCCCTAGCAGAGACTGGAGATGGCCAATATACCAATCTTTAAGAAAGGATCTAGGAGGGACCAATTACAAGGCCAGTCAGTTTGACATCTGTTCCTGAGTAGAAATTAAGAAAATTGCGAGAATCTATCATTAAGATAAAAGAATTATATAAAACATGTAGAAAAGCAAGACCTGCTGAGAAAGAGTCAGCATGGCTTTGCAAGAGAACAAATCCTGTCTTGACTTACTAGAGTTCTTTGAGGATGTAAACAGGCATGTGGATAAAGAGGGGGAACCAGTGGACATTGTCTGCCAAAAGTTTCCAAAAAAAGGCTTTGACAAGAGAGTTCCTCACCAGAGACTGGTAGAAAACTCAGCAATGAAGGAATAAGAGGGGGAAGTCCTCCTATGGATTAAAACTGGTTGAGAAACAGGAAGCAAGGTGGGTGTAAATGGGAAATTCTCTGTGGAGAGATGTGAGAGGTGGTGTCCCCAAGGATCCCGTTTTGGGACCAGTGCTCTTTAACCTATTCATAAATGATGACCTGGAAGTAGGGGTGGGTAGCAGTGGTGGCCACACAGATGATACCAAATTATGTAGGGTGGTGAGAACACAAAGGATTCGCAGACTCCAAAGCGGACAGAAGTAAATTAGGTAGAGTGGGCTAAATGTAAATGCAGTTCAATGTAAAATGCAAAGTGAAGTGCACATAGGGCAAAAATCCAAACTTCACATACACATGCTACAGGGGTCAGTGCTATCAGTGCAGACCAGGAAAGGTTGAAGTCTTAGGTTGACCCATTAGAGATATCAACTCAATGTATGGCAGCTGTGAAAGACCAAACTCATGCTGGGGATGAGTGGGAAGGAATTGAGAATGAAACTGCAAAGATTGTCATGCCCTTATATAGAAGCTGTGGATGGAGCCGCACTTGGGTACTGTTCAGTTCTGGTAGCCACACATCTCAAAAGGATATTGAAGAGATAGAAAAAGTGCAGCAGAGAAGGCGTGAGGGATGATTGAGGACTGCAGCACCTTCCTTATGAGGAAAGGCTGCAGCGTTTGGGACTCTTTGGTTTGGAGAGGCGTCTGAGGATATGATTGAAGTCTATAAAATTATGCATGGGGTAGAAAATGTTGACAGAGAAATTTTTCTCTCTTTCTCACAATACTAAGTCAGGGGCATTCATTGAAAATGCTGGGGGGGAAAATTAGAGACAATAAAGGAAACACTTCTTCATAGCGTGTGATTGGTGTTTGGAATATGCTGCCACAGGAGGGTGGTGATGGCCACTAACCTGGATAGCTTTAAAAGGGGCTTGGACAGATTTATGGAGGAGAAGTCGATTTATGGCTACCAATCTTGATCCTCTTTGATCTGAGATTGCAAATGCCTTAACAGTCCAGGTGCTCGGGAGCAACAGCCACAGAAGGCCATTGCTTTCACATCCTACATGTGAACTCCCAAAGGCACCTGGTGGGCCACTGCGAGTAGCAGAGAGCTGGACTAGATGGACTCTGGTCTGATCCAGCTGTCTTGTTCTTATGTTCTTATGTTCTTATTGGTGCGTTGCATTCTAGATAAATACAATTCTTCCTATAGTAGTTTACTGCCAAATACTGATGTTGCTGAAGACAAAGACTTTCTTTGGAGCAAAGTTTAGGTTGGCATGGCTATGAATCCCAGAATTATTCTACATTTGGAGGAAAACAGTGGTTCATTTGTGTTCCTAGAGTGCTGGAAAGTTGCTCATCCCTAATGCAAACTCTGTTAAGCAACTCTATCTCATCTTGCTCCCAAATCTTCTGTTTTTAGCTGCTACTGAGTCAAGTTTGAAGGCTTATACTCAAGTCAATAAGTTTCCCAGTTTTTTTGTGGTAACATTAGGTGCCTCGGCTTATATTGGGGTTGGCTTATACTCAAGTATATACGGTAGTTCTTTTCTCAAGGCTCCAACTTTGGCAGGACTGATCTCTACAAATTCCAAATTGAAATATCTCCTGAATAATCAGGACCCAAAGATACTGGAAATATTGGCCAATTTCCTGGTTAATACCCTGAAATAATTTTCTGGGCTTTCCTCCTTGTATTAATGATGTCTGTATATTCCTGATTTTTTTTCCTTTTTACCAGTTGTATAATTCTGTTAAACCCTATCTGGTGCACACAATACTGACGCGCTAGTCCAGGGGTCAGCAGCCTTTGATAATTAAAACTGTATCATAATTGATAGCAAGCTGTCCAAATATGCCTAATTGAAAATATACAACTTAACATTGCTGATCACACATAACAACACAGCACAAGTGTCTGGAATTCATCTCTGAATATCGAGTCCTTCCCAAGGACCTAGGATATTAGAGGTATTTGCGTAGAATATGTGCAGTTCCTAGGAGTGCTGCTTTCTGCAGCATGTGGACTGATGTTCTGTCCAAGTTTAGGCTTTCCAGATGTTTTTCAAGATTTCTTGGGATTCCTCCTAGAGCACCGACTACTAGTGGGACTACTGTTGTTCTTTTTTGCCACAATCGTTCAACTTCAATTTGTAGGTCCTTGTATTTTGTGATCTTTTCCAGCTCTTTGTCCTCTACCCTGCTGTCAACTGGCACAGCAACATCTATGATCCAAACATGTTTCTTCTCTATCACTGTTATGTCTGGGGTGTTGTGTGCCAGGTGTTTGTCTGTCTGTATTCTAAACTCCCAGAGTATTTTTGCTTCTTCATTTTCTGTGGACTTCTCTGGCTTGTGCTCGTACCAGGTCTTGCTACAGGGCAGGCCGTACTTTTTGCAAAGGTTCCAGTGCACCATTGCTGCTAGCCTATTGTGACGTTCGAGATAGTCAGTTTGGGCTATTTTCTTACAACAGCAGATGATGTGCTCCACGGTTTCATCACACTCTTTGCAGAGACGGCACTTTTGGTCATTGTAGGACTTTTCGATTCGTGTCTTTATTGCATTTGTCCGTAATGCTTGCTCCTGGGCAGCAAAAATCAGGCCTTCAGTTTCCTTCTTTAGAGTTCCCCTTCTGAGCCACTCCCATGTTGTTGTTGTTGTTGTTGTTGTTGTTGTTGTTGTTGTTGTTGTTATTATTATTATTATATGGAATCACAGCAGCCAGATCATCTGGTTGGTGCCTGTTTTCATATGCATCAGTTTCTTCCCAAGAACCTAGGTGTCAGGACTGCAACTCCCAGCATGCACCGGCTCCCGCCTTTTTCCAAAAAGAGCGGGAAAGCAAACTGAGAAGCTACATCCCACCGGAGCTTCACGGCCAATGAGAGGCCAGAGGCTGGGCAGAGGGAGAAAGCTGGTTGGTTGTTGTTGAGTTCAGAAATAAAATAAATACTGGAACTGAGGACATGAATCCTCAGTTCCAGCACCCTGTCGTTAGGGCGACATAATCAATAAAGTTCCTTTTCTAAAGCTAGCTTTGTCGAAGTATGTTCAGCCTTACACTAGGAAGTTGTAATGTTTTGGTGTAGCATATGTGCAGATCTCAGCAATGCGGCCTTTTATAATTGATAGATGGAGATCTTATCACTATGTAGGTATTTCAAGTTGTGTTTTTGTTATTACTTAAATTTGTATCCCACCCTTTCCCAATTGAGTTTGGGCTCAGGGCAGCCAACAGCTCAAAAATTTAGACCCAATCAATAATTCATACACAGTTTAAAACCACAACAGTTAAACAGTTAAAATACCCATCAGCGTCCAATTCCAATTTATTTCTCCACTTGGGTGACCAAGGAGAAGATCGAAGGAAAAATAACAAACCAAATAACGTGTTGAGTGATAAACCATAATGCCTCAGCAGCTCAAACACTAGTTGTTGTGAGTTTCTTATTAGGAAGCAGAACTCACAAGGGCTCACTGTAACTCCTAAATATACACGAGCACCCTGCCCGATTATTACAGTGCACTGCAAGTGGTTTGCACTTGGATTACTGGCGTGTGTTTGCCTCTGTCATTTCCCTCTCTGTATGCCCATAACTTTCTCTGCCTTCTATTCCTTCCACATACTAGTTCTTCTAGCCTCCCACTTACGCCTCCAATATATCTTCATGGAAAGATTTTACTTTCCTTTTTTAAAAACACCCACATTTAGTTCTACACTGAGCCACGTTTGGCTCTGGGACCAGAAGTTGCTGACCTTGGCTGTAGTCAAGTCACTTTCGAGCCCACAGAAAGAGCACGAAGGCCTGCCGTACGCAGGAAAATGCCTTTTTATGAAATAATAGGTTGGGGTTGCCCGAAAAGGTCCGGCCATTGTTCAGAGCTGGAGCCGACGGCAACTTCCATTAACTCATCTGTTCTCATAACGGATGAATCTCAAATTACAGCTCAAGACCGAGCGACCCTGCTGTGATAATAAGACCAAAAGCCCCACTTGATGAAGGCTTTCCAAACAGACAGGACGAGATGGCTAATGATGTTTTAAATGGCAGCGGCAACATGAGTTCGCATCCTAATGCTTTCACTGTCGGCTGGGTCATGGGTTTTTTTTTACATTGGTCTAGTAAACAGACAGTGACTCGCTTCACATTTGGCTGACTTGTATACGTAAAAGTGAAAAATAAGTAGGAATTTAAAAAATTGGCCGAAGGCTGGCAAGCTTTGAATCTACCCAGCTCCCAAATTCTTCCCCTGCAGACAAGTCCTTTGAGGTACCACATATAAGTCTTCCCTGTGCCCCTTTATCTATGTCAGCAGCAGTGGCGTAGGAGGTTAAGAGCTCGTGTATCTAATCTGGAGGAACCGGGTTTGATTCCCCACTCTGCCACCTGAGCTGTGGAGGCTTATCTGGGGAATTCAGATTAGCCTGTACACTCCCACACACGTCAGCTGGGTGGCCTTGGGCTAATCACAGCTTCTCGGAGCTCTCTCAGCCCCACCTACCTCACAGGGTGTTTGTTGTGAGGGGGGAAGGGCAAGGAGATTGTAAGCCCCTTTGAGTCTCCTTACAGGAGAGAAAGGGGGGATATAAATCCAAACTCTTCTTCTTCTTCATAGGTGTCAAACTCGCGGCCCTCCAGATGTTATGGACTACAGTTCCCATAATCCCCTGCCAGCATCATGGGCAGATGGCCTAGATCTTGCCCAAAGCTAATAAAATACAATACAATATTATCAGCCGCATCTTTGCATAACAAGTTCCACCCAAACACATTGGTTCCCCACCCTGGGACATGGACAATATTTACCCCGATCTTTTCCTTCTCTCTGGACACAGTGTGTCACATACTTCCCTCTGTAATACACCTCTGAAGATGCCAGCCACAGATGCAGGCGAAACGTTAGGAACAAGATCCACCAGACCACGGCCACACAGCCCGGAAAACCCTCCAGAACCAAATAAACAAAGAATCCACAGCAAGACTCCTGAGCAGCAGAAAGCTTTCAACTCCCAGAGGAAGCCAAATGCCTTCTTGCTCTAGTTTCATCATGGAAATTATTGACTCTCCACCAAGCCTGGCCATGATTCATACATGAGATAAACTTGTAGGCTGCTCCAATAAGAATTAATTGCAATGCTTAAAGAGGTGTCAGGCTTGGCGATTTAAAGTATGGAAAAAGACGCTACGAGTCTCTCCCCGCCCCCCAGCTATACAACACATATTAACTATAACTGAAAAGGTGACAGAGTTCTGGATTAGCGATTAGGGCTTTGTGACCTCATTCCAGTGGGGTTTCCATATTTTGAGTGCAAAAGCTAGATTTAATTTTAATATTATGTTCGTAATGTGGTGTCACGGCTAAGAATACGAGCCACAAACTGGACATAGCTCGAATGAGATCCAGCCTGAGGTCAAAACAGAGACAGGGAAAAATATAATTGTTTTTAAATTGAAAAGCAGCTGTAAGGAGAAATTGCGTTTTTAACAGAGTGATGGAGAGGGGAGGAAATTCTTAACCCTTTTGCTTCTTACCCATTGTCTGTTCAAAACACCCATCACCAAGTTTACTTTTCACCATGTAAAGGGAAAGATACAAAGACCCTATAGAAGAAGAGGAAGAAAAGTTTGGATTTATACTCCACCTTTCCCTCCTGTAAGGAGACTCAAGGTGGCTGACAAGCTCCTTTCCCTTCCTCTCCCCACAACAGACACCCTGTGAGGTAGGTGGGGCTGAGAGAGTTCCGAAGAATTGTGACTAGCCCAAGGTCGCCCAACAGGACTATAGGAGGGCGGAAACACATCTGGTTCACCAGATAAGCCTCTGCCGCTCAGGTGGAGGAGTGGGGAATCAAACCCGGTTCTCCAGATTAGAATCCACCTGCTCTTAACCACTACACCACTGGCTATAGCAGTGGTTCTCAACCTGGGGGTCGGGACCTCTTTGGGAGGTTGAACGACCCTTTCAGAGGGGTCGCCTAAAACTCTCTGCATTAGTGTTCTCCATCTGTAAAATGGATAAATGTTAGGCGTTGGGGGTCACCACAACATGAGGAACTGTATTAAAGGGTCGCGGCATTAGGAAGGTTGAGAACCACTGGGCTATAGGTTTCTTCCTGCCCTCAGTGGGCAAATAAGTAGTAAAGGTAGGATGGTTTTGAGTAGGAAAACAGCAACAAGCGAAAGCATTAAAGCCCTCTTGTCACTCTCACTAAAGAGCTGAAGAAGAGTTGGATTTATATCCCACTTTTATTTTAAGGGGTCTCAAAGTGTGTTCCCTTCCCCTCTTCACAACTGACACCTTGTGAGGTAGGTGGGGCTGAGAGAGTTCTGAGAGAACTGTGACTAGGCCAAGGTCACCCTGTAGGCTTCAAGTGGAGGAGCGGGGAAACAAATCCACTGCACCAGATAAGAGTCCACCACTCCAGAGTCCACTATGCACGACACCACGCTGACTCTTCAACGCTGCTGTTTGGTTGAAACCAAGTTAGGAGACTTTCCGCCTGTCTTCCAGATACTGTTATGGTTGTCCTACAGCCACAAACTCAGAGGTTGGTCTTATATAGAAGTAATTATATGTTGGCAATAGGAAAATAATACCAGAAAGAGTTTTTAGAATTGCCAGTTAGTAACGCACATGGAGTTCTTTGAACACGTTTCACAGGGCTACCCTAAACGGAGGTACCCCCTTCCAAAGAACACTCAAGTCAATAAGCTTAAGAAGGGCGTAACTCTGCTCAGAAGTGAACCATTAAGGAGCAATGTAAACATTAAATATTATTTTTAACCCCCATTTTTTTCTATTTGGACCTTGCTGCTTTCTTCAAGTCAGATGACCCCCCACAGTTTGTTTGTCTCTCCCCAAAATTTCAAACCCCGGCAATGAAATTGTGACTCTGCCAGATTCCAGCTTCACTGGCTAGCAGGACAGCCAGGGTCTTACAATTTGGACCTGGAAAATTTGCCCCCTCCATTTTTGGATTTTTTTTGTAAACGTCTGCCTGATGAAAGGAACTTAAAAGCTTGCACAGTATTTTGTGTCGTTGTGGTTGGCCTAGATAAAAGGCATTACACAATTTTGTTTCTGCTTCTGGATTCTGCAAAGGCCAAGAGCTGTTGAAGGTAGACTTAAAGACAGACATTGGAAAGACTTCTTTATTCCACAAGTAACATGATGGGATTTGCTGCCCGTGAATGGCTACAAGTACAGATGGACAGTGGTGTAGCACCAAGGGGACAAGGGGGTACGTGATGCACTGGGCGTCCGCCGTGGCGGGGCCGTGGCGGGGGCATTCTGGGGTGTGGTGGGGCAGGCAAGGACATGGCAGCGATGCAGGGCACACGCATGCCCCAGGCGCAATTCCCCCTCGCTACGGCTCTGCAGATAGGGTGTCCCAAGTTTGAGGTGCACATCTGTCAGTGGTGGCGAACCTATGGCACTCCAGATGTTCACGGACTAAAATTCCCATCACCCCATGCCAGCATGGCCAATTGGCCATCTGGCAGGGGCCGATGGGAATTGTAGTCCATGATCATCTGGAGTGCCATAGGTTCGCCACCATGGGAGATCTTGCCCAAAGCTAATAATTACTTCTAAGCTGCCATTTCTTCGCTTAGCAGAAAAATCCTTTTTGGAGAGCTTGCGATTCCTCCGGGATTTCTTAATAGTTTGAAACCTTTACATGAAAATAAATCTAACCTTTGACTGCTTTTTTGAAAAGCACAAAGGAAGTTCTTGATTAAATATAAATTAAGGAGTAGCTGCAGGCGCTTAGAAGTACTTTCTAGCTGTACCTGTTAAACCTTGCCTTCTAGCCCTGAGTCATGTCAAACAGCTGCCTCTTCTCATAAAAGAATGAATATTTTATCCAATACACTCCAAGCAGCACTTGTAATATTTTATAAACATTCAGATTTCTTTACAAAAATAAAAAAAACCCCAAATTAACACAGATGTTGCAGGCTCTTGAGAGAAGTGCACAGATTTCTTTTAAAAAGCCTTTGGAGGCTTATATTTTAACTGGAAGCCTCCAAGTCATGTATATTGGAGAGCCCCACCTGTCAAAACAGAATTTATGTAGTATAGTTCCGCCTAACATTTTTCTGGATGGTGTATGGTCTTCACTTGTTTATAAACCACACTGAGTAAAAAAAACAAAAACAAAACCTTTCTGCATGTAAGTTGTAAAATTTGTGACACTTTTACGTCCTTTTTCATTAAAAATGCGCAAATATACAAGTAAACAGCAAATACATCTAGTATCATCAGCTGGCCCACTGTATAGCACAGTTAGGGCAAAACTATTACTTCCTCTACCTGTGGGCACTGCTTGCCTATACGACCTGCATAAGACTGTATTTTTATTGAATCACGAACATATGCATATTTTGGAAATGACGGCCAAGTTTCTTCGTTATGTTATTACAATTTGCTCAAAAAGTTTGTAATTACTATTTTTACTACGTCTTTTACTCATAAGTGTGTTACGTTCTTTTTAATTGTTAGTCCACTTTGGATCTGTTATGCCATTAAAGATTACATGTATGTATGTATGTATGTATGTATGTATGTATGTATGTATGTATGTATGTATGTACCATGTTTCCCTGAAAATAAGACAGTGTCTTATATTAATTTTTGCTCCCAAAGTTGCGCTATGTCTTATTTTCAGGGGATGTCTTATTTTTCTGTGTTCTGTTCGACGGGCATGCTTCCAAACAAAAACTTTGCTACATCTTACTTTCGGGGGATGCCTTATATTTTGCACTTCAGCAAAACCTCCACTATGTCTTATTTTCAGGGGATGTCTTATATTCGGGGAAACAGGGAATGTATGTATGTATGTATATGTATGTATATATGTAGGTAGGTAGGTAGGTAGGCAGGCAGGCAGGCAGGCAGGCAGGCAGGCAGGCAGGTAGGTAGGTATCAAGCTGATAGTTGTAATTTTAAAAGTATTTTAAAACATGGATTACTTTTGAGCAGAAAAGTTTTTCTGTTAAGCTCTGGGAATCAAGAATAAAGTGTGCACCAGTAGGGTGACGACTTTTGTTTAGAAAACCTGTGTTAGTTGCATAATAGAGAAGATGTCTCTCAAAATTTTATTAGTGGTGGTCAATATCAGAAATACTGTATTTGTATTGTCGAAGGCTTTCACGGCCGGAATCACTGGGGTGCTGTATGGTTTCCAGGCTGTATGGCTGTGTTCTAGCAGCATTCTCTCCTGATGTTTCGCCTGCATCTGTGGCTGGCATCTTCAGAGGATCCTCTAAAGATGCCAGCCACAGATGAAGGAGAAACATCAGGAAAGAATGCTGCTAGAACACGGCCATACAGCCCGGAAACCACACAGCACCCCAATACTGTATTTGTAATTAAGTTTCTGTTCTTTGTAATGAAAATAAAGGCCAAGATAACACTGTGTGTATGGTTTACTTGGATTCTAGCCCTTAAAAATGGTGAAATGGCTCTGTTTCCATCGTAACAGTAGAAAGCAGGCTAAAATAAGCCTAATTAGTACAAATTTAACCCAACTCATTAGTACTCCACATCATAAAATTCACACTAAATTAGGTTTTGATACAGCCAAAGTTAAGCACTTTTAAATCACATCAATTTGAACAGCAGAAAGTCCAGCACAATCTGACTTTGACATCTCCCTGAAAACATAAATAATAGAAACAGACGCCTCAAAGAACAGCATCCGAACCCTACTCACAATATTACCTCCAAACGCACAAAAACGCACTGCAATCATTCAACACAAAAATGCAATCTCCCTTCTCTAAGCATGATAAAATGCTGTAAATAACATCTAACTTTAATCCAATCTTATACAATATACCAATTTCAACGCTCTTTCCGTTTCCCAGATTTTGGATAATTGAATTTTAGTAGCTGCCGTTGCCCTTTTCTTCCAGCTTGCAGAAGAAAACGTGGCAACGTTTATTTGTTGCTAGCGGAAGTCTGAAAGTTCACAGGGTTGTTTGCAGGCAACAAAAATGGATCCCTGAATGATTTCCCCAGCGCTTTTCCTTTGGAGCCCCTTTGGAGCGTCTATATGGTTACTTTGGCATACTCTTTTATATTCTGTGATGTTTCTTCCTCACAGTAATCTCATCCAATCAGGTCTCACAGCACAAAGTTTTGGTCTCAAGAAACCACAGCCAGGTTCTCCTCCGTTGATGTAGAAGAAGAAGAAGAGTTTGGATTTATATCCCCCCTTTCTCTCCTGCAGGAGACTCAAAGGGGCTCACAATCTCCTTGCCCTTCCCCCCTCACAACAGACACCCTGTGAGGTAGGTGGGGCTGAGAGAGCTCTGAGAAGCTGTGACTAGCCCAAGGTCACCCAGCTGGCGTGTGTGGGAGTGTACAGGCTAATCTGAATTCCCCAGATAAGCCTCCACAGCTCAGGCGGCAGAGCTGGGAATCAAACCCGGTTCCTCCAGATTAGATACACGAGCTCTTAACCTCCTACGCCACAGGCTGCTCATGTACATGTTCCTGTGACCACATTGTTTGCTCATGTGAAGCAGGGACTTTAGTCTTCGACTGCACCATCTTCTTCACTTGAAATGACCCAGAAAATGTGAGTTTATTGTTTATTTACACCCCACTTTTCTTCCCAGTGAGGGTCCAGAGAAGCTTAGACCATTTTCCTCTCCTCCATTTTAACCTTACAGCACCCCTGTGAGGTAGGTGAGGCTGAGAGCGTGGGGCTGGTCCATAGTCTCCCAACAAGCTTCCACGGCCACATGGGACCTGAATCTCCCAGATCCCAGTCAAAATTCTAGCCACTACACCACACTGTCTCTCCAATGGGCCAAACATCCCTGGGACCACTGTAAGTTGGAATGATCACGCAGTGGGAAGTCCCTTTTCTCCATGAGCCGCAGCTGTGGTTCGCATTGGGCACAGCCCTCTATGACAGGGGTCTGCAACCTGCGGCTCTCCAGATGTTCATGGCCATGCTGGCAGGGGCTGATGGGAATTGTAGTCTATGAACATCTGGAGAGCCGCAGGTTGCAGACCCCTGGGCCCAAATGTGCTTTACTGCTATACTTGCCACCTGGCTCAAAGATAGAGACAGAAGGGTGAAGGCACAAAGAGCTTCAGAGAGAGAAACACTGCCCCCAATAGGCACACATTCACAGCTCTGCTTGCGAGATGTGGAGACCCCCCAATCTATTTGTGAGCTTTTACTGAACCATGCACTGTTCTCAGTGGTGGGATTCAAGTAATTTAATAATCGGTTCTGAAAGGACTCAGTGGTGGGATGACAACCAGTTGCCAGAACTAGATTAAAAGTTTGCAACCGGTTCTACCGAGCTGGTGCGAACAGGGTGAATCCCACCACTAATTGTTCTGATTTGTTTTTAATATTGAGACATGGTTTTAATCGTACACTGCCTTAAGCTGGGCTCCGGAGGGGTGACAAAGAAATCTCCTGCATAAATATATTCAGATGATTAGCAACTTTCTCGCTTATGAATGAAATAATGAAATAAATAAATAAATAAATAAATAAATAAATATATGAAAAAGAGGGTGGGCTATTATTATTTTAAACAAAGAGGAGAGCGATATTGCAAAGTCATGTACACTTACTGGCTGCATTGTGATTCGATGAGCCAACCAAAGTACAGGGAACCCTATTGGCATCCCGGATTACCATTCATGGGAAAACCTAAACCTTTTGCCATCTTTAATCAAATACTTAAACTTCGCTTTCTAGGCTTCCATTTGTGTACCAAATAGGCCTTAATGGATGCACATCAATGTTTCATGATAAACTTAGAGCTGAAGAACTAAGAATTGTGTTCCCTGGGTGGTATTTTTTAAGCCTTTTGGATGGGTAGTTAGACATGCACATTTCAGGAAGA
This sequence comes from Sphaerodactylus townsendi, assembly GCF_021028975.2. Lineage (NCBI taxonomy): Eukaryota > Metazoa > Chordata > Lepidosauria > Squamata > Sphaerodactylidae > Sphaerodactylus > Sphaerodactylus townsendi. The sequence goes on along the minus strand of NC_059441.1, from coordinate 16,247,451 downwards.
GCTGGCCGTTGAGTAAATCTACCCCGTCACTCTTTTCTGTGCGTCTCCTGCCAGAAAACAGAAGCGCAGTGTGGGTTTTAAGCTCCTTTTGAAATTCACACATATCCCCCCCTTTTAAACAAGATGGCAAACAGCCATTTCGAGGCATAACGATCGGCCCTTTATCTTGGATGACAACCGCACAAGTCCCCCGCGGCATACCACCTCAAGCCCCCCGGCTGCATGTTTTCAGCAGGAAATGACATGTTTAAGGAAAACCTCTCTAAGGTCCCTGTTAATGGGAAATTATGAAAAAGTCCTCCCAAGCATAATTACACACACACACACAAATTCACAATCGGGCATTATGAAGTTCAACACAGTTGATTGAAATGGAAATGAAATTGCTGGTTTAAACTGGAGTGAAATTGCACCGGAAAGCATACAGGAGCACTGCGACGGGAGCTATTTAGACATATTTGCAATGTGTCCCCACTCCCCCACAACTGTGACTTTTCTGGTCAATTTTTTTTAAAAAAAAACTATCCTGCTTTTCCATGAAATTCCACACAGCTTGCAAGCGTCAACATTAAAAGCCAAACGCCATTTACACACACAGCCTGCATTATACATCGGAAACAACTCAAGAATAACATTTTAAAAACAGTCAGAAAGACATTCACAGGAAAGCCTGTTGCAATAACTGATTGACCACGAAAACCTCACTGAAAAACCACTGTCTTATAGGCCTTTTGGGCTGTCATATGGATGGCGGTTTGTGCAACGTTTTTGGGATCTCGCTCCGCAAGATATGATTTAAAAAATGCGTAGGAACAAACAGTAGACATCTGTGACCCATACAGACAACAAGCAAGAACGTGCTTTGGCTAGGCGTTTTGCCGCCCAAGGTGGCAAGCATCAAAACATTAAAACATTTAATATATTAAAGCAGATTTTGACATATTTAAACAATTCAGATAGATGAAATGGACTGGTGCAAGAAAGATAGATGAATAGGCATAATTTTGATTTCAGTATTTATGTATCTGCGTAACTTTAATTTCAGATATACCCATTAGAAGCCTCAAAGAACTGTTGGAAGTTGATTGAACATACTGGCAAACTGAGGAAGACGCACGAAAAACGTTCTATACGCGCGAGACGTTTTTATGTAGAACCTACAGAATTGGGATATGGACTATATGGAACTGAAGCTTTGTTTCTGAACAATGAATTGAATGGACTAAGTGATTATTTATGTTTAGTTATAAGAGTTGGAAGACTTATGCTGTATCTTTAAGAACTTTGTCAGAGAAATAAGGAAATGTAAATACAAATAGAAGAAGAAGAAGAAGAAGAAGAAGAAGAAGAAGAAGAAGAAGAAGAAGAAGAAGAAGAAGAAGAAGAAGAAGAAGAAGAAGAAGAAGAAGAAGAAGAGGACGAGGACGAGGATGAGGACGAGGACGAGATAGGAGGAGGAGTTTTGGATTTATATCCTCCCTTTCTCTCCTGTAGGAGACTCAAAGGGGCTTACAATCTCCTTTCCCTTCCCCCCTGGGGGATACCACACCAAACAAAAATGTCTTCACTGTTAGAGGGAGACAGAAGAAGAGTTTGGATTTATATCCCCCCTTTCTCTCCTGTAGGAGACTCAAAGGGGCTTACAATCTCCTTTCCCTTCCCCCCTCACAACAAACACCCTGTGAGGTGGGTGGGGCTGAGAGAGCTCCGAGAAGCTGTGACTAGCCCAAGGTCACCCAGCTGACGTGTGTGGGAGTGTACAGGCTAATCTGAATTCCACAGATAAGCCTCCACAGCTCAGGCAGCAGAGCTGGGAATCAAATCCGGTTCCTCCAGATTAGATACACGAGCTCTTAACCTCCTACGCCACTGCTGCTCTTGTTAAGTTGTGTTAAGTTGTTTAATTATATGTAAGATCAATATATGAGATTGGACACAGCCAGAGTGCAACGTGTGTATTTTTTAGTTTATTTTGGGCTAACAATTCAGGAAGAACATACAGACATGCAGCATGCATAGTCCAGGGCCACTCTGAACCTTTCGGGGGAGGGTGGTATATAAATTAAATATGCAATACAATAACACTACAACCAGGGAGGAGAGCCATGAAGAGTTACTGGGGGATACCACACCAAACAAAAATGTCTTCACTGTTAGAGGGAGACAGCTCCCCTTGAGAAGGTCCTTCCACAGGTTGCTGTCTGTCTAGATGGGAGAGCACACAGAACAGGTCCTTTGAAAATGGCTAAAGGGGACAGGTGGGCTCAGATGGGAGAAGGTGATCCTTCAGGTCAAGACCAACACCTTGAATTGAGCCTGGAAGCAAATTGGGAGCCAGTGTGAATGAAACAGGACTGGGGTGAATCTGGTCCCTATGACCCATTCCAGTCAATATTGCAGCTGCAGGATTCTGTATCATCTGTCGCTTCTGGACAGTCTTCACAGGAAGTTCCGTTTAGAGCGCACTGCATCTAATCCAGATGTTGCCCAAACATTTCAATCAGTTTGACAAGACTGAAAAAGCTTGTGTGATCGAAAGAGGCAGCTGTAAAACAAAACTTTTATTTTTCTATCCTCTTTTTTTGCTGTTAAGGCGCAGCCGATTTGTGACTACCCCATAGGGTTTTCAAGGCAAGAGACATTCAGAGGTGGTTTGCCATTTCCTGCTTTTGCATGGCCACTCTGGAATTCCTTGGTGATCTCCCCATCCAAGTACTAACCAAGACCATCCTTGTGTTGCTTCTTATGACATTCCTGAGGGGTTTTCAAGGGAAGGGATGAGCAGAGGTGGTTTGCCATTTCCTGCCTCTGCACAGCCGCTCGGGAATTCCTTGGTGACCTCCCCATCCGAGTACTAACCAAGACCATCCTTGTATAACTTCTTATGGCATTCCTGATGGGTTTTCAAGGGAAGGGATGAGCAGAGGTGGTTTGCCATTGCCTGCCTCTGCACAGCCGCTCTGGAATTCCTTGGTGATCTCCCCTTCCAAGTACTAACCAAGACCATCCTTGTGTTGCTTCTTATGACATTCCTGAGGGGTTTTCTGAAGTCTGAAGATCACCCAGAAAGTTTCCATGGCAGAGTGGGGATTTCAACCTGGGTTTCCCAGATCTTAATCTGACACCTTAACCACTACACCATGCTGCCTCTCTCACATCTGATGAATCACAAGATAAGACAAATCTGCAGAAGTTGGGTCACTGGATAGTTCTGATATGCTATTTCTTACCCTGTGCTAAAAAAGCACTAGGCCACCACTATACAGGACAGCGCTGTGATTACATTCGTACAAAGATTAGGATACTGTTCGTAGAAGATAGGCATTACTGTCCAATACCCCACACAGTTGTTGGGGGGGTTTTTTTTGGAAAAAAAACCTGTGGTTAAAAAAAAACTTGTTGACAAGCAAGCTTTCATTAAGACTCAAAGTCATGGTATTGCATGCAGAGAGATGCACACATTTTAACACTCTTGGATTTTCCCAGAACGAGGTTTCCTACAAAGGGGCTCGCTTTAAAAACAAGACCACAAAGGAAGGGTGGAAAAACTCCAGGAAGCCTCAAGCGGTCTTAGAAACGGTAAACAAAGAACAGTTTATCAGTGAGAGGAATACTTGGAAACCGGCCAAATATTATTTTCATGAATCGGCTACCTTAGACCACATTCTGCAGCCTTTCCCTGTACAAATTTCTTTAAAAAAAAAATATGTGATGTCTAATTTAGAAAAGCCAGCTTAACCTTTTCTCAGTCCTCTGACGGGCTAAATTAAGAGGAGTAAACCGAATGCCTTGGCCCAAACACGGACTTGCAAAACAGTACCCGAGAGTTAATCTCGCTTTGGTTTCATGGGAATTTAAAATCAATCTCGCAACGATAAATTGGCTTTTGTTTGTGGTTCGGAGCGAGCAAGATCCAACCAGTGGCTCTTCCCTATTGGTTGGTCCCCGTTCAAAGATTCAGGATTATTTAGGGCACGGAAAAGAATGGGTGAAATGCTTTCCTGCTGTAGTGTGACAAATAATTATATTGTATTGTCGAAGGCTTTCGTGGCCGGAATCATGGGGTGCTGTGTGGTTTCCGGGCTGTATGGCCATGTTCTAGCAGCATTTTCTCCTGACGTTTCGCCTGCATCTGTGGCTGGCATCTTCAGAGGATCTGATGGTAGGAAAGCAAGTGGAGTATATATACCTGTTGGAGTGTCCAGAATGGGGGAAAGACTATGGTTAACAGACAATGGTTCTTTAGTGTAATTAGTGTGTTACATGTGAAACATTGAAATAGTAAATGAATTATAAAATAGATATTACTTGGTATTACATTGATAATAAGCAGTTGGATATACAACCGGTAGTGCATTGATTTCCACAAAATGCCTTAGCAGACCAGGTGCTCGGGAGCAGCAGCAGCAGCAGGCCATTGCTTTCACATCCTGCCTGTGAGTTCCCAAAGGCACCTGGTGGGCCACTGTGAGAAGCAGAGTGCGGGACTCGATGTACTCTGGTCTGATCCAGCAGGCTCGTTCTTATGTTCTTAAGGTGGGGTGGGATGATGGGTGAAAAGGGAAACTGTGGGAAATCACCCTGGGTGGAATCTCGGCACTGCTGTTGGAAGCAGCAACCAAAACAATCGCGGGGCATGGCTCCCTTGTGAAAGCCACCTCTTGGTTGAATATAGGGCTTCAGAAACCAACATGATCTTTCATGCCTTTAGTTCCTCCTGCTAAGTAAGCTTCCGCGGGTGAGATTCCACCACGATCTCCTCCCCCTCTTCCCTTTGAAATTCATGAGCTCCACAGGGCTGCCAAAGGCGGAAACCGGCTTGTATTGTTTCGTGAGTTGGTAGAGGTGACGATACTATTGGTGTAAAGGCCACTTGCTCTGGATTAGTTGGAGAGTTCAGGCATGCCAGTTTTGAGCATCCACTGGAGATGTCTCCAAGGTGCTATTTAATACAGCAGGGTTTTTTTTGGCTGTCCTTGTTTTGCCATTCAAATACACAACTAAGACCCCCCCAAAAAAGCGTATGGGAGGGTTAATTGCTTAGTTTTGGGATCAGCCATTTTGTGTGCGTGTATATGTGGGTATGAGGATTATTTCTTTTCAAAGGATAAAGGTTGGGTGAAAAAGAAAAACGAGGACACACGAGGCCAGTGCGGTTCTAATACATTTTTTATTTTGGATTCAATGCTTTTGTTTTTCTATATTTTAGAATTTCATGCTCTGTTGTGATTATGACCGTTGAAAAGCCAGTTCATTCCCTAAAAACTTTGCAATTGGATCACAGGCCAGTAATGGTCTGAGAAGGGCAACGAGGATGATTGAGGGATTGGAGCACCTCCCTTATGAGGAGAGGCTGCAGCGTTTGGGACTCTTTAGTTTGGAGAGGAGACGTCTGAGGGGGGATATGATTGAAGTCTATAAAATTGTGCATGGGGTAGAAAATGTTGACAGAGAGAAATTTTTCTCTCTTTCTCACAATACTAGAACCAGGGGGCATCCATTGAAAATGCTGGGGGGAAGAATTAGGACTAATAAAAGGAAACACTTCTTCACGCAACGTGTGATTGGCGTTTGGAATATGCTGCCACAGGAGGTGGTGATGGCCACTAACCTGGATAGCTTTAAAAGGGGCTTAGACAGATTTATGGAGGAGAAGTCGATCTATGGCTACCAATCTTGATCCTCCTTGATCTCAGATTGCAAATGCCTTAGCAGACCAGGTGCTCAGGAGCAGCAGCAGCAGAAGGCCATTGCTTTCACATCCTGCAAGTGAGCTCCCAAAGGCACCTGGTGGGCCATTGCGAGTAGCAGAGTGCTGGACTAGATGGACTCTGGTCTGATCCAGCAGGCTAGTTCTTATGTTCTTATGTTCTTATGGTCGCATACAGCAGTCAGCTGGCACCAGTTCAACGCATCATTAACGGGCAGCTGTGGGTTTTCCAGGTTGTGTGTCCGTGGTCTGGTAGCTTTTGCTCCCAACGTTTCACATGCATCTGTGGCTGGCACCTTTGGAGGTCCAGAGGAGGGCAACCAAAATGGTAAACGTTCTGGAGTTCATGCCCTACGAGGAGAGACTTAGGGAGATGGAGATGTTTAGTTTGGTGAAGAGTAGGTCAAGAGATGACATGATAGCCCTGTTTAGATATTTGAAGGGATGTCATGCGGGTGAGGGAGCAAGCTTGATTTCTGCTGTTCCGGAGACTAGGACCAGGAGTCAAGGGTTCAAGGTGAAGGAAAAGAGATTCCACCTAAACATCAGGAAGAACTTCCTAACAGTAAGGGCTATTCAACAGTGGAATACACTACCTGGGAGTGTGGTGGAGTCTCCTTCTTTGGAGGTTTAAAGGATCACATGTATAGCCGTGTCTGGGTTCTTCCCCCGGATTGTTCTCAGAAATAAAATGAAACCTCAGACAACAGTTGTAAAGGTCATGATGGGATGCAGAGCGTTTTACCAAAAAAAGAAAATCATGTACCGGTATGCCTGAAGTCCACTGAGATATTAAGGCTGTATTGAATTGGTCAGATGGAAAATCTAGCGGCCTCCTCAGCTGTGCTGAAGAAAAAGAGGAAGGCCGTTATTCAATTGGAAATTCAAAGGACAAGGAGAAGTGAAAAGTCTGACACAGTCTTGGGTTTATTCTGATAAACATATTTCTGGGAAATACTACTACACCAACATGGGTTTGAAGACTAGGCAAAAACCTGGGATAGAAGGGGGTAGAGATGAGCTGTCCAGGATTGAGAGATTCTGTGGCACACTTTTCTGAGCCAGCGTGGTGTAGTGGTTAAGAGCAGGTGGGTTCTAATCTGGAGAACCGGGTTTGATCCCCCCCTCCTCCACCTGAGTGGCAGAGGCTTATCTGGGGAACCAGATGTGTTTCCGCACTCCTACATTCCTGCTGGGTGACCTTGGGCTAGTCACAGTTCTCTCAGAGCTCTCTCAGCCCCACCTACGTCACAAGTTGTTCTGTTGTGGGGGTGAAGAAGAGAAAGGAGATTGTAAGCCACCCTGAACCTCCTTACAGGAGGGAAAGGTGGGATATAAATCCAAACTCCTCCTCCAGCAGTGGTGTAGGAGGTTAAGAGCTCGTGTATCTAATCTGGAGGAACTGGGTATGATTCCCAGCTCTGCCACCTGAGCTGTGGAGGCTTATCTGGGGAATTCAGATTAGCCTGTACACTCCCACACACGCCAGCTGGGTGATCTTGGGCTAGTCACAGCTTCTCGGAGCTCTCTCAGCCCCACCCACCTCACAGGGTGTTTGTTGTGAGGGGGGAAGGGCAAGGAGATTGTAAGCCCCTTTGAGTCTCCTGCAGGAGAGAAAGGGGGGATATAAATCCAAACTCTTCTTGTTCTTGTTCTTCTTCTTGTTGTTGTTGTTGTTCTTCTTCTTCTTGTTCTTGTTCTTCTTCTTCTTCTTCCTTCTTGTTTCACACAGGAGTTTAACAGCAGCAACATGGGATGACAGGATGTCTTCAAATATTATGGCATGATGAAGATTCTTAGCATTGATTGGGGATATAGATGCAAATGAAAAGATTGGACGAGAGGTCTTCCCCTGGGCTATCCATGACCATCGCAAGGTCGGGCACAATAGTACTGGGAACAATACAGAGCTGGGGAGAAAACTTTTACCAACCTGTCCCTGTTTCCCCCAACATCACTCTTCCCTAACTGTAAGAAACCACAGTTCTGTGCAAAGTCTTCTCACATTGTCCTCATCTATGACCACTGCAGATTCTTTGTCATTGCAAGCCACCGTGAAGACTGACAGACCAAAAGACAAGGCATGAATCTTGCAATTAAATAAATGTTGGCCATGCCAAATAAAAGCAGCTTGGTGTCGTGGTTAGGAACTGGTAGATTCTAATCTGGAAAATCGGGTTTGATTCCCCACTCCTCCACCTGAGTGGCAGAGGCTTATCTGGTGAACCAAATGTGTTTCTGCACTCCTGCATTCCTGCTGGGTGACTTTGGGTTAGTCACAGTTCTTCAGAACTCTCTTAGCCCCACCTACCTCACAAGGTGTCTGTTGTGGGGAGAGGAAGGGAAAGGAGCTTGAAAGCCACCTTGAGTTTCCTTACCAGAGAGAAAGGTGGGGTATAAATCCAAACTTTTCTTCTAAAGGAGGCCAAGACACAATATGCCCAATTCACAGCGTAGATGTTATGTAGATATTCTCCCACTATGAAGTTCTAATCTATCAAAGCTGTGATCTTTCGAGTGGGAGAGGAGAATGTGGAGAAATTTGTTTGGAATCCGGATCAGGGTTGCGACAGACTCCTACGATGACCATAGGAGTCGGCACTTGCAGTATTGTTAGCCAGATCTCATTTTTGTTGGCTGAAATATTCCCTTCAGGCAGTGAATGTACGCCTTTGCCCCTGACTGGACCGAAAATTAAAAAAACCTAGCTATTTCTCCTACAGGTTGGGGAAAGAAAGAAAAGGACAGATTGTTCGTTCAGATATTTTTAAAAAGCTGGAGCGTTCAAAGCTTTCCCCCCTCCAAGATAGCTGCTGGATGCATACCCACGTTGCAAGGATTGTGTACATTATCATAAATATTTGCGAGCATTGATACTAAGACCATTGAATTCTCCTTGCGTGCTACGTATGTGTTGCCATAGGGGCAACACAAGATTACATATTTGTCCAGTAGCCAAAGTTAACTGCTACAGTGCAATATAACGGGTTGTGTCGAGGCCCCTGAGGCAAACCTATTGCTCAAACGAAAAGTCTTGCTTTCCTTTTCTCCCTTGTAACCTGCATTCCTTTGTAAATCCTCACTCTACTGAATGCTATTACTAAAAGCTCACTGAGATACTGCATACAATATGTAAAAGCAGGCTCCTGTGACTTATTGCACCAGTAAATACACCTTTTAATAATACAATTAAATGCATATTTTTTTAATGCTTTGGGATAACAGAAACTGGCAATTTTCTAGCCAGCAAAAGCTTACTGCTTTTCAGAATAGGATCTTCAATTCAACCCCTAATAGATTCATAAGGTTTTTTCTCGTTGAATTCAGGTCGGAAATGGAAATTTTAATAAAATATATTACCAATAATTCTTTCGGAAATGGTCCACCTAAGCGCTTCTTACAATTTAACGCTGATTTTCAGGTCGAGCTGTTCTCGTGGAGCTCTTCAAAGCAACAGTTAACAGTGTTAGGGGTGGGGGCGGGAATCCTCCATCCATTATAAACAACAATAAGATGGCCACAGAATGGAGTGAGTTGATAACGCAATATCACTCCTGGGAGTCTTCTTTTGAACATAAATAACTCAAAACACTCGCGCTGTTGGCAGAGTCTCTGGAGGGCCTTAAAATTTGCTATTCATTCAGCCACTATCTATTTTCCTATATATTTTAGATGAAATTTACACTACACACAAATTCTCCATCGGGCACTCCGGTCCTAGCATTTTGACCCCTATTGTTTTCAGTGGCGTGACGGGCTAAACACTTTAACTTTGATTTAAGGCCGGGGATATTTCCCGACGAAAGCGTCTGTTTGGGGACAGTGGAGCTGCCTCCAGATGTCCACGTTAAAGCAGAGCTGCGTTCATTAAGAAGTGCAGTATTGATTAGAAATGCAATTATGCTGCACAAGCGCATTACAGGCAGGAACTCACATCAAAGGAGGGCTTGTGGAGAAAGCAAGCTTCATGGTTGGAGGGGGCCCTAGGCCAGCTGATCTCCTGTGAACCCCACAATCATGCATAACGGGGATAGCTGAGTTATCTTCTTACAGAAAAGAGGTCTAATGAAACAGTGAAGAGACACAACATCAGAGAGCCAGCATAGTGTAGTGGTTAAGAGCAGGAGGATTCTAATCTGGAGAACCAGGTTTGATTCCCCACTCCTCCACCTGAGTGGCAGAGGCTTATCTGGTGAACCAGATGTGTTTCCCACTCCTGCATTCCTGTTGGGTGGCCTTGGGGTGGTCACAGTTTTCTCAGAACTCTCTCAGCCCCACAAGAGGTCTGTTGTGGGGAGAGGAAGGGAAAGGAACTTGTAGGCCAACTTGAGTCTCCTTACAGGAGAGAAAGATGGAGATGAATCCAAACTCCTCCTCCTCCTCCTCCTCCTCCTCCTCCTCCTCCTCCTCTTCTTCTTCATCATCATTATTGCTGAGTAAAGGTTCCTGGGCATTAGGAAAATGACTGCAGTCTGGGAACGGACTCTGAACAGTGCAGTGCCACCAGGGCATGGCACAGAAGAGCAGAGGAAAGCCAGTGCTAGAGAGAGGGCAGATACCCTGGACAGGACTGGCAGGCCGACTGGAGCAGACAGACAGTGGGAGATGGGTGGGAACTCCCCACCCCCAGCAGCATTGAGCACAGCACAGGAGCACACCTGGAATAGTAATGGGGAAAAGGAAGGGACTGCAGGGGAATGCAGCAGATTGAAGCATAGCATATCCTGCACTGATTCCCCACTCCTCCACCTGAGTGGCTGAGGCTTATCTGGTGAACCAGATGTGTTTCCCACTCCTGCATTCCTGCTGGGTGACCTTAGGCTAGTCACAGTTCTTGGGAACTCTCTCAGCCCCACCTACCTCACAAGGTGTCTGTTGTGGGGAGAAGAAGGGAAAGGAGCTTGTAAGTCACTTTGAGTCTCCTTAAATCCAAACTCTTCTTCTCCTTTCATGGATAAACATTTTAACAGACACATGAAGCCAACCTTCAGCTGGTATGCAAAAATGTGAGGCTAAAGCCCTTGAAATGTAGAAGATGCTAAGGACCCAGGTTCAACTTCCAGCATCATCAGTGAAAACAATCAGGTAAGAGGTCCCAAATCAGGTGAGCTCCCAAAGGCACCTGGTGGGCCACTGTGAGTAGCAGAGTGCTGGACTAGATGGACTCTGGTCTGATCCAGCAGGCTAGTTCTTATGTTCTTATGTTCTTAAGAGGAGGTGTGTAAGACTTCCACCAAACACCCTGGAAAGATGCTGCAGAGTAGACAATACTGTCTTCGATAGATCAATCAAATAGTTTCAATGGCCTGGTTGAGGAGGAGGAGAAGGAGGACAACAAGAAGGAGAATGAAAAGGAGGAGGAGGAGGAGGAGGAGGAAAGCAGAGTTGGTTTTCATATCCCACTTTCCCCCATCTTTAAGGAGTTTCAAAAGTGGCTTACAAACCCCTTCCTTTCCGCTCCCCACAAGACCTCTTTTGAAGTAAGTGGGGCTGAGAAAGTTCTTGAAAGAACTGGGACTTGTCCAAGATTACCCAGCAGTCTTTATGTGTAGGAGTGGGGAAACAAACCTGGTTCACCAGATTAGAGTGGGGAATCTAACTTTTTCCTGCAGATTAGAGTCCACTGGTTTTAATCACTGCGTCACTATGACTCTTCTATGCTCAATCTTCCTGGGTTCAATATTCCACATGGAAAACATGCACTTTTAGGGGTACTATGAATGCATTGGGTGATGTCGGCATTGTAGTTCTGGCCATTCAAAAAAAAATGCCACTTAGATTCTTTCTAATTTGTCTCCGTTGCAGCGAAGCCTCCATCTTGTGTATGCTGACTTTCTTACCCCAAATCTTGTGCAGGAAGCAGCCACCCCTCACAGTATGAAATATCAGGGCCAGTAAACAGGTTTCTGGACATCACAGAGGGCCCCTCCTCACTGTAGGATTCGACCTTAGTTCGACTTGGGTCCGACCCGGGTACTCCGCACAGCCGTAGCGTTGGACTCGTGTCTGACTCGACTCACCCCCCTCTCACCGTTAAATTTTTGAGCTTTACTGGGAGGTAGAACTTCCTGGCGAGCTTGGGTTGCACTCGGAATCTCCCTCACCTTGACTCTGCCGGCCAGCCAATCACAGTGCAGTATTTTCGGCCATGCGCAGAACGGGAGACTCGTGGCGGCAGCAAGAAGTGTGCCTTTAAAAAAATCCTCCTACGTAGCTCCTACGTAGGTAAACGGGGGAAAAAAGGGACGCGCACTCAAGTTTCCCGCCATAGAACGGCAGCCAATCGGGAATGAGGAGAGGAAGACGCGAGGAGTCCTCTGAACTCGGCTCCGGAGACACGAGTCAGCTGCTGTGCGGAGAAATGGAGGAGTCAAGCTCAGGTAACGATTTCCGCAGACACGAGTCAAACCTGAGTCACCTCGTGTGTGCGGAAGGGCCCGGAGACAAAAGGCAGATGAAACCTAACCCAACCATGCTAATTGGCATAGAATAGCTGTCCAAGGGAGAAGCCGTCCCATGAGTCTGGCCGTCAGATAATTCATCAAGGACTCCCTCTAATTGATCAATGTGTTTAGCCTCAAGCATTAGCATTTCTTAAAGAATTTCCCAGTGGAGACCAACTGTCACAGCGATCCATCTGAAGCTACTCAAATTGTCTGCCCAAACTCACCTTCCTGACTTGCTCAGGACTGCTGCCAAAAGACACTTTCTCTCCTGAAAATTCCTCTTTCACCTTAGTTGAAACTTTTCCCAGGAGCCTGGATTCCCTTCTACTGTGACCTCTTCCCAAGCACAGAAAAAGGGATCTTTGGGTTTCAGAATCTGCTGCTTGTCCTATAATTGAGGTCAGAACCCTTCCCCAAAGTTTGATTTTCTTAACCAGCTGACTAAGACCCAAACTATCCTCAACAACACATGGATTTTGCCTTTTACCCTGTCGGATTATTCACTGGCTAGACATTCAGTTCTCTGCCTTGGGAATCAGACTTCTGTGGCGCAGTGGTTAAGAGCAGGTGCATTCTAATCTGGAGGAACCGAGTTTGATTCCCCACTCTGCGGGGAATTCAGATTAGCCTGTGCACTCCCACACACGCCAGCTGGGTGACCTTGGGCTAGTCACAGTTTTTCAGAGCTCCCTCAGCCCCACCTACCTCACAGGGTGTTTGTTGTGAAGGGGGGGGAAGGGAAAGGAGTTTGTAAGCCCCTTTGAGTCTCCTATAGGAGAGAAGGGGGGATATAAATCCTTCTCCTCCTCCCCCTCCCTGATAGGTTAGTAATGACCCTGTGCTTGCACTGCCAGCCAAGCTAAGCACTGGACTTCATGAAATCTAGCTGCAGGACAGCTACCCAGCCCACACCAACTCCAATGGAAAGTATGAAGGCCAAAACAGCACATTAGGAGGTAGTTTATACAAATACCAACACCTTGCTGGGAAGCACAGAGAATAACACTTTTTAGTAATTTAACTGGGGGTTGCAGAGCCACTTACAGTATGCTTCAGGTAAAACCAGATGCTTATACATGTAAACCCAAATTGCCTCGCCAATGTTGGTAGCTCATTCTTGGGGTAACAAGTGGTCGCACTAAAGAATCAAAAGACTGCAATACAGAAGAGGCGGATGGACCACACAAACGCACGGCAAAAAGAGAGAGTAAAAACAATACAGACTAACATGGAATTCACAGTCACGGAATTCACAGTCAGGGAAGAGGGCATTCTCCACGACACCTTTCTTTTAGCTTTCCCTACGTATTTATCTAAGCTTCAAAATAACAGACAAAAGCAGCCACTGTTCTGACAAAAAGAGCTTCAATATTAAAGAGCCGGATAAAAGGGCCCTGGGAATTTTTCCAAATAGAGCTGTTGTGTTTTTTTAAAAAAGACAGAACAACCATTTTAATAATTGACAGAATCCGTCCGCCTTCACAGGCCAGTAGTTCTTTGGTTTCCAGCTAAAAGAGCCAGACTCTCACTTGCCGCTAACAGAAACTGTGGGGCACATTGCCTGTACCAAGGCACAGCGTTGAGATTTTTGCTAAACCAGAAGAGATGTTTATTATTAACCGGAGAAGTCTAGGAAGTGCCAATGGCTTTCCACTTGGGTTGCTGAACCTTGCCTTCGCTGACTGGGGAAGACGTTTGATTGCAAACGACAAGCGAATTAAAGCCAAACAGATACCCTGTTTCCCTGAAAATAAGACAGTGTGTTATATTAATTTTTGCTCCCAAAGATGCGCTATGTCTTGTTTTCAGGGGATGTCTTATTTTTCCGCTCCACAGCTGCATGCTCTGGTGTTCTGTTCGACGGGCATGCTTCCAAACAAAAACTTTGCTACGTCTTACTTTCAGGGGATGCCTTATATTTAGCACTTCAGCAAAACCTCTACTGCGTCTTATTTTCAGGGGATGTCTTATTTTTCCGCTCCACAGCTGCATGCTCTGGTGTTCTGTTCGACGGGAATGCTTCCAAACAAAAACTTTGCTACGTCTTACTTTCAGGGGATGCCTTATATTTAGCACTTCAGCAAAACCTCTACTACGTCTTATTTTCAGGGGATGTCTTATTTTCGGGGAAACAGGGTACCTGACCTATTGAAACACTAACATGTGTTCATGTCAGTGCCAGCGTGTTTCATGTTAGTTTCATGGAGTATAATTTCAGCGAGGCAGCTGTGTTAGTCTGTTAAAGGAAAAAAGATGCAGGAAGTCTTCAGGGACTAGCATGCCACCTTCCTTCTTATCTCACTGAAGTCCCACGTCAGAAAAAGCCAGATCTCTGGATGCCACGGACCCACACTCCATCTAGGGCACACAGCAGAGCCTCCAAATCTGACAAGAATTACTTGGGCCCCTTCTGCACATGCAGAATAATGCACGTACTGACCACTTCCAACATTAATTCTGTGCTGGATTTTTGCGGTGTGGAATAGCACAATGGTTTCTTAAAACACTCAGAAAATGGATTGAAAGTGCGTTATTCTGCATGTGCGGAACGGGCCTTTGCTTATCATTTGGTCTGAGTTAGACCGCATGTCAATTTCACCACCTATTCCTCACTCTCCCCTACAAAACATAAATATTTAAAATGCGAAATTTACAAACATGGATCCCACATGGCCAATGTCAAAGATCTTTTCTTACCTCTTGGACATGCAATAGGCATGAATACTGAAGTGTTCCATATACTTAATTTTTTTTTTAAAAAAAGGAGCAGCAGTGGCGTAGTGGTTAAGAGCAGGTGCATTCTAATCTGAAGCAACCGGGTTTGTTTCCCCGCTCTGTCGCCTGAGCTATGGAGGCTTTATCTGGGGAATTCAGATTAGCCTGGGCACTCCCACACATGCCAGCTGGGTGACCTCGGGCGAGTCACAGTTCTTCGGAGCTCTCTGAGCCCCACCCACCTCACAGGGTCTTTGTTGTGAGGGGGGAAGGGCAAGGAGATTGTAAGCCCCTTTGAGTCTCCTACAGGAGAGAAAGGGGGGATATAAATCCAAATTACTCCTCCCCCTCCCCTCCCCTCCTCCCTTCTTCTTCTTCTTCTTCTTCTTCTTCTTCTTCTTCTTCTTCTTCTTCCTTCTCCTCCTCCTCCTCCTCCTCCTTCTTCTCCTCCTCCTCCTTCTTCTTCTCCTCCTCCTCCTCCTCCTCCTCCTCCTTCTTGTGAGAGTGCTCTGCGGCACAAGGGATGCCATTCTGTTAACTTCAGTTCAAAGCTGGACAAGACAATGATATTCAATGCTAAATGGAGCTTCAGGAAAAAAAAATACTCCCTTCACTACAGCAGGAAATGGAGGCAGCTGTTTATTTTCCTTAAGTGTATTACGACGAATTTAGCTTTAGTATGATTCACAAATGTTCCACTAAAGCTTTTATTCTTCCAGCTGGGCTCACCTATAATCCTATATTGTTGACGAGTTGAGACAGTGACAAATGGCGTCTGGCTCCGCATTTCCCTCCGTGCTCTTGTTTTCATTTGTCTTCGCTGCAATCTTCTTTCGGCGCATTAGCGGTTCAAAGCGCAAGCAAGGCATTGTCTGTTCAAGAATCAGCTGGGCTAAGAAGTCCCCTGTAAAGGTGGCTTCTCGCAACTCTCTTTCCCCCAGGTCTTCTGATTCCGGGGCATCCGCATTACCCCACCCACATTTTGGAGGAGAATTGAGAGAGACTGAACACAAAAGGTGGCTGGGTTGAACTGACCGGGTTGGGTCCAGGCTAAAGTTAAGGGCCATCAAGTCGCTTCCAACTTACAGCGACCCTATGACTTCATGACCTACAAAACATCTTACCATTAAGAGCCTTGTGCAGGTTTTGCGTACTGAAAACATGGCTTCCCTGAGTCACACCTCACGTTGGGTGGTCTTCTTCTCCTGCATCCTTCAACTTTTCCTAGCATTATTGTCTTTTCTAGTGACTCTTGTCTTTTCGTAACATGACCAAGGTACATAGCCTCAGTTTAGTCGTTTTTGCTTAGAGGGAGAGGCTAGGCTGAGTGTGAACAAGAACACACTTATTTGTCTTTTTGGTGGGTCACGGAATCCATAAAACTCTCCTCCAACATCAGGTTTTAAACGACAAACAATGTTACAGTGGAACCTTGGTTTTCATCGGTTTCGGTTTTCATCGGTTCCGGTTTTCATCAATTTTTTTCAGTGAAAAATTTGTCTCGGTTTTCATTTATTTGCCTCGGTTTTCATCAATCTGCGGTCAGGTGCAGGGGTTTGTGGAGAAAAATCACCCGGACAAAGCCTTTGCAGGCCGTGTCAGCAACTTGTTTAATGACAATGTCTTGCCCCATTTCAGACAAATCTTAAAGAGGAGTCAGAAACAGACCTCTTGGGACAGCTTTCTGGTGCGACATTGGCCCACTGGCTCTGAAGCTGGTCCAAGTGTTATTGTTTGTTACTGTTTTCAGCATGAACCACTATGTTTATTCACCAAAAAAAATGTGGTTTTGGTATGTTTTTTCGAGTGCCTAGAACGGATCAATTGGATTTACATTGATTCCTATGGAAAAGTTTGCCTCGGTTTCATCGGTTTCGGTTTTCATTGATTCTTTTCGGACGGATTACCAACGAAAACCGAGGTTCCACTGTATTGGTTTTTTTCTGTCAAGTCACAGCTGACGTAGGGTGACTTCATAGGGTTCTCAAGGCAAGAGTTGTTCAGAGGTGGTTTGCCATTCAGAGGTGGTTTGTCATTGCCTGCCATACGGCTCCAGTATTCCTTGGAGGTCTCCCATCCAAATACCAGGAAGGGTAGACCCTGCCTAGCTTCTGAGATTTGACAAGATCAGGCGAACCTAGAGATAGTCAGGTCAGGGCAGTACACAACGTTAGCAAAATTTAAACAACGTTGGCGAAAGAAGGCAAGTGCCACCGTTAGCAGTCTAGATCGTGTGCAAACACTGGAATGGGCCCCACATTTCATATTCCACACTTAGTCCATCTAATATGATTGATCTGCAGCACAACAGCCCTATTAAAGGAGGACAGATCATATTTACATGTGTGGGCAGAAGATTTTCCACAGGAAAAAACAACACTAATGGAAACATTTCTCACATCCGCAGCTGAGTGCATTTGGAGACGTTCCAGTCAGTTTTTATTGTGCCCTACTTGTTTTATTATATTCATGGTTTTTATCACACCATTGGTTTTTAATTTCTGCAGCCTACCTTAATTCTCCACAAGGCAGACCGTAAATGAAGGAAATAAATAAAACCAGCATATTTAATACGTAAGAGAGCAAGCAGATACATCACAAGTCAGACGCCTGAAATGTCAGCAAAACGAAAATGAAAACTGTTCGCGCAGCTCAAAGCACTTTGCCCTTGCAGAAATCCCTTGCACAACGACCCTGTATGGTAGGCCAGGGTTATTCTTCCCCAATAGTCTTAAAGGCTGACCACAATCCACTTCTCAGGGCACCTACTTCCCACATCTAGAAATGAATAGTTATGGCACTAACCCATTTAGAAAGTGGCCCCTTTATTTCAAACCAGCCAGTCTTTAAGATTGCATCTGTATGGGAGATAGTCTGAACTTGGCCTGGGAACCTAATTTAGCACAACTGTATTGACAAGATGGCTGATTTATAGCAGCAGGACAGACACATGCGAACAAAGAAGATCTGCCTTCCTCCTCCTTAATAAATACACAGGGTCAGAACAAGAAAACATTATTCCTGATAAACTGAACACTACGGAGTTTGATGCAATTGATTGTGGGCTAGAAACAGGCATTCGTGCCACACAACAATTGCTTTTTGAAGCAATCCAGCGAGACATCGGGGAAGTGAAAAATGGACCATGGCGTATGATTTTTTCCTCCTTCCTCCCATGATGCACCGCGTGCAGGAAAGCAACTGGCTCGGGAGCTGCAAAATTGCTTCCTACGTTCCCCGAGACCCGGGTGCTGCTTAATCGGCACTCTGAGAAGCAATATTTCCTGCCCATTGATTGACAAGAAGGTATTGCTTTCAGAAGTGCTGAATCCACAACGCGAAGGAAAAGGGAGAGGATCTCGGCAGACTTGCGGCGACAATGATAAATATAAATCGCGGGAAGGATTGTGCTAATGAGTTGCAGCGACATGCGTCTTGGAAAAGAACGGTTCCGAGGAGAAACGCTTCTGAAGGCAGCCTGAAGACGAACGGCTTTGAGGTCTGGCCTTCTCTAACTGTTTGGCAACTGTTCACGGGTCAGAGCAATATCTTTGCTAGGACTGTGAGCTTTGGCTGAGAATCAAAAAGAATTCGCGGGTTGCATCTGTATGACCCAAAGGTCAACAAGTGAACTCTTACAGCTCATAAGAATGCCACCACAGTGCTGTTTGGTCAGACTACTAGTCCTTCTAATCCAGCTAAATATTTCACACAGTGGTCAACCAGTTGAACATGGTCATACGAACATAAGAAGGAGCCTGCTGGATCAGACGAGAGTCCATCTAGTCCAGCTCTCTGCTACTTGCAGTGGCCCACCAGGTGCCTTTGGGAGCTCACAGGCAGGAGGTGAAAGCAAGGGCCTTCTGCTGCTGCTGCTGCTCCCGAGCACCTGGTCTGCTAAGGCATTTGCAATCTCAGATCAAGGAAGATCAAGATTGGTAGCCACAGATCGACTTCTCCTCCCTCAATCTGTCCAAGCCCCTTATAAGAACATAAGAAAGAGCCTGCTGGATCAGACCAGAGTCCATCTAGTCCAGCACTCTGCTACTCGCAGTGGCCCACCAGGTGCCTTTGGGAGCTCACATGCAGGAGGTGAAAGCAAGGGCCTTCTGCTGCTGCTGCTGCTGCTGCCGAGCACCTTGTCAGCTAAGGCATTTGCAATCTCAGATCAAGGAGGATCAAGATTGGTAGCTATAGATCGACTTCTCCTCCCTCAATCTGTCCAAGCCCCTTATAAGAACATAAGAACAAGCCAGCTGGATCAGACCAGAGTCCATCTAGTCCAGCTCTCTGCTACTCGCAGTGGCCCACCAGGTGCCTTTGGGAGCTCACAGGCAGGAGGTGAAAGCAATGGCCTTCTGCTGCTGCTGCTGCTCCTGAGCACCTAGATATGCTACGTAGTTCTTGGGGTGTGTGGACTTATTGCTGCTCACTGAAGGTAGGTATGTAAAACAAACAATGGTGGTGGAAGGAAGAAAGAAGATGAGATGGTTTTTACACCCCGCTTGTCACAACCATAAAGTGCCTCAAAGTGGCTTACAACCGCCTTCCCTTCCCCTCCCCACAACAGGCACCTTGCGAGGTAGGGAGGGCCGAGAGAGTTCAAAGAGAACCACAAACAGCAAGGTCATCATGTGGAAGAGCAAGCAAAACAAACCTGGTTCACCAGGCAAGACTTCCGTGCTCCTGTGCGGGAGTGGGGGATCAAACCTGGTTCTCCAGATCAGAGCCCCCTGCTATTAACCACCGCACAACGCTGGCTGATCACATTAATCACTCTCCATGTTTAAAGAGTTTTTGCGACGATGAACTCAACAAAGCTATTTCCCTGCTTGTATAAACCAATATGCTCACAAACATATAAACATCTTTACAAAATAAGTTGCTGGGAACTAGGAGCATCCTTTCTGGGGAATTCACTGAAGGGTACTCGTACTGTATACCCATTCATCTTAATGGTTCTTAGCAGGAACAGAGAGAACGGGAGCTGAGGTGTCTCTTGCCCTGTTATTGATATTAGCCAGTATTAAATTTCTCAGAAGAACGAAGCCGGGGGGGGGGGGGGATCCCACTTTAGCTGGAAGGGGAAAGCTTCTACATACCTACTTTTAGCGAGCAGCAATAAGCTCCCACCCACAAGAACTATGTAGCTTATCTGTAGCCTATGTAATTTTTTAAGTCTGTTCACTCTAAGCGTGGATGTTCTCGTTCCACAAAGAAATATTTAATCCGCTTTGGAATCTCTACTAAGCCTTTTGCACAGCTCAAACGATGCTATGCAGTATCAGATCTTGAATACAATTCCTTCTGTAGCCTTCTTGAATTTGGCCTGGGAATGAATATAGCCCCTCTTTTATATCAATGCACCAGGAAGTCAGGGCACGTCCTTGTTAAGATACACGCTCAAATGAAATCCTACTGTCAACTTCATAGATTCAACAGCTAAGACACTTTTAAGGATTCGTCTTAAACATGGATTTCAAACCATCTCAGGAGGCCCCAGGATTCAATGTCTTTATCAGAAAGTTAACCATGTTAGGCAAGCTTCAATAAGCAAGTCCAAAATCCTCGTCCAAATTTCTCGCTGGAGTTTGGGATTCCAGACGACCTGGGCTTGTTTCCAAAGTGGAAGCAAAATACCAGGAATCCTCCTATTTTATTTACTCAGGTATTTATTACTTTGCTTCCCAGTGAGGACTTGAAGCAATTTAAAACGGACTTATCCAACAAGCTTCCACAGCCGAGCAGGGATTCAAACTCGAGGCTCCCAGATTCTAGTCCAGGGGTGGCCAACCTATGGCACCCCAGATGTTTATAGACTACAATTCCCATCAGCCCCTGCCAGCATGGCCAATATGCCATGCTGGCAGGGGCTGATGGGAATTGTAGTCATGAACATCTGGGGTGCCATAGGTTGGCCACCCCTGTCCTAGTCTGACACTCAGACCTTCACAGCACTCTGACTCTCATTTCCAGTTCCTGCACAGAGCTTTGTATGCTTACAGTTCCTTCAGTTAATTAATGCCTTTTCCCCGTCTCTGCATTACCAATGAGCATGGGCCTGCCTCAATTGAAACTTGGAATAAAGCCATCAGGAACTGACTGCATGCATAGCTACATGAATATTCTTCTGTGCAGCGTTTCACCAATCCGTACACAATTGTTATGCGGATTGTTAAAACTCTGCAGGAAAAAGAATCCGGGTGCAATTGCACGTACCATCATTCCAATGGTTGTTTTTTTAATAAAAAAATACTGTATCCATGCACATATGCATACAAGCAACGGAGAAAAAAAACAGAAAGATGCACATGGACTTAAGAAACTCAAAGCCAGCCCCCCCCCCCGCCCCCGCTCATCTTCCATCAGATGTCAACGTATCAAAAGCCCGGCTTCTACCACAAGCCTTATATCAGTGGTGGCGAACCTATGGCACAGGTGCCAGAGGTGGCACTCAGAGCCCTCTCTGTGGGCATGTGTGCACAACGTTCATCGTGGGGGGGGGCGGAAAATTGCCCCCCCCACACACACACACACATCTAGGCTGGCCTGGGCTGCTGGGCACGACGTGTAGGTAACCCTGTTAAGTGCTGTTAAACCCCACTGATTTTCATGGGAAAAACTAAAGTACAATCCTTTACCTGGGAGTAAGCTTGGTTGCTGGCAATGGGGCTTGCTTCTGAGTAAACCCTCCTAGAGTCATGAGTCACCCATTCGAAGAGTTGCTTCAAAGCAAAGCCACCGACTACCACCAAGCTTACTCCCAAGTAATGTGCACCTTGGAGCCAACCGTTTTTTTCTAAACTAAAACATCAGTATTCAGGTTAAATTGCCGTATTGGCACTTTGTGATAAATAAGTGGGTTTTGGGTTGCAGTTTGGGCACTCCGTCTCGAAAAGGTTCACCATCACTGCCTTATATGAACCTAGTAGCAGTAGTAGTAGAAGAAGAAGAAGAAAGAAGGAGAAGATGGAGGAGAAGAAGAAAGAAGAAGAAGAAAAGAAGAAGAGGAAGAGGAGGAGTTTGGATTTATACCCCACTTTTCTTTCCTATAAGGAGACTCATGGTGGCTTACAAGTTAGCAGTTCCCCAACTCATCTCAGGAAGAGCTCCACAATTGCAACGGGAATAAGAGCACTGAGACAATGCCCCCCTCCGTGGAAGTGAGCAGCAACTCTTGCAACCTCAGGCATCCCTCACAACATGCAAGGAGCCCTCAGATGAGGGTTCATTTATATGGTTCAGGCATTCCGTGCAACATGGAAGGAGCCCTCAGACGAGGGCTCATTTGTACGGCTTTATTCTTAACGTCTTAAGAGACTTTAATCCCATTCATCATGATATTTCAGCCTGTTGACAACTATTATGTGCCTTAGACTCTTGCAATGAATTGCCTAAAGATACAGTCAGGCGGTAATTCTTTCCCCCCCCCCAAAAAACGTAACAGAGCAGGGGTACGACAAATGGAGGCGCCGATATTGTTCGCAGGGAGATTAAAAATAGTCCTTCCGATATAATTTGCATCAGCTCATACCAAGCGTCGTCTGTCATTCCACTGGTTGCTCGAAACACATCACCAGTCGCCTTTCAAGCTCTTCGCCATCTTCCCCAGGACATTCCTGAAACCCACGTCATCCCCAAAGCTTCACTAGCTCATTGTTGTCTCCGTGTTCTTCAAACACGCGACAAAACACTTTGCCCCCATTGTGCTCTGCTCCTCGCTGGCGACTGCAAAGGCAAATGATCGGAGGGGATCAAAAAGAGGTCAAGCAAGAGGGGATTTGGAAGTGGGAGAAGTTCTGTCTTTTAAGATGCCCATTCCGCTGATCACACTGGGACCGAACAGTACAGTTTGGCTGAAATGTACATTAAATCTGGAGCAGCCTGTTTGGTTGGGAGTGGGGGAGGAGAAGAGCAGAGTTTTGTGCATAGTGGCGTAGTGGTTAAGAGCAGGGGTCCTCTAATCTGGAGGAACCGGGTTTGATTCCCCGCTCTGCCGCTTGAGCTGTGGAGGCTTATCTGGGGAATTCCTAGCCTGTGCACTCCCACACATGCCAGCTGGGTGACTTTGGACTAGTCACGGTTCTTCTGAGCTCTCTTACCTACCTCACAGGGTGTTTGTTGGGGGGGGGGAGGGAAAGGAATTTGTGAGCCCCTTTGAGTCTCCTTACATGAGAGAAAGGGGGGATATAAATCCAACTCTTCTTTTTCATATCCCGTCCTATGCTTAAGACAACTTACAACCAAAAAAGACTTTTATTTCTGGACAATTCACTTGTTCAAAATGAAATGTGCTTCTGGATTAGGCACGCATGCAAAATTGAGGTTCTCGGTTGGGGCGTTTATCTCCTAAACTTTTCCCTTAGGGAACTGAACAGGTTTTAAGACACCAAATTTACCAATTAGTTAATTAATGTGGCTAGGTTTCAGGTTCAGTTCCGAATCACCATTCTATTTCAAGTCAAGTCAAGTCAAGTCAAGGGACCTTTATTGGCTTAGTAATAATACAATGTTGTTCGTTCGTTCAACTGAATAAGGAAAGAAAAAACTAGCATAAGAATATAGAATGAATTTGTATACATTAAAAAGATGAGAAAAAGGGGGAAGGAAGGCATTGTTCAAATTTTGCTCCAGGCGCTCTGGCTTATGCACAAGTCAAGAAATTCGGCAACTGCATCATTTACATCGCTGCCGGGATTGTCTAATAAAAAGATAATCTTTTGTAAATTAGACGCGTGCTCTTTTTTTAATCAGCAGGGTTGATAAATATTTGGTTCTGGGTACGGCGGGAAGGGGGCAGCAGAGTAGGATATGGTCTGTGGAGTCTACACAATTTCCATTGCATATACATAGCCCCACCTACCTCACAGGGTGTTTGTTGTGAGGGGGGAAGGGCACGGAGATTGTAAGCCCCTTTGAGTCTCCTGCAGGAGAGAAAGGGGGATATAAATCCAAACTCTTCTTCTTCTTTGATGATAGGGAGTTTTGGTTAATACAGCTGATGGAAGAGCATCGCATTCTATTTCAGTAGCTGCGAGGTTGAGTTTCTCAGGAGGGTTTACCTGATTGCTTATAGATGTACACAAGATTAAATTGTGCCAAACCCCTCACCGTATTATCATGATAAGTGTAGCATTATTAGCAGGAGTCCTAAATGCGCGATTCCAAAAGGAAAAGCGTATCAGTCTGTTGCTGCGAAGTTACACAGAATCTCAAAATAATGCAATGGATTGAGGAGATTCCTCTCTCCATCAAAGAAGGTTCATGTGTTTAGATGTGCTTGATGCGTTCTTGCATGGAAGTAGCTAGCAAAGCATATGGTAACCTTTGCTGGATCAAACCAAAGGCCCCCTATTTTGTTGCTAACATTGGCAAATGCAAGGCACGGCTCCTGCCCTCCCTGGCATCAGACCATTCAGGGTGCAAGACCACACCTGGGCAAGGGGGAAGAATCCTTTCATATACCTATCTGTCATATGTTAATGGGCCTATTGTTCTTCATCACTGGGCTTGGTAACATAGCGAAGTAGGCAACATTGCCAAGGGCTTCCAGAAGGAGGTAGGACAAGAAGAGAGGGTTTAGGCCAGTGGTGGCGAACCTATGGCACAGGTGCCAGAGGTGGCACTCAGAGCCCTTTTTGTGGGCACGCGAGCTGTCGCCCCAGTTTGGCCACTCAGCAGTGGCATAGTACCAAGGGGGCGAGGGGTGCGCGACGCACCGGGCATGCACCCCTGCGGGGGTGTGGCGAGGATGTTCCAGGGACAGGTGTGTTTCAGGACATTCCGGGGGCATTCCAGGGCAGGGTGGGGGCGTGGCAGGGGCACAGGGCGCACGAATGCCCCAGATACAGCTTCCCCTCGCTCCGCCCCCGGCACTCAGTCTCTAAAAGGTTCGCCATCACTGGTTTAGGCAATAAGACTATCACTTGGCCTTGAGACACTCAGAACTCCATAACAAAGCTTTCCACACCTTGTTGTTCTACTGATCTGTGGGAACATGGGAAGGGGTGTCCAAGCAGAAAAAGAAGGGAATAAATATGTTCGCAGGAAGCAGGCTCCCCAGATCTGGCTTCCTGCTTCTTGGGTCCTTGCAGATAACCCAATAAAGACTTCTGATTGCATATCCAGAGTCAAATGTATTGATCGTTGTACCAAGACCTAACAGCAAACCAGATGCCCCTGGAAGGTTTACAAGAAAGATACAGAGAGGCCAAAGTTGCCCCTTTGGAGCAGCAGTGGCGTAGGAGGTTAAGAGCACGGGTATCTAATCTGGAGGAACCGGGTTTGATTCCCAGCTCTGCCGCCTGAGCTGTGAAGGCTTATCTGGGAAATTCAGATTAGCGTGTACACTCCCACACACGCCAGCTGGGTGACCTTGGGCTAGTCACAGCTTCTCGGAGCTCTCTCAGCCCCACCTACCTCACAGGGTGTTTGTTGTGAGGGGGGGAAGGGGAAGGAGATTGTAAGCCCCTTTGAGTCTCCTGCAAATCCAAACTCTTCTTCTTCTTCTTCTTCCCTCTGAAAGGGGAGGTTCAGTTCAGTTGACATGGCTAAGTTGAGTTCATACCCACTTGGTTCATTTCCATGGCTGACACTTAAAACCTATGCAGAGTTACACCTTCTATGTAACTCTGCATAAGATGATCCCAGACATCTACATCCCACTGGTTTAACTTAAGTATTTCCACTCCTAGTATGATACACACAAACACACACATTAAGGCAGACATACAGAAATCCGCCTTGCAGAGGCAGGGAAAGGTTTCAAATCTAACAGCAAATAATACATCAAAAACTAGGCGCAATGTATTTTCCCCTTGAAAAGAAAAAAAAAAGAAAGAAAGTGAACACTTGGAAAACTTCTCTCTGTTTTTGGCAAGGGAAACCCATTAATCATTTGTTCTCTTTTTCCCCAGTGCTGGTAATAAGGCTTTTATGTAAAGCTCTTTGCTTTACACACTGTCTCACCACAGCGAGTTGCGTTCAGGAAACTCAAAGCCCCAAAATATTGTACAGGTACGCTGAAACGTCTCACTTGAATTCATTTTTGTGATGCTTGAAAAGCAAACACACACAGGGGGTGATTCTGGACAATGAAAACATATTTTTATTGTTCCGATATGTTCGGCCTCTCTGAAAACCCTTCTTTTCGGGGAATCTTTTCACCTTTGCAAATTATTTGGTTAAGGGCAGTGAGGGCAAAGTCGTTAAGAGGGCAGCCATAAGCAGGTCAACTCAGAAGTCTACTCATTCAGTTCAAAGATGCTTACTCCCAAGATAGTGTTCATTGGGGTTTTCTAGGGAAATGGCATGTACTTTTTGTGCAGGACATCAACGGAAGCTCTGATATGGTAACAAACAAAACTCACATCAGTAGCCGTAGTCAGTGATGGCAAAGGACAGCGAGGGCAGCCAAAGCAGTAAGAAGAATGGATGCTAAATTGCATTGGAACACCACAAAATTTGGCAAGGCAATTCTTGGCCGCTGGTTCAAACACACTGATCTTGAAACAAACACCACAATGAGTGGGTGTTTAATGCAGACTCAGACAAAGTTTATGCCAGAAGTTGGACCTAACACTTCATCTATGACTCACTCTTTGGGGGGAAAAAAACTAGATTGGACCTGTGTACTGATCTTACACTTCACAGCACAAATATTTCACTTGGCATAGTTCCCTGTAAATATAGCATTCAACTAGTAGATGCAGGAACGACACAGTATATTAACGGAATCATGTACTTCATGCAGATTTTCCCACTGTCCTGTGAACTTACTTGGATAGTTTCAAGGGTGACTGTACATATACAAAAGCAGACGTCCAGTGGTGGGATCCAAAAATTTTAGTAACAGGTTCCCATGGTGGTGGGATTCAAATTGTGGCGTAGCGCCAATGGGGCACAATGGGGGCGTGGCTGGGCATTCCGGGGGCGGGGCATTCCTGGGCGGGGCCGTGGCAAGGACGCAGCCGCTGCGCCGGTCCTTGGGTGGGAAACGAATGTACGCAGGTGCAGGCTGCCACGCACGCTGGCGCACCTCCTGCTAGACTGCTTCAAGTTCTGCACGCTACTGCTGAGAGGAGGGGCGTAACTAAGGCAAAAATCACATGGCAAAATCACCAATTAGTAACCCCCTCTCGGCACACACAAATAATTCGTAACCTACTCTCAGGAACCTGTGAGAACCTGCTGGATCCCACCTCTGCAGACATCCCACCAGATATGTGACTATATGCACGGTCACGACAGGGGTTTGGTTCTGGACCCAATTCAAAGTGCTGCTGCTTCTTCCTAAGGTCCTAAACGGCTCGGCACAAAGGTACTTGAAGGGTCCGTCCTGCCTGTATTGTCTTCTCAAGCTCTGCTTTCCGTGCCTTGCAGAACAGGTGGCGGAGCCTCAAGGCTTTGGAACGCCCTTCCACCTTGAGTCTCAACCGGTAGGTAGTTTCCTTTCCTTCGGCTGGCAGGTCGAAACATTCCTGTTTTAACGGAGTGGTTTCGCCTCTTTAACGGGCCTTTTGCAATCCGCTGCGCATGCAAAGACCGTTTTACAAATATCCTTCTCGGCTGCTCAATGTTTGCTTTATGCTGTTTTAATGCCCGAGCTTGTTTGTGATGCCTCCTCTTTGTTGTTTTGCTTCTGCTGCATGTTGCCTTTAGCAGGTCTCTGGAGAGGCAGCGTACACGTTTTCCAAATAAATGCATAACCTCCAGTGCATCAGAGACAGATTCCAGCGCTCGCCCTAATGGCTGTGATACTTCTGTCAGCTGAAAGTTCCCGTGGATAGAACAGCATCGGATACAGATAAGGCACAGGTACAGACATTAAAATACGTCAGCATTTGCGTTTTTCTGGGGGTGCCCAGACACAGTATGAGCCGTTGCAAACTCGCAGATAACGACAACAATAGTTCCACAGGGGGATCGTGACATAAAGAGCCATTTGTCCTCACACAACTGTTCAGAAAAAAAAGGGGGGGACGAAAGGGGGATAGGGAGAAAGAGGCCAGTGTGGTTTATAACATAGCTCCGGGCGCAAGAGTCATGCAAGAAAACTCATTAGAGCTTTTCTCCTTATCGTAAGAATTCCGATTAAGCCGAAAAAACATGCTCCGCTCCGGGCCAAACAAGCAAGTGTGTCATCGTGTATAGATCTCTTTTATGTAATTCTTGTAAATCATCTTCTGGAAGATGATTTTAAGTGGTGAAGTGTAATTAGGATAATTGCTGCTTTGCAAAGTAGCAATAAGTTGTACCCAGTAGGGATAGGCAAGCCGCTCTGAAGGGTGGGGGAGGGGGGTTGGGCAGGGAAGGGAAGGAAAGAGAAGATGGAGTTTCAAGGCAGGCAGCAGAACTGAAGATGTAATTAGTCAGAACAGGTTTCAAGCCGTCAAAAATGATAAACAGGCGCTGAAGTGTTTTTTAAAACCAACCGCTTCGATAATGCACTTGACAAACTGCCCTGTTTTCCTCGACAGTGGACAAGGCTTAATGCCCTACTGGGCATCGTGAAGGTTGTATGGACTGCCTTGCTGGAGGAAAGCCAAAGACCTCTGCATGAATGGAAGAGGGTCAGCTTGATATGCAGGTCTTGGGGTTCGATTCCCAGCACCTCCAGTTAAAGGGCGTGAAAGACCCTGCCAGTCTGAGCAGACAATAATTACTTTAATAATGAGAGCCAGAGTGGTGTGGTGGTTAAGAGCAGGTGGATCCTAATCTGGAGAACCGGGTTGGATTCCCCACTCCTCCACCTGAGTGGCGGAGGCTTATCTGGTGAACCAGATGTGTTTCCGCCCTCCTGCATTCCTGTCGGGCTAGTCGCAGTTCTTCGGAACTCTCTCTTCAACCCACCTACCTCACAAGGTGTCTGTTGTGGGGAGAGGAAGGGAAAGGAGCTTGTAAGCCACCTTGAGTCTCCTTACAGGAGAGAAAGGTGAAGTATAAATCCAGACTCTTTCATCTCCTCTTAATGATCTGATTCAGTATCAGGCAACTGCATGTTTCCTTCTCGGTGAGTGCTCTTGTTGAACAGCAACCTATTCCCAATCACCTTCAGGGAACTCGTTCCAACCTGTGTACTGTGTGAAATGGGGCAATTGGACTGCCCCACTGAGGTTTGCCCCAGTATTTCAACTCCCAAGCAAAACTGCAAGAATGAATAGGCACAAACATTTTATAAATGTCCGGGCCCTGCGGGACCTTGGTGAGTTCCACAGGGCCTGCAAGACGGAGCTATTCCACCGGGCTTTTGGAGGGGCCGGCTGTGGCCCTACTGCCCCCCACCAAAACCGAATTTAAGGCTGCCGGTTCCCATCTTTTTATTTCCATCTTTTATTACAGTTGGGCCTGATTTACTGATTCCATCGCGGGCCCTTCCTATTCCCTCCCTTTCTTTTGGCCTTAGATCGGGTGCCGTTTCAAACAACTCCTGTTTTATAAAAACTTTGGTTGTTTTAATTTCTAGCTTTCTGCTGTTTGAAATTGCTGCACAGGTTTTAAAGGATTAATGTTTTTAATGTTTTTATGTTGTTGATTTGCTGTTCGGTAGAACAGCCGTACTGTGAGCCGCCTCGAGCCCTTCGGGGATGAGGCGGCCTATAAGTTGAATGAATGAATGAATGGATGGATGGATGGATGGATGGATGAATGGATGGATGGATGGATGGATGGATGGATGGATGGATGGATGGATGGATGGATGGATGGATGGATGGATGGATGGATGGATGGATGGATGGATGGATGGATGGATGGATGGATGGATGGATGGATGGATGGATGGATGGATGGATGGATGAATGAGTTTGGACCTGGCTTAAAAAGATGGGTTTTTTTTCCTTTTCTATTTACACTTTTCCCACAGAGGATGCTGGTAATTAGCTACCCAAATATGTTTCGAGCTGGTGTTTGTATGTGTATGTGCGGAGGGAATGGTCATCCATCACCAGTTCTAGCAGAGATCTTTCCCTGTATCCCACACACACATTTAATATCCCCGTGGTCATCAAAATCACAGCTCCTGCAATCTTCCTCACCCATCTGCTAGGAGGGGCAGGAGCAGAAGAGGACGCAGGTGCTTCAAAGGGGCAGAAAGCAACATCTCCTGCAATAAGTGTACGAATTGCAATTGGATATCGTTTGGGTGGATATTTACAGCACCGTTTACTCATTTGTTTAAACAAAAGGAAGTCTCTCCTGACACAAAGTCCAAACTCCGGAAGAAATACGGCCACAGCACTATATTATTTCTTCCTTAAAGGAACAGGCGCCTTGAGATATTGCGCACACTTCTGCAACTTTTACAGCGTCCAAGACATAAATCCCTTTTTCAATTAACATTTCCTCTCAATTTGTTTCGTTTCAGCTACAGGAAATGTCGATGACGTGCATTTGCATAACTCGCTGGCGGGTGTGGGACAGCCGACTCCACTAGGGCCGGAATCCTTAAAATCTTACAGCAGGTAAGATTTTGACAAAGTTCCTCACCAGAGACTATTGAGAAAACTCAGCAATGAAGGAATAAGAGGGGAAGTCCTCCTATGGATTAAAAACTGGTTGAGAAACAGGAAGCAAAGAGTGGGTGTAAATGGGAAATCTCACCAATGGAGATGTAGGAGTGGTGTCCCCATGATCCGTATTAGACCAGTGCTCTTTAACCTATTCATAAATGACCTGGAAGTAGGGTGGGTAGCGTGGTACAAGCTTGGTGATGATCAAATTATGTAGGTGGTGAGAACCAAAGGATTGGCAGCAGGAGTCCCGCTGACCTTGATAAATTAGGTGAGTGGCCAGAAATGGCAATGCAGTTCAATGTAGCAAAATGCAAAGTGATGCACATAGGGGCAAAAAATCCAAACTTCACATACATGCTACAGGGGTCAGTGCTATCAGTCACAGACCAGGAAAGGGATTTGGGCTGCCTTAGCTGATAGAAGTCCATGGAATGTCAACTCAATGTATGGCAGCTGTGAAAAGGCAAACTCTAAGGGGATAATTGTGAAAGGAATTGAGAATAAAACTGCAAAGATTGTCATGCCCTTATATAAAGCTGGGAAAGGACCGCACTTGGAGTACTGTGGTTCAGTTCTGGGTCGCCACATCTCAAAAAAAGGATGAAGAGATAGAAAAGCAGAGAAGGGCGACGAGGATGATTGAGGACTGCAGCACCTTCCTTATGAGGAAAGGCTGCAGCTGCCGAATTCTTTAGTTTGGAGAGGAGACGTCTGAGGGGGGATATGATTGGAAGTCTATAAATTATGCATGGGGTAGAAAATGTTGACAGAGAGAAATTTTTTCTTCTCACAATACTAGGAACCAGGCATTGAAAATGCTGCTGGGGAAGAATGAACTAATAAAGGAAACACTTCTTCACGAACGGTGATTGAAGTTTGGAATATGCCACAGGTAGGATGGCCACTAACCTGATAGGCTTTTAAAAAGGGGCTCGGACAGATTTATGGAGGAGAAGTCGATTTATGGCTACCAATCTTGATCCTCTTGATCTGAGATTGCAAATGTCTTAACAGACCAGGGTGCCCGGAGCAACAGCCACAGAAGGCCATTAGTTTTCTGACTCTACACATGTGAACTTAAAGGCACCTGGTGGGCCACTGCGAGTAGCAGAGAGCTGGACTAGATGGACTCTGGTCTGATCCAGCTGGCTTGTTCTTATGTTCTTATGTTCTTAGGTTGAAGAATTCGGAGATTTCCAACATGGAATACTAAACAGCAAGAAGTCGTCTTTCCCGCACTGCCAAATCTTTGGTTGTATACCTACATTTGTAATAGAATTCAAACAGGCTACCACATTTCAGATTCAAACCCCTACATGACCATCGTTATGTTTGTCGTTTTCCCACCTACACTGATAGAAGAGAAGAAAAAGTATTTATTTATACCCTGATTTTCTCTACCTTTAAGGAGTCTCTACTTTTAAGGGAGCAGAAGTGGCGTAGGAGGTTAAGAGCTCATGTATCTAATCTGGAGGAACCGGGTTTGATTCCCAGCTCTGCCGCCTGAGCTGTGGAGGCTTATCTGGGGAATTCAGATTAGCCTGTACACTCCCACACACGCCAGCTGGGTGACCTTGGGCGAGTCACAGCTTCTGGGAGCTCTCTCAGCCCCACCTACCTCACAGGGTGTTTGTTGTGAGGGGGGAAGGGCAGGGAGATTGTCAGCCCCTTTGAGTCTCCTGCAGGAGAGAAAGGGGGGATATAAATCCAAACTCCTCCTCCTCCTCCTCCTCCTCCTCCTCCTTCTTCTTCTAGCAACTTACAAGCTCCTTTCCCTTCCTCTCCCTGCAATAGACATCTTATGAGGAAGGTGGGGCTGAGAGAGTTTGGAAAGAACTTTGACTGGCCCAAGGTCATTTGTGTGCAGGAGCTGGAAAACAAACCTGGTTGTCTAGAGTCCACTGCTCCCAACTACTACACCAGTGGTTCTCAACCTGGGGGTTGAACGACCCTTTCACAGTTGCGCCTAAGACTCTCTGCATCAGTGTTCTCCATCGGTAAAATGGATAAATGTTAGGGTTGGGGGTCACCACAACATGATGAACTGTATTAAAGGGTCGCAGCATTAGGAAGGTTGAGAACCACTGGTCTAACCTAACAGGGTAGAAACAGAAATGAAGAGGAAAGACCTGTCTCTGCCATTCTGATCTTTCTTCCGGAAGGGCGGAGTGAAAAGTTTTGAATGTCTTTTGGTTCAAGCTCACCGCATGCAGACAATTTTGCAGTCGGCTGCTCTTAATGACCAGTTACCCAGTTTAGCTCACGTTGGGTTTTTAAATTGCACGCCACCACTGACCAGTTTCAGAAAAGGATTTAGACACTTAAATACACATATTTATAATATGCATATATAAAAACAGACACTTAGGTTACAAAACAACACTCAGGGCATTTGCTCTTGAAAACAAGGTGGGGGGAATGTTTTTTTGTTTTATATAACGTTTAAACATCTTCAATTTTCATTCACATGCACTCAAAATAAAGAGCAGGAGAATTGCCAATATTTCCTTCAGGGGAAATATGCCTTAACAGAGGTTATTTTGTGCTTCTTATTTATTTATTTATTTTTGGTGCCTTGCCTTACAGCGGCCAAGTGAGGTTTAATAACACTTTGTTTTATGAAGGATCATAAAAAAACGGTAGGAAAGCAATTTTATATGGCCCGCATGGACTTAAATAAACACGCTGCCACTACAATTGACATTTAAATGTTTGGAGTCGGCTCTGCTGGGATCAATAACCTCACATTTCCCTTCCTTTATTTTTCTACAGAGTCGGTTACTTGTAATTATAATCGGAGGACTCTCAAAGTCCAGACACGTTGGCAACCGGGTTTTTACTTTTAGATTTCACTTTTAGGAAACTTTTCAGAAGTTCAAGACACACCATGGGATGCAGCCCGAAAAATATTATAGTTCTAATCCAGTGGTTCTCAACCTTCCTAATGCCGCAACCCTTCAATACAGCTCCTCATGTTGTGGTGACCCCCAACCCTAACATGTATCCATTTTACAGATGGAGAACACTGATGCAGAGAGTCTTAGGTGATCCCTCTGAAAGGGTTGTTCAACCCCCAAAGGGGTCCCGCCCCCCAGGTTGAGAACCACTGGTCCCGTGGTGGCGAACCTTTGGCACTCCAGATATTATGGACTACAATTCCCATCTGCCCCTGCCAGCATGGCTAATTGGCCATGCTGGCAGGGGGTGATGGGAATTGTAGTCCATAACATCTGGAGTGCCAAAGGTTCGCCACCACTGCACTGGTCTAATCCATAGGTGTCAAATTCACGGCCCTCCAAATATTACAGACTACAGTTCCCATCATGATGCTGGCAGGGGATGATGGGAACTGTAGTCCATAACATCTGGAGGGCCGCGAGTTTGACACCTGTGGTCTAATCCATTAATGGGGCTCAGCGTTGAGCCAAGCACATGATCAGAATTGCTTGACCCCCCTCTCCCATGCTCTTCAAAGCCCGGAACAATGAAATCTTTCCTTGTGTTTCACCTCCACCAGCTTTGCAACAGAGCCCCAGAAACCTGAGACAGAAGATCGCTATTCTGCTCAAATTGTGTGGGATGTCCTTGAATGAATACTTTATTGAGCCTTTGAACCTGTTCTAAAACAGAAGAAGAAAAAGGAGGAGAAGGAGGAAGAAGAGGAGGAGTTTGGATTTATGTCCCACCTTTCTCTCCTGTACAGAACAGAATTTTGTTATCCAATCCAATCCAAAAACCTTTATTAGGCATAAAATCCAGAAAATGTCGAACATTCCAGATACATTAAAAGGATCACTGTTACACATCTTGTAAGACACGAATTAAAAACGTAGCAACTGCTTCCGAAATTTCTACATTAGAATTGTTCAAGAGCTTGAACATTTTTAATTTGTCAGAAAGAAGCAAAAATCCTGATGGTAATAAAGCTCTCAGATAATTTCTAATGTTATTATACTTCAAAGAATTTTATTATTACGGTCAAAGACCAGCCCTTAAAAGTTCCTACAACATTTCATCAATAAAATACCTATATACACAACTGATGTACTTTCAGTGGTTGCACAAGCCCATACAATAAAATATACAGTTACATAAAAATAACCTCCAGATTCAATTCCTTAGATGGGTTTCTCTCCTGTAAGGAAATTCAAAGGGCTTACAAACGCTTTCCCCTTCTTCTCCCCACAACGGACACTTTGGGAGGTAGATGGGGCTGAGAGAGTTCCAAAAAACTGTGACTAGCCCATGGTCACTCAGCAGGAATGGAGGAGAGGGGAAACAAATTCACCAGATTAGAGTCTGCCTCTCCAGTGGAAGAGTGGGGAATCAAACCTGGTTCTCCAGATTAGAGCCCACCTGCTCTTAACCACTACACCATGCTGGGTCTCTGCATTTCAGATATAGTGCTCCCAGCTGCTGATCTGCCCAACTTGGGTTGCAGTTACGTTCTGCAGTGGCCTTCCCTTACTCTCTGTATTCTGTTAAATAATGTTGATTCAGACACACGGAGTAATCATTTGTCAATCAGAGAAGCGCTCTGATGCCTCTGGGTTAATGATAATGCTGGCTTCCCTCCATTTCTTTCCCTCTGTAGCAGCCCATGAGTGAAGGAGGAGAAAGGGGAAAAAACTTATTACCCATCAGGAATAAATAATTCACCTATCTTTAACCTCCCCACTGCTTGGAAAAGCATCCTTTGCGGCACAACTTCTTCGCTAGGCATCCATATGAGAAATGATGTTTATAATTTATTTAATACCCGTTGCCAACGCCCGAGGAAGGAAAGTTTAAAAGTAATGTCAACAGACAAAGGATCAGTCTCGGAGTCATCCACCTAACCTCGTGTTCCTCCCGGAGGCAACAGCCAATCAGATTTCATCCAGGGCCATTCTATTATTCATGCAAGGAGATGCCGATCATAACTGCAATATGAAAGATGCGGTGGCGTCCGAGCGGTTTGAAATATCACGAACCTCAGCCACCGGTTATTAGTCAAGATCTCGGGAATTTCATTTCAAAGGACCTGAAGCAGAAGTCCTTTTTTAAAAAAAGAGTGAGAGAATAATAAAGGAAGTAATTGATGTGCCCGTTTGGGGAACCGAGCTTTATTTCAGCAACAAAGAGCAAATAAAACCTGTCACTTTAAAACACACACACATACACACACGGAAGGCAATGCAAAGCAAAACCAATGCTATAGTGGGACACCAGAGATAGTTTTAGAGAAGAGATGGTTAGCATGGATATAGATTCAACACCTTTTTTAAAAAAATCAATGCCACTATTTATTACTGCAAACTAAAGGAAAAAGGTAAACATCAAGGTGTAAGAATCAGGTCAGTACTGACCCATGGGGTGTTGTCCAGAGGCGTAGCTCCAAGGGGACAGGGGGTAGGCACGACACACCGGGCACGTGCCTCTGTGAGGGTGTGGCGAGGGTGTTCCGGGGGCATGACGGGGGCGTTCGGGGGGTGTTCCGGGGCAGGGGTGCTCCGGGGCGGGACAGGGGCAGAGGATGCACTGGTTAACCGGGAGCTTTTCCCCCTTGCTACACCTCTGGTGCTGTCAACATCATGATGTTTACTAAACAGGCAGACTGTGTTTATGGGGTGGTTTGCCTTTCCCTTCCCCAGCCATCTGCACTTTACCCACTTTACCATCCTCAGAAGGATGGCAGGCCGAGTTAACTTGAGCCAGCTACCTGAAACTGACTTCCGTCGGGATTGAACTCAAGTTGTGACCGGAGCTTCGGCTGCAGTACTGAAGCTCACCACTCCGTGCCACAGGGCTCCCTAAACAAAGCTCATGATTAAATCACATCAGACGGTGACCAGGGAGTCCCTAATTTGAAGCCACCCCCTGGGGCAGTGCAGGGGGTTCGACAGCATTTCCAGGTTGCCCTGCCCCAGTCACATAAAGTCAAGGATTTAAAGAGGGCAGTTGCCAAAAAGCATGGCTACTGCCAGATATTCATGAAAATGGAACACTTCCCCCCCCACCCCCGAATTTTCCTTTAGGGATACCTACAATGGTAACCATTTGCTAAACAGCCACTAGTTTCTGCAAAGGAAATGCCCTTGAGACAGCTGTCTAAGAATTCAGCTAAAAATGTTTACAAATTTAAAGAGGTGACCAAGTGAACATTTTCATCTCTGGTTCATCCTGGCTCTAAGTACACAACATGGCCCTGACCAACAGGTTGTCCTACAGTAAGGTGACCAGATAGTCACCTTTGCTAACCGGGAAAGGCAGGTGGGCGGCCCCCCATGCGCGCGCGTGTGTGCGCGCGCACACTCGTGCAGCCGCAGGAGCGCACAGCCTTCTGGGGCGCTGCCGTTTCCCGCCCTGTCACAGGACGGGAAATGGCAGCGCCCCAGAAGGCCATGCCCCTGCGGCCGCGTGCGCATGCGCGTGGCCACAGGAGCGCACAGCCTTCTGGGGCACTGCTGTTTCCTATCCTGTGACAGGGCGGGAAACGGCAGCGCCCCAGAATGCTGTGTGCTCCTGCGGCCGCGTGGGAGGCTGCCGCACTGCCTTGCGCCCCAGAAGGCAGTGCGGTAGCCTTCCAAAACCCGGGACTTTGGGGAAAACCTGCGGGACGCGGGACAAGTTCGTTAAAGGCGGGAATGTCCCGCCAAAAGCGGGACGGCTGGTCACCATATCCTACAGGTTTTTTTTAAACAGCCCAGAAAAAGACCAGAGAATCTGACCCCAACCGCAGAATTGTAAGAGTGCGTCCTCTTCAACCAAGGCCAAGATCCAGCGGTAGAAAATTCATGGAAAAACCCTTCCCTAATCTCACCAGATGCCATGCCCAAGAAGGGCATGATTGAGGGACTAGAGCACCTTCCTTATGAGGAGAGGCTGCAGCATTTGGGACTCTTTAGTTTGGAGAGGAGACGTCTGAGGGGGGATATGATTGAAGTTTATAAAATTATGCATGGGGTAGAAAATGTTGACTGAGAGAAATGTTTCTCTCTTTCTCACAATACTAGAACCAGGGGGCATCCATTGAAAATTCTGGGGGGAAGAATTAGGACTAATAAAAGGAAACACTTCTTCACACAACGTGTGATTGGTGTTTGGAATATGCAGTCACAGGAGGTGGTGATGGCCACTAACCTGGATAGCTTTTAAAAGGGCTTGGACAGATTGATGGAGGAGAAGTCGATCTATGGCTACCAATCTTGGTCCTCCTTGATCTCAGATTGCAAATGCCTTAGCAGACCAGGTGCTCGGGAGCAGCAGCAGCAGCAACAGCAGAAGGCCATTGCTTTCACTTCCTGCATGTGAGCTCCCAAGGGCACCTGGTGGGCCACTGCGAGTAGCAGAGTGCTGGACTAGATGGACTCTGGTCTGATCCAGCAGGCTAGTTCTTATGTTCTTATGTAAGGGCAATCACTTTCTCTTCAATTGTTGCCAGATGTTTAAAGGCTGGGATCGAGAGAGCAAAGTAGCTGAGAGACAGCTTTGGGGTTCGCCCTTCCGGGCGTCCAATTCTGAAAGAAAGGTACATTCCGCGCCGGCTCGGCACTTGACTTCCCTTCCCAACTCCAGTCTGCCTCTTTAAACTTTAAAACTGCATAGTAAGTCCCATCTCGTTTTATTAAAAATAATGTGCATAATTAAGAACCCTTTTGATCTACTGAATACGTGTGGCACTTCATTATACGAAGAACTTAAGTGACTAATTTTCTCAGCCTGCAAGTGCATCTATTATGTATGTGCAAAAACCATTTCAGAAAACCTGAAAAAAAGGATAATTGGGGGGGGGGGGCGATGAATAAACAGGACACACTGTGCCACCGTCTTGTAGGTGTTTCTTCAACCTCACCCGACTTTATTGTACTCTTTCATTCACTAATTCCATTTTGCTTGCTCGGTTGCTTCGGTGAAACCCCTAAACCCACAGTTTCAGCACATCAACGCACAGAACAGCCTTCGCAATTCACACCAGTAAATAGAAGTTCTATACAAAAAAATCCTCAAAACGCATTCCTTCCCCTTCTTCTGTACTTACCTTTTTATCTATATAAAAAAAGGTATATAATTTCATTTTGATTGTGGTTTGACTGAGCAGAGTAATGCGTAGGGAATTAATGTAAAGGTTCAATCAAAAAGTGTGCTAAAATAACTGTTTTCTTCCATACAATGGCACTGCAAAAATTAACTTCCATTATTAATATGGCTCCTGATAGCAACTGTGACGGGGAGGGAAGAACGTGTGCTAATTTGCACCTGGCTAATATGGAAAGTGCTTGATAAATGTTTTGATAATATTATACTGCTTCGTTCCCCACACCCAACCAAATATTACATCCGCAGCATCAAAAAAAAGACCTCCGGGTGGCAGCAATAGGTAGAGATGTG
Organism: Sphaerodactylus townsendi; assembly: GCF_021028975.2. Taxonomy (NCBI): domain Eukaryota; kingdom Metazoa; phylum Chordata; class Lepidosauria; order Squamata; family Sphaerodactylidae; genus Sphaerodactylus; species Sphaerodactylus townsendi. The sequence goes on along the minus strand of NC_059441.1, from coordinate 16,208,698 downwards.
AAGGAAAGAGGCTTGAAAGGGTAGATGTAAAGGAAGCCACGCTTCCAGCTAACCATTTAATAATTTGCAAATCAGATCTTTATACATGCAGAAGACCTAGAGAAGAAGAAGAAGAAGAAGAAGAAGAAGAAGAAGAAGAAGAAGAAGACTACGACGATGAAGAAGAAGATGAAGATGAAGAAGAAGGAGAAGGAGGAGGAGGAGGAGGAGAAGAAGGAGAAGGAAAAGAAGAAGAAGACGACGACGACGATGAAGAAGAAGATGAAGATGAAGATGAAGAAGAAGAGTTGGATTTATACCCCCCCTTTCTGTTAGGAGACTTAAAGAGGCTTACAAACTCCTTTCCCTCCCCCCCCCACAACAAATACCCTGTGAGGTGGCTGAGAGAGCTCCAAAGAACTGTGACTACCCCAAGGTCACCCAGCTGGCATGTATTGGAGTACACAAGCTAATCTAGGTCACCAGATAAACTTCCACAGTTTAAGCGGCAGAGAAGGGAACCAAACCCAGTTCTCCAGATTAGAGTGCTTCTTTGGCGCTCTCTCAGCCCCACTTAACCAGTACACCATGCTGGCTCTCCAGTGATCCAGAAAACACCCCACCTGCTAAAAAGTAAACATAACAGGAAAATATATTGTCTAAGGTTTTCACAGCCACAATCCACTGAGTGTCATGGATTTTCTGGGTTGTACTGTGTGGTCGTGGTTTGGTAGTTTTTGCTCCTAACATTTCCCCCACTTTTACGGCTGGCATCTTCAGAGGCATTTCACAGTAAGATGGGCTTCCGTGGCAAGAAACACAACTTTCCGTGAGAGAAAGGCATCTTACTGCAACGTGCCTCTGAAGATGCCAGCCACAGATGTGGGTGAAACGTTAGCAGCAAAAACTACCAGACCCTGGCCACGTAGCCCGGAAAAAGCACAATACCAGTAACAGGAAGTGTTCTCACTAAAGATGGTTGGAGAAGAATACAAGGTCATGGGAGTTAGAGCTTCCAAGGTGGATACAATAGGGAGCTGGGTACAATAGGAAGCATTCAAATGTTTGTTTGGGAGTGGTGGAGGAGAGCAACAGGGTTTTTGTGCATACCCCTCCCTACGCTTAAGACAACTTTCTGGACAGTTCACTTGTTCTAAATGTGCTTCTGGATTAGGAATGCATGCAAAATCACAAATTTGGGACTTCTGCTAAGCTACACTTATGATAATGCATTGGTGGGGTTGGGGCACAATTTAATTTGTAAGGCAGTGATGGCGAACCTATGGCACTCCAGAGGTCCATGGACTACAATTCCCATCAGCCCCTGCCAGCATGGCCAATGGGCTGATGGGAATTGTAGTCCATGAACATCTGGAGTGCCATAGGTTTGCCACCGCTGCTGTAAGGAATCTCAAAGCAGCTTACAAACTCCTTCCCTTCCTCTCCCCACAACAGGCACCTTGCGAAGTAGGTGAGCTGGGGAGAGTTCTGAGAGAACTGTGACTGGCCCAAAGTCACCCAGCAGGCTTCATGTGCAGGAGTGGGGAAGCAAATCTGGCTCACCAGATTAGAGTCCTCGGCTCATATGGAGGGACAGGGAATCAAATCCGGTTCTCCAGATTAGAGTCCACTGCTCTTAACCGCTATGCTGGCCAACAGTGTAATTTCAGCCTCCAGGTAAGAAGGGCAGGATATTTGGACGCTCTACACCAGAGGTCTGCAACCTGTGGCTCTCCAGATGTTCATGGACTACAAATCCAATTGGCCATGCTGGCAGGGACTAATGGGAATTGTAGTCCATGAACATCTGGAGAGCCACAGGTTGCAGACCTCTGCTCTACACACAGGGGAAAATGTCTGTGTAGGAAACTAGCAAGCCGTGGAGAAAAGGAGATGGATCACTTTCAAACATTTCCCCACCCATCACGGAGAATTCAGCAGAGTCTATGAAAAGTACCTCCAGTTGCTGTTAACTGGCTGTCCTCGAACTGTGCACATTGATCAGAGCAGAGGTAGGCGAACAATAGTTACTATTTGAACTAATCACTTGAACACTTTCAGATCTTGTTTTATTAAGGGGGGGAAGTTAAGAAATCTGGAAGACTCTAATCATGTTTTTATAGCCTTTAAAAATAAATCCTAATTACGGAGCATTCTCTCTTTTCTCGGGAAGCAATTTTCTCCCCTTAACAAGCAGCACTGCGTGTTCTCTTAAGAAAATACCAGAAGCATCCTTTCCCCCACCCCTCAGAAATCTTCAAAAGGAGGGAGTTGATGATGAATAGATATTAAAAGCTCCAATTTTACACATTTTGAATCTAAAAGCAACTTTCCAGCACCAAAAAGAGAGAAAGTCAATTCGCAGAACAAAACGCCTATTCAGTTCATATCAAATTTGTCATAGGCGGAGTGGTTTCCATCAATGAGAAAAGGAGTATTTGGAGAAATGATTCGGTTTTGTTTGCTGAATTGTAAACAAATTGAGTTTGGACAGTCAGTGGAGGGGTACATCTCCAAGCATAAAACTATCAAGCACACCTGACTTACTCCGAAAACCAAAGGAGAGGAGACTATAATAAGGTGACCAGATGGTCACCTTTGTAACCCGGGATGGGTGGGTAGGTGGGCGGCCGCGCGCGCGAGCGCATTTGCGCGCAGCCGCAGGAGCACACTACCTTCTGGGGCACTCCCATTTCCCACCCTGTGACAGGGTGGGAAACGGGAGCGCCCCAGAAGGCAGTGCTCCTGCGGCTGCGTGCGTGGGAGGCTGCCGCACTGCCTTGCGCCCCAGAAGGCAGTGCAGCAGCCTTCCAAAAATCGGGACACTTGAAAAAACCCGCGGGGCGTGGGACAAATTGTTTTAAGGCGGGACTGTCCCGCCAAAAGCGGGATGTCTGGTCAGCCTAGACTATAAACAAATAGGGCTTAGGTGTCAAACTTGCAGCCCTCCAGATGTTATGGGCCACAGTTCCCATCATCCCTTGCCAGAATCATGCTAGCAAGGGATGATGGGAACTGTAGTCCATAACATCTGGAGGGCTGTGAGTTTGACACCTGTGAGATAGGGGAAACCAAAATCTCAACAATGCTCCAAAAACAGGGCAAGAGGCTTCTGCAGGCAAGCAGTTTGAGCTCACAAAATGGCCTCTTAAAGGGACAGAACACAAACGAAGCCTTTAAAAAAAAAATTCAGCCAAAAGAATCGCATTTAAAACATTTCTGAGGTTGCAAATCGAATGTTTTGGGGAAATAAACAATGCAGAACTCCATATAGGAAACCTTTTATTTCCTGCTCCAAAATGTTTTAAAGCGTCTGTGTGGAAAGGCCTTGATCTTGCTGAATTTTTCTCTTGCATACACCCTGGCTCTCCAATCTACAGATGCAGATAAAAAAATTAAAAATCAGTTACTGAAGTTGTCGTGCTTTGCTCCAAGTAAACACAAAATAGAGGGTTGTTGCAGGTTTTCAAAGGCGCAGCGGGTAAGAAGAGATTACGCTTCTTCACAAGGAAAGCTGTGCAAACCCAGCATTACTGATCATATACCTCCGCTAGCTCTTAATTCATCTGAAAAACTCTACATATTATGTTTCCCTGCCTCGAGATCTTCATTCACAAATAAAGACTCGCATCGGGTACCAAAGGGTAACTACCACTTCTGACGGAACCATTCTTTAACTTTTACAAACCTACACATTAGACAGGAACTAAATTGCCTTTTGAAATGGAAAAAGCCAGGGAGGTGTATCAGTGGCAGAAAGGATGTATGAGAAGAATTAACTGCAGCAATAATCCTCTTAAGCGAATTGTACTTCTGCTAAAGAAGGATGGGGGGGGGGGAGGCAATCTGGGGAGAGGGAGAAGCAAGTGATTTATAGCCTAGGAATTTGAAAGCCGAGATTACGATGTAGCTTATTCCACATGCCAGTCAAACACGATCCAACAGTGCCCCGTTTACAAAACAGGAGCAGCCAGCCGGAGTTGGCAAAAGGTTTCCAGACCTTCCGCAAGCCAGTTTTCTTTAGTGTGCTTTCCTACACAGTGTGTTTTCCTACACAGACCGCTGTACCAGTTTAAGGCCCTGCAACCAGTTTTCTTTAGATGCAGGTGTGTTTTGCTACACAGACTGCTGTACCAGTTTAAGGCCATGCAAACAGTTTTCTTTAGGTGCAGGCATGTTTTCCTACACAAACGGCCGTACCAATTTAAGGCCCTGAAACCAGTTTTCTTCAGGTCCAGGTGTGTTTTCCTACACAGACCGCTGTACCAGTTTAAGGCTCTGCAACCAGTTTTCTTTAGATGCAGGTGTGTTTTCCTACACAGACTGCTGTACCAGTTTAAGGCGATACAACCAGTTTTCTTTAGATGCAGGTGTGTTTTCCTACACAGACCACTGTACCAGTTTAAGGCCCTGCAACCAGTTTTATTTAGGTGCAGGTGTGTTTTCCTACACAGACCACTGTACCAGTTTAAGGCCCTGCAACCAGTTTTCTTTAGGTGCAGGTGTGTTTTCCTACACAAACGGCTGTACCAGTTTAAGGCCCTGCAACCAGTTTTCTTTAGATGCAGGTGTGTTTTCCTACACAGACCGCTGTACCAGTTTAAGGCCCTGAAACCAGTTTTCTTTAGGTGCAGGTGTATTTTCCTACCCAAACGGCTGTACCAGTTTAAGGCCCTGCAACCAGTTTTCTTTAGATGCAGGTGTGTTTTCCTACACAAACGGCTGTACCAGTTTAAGGCCCTGCAACCAGTTTTCTTTAGCTGCGGGTATGTTTTCCTACACAGACCGCTGTACCAGTTTAAGGCCCTGCAACCAGTTTTATTTAGATGCAGGTGTGTTTTCCTACACAGACCGCTGTACCAGTTTAAGGCAATGCAACCAGTTTTCTTTAGATGCAGGTGTGTTTTCCTACACAGACTGCTGTACCAGTTTAAGGCCCTGATAAAACGGAGGACAGAAGAATGATGTAAGCAACTTATGATCCCTATAGGAAAAACAGAAGCTCACAAATAATCACAGCCAAAATAATCACATCACAGCCTAAAGATAATGCTTTCTTCTTCACCTTCCAATGGGTAAAGCCCTTCTTGATTGCTATGGTGACAGAGGTGCTGACCACTCACCATTGACTTACAGCTTCTTTGATGGATTTGCAAGGGAAGAAATGTTCAGAGATGGTTTGCCATTGCCTTTCTCTGCTCAGTGACCCTGGGCTTCCTTTATGGTCTCCCATCCCAGTACTAACCAGGCAGTGGTGGGATCCAAAAATTTTAGTAACAGGTTCCCATGGTGGTGGGATTCAAACTGTGGCGTAGCACCAATGAGGCTGGGCAGGGCACGACGGGGGCGTGGCCTGGCATTCTGGGGAGCGGGGCATTCCTGGGCGGGGCTGTGGCAAGGACGCAGCCACTGCGCCGGTCCTTGGGCGGGAAACGAATGTACGCAGACGCAGGCTGCCAAACACGCCGGTGCACCTCCTGCTAGACTGCTTCAAGTTCTGCGCGCTACTGCTGAGAGGAGGGGCGTAACTAAGGCAAAAATCACGTGGCAAAATCACCAATTAGTAACCCCCTCTCGGCACACACAAATAATTAGTAACCTACTCTCGGGAACCTGTGAGAACCTGCTGGATCCCGCCTCTGTAACCAGGGCCAATCCTGCTTCGCTTCTGACATCTGGCAAGATCAGGCTAGCTTGGACCACTTAGGTCAGGTCAGTTTTTGAACCGACTGTAACAGGTTCACGTCCTGAACCAACAGCAAAAGTCAGTTCCCTACAACATTGACTTTTGTGGCAGATTTCTTCTGCTGAGGGCAACAAATTAAAAAACCAGTCCTTCTCCTTCCCAGCCATCCCATTTTTTTCCCCTCCAGCTTGTTTTTGTGGCTCATCTGTCACGTAGCACACAGAAAAAAACACACAAATGCCACGTACCAGAGTTGCCTGAAAACCAATTGCTTCTGGGACATAACTCTTGGGTGGCAATTCTGCCTCTGAAATCCGCAAGGAGGCTTCGAATCCAAGGTCAAGGAGGAAAACATTGGCCAGCTCATCCATCTGACAGGGAAGAGCACAGACAACCTCGCCAAGACACCTTCGTCTGTTTGACCAGAAAAATTAATCGACAGGCCTGTACCAAATGTCTTTGGTCGAACCGGGGGCACTTGAAGGATCCGGCAGAAAGATTTACAATCATGAAAGTCACTGGCAGAAGATTTACAATAATGCATGTCACTCATCCTTAAGCTTTGTCCTTTGAAGGCTCCTGTGTCACAGGATGGACTTTTCGCAACGCCTTTTGCATTGTCCATAAGGAAACAATAGAAATCACTTTATCCACCAACACATCGAGGGGGGAGAGGTAGAAGTTATAAGGAAACACAAATCATGTAATCTTTCTATTGAATGGATGGGTCAGAAGGAATGAAGGAATGTTTTCTCTCTCCCACTCCCCCACTGGCAAGGACTCAAAGCAGCAGTGGCATAGGAGGTTAAGAGCAGGTGCACTCTGATCTGGAGGAACCGGGTTTGATTCCCAGCTCTGCCGCTTGAGTTGTGGAGGCTTCTCTGGGGAATTCAGATTAGCCTGTGCACTCCCACACATGCCAGCTGGGTGACCTTGGGCTAGTCACAGCTTCTCGGAGCTCTCTCAGCCCCACCCACCTCACAGGGTGTTTGTTGTGAGGGGGGAAGGGCAAGGAGATTGTAAGCCCCTTTGAGTCTCCTATAGGAGAGAAAGGGGGATATAAATCCAAACTCCTCCTCCTCCCCCTCCCAGAAAAAATGGATTGGTACAGTTTAGCTTACCCAAAATGTAGCAAAATATTAATGCTTTCCTCCCGTTATATTGCAGTCGTGGAAAGAGCCATCAAACCACACCTGGGTTATGGAACCCCATAGAGCTCTCAGGGCAAGAGAGGTTCGGATGGAGTTTGCCATTGCCTGCCTTTGTGTAGCCACCCTGGACTTTCTTGGTCATCTCCCATCCAAATGCCAACCAGAGCTGACCCTTGTTAGTTTCTAAGATCTGATTAGATCAGGCTAACCCGATCCCACTCATATTATAGTGCAGTGGTGACGAACCTTTGGCACTCCAGATGTTATGAACTACAATTCCCATCAGTCCCAATTGGCCATGCTGGCAGGGGCTGATGGGAATTGTAGTCCATAACCATCTGGAGTGCCAAAGGTTCGCCACCACGGTTATAGTGCATTCATTTCGTAATATTCTATATTTATGAAAAATGGAAACAATCCTGAGCCCAGAAGGGAAAGGGCGGTGTAAAAATCTCACAAATAAATAAATAAAATGGAGGAACAGAGAAAGATGTAAGCTGGTTTGGGTTCCCCTCAGTGGTGGGATTCAAATAATTTAACAGCCAGTTCTGGTGGTTGGATTCAAATAATTTAAGAACATAAGAAGAAGAACAGAAGAACAAGCCAGCTGGATCAGACCAGAGTCCATCTAGTCCAGCATTCTGCTACTCGCAGTGGCCCACCAGGTGCCTTTGGGAGCTCACAAACACCATTTTAACAACCGGTTATGCTGAAGGGGTGTGAACCTGCTGAATCCCACCCCTGGTCCGCCTATTGGGGAGAAATGAAAGGTATAAATGAAGTAAATAACCAAGTTCCCAAATCAATGTTCTTTGTAAGCCACATGGCTGCATAGATACAGTATTGGTGCCACACACATTGGGTGGTCACCAATAGGGGGAGCTCTCACAGAGCTTTCGACAGGAGGCTCTGTGTCATTCAGTAGTGGGGAACTTCTGTGCAGATCCCTGCCACGGGCAGTGGTGGCAAACCTTTGGCACTCCAGATGTTATGGACTACAATTCCCATCAGCCCCAACTGACCATGCTGGCAAGGGCTGATGGGAATTGTAGTCCATAAAATCTGGAGTGCCAAAGGTTCGCCACCACTGGGTTAGAGGGACTATCGCACCCAACGAATTGCACAAAATGATTCTGCAGATGTCCTTTCAAATACTTCCTTGAAACTTCTTCTGGTAGACTGGGGCTCCCCAGACTGCAAAAAGTACCAGCTGAATGGACTTTTTGTTGTTGTTTTCCAAAAATGCAGAAGTGATCCCTCTGTAATAGACACATTCAACTGACCTCCCCCCCACACCCCCTGGCCTCTGAGCCAACAAAGGGTAAAGGGCCAAAAACAAATCCACACAGAAGGAATGATACAGACGCAGGCATAACTCATGAACTTTCCTAGTCTCTGACACTTGTCAGCTTTCATTTATTTAGATTTTTTCCCTCCGGTGCTTTGAGGACTAATCTAAACCTTCAAGCCCTTTTTGAACACAGCGGCCTTTAAAAACACACAGACAAAAATGAAAGTTGACCAAATGGTCACAGGGGATGAGCCATGTAGTAGTAGTAGTAGTAGTAGTAGTAGTAGTAGTAGTAGTAGTAGTAGTAGTAGTAGTAGTAGTAGGAGGAGGAGGAGGAGGAGGAGGAGGAGGAGGAGGAGTTTGGATTTATATCCCCCCTTTCTCTCCTGTAGGAGACTCAAAGGGGCTTACAATCTCCTTGCCCTTCCCCCCTCACAACAAACACCCTGTGAGGTGGGTGGGGCTGAGAGAGCTCCGAAAAGCTGTGACTTGCCCAAGGTCACCCAGCTGGTGTGTGTGGGAGTGCATAGGCTAATCTGAATTTCCCAGATAAGCCTCCACAACTCAAGCGGCAGAGCAGGGAATCAAACCCGGTTCCTCCAGATCAGAGTGCACCTGCTCTTAGCCACTACGCCATTGTACCCACCGATGGAACTGAATGAAGAGCATCCACGCCCGCTTCTTAAAGAACAGAAATCCTAAATTCACTTCCTGTATGACCCTCCTTCCCTTCTCTCTAAACTTGCTAATTCCAAAGGCACGTGTATTAAGAACTCAATCAAGCCAAAGCTGAAACACACCCAACATATCCAAGCAATAGGTTGCCTTAGATGGAAGTATCTGATTGCTCCATCTACCAACCTTCCAACATTTTCTAATGAACTCCTTCAGCAACAAGGAACTACTAACAAATTATGTTCCTCAGACCTCTGTTCCCCCATTCCTAGAGGTTTAAAGTGTTATCACAGGCTTATCCACATACCAACTCATTGTTGTAAACTAGGGCGAAAAAGAGTGGCCAGGCCAAAATCACCCAGTGGATTCCACAACTAAGCAAGAGGTTGAACTGAAGAACTTGAATAAAGGAACCTAAATCTAGGTTGTCATACAAGCCATGTTGGATCACACCAAGGTTTTGTTATTAAGTGGCCAATCTGATAGAACTTCTCAAGTGAAGCATGAAGGCAAGTCTAAGTCTTAATGAACCAAGATGGAAACGTTTACCACAGCTCTACACATGAAACAAAGGAGCAAGGAGCACACAAACTTGGACATGGTCACTTCACACACAAGCTGTGACTCAGCCACAATGCCTGAACAACTGAAGTCAAAACACTCTGCTTTATAAACCCCCTTTCACGCCCTCAAGGAGGCAGAATGATATGGTATGGTACAGAAATATCACCAGATCTCAGGAGATAAGAAGTACTTGGATGGGAGACCACCAAGGAAGACTCAACAGAGGAAGACCATGACAAACTACCTCTTGTACCTCAGTTGCCTTGGGAGCCCCTTGTTGGGGTCACCATAAATCAGTTGCAGCTAGATGGCACATGGATACATAATGTTCCCAAGCCATCAGTTAACATTCATTCTTCATTAAGGCATCCATTTATTTATTTGCTTCAGTTATAGTCAACCTCTCTCACTTGGACTCCAGACAGACTACAAACGTGAATAAGTATTCAGCCGATCAGCAAGTGTAACCCCCATGCTCAGAATGGGTTGACCCAGAAAGGGGTGGAGACCCAAAGCAGGAGAAGGCTGCAGAGCTCATGTAGTTGGAGGAGACAAGGCTACCAGACTCGGACCTTGGTTGTATAAGCCCTTAACACCTTGTTAAGGGTTCTTTTTTATGTTTGTAATGGGTGAGAGTTCTCCTGGAAACCTTCATCATGTTGAATCCTGTTCATCAAGCCCTTGGAGTCTTCAGGAGCCAACCCACTTGCAAAGAAGAATTGGACTTGGCAGTATCAGTAGACTGTAAATATAAGGACTTGAAAATGCAACCTGAACAGGACCTTGAAGTGTGATGTTAAATGTTGATGTTATATGTTATTTGTTAAGAAAGTAAACCATTCTGTTTTTAAAAATTGTTGTTGCAAACTCATTCCAAGTTCTGCCCCACAGAACCCACAAGCTGAGGTTACACAAGCAATTTATTTATTTATTTATTTATTTATTTATTTATTTATTTATTTATTTATTTATTTATTTATTTGTTCCACTTTTATACTGCCCTCCCCCAAAGGGCTCATGAAGTATAAGAAATTATGAAGTATGATTTTTTGAAAAACCATTTGAATTTAACAACAAAGGTTCACTAACCAGACATCTTGTTTCAATTCTGTCACCTCTTATGCCAAACAGTTATTTGCAACGTATTTAATATTATCAAAGCTTTATAAGGTGGGATTCTAAATTCTGTAGTGAGTTCTAAGATTTCTACTGATGTTCTCCATCCTGTGCAAAGCTGAAATGCACAAAGTGAAGTCTAAATTAGATATAAAACCTTAAGATCTTGCATCACAGACCGGATTTGTCTACACTGTTGACCCACCTATAATAAAATCTGACAAAAGTTAAAAGAGGAAAACGCTGAACTATTTGTGAAATATCCAAATGCGTTAATAAACACCACCACTGGAAGTGTTTACAGATAATGAAGTACTAAGGTCAACCTTCACCCAACATTTAAGAGTTCCAGAGTGAAAAATTCTGCCAACTAACCTATAAAAGGAATTCAGCACGACTTTCTTCAGGTCAAGAGAAAAGCAATATCGTAGCAGAGCGATATAAACCAAAGAGCCAAAACAGAAAAGTGAAACGATGCCAGATTTCACACTTCTTTTATTAGCTATTTTTCATTTCACAAAGAACATAAAACTTCCATCAGATACTGAAAAGCTATATAAAAAGCCTGCCTTCCAAACGTCATTTTTTCCCCTTCAGAAGTGGCCGCAAAGCGGCAGCCTTCATATGTTATGAATCCTAACAGGGCAGGAAAGATGTTAGGCGAGAATTAGAACAGAAGCACTATCTCCAAGGGGAGGCATCCTTAGCCCTAAAGAAGTGATGGCGAACCTATGGCATGGGTGCCAGAGGTGGCACTTGGAGCCCTTTCTATGGGCACGCGCACACAGAGTTCATCATGTGGGGGGTGGAAAATCACCCCCCCACACACCCACATCTAGGCTGGCCTGGGCCACTGAGCATGATGTGCGCGCACCACAGTGAGCAGGAAGGACTCGGCTGGCAGGCCTGGTGCCTGTGCTCCGGGTGGCTGCAGACTGAGGGGGGGGGGGGAGCGCAGAGGAGACAGAGATGCTAGAGCGGCACAGAGCAGCGCATGCAGGACTTGCTGGAGGCTAGAGCAGGCTGGCCCCTGCTCGAGCAGGTGGGGCGGAGGAAGAGTGAGCCAACCGTTTTTTTTCTAAACTAAAACCTCAGCATTCAGGTTAAATTGCCAGGTTGGCACTTGGCGATAAATAAGAAGGGTTTGGATTGCAATTTGGACACTCGGTCTCAAAAAGGTTCGCCATCACTGCCCTAAAGGGTGATGAATCCCACGCCAAAACAACAGCACAAGGGAAATGGGCAGTGGTGAGATTCAGTCGGTTCGCACCGGTTCGACTGAACCAGTAGCTAATTTTTCCCTTAGTTCACCAAACTGGCTGAATCCCACTACTGCCCATTTCCGTTGTGCTGATGAGGGATTAATCACCGAGCCCCCTCCCTCGCCCTTCCAGGATAAGCTGCAGCCGCCACCTTCCCTCATCTCCTCCCCTGGAGACCCAACATCCGCACCAACCAGGTAAGTGGTCAGCAGGGGGGAGTGGGGGGGGGCAAGTGGTGGTGGGGGTCTGTCAGATACATTAACAGAATCCCACCACTGGAAATGGGGAACCAAAGGATAAACTCAGCTCCAGAATAGCGGTCCCCCAATAGGAAACTCATCTTGCAGGACTTTCCAGGGGGTTTTGTAGCAATTTTGAGAGCTGGATAGACTCAGTGGTGGCTCTGATTCCTTTCCTGCTTTTGAACCAAACTTGGCTCCTGAAAGAAATCAACAAACCAAGACCGACGACATTGGAAACTCAGCCTGACTGTTCCTCGGGGATGGGATTCTCGGCCAAACTGGATGGAAGTGTGCCCTGCATCGCTTCCCATCTCTGTTGAGGGTGGAGGACTGAACAGAAAGAAGCCATCCTGTGTCAAACATGGCAGAACATTTCTCAGCGTGGAGGTCTGCTGTTCCATCTAATTGCCAGCACATACAATAGCGGTCACACCACCACACTACGAGTACCCCAACCTCTATTCTGCGTCACTGGCTTTCAATCATACATAATAAATGAGCACAGAGATTCTTTTAAAAACAAAATAAAACTGGGAAAGATTTATAAGGGGAGGGGCTGTATACAGGGCTGTCCTTTTCAGAGTGCCACAGCGGGTGGTGATGGCCACTAACCTGAATAGCTTTAAAAAGGGCTTGGACAGATTTATGGAGGAGAATTCGATCTCTGGCTACCAATCTTGATCCTCCTCCTTGATCTGAGATTGCAAATGCCATAGCAGACCAGGTGCTCAGGAGCAGCAGCAGCAGAAGGCCATTGCTTTCACATCCTGCATGTGAGCTCCCAAAGGCACCTGGTGGGCCACTGCAAGTAGCAGAATGATGGACTAGGTGGACTCTGATCTGATCCAGCAGGCTAGTTCTTATGTTCTTATGAGTGAGTGGGGCAGTGTTAATAGCTAGCTAGCATATCCCTCTTGTTTCTACTTTCTACTTATTGTACCAATATTAATTTTGTTTTACTGTTTTTCACTGCTCTGTGAGCCACCTTCCCAATTTTGAACTGAAAGGTGAAGGAGTTTTTTCCCACCTAAATAAATCCTTTTCCCAACCTTGCAAGTAAACACAGTAAAGAAGAAAGAAAGAAAACAGTAGAAAGAAGAGGAGGAGGAGGCGCTTGGATTTATATCCCCCCTTTCTCTCCTGTAAGGAGACTCAAAGGGGCTTACAACTCAACAACAACAACCACCTTTATTAGGCATATAAAATAGGCTCTAGAGCAGGGGTCTGCAACCTGCAGCTCTCCAGATGTCCGTGGACTACAATTCCCATCTGATGGGATTTGTAGTCCATGAACATCTGGGGAGCCGCAGGTTGCAGACCCCTGCTCTAGAGAATTACTAGACATTTGTGAAGTACAAAACAAGAATACATTCAAAACACAGAAGAACTGTGACTAGCCCAAGGTCACCCAGCTGGCATGTGTTGGAGTGCACAAGTTAATCTGGTTCCCCAGATAAGCCTCCACAGCTCAAGCGGCAGAGCGGGAATCAAACCCGGTTCTCCAGATTACAGTGCACCTGCTCTTAACCTCTACACCGCGCTGGCTCCATTTACCTCACATGGCATGTGAATATATGAAGTGGCCATATACTGAGTCAGATCCTTGGTATTGTCTGCTGAGACTGGCAGTGGCTCTCTCAGGTCTCAAGCTAAAGACTTTCACATCGCTTGCTGCTCAATCCTTTTTATAGCTGTGGATGCTGGGATTGAACCTGGATCATAAGAACATAAGAACAAGCCAGCTGGATCAGACCAGAGTCCATCTAGTCCAGCTCTCTGCTACTCGCAGTGGCCCACCGGGTGCCTTTGGGAGCTCACATGCAGGATGTGAAAGCAATGGCCTTCTGCGGCTGTTGCTCCCGATCACCCGGTCTGTTAAGGCTTTTGCAATCTCAGATCAAAGAGGATCAAGATTGGTAGCCACAAATCGACTTCTCCTCCATAAATCTGTCCAAGCCCTTTTTAAAGCTATCCAGGTGAGTGGCCATCACCACCTCCTGTGGCAGCATATTCCAAACGCCAATCACACGTTGCGTGAAGAAGTGTTTCCTTTTATTAGTCCTAATTCTCTCCCCCCCCCCCCCAGCATTTTCAATGAATGCCCCCTGGTTCTAGTATTGTGAGAAAGAGAGAAAAATTTATCTCTGTCAACATTTTCTACCCCATGCATCATTTTATAGACTTCAATCATATCCCCCCTCAGACGTCTGCTCTCCAAACTAAAGAGTCCCAAACGCTGCAGCCTCTCCTCATAAGGAAGGTGCTCCAGTCCCTCAATCATCCTTGTTGCCCTTCTCGATCCTTCCACGTTCCTAGCAGATACGCTACCACTGAGTGACAGCCCTTCCCCCTGGCTCATATTTCCATCCCTCTCTTCAGCCAAAAGGGAGTTCCAAAAGAGCTGGTTCACAGGAAGAAAAACGCAAGGCAAACAACAATTAAAATCCCACAAAAACATGCTCCTCGGGGAGAGGCTGTCAGCTATTTGCTTCCTGCCTTCTCCCTGGCGGTCCCTGCAACAGAAGCCGCGGGGAATGAAATCCACAGCTGCCGCCGGACCCAGGGAATAAGAACACGCTATCTGTTGCAAACACAGCATTCCACTAAACACGGGGCTGCGTACGAGGCCAATTCTTTCAAAGCACGCACACATATCGGTCTCTCTGGGTGGAGCCGCGTGGCACCATTTGCTGAATCGCTAACAGCAAATGACAGAGAGCCCGGTTCCAAAGGGGCCAGAAGCTCTTTTGTCTCTTGAGTTCCCACTGAACTGCAGTGACACCTTCTGGTAAGAGAAAGAGGCTCGAATCTTCTTTTTTTTTCATTGTCTCCTTATGAACTTTGACAGCAAAGATATTGTGTGGCTCCCCCACCCCCCACTGGCAAGCAAGAGACGGTCTTCTGCCCTCGGATGGGGAATAAGAGGCATCAAACTCCGAATCTCCCCCGCCTATCAATCGGCAAGTCGCACAGGCTCTTGAGTCTCTTCCCGAGTCAAGAATTGCAATAAGTGCCTTTAAGGAGCAGAGGCTTAGACTTGCAAAAGAGCCTGCCTTGTTTCAATGTTTAAACAGACAAAGCCTGCAAAGAGCTAAGAGCTGAGAACTGCAATAAGCACCATGAATCTTGCAAGCCTGTTTTTGCAAATCTCCAATGAGGTGCAATGCTTAGAGCGCCAGCCTAGGGTCTGGGAGATGCCAGTTTGAATCCCCAATCAGCCATACAAGCAGACAAGCCTTTATTTTAAAATAAGTGGAGTGTGTGTAGTGGGGGGTGGGAATGGAATGGAGGGGGAGAGAATATCAGCTCTAGTTTTGGGACTTCCTGGGGTGATGAGCTCTGTGCCTTTAAGGCTGTTGATGGGCAGATCTAAGAGAACCAGGTGAAGGAAAGGTGGTCAGACAAACTGTTATGCTGGCTGTGGGCTGCCTCCTCACATGTAATCAGAAGAACGTGAGGAGAGCCCACTGCAAGCCCACTGCGCAGAGAACAGGCTCTAGATAGGTGACCTATGCATAATAAGAACATAAGAACTAGCCTGCTGGATCAGACCAGAGTCCATCTAGTCCAGCACTCTGCTACTCGCAGTGGCCCACCAGGTGCCTTTGGGAACTCACATGCAGGAGGTGAAAGCAATGGCCTTCTGCTGCTGCTGTTCCTGAGCACCTGGTCTGCTAAGGCATTTGCAAACTCAGATCAAGAAGGATCAAGATTGGTAGCCATAGATTGACTTCTCCATAAATCTGTCCAAGCCCCCTTTAAAGCTATCCAGGTTAGTGGCCATCACCACCGCCTGTGGCAGCATATTCCAAAAACCAATCACACGTTGGATGAAGAAGTGTTTCCTTTTATTAGTCCTAATTCTTCCCCCCCAGCATTTTCAATGGATGCCCCCTGGTTCTAGTATTGTGAGAAAGAGAGAAACATTTATCTCTGTCAACATTTTCTATCCCATGCATAATTTTATAGACTTTAATCATATCCCCCCTCAGACGTCTCCTCTCCAAACTAAAGAGTCCCAAACGCTGCAGCCTCTCCTCATAAGGAAGGTGCTCCAGTCCCTCAATCATCCTCGTTGCCCTTCTCTGCACTTTTTCTATCTCTTCAGCCATGACGTCATCAAATCAGCCATGATGTCATCAAAAGTGAATGAAAGCACAGGAAATCCACACACTCACGCTAACATTTTGGTAAGGAGTATCCCAGAGAGAACAGAAACTGGTTTTCAGCACTACCAAATCGGTACAAAGAGTACAAACAGTGTTTATTGCACAAAGCCAAAGGCTGTTACAATAAAACACAAAGAACATGAAACGTACATCGTAAATAAATAACATCACTATTCCAAACAATATTCATCAAAACAATTCAACCTTCGGCTATAGCCCTTCACTCCTGTTTTCTTAGACACAGTAAACAGCGGCTCCCTATGCAAAGCTCGCCACTCTGTGTCCGAGAGGAAAGATCGGCTTCTTCTGCTTCCAAGGAAAAATTTAAGCCACTCTAAAGTGCTGTAAGAAATTTGGTTCTAGGCTCTGCATTAATCTTTTGGGGAACAGCAATCATCAAATAAAGCTACTGGCATGATCCGATACTGAACGGATGTGAAGGATACCCTGAGACTGCAGAAAGTGAAGTCGGTCAGGTTGGGGGCTCTCATGTGGTTCCTTTTGAGCAATTTAAATCAAAGTGAAAATCTGAAGCTGGGATCTACGACAGCAGAAAAGGATTTGCCAAAAAACGAGGCAAAGCTTCTGCTCGACCTTGCATCAAAAAAGGACCTTTTCTTGCACAGGTTCCGATTGGAATAAAACTATTCTCAAAAGTTTAAAGTTATTGCTTCTAATGTAGCCAGTCCAGGTGGTGGCTCCCTAAATACAGAGGGATGTTGCTTAGGGATCCATGCCTGGAAGCCCCGCCCCACTCTTGGCAGGCTCGGCACCTGATTGGCTGCCCAAGCCCAGCCAAGTCCAGTCACCCCAGCCCACAATAGCCAAAGAGGAAATCCTTCTTGGTCACTTGCTCCCCAGCTTTGCGGCTGCCCCGGATAAATTCAGGCAGGTGGGCGGCCATTGCTTCTCGCACAGATTTAGATCAGAATATAATTATTCTCAAAAGTTTACCATCATTGTTTCAAGTCAACATTCATGATAACAGCCCGGAAACCACACAGCACCAAAATTCATGATAACACTTAGTATGTTTACAGTGCTTTCAAAGAGTCAACCATTATCTCTAATTTTTACGACAACCCTGTAAGATAGACAAGAATCATCCTCTTTCCAGTGGCATTGCTATCCTAAGAAGAAGTACACACCCTCCTCGAGCCACTGAAGTCAACGGGCTCAGAAGGGCGACAGTCTGGCTTCAGAGTACATTGCGAGCTTGGTTTGAGGCCGAAGGCAGAAGTCGCAAATGAACCTGTGACCACCCAGACTACAGCTTATTCTTAGCCTCTACATTCCTCCACCTTTTCCTTCATTATTATTTATTTATTATTATTATTTATTGGGTTTATAGACCGCCCTCCCGGAGGGCTCAGGGCGGTGAACAACATGTAAGTAGAGCACAATATCAAGTTAAAAACCAGTAGATATAAATTAGTACGGCTCTAATAAAAATAAACCCTACCCCATTAAAATACTACATTATTAAAATTACATTAATATAAGATGGCACCTGCTGTCAACTCCCCCAAAAACCCCTAGGGGAGGGCGGTAGGATCCGCTAGATGTTATAAAAGAAGAGGAGAGGGAGGGGGCCCCAGTCAACGGCTAGGCTCCCCAAAGGCCCGGTGGAACAGCTCCGTCTTGCAGGCCCTGCGGAACTCAGCAAGATCTCGCAGGGCCCGGACAGCTGGTGGGAGAGCGTTCCACCAGGCAAGGGCCAGAGCTGTAAAGGCTCTGGCCCGAGTGGAGGCCAGCCGTATCATTGAGGGGCCAGGGATCACCAGTAAGTTGGCCTCTGCCGAGCGCAGAGACCAATTCGGGACATATGGGGGTCTTGCTTCCAAATATGAGTTCTGCAGACACGCATGCCGACTGGTGAATCATTTCCTTTCGCTGTCACTCAAGTGAAAATGAGAAAAGCAATGTCCATTGTGGGCCTTTCCCCCATAAACCCCCCCACACACAAATCACCTTTAGGGAGGTAATTATGACTTCTTTAAAACTACTTTGCACATACTGCAAAGCAATCAGGAAAATTCACCCAACAGCAGCAGACTTTCAGTGTCAAACCGTCTGCCAGGGTGTAAAAACGGGGCATCAACACATTCCGCACTACTCCCAGCGCCAGCACATCTGTCGAAAGACATGTTGCGGAACGTTAAATTGGGGGGGGAGAGAGGGGGGAGAAAGACACCACGTCACTTAACAAGCAGGCAAAAAGTCAAAAACAGCCACGTTCCTCCTTCTGCTGCGAACGAAATTATGAAGAGCCTAATTGGAAAGCAATTTCTGCAAGTTTTAAGCACAGATGAATTTTTCTCCTTTCCAAAAAAAACAAAAACAAAACCACCCCATTTGGTGACAAATGGTGTCTACTAAAGTTTCAGATGCTGCGGATAATAAGATGAGTGAAGCAAGTTTGCGGGGGGGAAAAAACACAGCAAATTGATTACAAGTGCACAGACACAAACACACCGAACGCTGAAGAGGTTTATGGGATTTGGAGGCATTCAGTACTTAATGCTCATCGTACTTCTGAGAACATAAACACCCACTGGGCAAACAGTTCTCTCTTCATGTCTCTGGCAGTGCGCGTGTGTGTGCGGGGGAAAGAGGGTCACCTGTGAGCCCCGTGCAGCACAACATACCCAAAAGCTTGCTATCACACCTTCCATGCCACTCATGTGGAGGAGCGGGGAGTCAAACTCAGTTCTCTAGATGAGAATCCACCACCCTTACACTATACCAGGCGTCTGCAACCTGTGGCTCTCCCGATGTTCATGGACTACAATTCCCATCAGCCAATTGGCCATGCTGGCAAGGTCTGTTGGGAATTGTAGTTCATGAACATCGGGAGAGCCGCAAGTTGCAGACCCCTGCACTATACAGACAGGATTTGAACGTGCAGTCCGGTAAGCAGAAAGACTACTGAATTAAAAAATACATTACTGCAAAACAGCATCACTTATCTTGAGCAACATGCAAGTTAAGGAAATATAGCTTTATCTCTGAGGTTGCATTCAAAACAATATTTAAAAGCCACTTAGGAGAAATCCCGATGCATTCTGGGCTCCCTCTGGCCTTCACACTGCATTTTGCAAGGTATTAACCACCTAATTTTTCATTTTGCCACATCCACATTTATAGGCTGTTTTATGTACTGTGACTGGTCACTGAATACCAAAGCAAGACAACAGCATTCAAATTCCACTAGATATGGGGGTTTCACATATGGAAATAGTCATTTCTCTCTCAAACAATGTGCAACCCAACTCCCTCCCACTGTGCCCAGGTATTTTAAAAGGAAACACAAACACAGAATCTCTCCTTCATTCCCCATGCAAGTTTCTCTAATTACCTGGTCTTGCCTCTGGAGCAGCAGTGGTGAATTAGAGACCTGCCATTCCTCGAGTCTTCATTTCCGGACTCTGGACAGACAACTGCGCACGCGCAGCTCACCATAGGTTTCGGTACTTATACCAAGATTCCTTTTCTGCGCCGTGTGAGTGTGTTTACGTGCCGTTACGGACAGCCACCTGTAAGGGGGACAAAGTGAAGCACAAACTGAACACTGTTGCAAAGCAGCCATGAACAACAGAGCTACACAAATTACTTCAGAAATTCTCCGAGTTAAACTGGAAAGCAAACCAAATACACACCAAATCAAGGGGATGGGAAGAGCAATAAGAGAATATGGAATATGCTGCCACAGGAGGGGGTGATGGCCACTAACCTGGATAGCTTCAAAAGGGGCTTGGACAGATTTACGGAGGAGAATCGATGGCTACCAATCTTGATCCTCCTTGATCTGAGGTTGCAAATGCCATAGCAGACCAGGTGCTCGGGAACAGCAGCAGCAGCAGCAGAAGGCCATTGCTTTCACCTCCTGCATGTGAGCTCCCAAAGGCACCTGGTGGGCCACTGCGAGTAGCAGAGAGCTGGACTAGATGGACTCTGGTCTGATCCAGCAGGCTCTTTCTGATGTTCTTAGGAGAAGGGTGCCTACTTTTCCCTTAACGATCCCCACCCACACACACTCATTCAACACAATCTCAAATGTTCTCCCTTTTGGTTATCTTTGTGTTTTGTTCAGGCATTTAATTATGTATTAAACAAAGCGTAATTTAAATTATGCCAGCACTTCTCAACAGCTGTCAACATCTGAGGAGCCAGAAGGTATAGATGCGAGGCACTTTATTTAAACAGAAGAATGAAGCCATTGATGGAAAACTGCTGATTCCATTTTTTTAAAAAAAAATACTGCAGATGTTTTAGCATGTTACATAAAGTTGCATATGGATGGGAGCCGCCAAACCCAACCCATGAGATTCGCTGTCTTGCTTTAGCTTGAAAGATGCCAACCACAAAAATGATGCTCTCAGACACACAAACATTTTGTTTAGCAACTAAGCATGAATTGTGACCAAAAAGTAGCAGTTCCTTTCTTAATATAATTACTTCTGTCTTTTCCCAAGAAAACCCAGAAGCTGATAGTATGGTCCCCTCAATTAGGCTTCCTAATCAGTTGTTAGAACTCTTTCTATAAACCAAGTTCCACTAATACTCAAGTTAATCACATGATTGGGATCTCATTTAACATCTGTCCTAGCCCTTATTTAACATCTAGCCTAGCCCTTATTTAACATCTGTCCTTTGCTGTCATAGAAGGTACTCTGGGATCAGGACCTACAACATACCATTGGATCTTGAATTCACACAGCAAATTTCATTCTGATGTCTCAGCTTCAATGTTACAATACATTTTGCATTTTCCTTTTCCTTGAAGACAGGCAGGGAGGGGTCAAGGCAGCATCCCACCTGAACACACACACCAAATTTCATCCCAATATCTCCATGTTCAAGAGAGATACCAAGCAAAGAACGATGTTGCAAGCAAATACAACGCTGAATAAGCAGGTTGCGTTCAACAAAAGATCACTTGGCTTAGTCAGCTGGCTGATGAAGAAGACATTAAAGTCCACTTTTGAGTCATTTTTGTCCACCCCACTGGAAAGTGGTGACACACCTGAATGTGCAAACAAATACAAATAGAAGAAGAAGAAGAAGAAGAAGAAGAAGAAGAAGAAGAAGAAGAAGAAGAAGAAGAAGAAGAAGAAGAAGAAGAAGAAGAAGAAGAAGAAGAAGAAGAAGAAGAAGAAGAAGAAGAAGAAGAAGAAGAAGAAGAAGAAGAAGAAGAAGAAGAAGAAGAAGAAGAAGAAGAAGAGTTGGATTTATATCCCCCCTTTCTCTCCTGTAATGAGACTCAAAGGGGCTTGCAAACTTGTCCCCCCCCCCTCCAACAACAAACACCCTGTGAGGTAGGTGGGTCTGAGGGAGTTCTGAAGAACTGTGAATAGCCCAAGGTCAATATCTATCTATCTATCTATCTATCTATCTATCTATCTATCTATCTATCTATCTATCTATCTATCTATCTATCTATCTATCTATCTATCTATCTATCTATCTATCTATCTATCTATCTATCTATCTATCTATCTATCTATCTATCTATCTATCTATCTATCTATCTATCTATCTATCTATCTATCTATCTATCTATCTATCTATCTATCTATCTATCTATCTATCTATCTATCTATCTATCTATCTATCTATCTATCTATCTCCCTCCCTCCCCCCCCTCTCTCTCTATATATGTGTGTGTGTGTGTGTGTATCTGTATCTATCTATCTATATGTATATATGTATATGTGTATCTATCTCTATCTCTATCTCTCTATCTGTCTGTCTCTCTATGTCTATGTCTATATATATACATATAACGAGCCATTATATATGCATAATGAGCCAGAGACACTAGCCCTAGGTCACCCAGCTGGCATGTGCTGGAGTGCACAAGCTGATCTGGTTCACCAGATAAGCATCCAAAGCTCAAGTGGTAGAGCGGGGAATCAAACCCGGTTCTTCAGAGCAGAGCACACCTGCTCTTAACCGCAACACCACGCTGGCCCCTCTACCTTCACCACACCCCTGTGACTTGACTCTTCAGCCAGCCTTCTGAATGCTTTATTCCTGCACATGTGCAGACAAAACCTGGGCAAACAAACCAAGTGTCGCATAAAACCAATGAACAAACAAATAAATTGCATCATTTACCTTTTTCCATCCTGGAACTCAAAACAGCCAGGAAACAGTACATCCCTTAGCTTCACTGAGGCCACTGTTACTAGGGAGCTTTCCAACCAGACCCTAGGACCCATGACGTTTTCATGAGGGTAAATAATAACAACAATCCAAATCATCAGCTGCTTGCTACCCAAGCTAGACAGTCTAATCCTGAGCAATGATACTGAATGCTTCATTTGAAAGAAAAAGGAATCAGTCATGCATTCTCTCCAGCCCATTTCTGTTCCATGTTGAATTTGGAGCCATCCCAGTCTAAATTATACATCGCGCGAGCCAAACATGGATCATTCACCAGTGCATGGCACAGTATACAATATCTACTATTTCCCCAGTATCTTCATTTTCACCACTGCTGAAAATGGGCGGGGCAAGCAGATTCCATCACAAACCGAAGGGAAGGGTTGGTGCCTGAAAAACACAGGAGGCCATTGATAGGAGGAACCATTGGCTCAAAGAACATAAGAACATAAGAACAAGCCAGCTGGATCAGACCAGAGTCCATCTAGTCCAGCTCTCTGCTACTCGCAGTGGCCCACCAGGTGCCTTTGGGAGCTCACGTGCAGGAGGTGAAAGCAATGGCCTTCTGCGGCTGTTGCTCCCGAGCACCTGGACTGGCTCAAAGGTACGCCCAAGTGATCTTGCTCTTCATCACAGGTGTCAAACTCGCGACCCTCCAGATGTTATGGACTTCAGTTCCCATCATCCCCTGCCAGCATGAGCAATTAACCATGCTGGCAGGAGATGATGGGAACTGTAGTCCATAACATCTGGAGGGCCATAAGTTTGACCATGCTGGCAGGGGATGATGGGAACTGAAGTCCATAACATCTGGAGGGCCACGAGTTTGACACCTATGCTCTTCATATAGGGAAATGAAGATTCTGGTAGCCGATTTCAGAGCATTTTCTGGGATTTCCTCCAAACTCTAACAGGTTGCTATTTGAAGTCGCCTTCTTTTCGTATTAAGGAAAGGGTATAATTTTGTTTCAGAGAGATGCTGTCGGAAGAATTTAGTCAATTTAGTCAGTTATAGACAAGCTTGTTGTACACAACCTTTGGTTGGATCATGTGTTTTTAAGGTTATAGGCATATTTTACATACAATCACTTTGAAACTGTTTCAGGAAAGGCAGATGATAAATGTTTTAATGAATAAGGTGATTCCTCGCCTGAGCCCTCTGGGGGAGGGCGGTATATAAGTGTAATAAATAAATAAATAAATAAATAAATAAATAAATAAATAAATAAATAAATAAATAAATGTACAGCCTCTGCAGTTATGTCCCACTGCAGACATGAACATCCCAGAAAGAAAACACAGGGAAAAAATGTTGGGAAACCCTTTTTTTCTTTCACAGAACACTGGAAGAAAAACTCTTATGAAATACTTTCTCTTTTGGAATGAGGGAAATGTTTTGTTTTTTTAAACATAAGGTTTTAGTCACTCAAACCATGTAGGATGGAGATGCTGATGTACAGATCTATAGCATTAACAAATGGAAATTCCTGTGTTTACATTATCTTGGGAAATGCACGATTGAAATGTCACTAATTTGTGACAGTTTGCAGCACTCTCTCTATCTTGCATTGGGTATATTAGGTATTTTGCTCAAGGTAGCAAGACACGTTCAGGTTTGATAAGTTTCTATTTTTCCCAAAAAGAACTAGTAGGGAGCACACTGTTTTCTCCCATAACTTCAAAATTTCTACAGATTTTACATCTCATATACCCCAAAGGCTGCTGTCCCTAGACACAGCCATCTGGGGGAGCATTTGACGAAAGACACTTCTTCAACATGCTGCAGTGTTTTCTAGGAGCCACAGCTAAACACAGATCAGGTTTTTAATGCCCTTTAGGATTAATGACAAATCACGGGATATTCTGATGACACCAGAAAAGCAGGTGCTTGAATTCTGGATCTCACCCAACACTAAAGCAAAGCAAATTGTCAAGAGAACCACTGGATACAGAAAGACAAAAGCACAAACCAAACAGAAAGTCACAGAGAATCTGCTACTATCCACTGATATCAGAGATTTCTGGTTGCATTCTTTATTCTAAAATCTACTTTTGAAGACTAGGAAGAAAAACTAAAAACAGATATTTGCCCCAGACAACTGTTGGGATGATGGGATTTTCAAAACACATCTCAGTTGTAATGACCTGACATTGGAATTCCAAGGTAAGCATCACAATGTCCCACACAGGGACGTTGGTGATGAGCAGAAGATAAAAGCACAGAAAAATAAAAAAAACTGAATAAATAAGTAGCTGGAAATCAGCTGTTGTGTATATCTCTACCAGTTTATCTCCATTCTGGTGAGAGCCCAAGTCTTAGGGAAAAAAGGAAGGCATTGCAGTCTGTTCTCATTATTAGCTCATTAACTTCCTCTTAATTTGTCTACATGGCAAAGTCACAGTAAGAAGTGACTGGATGAATGGGACAGAACTCCCGTGAAAGTAATGTTTTTCCAGAACTGAAAAGATGACCTCCAACCCAATTGATCGGTCAAGGCAACCAAGAACCGAGAGGATTAGCCGAGAGGAAAGTTAAAAGCAAGGAGAGCATTTGATTGGGAATTGATCTGATTGAGAAAAGGAAAAGATCAATAAAGAAGAAGAACAGATTGAAAGGCTACAAGAATCAGCCGATGAACTGAAAGGAATCTGAATGGAGAACACAGGCCTGTGTAGAGTTTGTTACAGTAGTTATAGGTGAGTGTAAATAATATATGGGACAGGATCTGTGTTTCAAAGTGCTGCCCCAAATTTAACTTTTGTTATAGCTACACTAATTGGGATTTGGGCTTACATTGATAAAGAATCCATGAGACAGGAAAGAATAGAGCCCTAAAGAAGAAGAAGAAGAGGAGGAAGAAGAACAAGAAGAAGAAGAAGAAGAAGAAGAAGAAGAAGAAGAAGAAGAAAAAGAAGAAAAAGAAGAAAAAGAAGAAAAAGAAGAATAGGAGGAGGAGGAGTTTGGATTTATATTCCCCCTTTCTCTCCTGTAAGGAGACTCAACGGGGCTTACAATCTCCTTGCCCTTCCCCCCGCCAACAACAAACACCCTTTGAGGTGGGTGGGGCTGAGAGAGCTCTGAATGATTTTGACTAGCCCAAGGTCACCCAGCTGTTGGAGAGCACAAGCTAATCTGGTTCCCCAGATAAGCCTCCACAGCTGAAGTGGCAGAGCGGGGAATCAAATCCAGTTCACCAGATTAGAGTGCCCCTGCTCTGAACCACTACACTACGCTGGCTAAAGGAATGACTGAATGTACGAACCTGTTTATTCATTGAGATCTGTCCAAGAGTCCATTCTCTAGGTCAGTGGTGGTGAACCTTTGGCACTCCAGATGTTATGGACTACAATTCCCATCAGCCCTTGCCAGCATGGCCAATTGGCCATGCTGGCAGGGGCTGTTGGGAATTGTAATCCATAACATCTGGAGTGCCAAAGGTTCGCCACCACGGCTCTAGGTCCTCCCACAACTAAGGTCGAGCAGGTGATGACCAAACATACAGAGATGCATGCGTGCATGTGCGCACGCGCACACACACACAAGTCCAACTCATACAGAGTTGGTTTACTGGTCTATCAAAGTCAGTATTGCCTTCTCAGACTAGCTGCCGCTCTCCAGCATCCTAGGCAGAGATCACCTGATCCCTTTCACTTAAGTTTCCAAGGATCGAACCTGGAACCTTGCTGCAGGCAAGCAAAGGGTCTACTGCAGGGGTAGGGAACCTTTAACACTCAAAGAGCCATTTGGACCCGTTTTCCACGGGAAAAGAAAACACTTGGAGCTGCAAATAATTTTTGACATTTAAAATAAAGATAACACTGTATATATTGGGTTTTTTTACCTTTTACTCCGCACATTCTGAGACGCGCATGGATGCGTCCGCCCTGCTGCCTGCAAGGCGGGCAAGGATGGGGCCAGCAGCTCGGCCTCGCCGGCCGCCGGGAAAGCACCCACCCCCGCTCCAATGGGTCAGGCGAGAGGGGAAGTCCGCGGCGCAGCCCAGCCAGCCGCGGGCAGTTGGTGCGCCCACCCTGCTGCCTGCAGGCCGGGCAAGGATGGAGCCAGCGGCTCGGCTCGTGGAGCCGCAGCGCAAGGGCAGAAGAGCCGCATGCGGCTCTCGAGCCGCAGGTTCCCTACCCCTGGTCTACTGGGATGTGGAGCAGAAAGCAGGTCTCTATTTCACCTTCCAGCTCAGTCAAGATGTAGGCAATTAAGAAACAGCCGGTGCCTCTAAGCAGCGACTGAGTCTTCTCTGGGGAGTCCTGTTTCATGCTTTCAGAAACCTGGTTGTAAAGTTAACGACAAAGGCAGAGAAGTGGGCTTGAGAAAGTTAGGGACACAACGTTGCAGGTTATATCCTCATACGTTTCTCCAAGGGAATTAGGCAACCAGTGCAGACACAGAGGGGGGTCTTCCTGAATGACTGATTGCATTACGCTATCCAGCATTGGTCTACCTGTGCCGTGCGCGTCTCACGAAATGATGCAGCTATCTGCATCACAATAGCTGGATGCTAAGAATAGTCACACGCTTGCAAGACGGCTTCCTGAGGGTGCAATTCTTTACATCCACTGCTTTAACGTATTCCTGCGTACAGCAATGCAGGTGTTCAACAATAGCTTGCAAATTCAGGTGCTCAAAATTGCAGGGGAATGGAGGAGATGCTCTTAGGGCCAAACTAGACCTCACAGGATTCACAAGCTCAACCCATGGATGTAGCTGCCGTCTTAGAAATCACTTTGGGCCATTAAAAATGCCATGATTCTATTGGTTTTTATAACTATCTGTCACTGGGCCCGGAGGGAGAATGACAAAACAGAGACGGCTTCTTTCCTCGTGGTCATGGCCTTACACCAGGGGTCTTCAAACTATGGCCCTCCAGATGTTCATGGACTACAATTCCCATCAGCCCCTGCCAGCATGGCTAAGTGGCAGGGCTGATGGGAATTGTAGTTCATGAACATCTAGGGGGCCATAGTTTGAAGACCCCTGCCTTACACGCATGCATGAAAACGGCCACCCATTGTGGACGTTAAGACTGGAGAAGTTCCCTGTATGTCACCTCTCTACATTCTTGCTTGAGGCAAATTACAAGTAAACGGTATACCATAAAATAATAAACTATCATTAGCTATAGGTAGCCGCACTTGTCAGCTACATTTGATTCCAGTAGCACCTAGATATCCATGAGCTGATACCCAGTGGTGGGATTCGGCCGGTTCGCACCACTTCGACAGAACCGGTTGTTAAAATGGTGCCTGCAAACAACTACTTGTTAAATTATTTGAATCCCACCACCGGAACCGGTTGTTAAATTATTTGAATCCCACATAAGAACAAGCCAGCTGGATCAGACCAGAGTCCATCTAGTCCAGCTCTCTGCTACTCGCAGTGGCCCACCAGGTGCCTTTGGGAGCTCACATGCAGGAGGTGAAAGCAATGGCCTTCTGCGGCTGTTGCTCCCAATCACCTACCTAGTTCAAAGGCATTTGCAATCTCAGATCAAAGAGAATCACATTGCAGTCACAAAATCGACTTCTCCTCCACCAATCTGTCTCAAGCTCCTGAAAAGCTGTCTCAGGCTGGTGGGCTATCACCACCTCCTGTGGCAGCATATTCCAAACACCAAACACACGTTGCGTTAAGAAGTGTTTCCTTTTATTAGTCCTAATTCTTCCCCCCAGCATTTTCAATGTATGCCCCCTGGTTCTACCCCTAAGATCTTATTGGTCTGCAATATGCTACCGACCCCTGACTGTTTAACATCCAGCCATTCCATTTGAAGACATCCACAGACAAGGGATGGGTTTCTATGTGGGGGACTCTCTAGGTAAACAGGCGATCTCCTTTATAAATTAACTAAATCAAAAACTGGTTTGGTGATGTCTGAAAATGCTTGTCAGTTGAAGTCGAGGGCAAGCAAGAAGGAATCATATGCTCAAAGTCCCTGACAAATCTAAAAGAAGTGTGGAGAGGGAGACGGTGCCTTTTGGCAACTAGCCCCTAAATTGTCCCAGTCCCCACCATCTACCACTTTGTGGGCTCTCAGCTTTCTGCATTAAGATCACTTCTGACATTTTAAGCTCCTCTTGGACATTGGTTTGAGAACCCTAAAAAACCCTATGTCACCCTGCCTCATTTCACAGCCATATGGAATCGCATTCCCAGGACACAGATCCTACTCCAGGGCAAGAAGACAACCAAAAAAGGGGGGCCTAGTTCCCTTGGAATTTTACAAGCATATCTGCATCCTTACATTTTCTCCATTGATACTTTTTTGCTCTAAGACCGTATTAATGGCATTATCTCATTCTAAAAGTTGGATTCAACCAGACAGAGCCACATTCATTAGTAGAAATACAGAAGTGCGATATTTTTCAAGTCCATCCATCTGTGAAAATGTATATTGATACACTGGAAGCCCCAGGCTGGGATCTAGAACAGGGGTCTGCAACCTGCAGCTCTTTCAGCCTTATACTGCGGCTCCGCGTGGCCTGGAGGTTGGAGGGTTGGAGGGTAGAGTGGGCGTGCCCCTCCAGCCCTGCAGAGCAGTGCTGGATGGAAAGGTGAGTGGAGGGGCCAAACCGGAGGCTAGTGGAGGGGCCAAACTGCTTTTCGTGTCCCCTCCACTCACCTCTCCTACCAGCGCTGCTCTGGAGGGCTGGAGGGACACACCCACGCTGCCCTCCGACCCCTGGAGGTCGGAGGGTAGCATGGGCATGTCCCTCCAGAGAAGCTGCCATCCCCACTCTGCCATCCCTGCAGCCACCACCACCCCTCTGCCCCACAGAGCAGGCAGGCAGAGGGGGTTTCCCTGACCAGCGCCACTGCCTTCTGCAGCGCTAGAGGTGGCGGCCCCGAACAGACCACAGCCTCCCTCCCCCCCTCTTCCCCACGGAGCAGGCAGCTGCCTGCTCCATGGGGCAGAGGAGGTTTCCCTGCCCAGTGCCTCCCAGCACTGGAAGGAAAGGTGAGTGGAGGGGCCAAACCGGACTCTCCGGCTCGGTAGATCTTTGGGGCCGTGGAAAACGGGTCCAAACGGCTCTTTGGGTGGTAGAGGTTGCCGACCCCTGATCTAGAACAAACCGTCTTCAGGGTAAGATCCTTGAACTGGGAAATGGCAGGGATGAAAACATAAGACCCTCTCTGTGCAAATCTTGTCTTCTCTTGTTCACCTTTCACTCCCTATCTCCAGGAAGTTCTCAAGTCAGAGTTGGCAACCCTAAGTCCCAACCCAAAGAGACAGCAATGGTACAATTTGTCATTTCAGTGTGACGGGCTGAATCCAGAGAGCATCGGATGTCAATTTCATTTAATGAAGCAGCTACCCGTTAAGTAGCTGTCTGTCAAGTGCTTGCTCTGCTCATGACTTGCGTTCGATCCAGATAAAAGTTGATGTGACGTAGCCAGTTCAAGGCCCTTGAGAACCTTCCATCCTTGGGAGGCCAGTAAAATGAGTGTCCAGCTTGCTGGGAGTAAAATGCAGATGACTGGGGAAGCCAAAGGCAAACCACCCTGTAAACAGTCTGCCTAGTAAACACTGGGATGTGACGTCATCCCATTGGTCAGTAATGACCCAGTGTTTGCACAGGGGACTAATTTTACCTATCTAGTCCACGTACATATTCTTAGAAGAAGAGGAGTTTGGA
The DNA here is from genome assembly GCF_021028975.2 of Sphaerodactylus townsendi. Taxonomy (NCBI): domain Eukaryota; kingdom Metazoa; phylum Chordata; class Lepidosauria; order Squamata; family Sphaerodactylidae; genus Sphaerodactylus; species Sphaerodactylus townsendi. The sequence goes on along the minus strand of NC_059441.1, from coordinate 16,178,745 downwards.
TTTATATCCCCCCCTTTCTCTCCTGTAAGGAGACTCAAAGGGGCTTAAAATCGCCTCCCCCCCACCCCACAACACATGCCTTGTGAGGTGGGTGAGGCTAAGAGAGCTCCCAAGAAACGTGACTAGCCCAAGGTCACCCAGCTGGCGTGTGTTGGAGTGCACAAGCTAATCTGGTTCACCAGATAAGCCTCCACAGCTCAAGTGGCAGAGCGGGGAATCAAACCCGGTTCTCTAGATTAGAGTGCACCTGCTCTTAACCACCACCATGCTGGCTCTCTTACACGTTATCGGTTCTGTTTCCAATTTGAGTTAAGGTGAATTAAGATGCAGAGAGTCAGAAAACCCAGAAGACACAGACTTTAGAAAGCACAGGCATCAGAAATGCACAGATTCCTCAGGTACACACACTCCTGAAATGTACAGCGAGTCCTTAAGCCACCCTTCCAAGCTCTGGAAAAATGCAGACAGCTACATAAAAATTGTAAACGAATCCTTATAATTCCATGTTGCATCCCCAAGCACAGTGCATTTCTGATCCGGAGAGCTTTTCCACACCTTTTGCCAACTCATTAGGGTTACACAACCAACCCTGCCTCCCTAACACTCTGTAACTCTATGGCATGTGGTTCTGCAACCACTCAATCATCCTGTTTCTGTTTTCAGTGCACATTAAGTTCTTCTTAAGTCTGATTTGGAAACATGTGGCAGTCGTAGCATCGCTGAGAGTCCTCTCTCCTGTAAGCAGCAGTGGCGTAGGAGGTTAAGAGCTCGTGTATCTAATCTGGAGGAACAGGGTTTGATTCCCAGCTCTGCCACCTGAGCTGTGGAGGCTTATCTGGGGAATTCAGATTAGCCTGTGCACTCCCACACACGCCAGCTGGGTGACCTTGGGTTAGTCACAGCTCTTCGGAGCTCTCTCAGCCCCACCTACCTCACAGGGTGTTTGTTGTGAGGGGGGAAGGGCAAGGAGATTGTAATTGGGGGGGGGGGGGGGTGGGGGGGGGGGGGGGTGGGGGGGGGGGGGGGTGGGGGGGGGGGGGGGTGGGGGGGGGGGGGGGTGGGGGGGGGGGGGGGTGGGGGGGGGGGGGGGTGGGGGGGGGGGGGGGTGGGGGGGGGGGGGGGTGGGGGGGGGGGGGGGTGGGGGGGGGGGGGGGTGGGGGGGGGGGGGGGTGGGGGGGGGGGGGGGTGGGGGGGGGGGGGGGTGGGGGGGGGGGGGGGTGGGGGGGGGGGGGGGTGGGGGGGGGGGGGGGTGGGGGGGGGGGGGGGTGGGGGGGGGGGGGGGTGGGGGGGGGGGGGGGTGGGGGGGGGGGGGGGTGGGGGGGGGGGGGGGTGGGGGGGGGGGGGGGTGGGGGGGGGGGGGGGTGGGGGGGGGGGGGGGTGGGGGGGGGGGGGGGTGGGGGGGGGGGGGGGTGGGGGGGGGGGGGGGTGGGGGGGGGGGGGGGTGGGGGGGGGGGGGGGTGGGGGGGGGGGGGGGTGGGGGGGGGGGGGGGTGGGGGGGGGGGGGGGTGGGGGGGGGGGGGGGTGGGGGGGGGGGGGGGTGGGGGGGGGGGGGGGTGGGGGGGGGGGGGGGTGGGGGGGGGGGGGGGTGGGGGGGGGGGGGGGTGGGGGGGGGGGGGGGTGGGGGGGGGGGGGGGTGGGGGGGGGGGGGGGTGGGGGGGGGGGGGGGTGGGGGGGGGGGGGGGTGGGGGGGGGGGGGGGTGGGGGGGGGGGGGGGTGGGGGGGGGGGGGGGTGGGGGGGGGGGGGGGTGGGGGGGGGGGGGGGTGGGGGGGGGGGGGGGTGGGGGGGGGGGGGGGTGGGGGGGGGGGGGGGTGGGGGGGGGGGGGGGTGGGGGGGGGGGGGGGTGGGGGGGGGGGGGGGTGGGGGGGGGGGGGGGTGGGGGGGGGGGGGGGTGGGGGGGGGGGGGGGTGGGGGGGGGGGGGGGTGGGGGGGGGGGGGGGTGGGGGGGGGGGGGGGTGGGGGGGGGGGGGGGTGGGGGGGGGGGGGGGTGGGGGGGGGGGGGGGTGGGGGGGGGGGGGGGTGGGGGGGGGGGGGGGTGGGGGGGGGGGGGGGTGGGGGGGGGGGGGGGTGGGGGGGGGGGGGGGTGGGGGGGGGGGGGGGTGGGGGGGGGGGGGGGTGGGGGGGGGGGGGGGTGGGGGGGGGGGGGGGTGGGGGGGGGGGGGGGTGGGGGGGGGGGGGGGTGGGGGGGGGGGGGGGTGGGGGGGGGGGGGGGTGGGGGGGGGGGGGGGTGGGGGGGGGGGGGGGTGGGGGGGGGGGGGGGTGGGGGGGGGGGGGGGTGGGGGGGGGGGGGGGTGGGGGGGGGGGGGGGTGGGGGGGGGGGGGGGTGGGGGGGGGGGGGGGTGGGGGGGGGGGGGGGTGGGGGGGGGGGGGGGTGGGGGGGGGGGGGGGTGGGGGGGGGGGGGGGTGGGGGGGGGGGGGGGTGGGGGGGGGGGGGGGTGGGGGGGGGGGGGGGTGGGGGGGGGGGGGGGTGGGGGGGGGGGGGGGTGGGGGGGGGGGGGGGTGGGGGGGGGGGGGGGTGGGGGGGGGGGGGGGTGGGGGGGGGGGGGGGTGGGGGGGGGGGGGGGTGGGGGGGGGGGGGGGTGGGGGGGGGGGGGGGTGGGGGGGGGGGGGGGTGGGGGGGGGGGGGGGTGGGGGGGGGGGGGGGTGGGGGGGGGGGGGGGTGGGGGGGGGGGGGGGTGGGGGGGGGGGGGGGTGGGGGGGGGGGGGGGTGGGGGGGGGGGGGGGTGGGGGGGGGGGGGGGTGGGGGGGGGGGGGGGTGGGGGGGGGGGGGGGTGGGGGGGGGGGGGGGTGGGGGGGGGGGGGGGTGGGGGGGGGGGGGGGTGGGGGGGGGGGGGGGTGGGGGGGGGGGGGGGTGGGGGGGGGGGGGGGTGGGGGGGGGGGGGGGTGGGGGGGGGGGGGGGTGGGGGGGGGGGGGGGTGGGGGGGGGGGGGGGTGGGGGGGGGGGGGGGTGGGGGGGGGGGGGGGTGGGGGGGGGGGGGGGTGGGGGGGGGGGGGGGTGGGGGGGGGGGGGGGTGGGGGGGGGGGGGGGTGGGGGGGGGGGGGGGTGGGGGGGGGGGGGGGTGGGGGGGGGGGGGGGTGGGGGGGGGGGGGGGTGGGGGGGGGGGGGGGTGGGGGGGGGGGGGGGTGGGGGGGGGGGGGGGTGGGGGGGGGGGGGGGTGGGGGGGGGGGGGGGTGGGGGGGGGGGGGGGTGGGGGGGGGGGGGGGTGGGGGGGGGGGGGGGTGGGGGGGGGGGGGGGTGGGGGGGGGGGGGGGTGGGGGGGGGGGGGGGTGGGGGGGGGGGGGGGTGGGGGGGGGGGGGGGTGGGGGGGGGGGGGGGTGGGGGGGGGGGGGGGTGGGGGGGGGGGGGGGTGGGGGGGGGGGGGGGTGGGGGGGGGGGGGGGTGGGGGGGGGGGGGGGTGGGGGGGGGGGGGGGTGGGGGGGGGGGGGGGTGGGGGGGGGGGGGGGTGGGGGGGGGGGGGGGTGGGGGGGGGGGGGGGTGGGGGGGGGGGGGGGTGGGGGGGGGGGGGGGTGGGGGGGGGGGGGGGTGGGGGGGGGGGGGGGTGGGGGGGGGGGGGGGTGGGGGGGGGGGGGGGTGGGGGGGGGGGGGGGTGGGGGGGGGGGGGGGTGGGGGGGGGGGGGGGTGGGGGGGGGGGGGGGTGGGGGGGGGGGGGGGTGGGGGGGGGGGGGGGTGGGGGGGGGGGGGGGTGGGGGGGGGGGGGGGTGGGGGGGGGGGGGGGTGGGGGGGGGGGGGGGTGGGGGGGGGGGGGGGTGGGGGGGGGGGGGGGTGGGGGGGGGGGGGGGTGGGGGGGGGGGGGGGTGGGGGGGGGGGGGGGTGGGGGGGGGGGGGGGTGGGGGGGGGGGGGGGTGGGGGGGGGGGGGGGTGGGGGGGGGGGGGGGTGGGGGGGGGGGGGGGTGGGGGGGGGGGGGGGTGGGGGGGGGGGGGGGTGGGGGGGGGGGGGGGTGGGGGGGGGGGGGGGTGGGGGGGGGGGGGGGTGGGGGGGGGGGGGGGTGGGGGGGGGGGGGGGTGGGGGGGGGGGGGGGTGGGGGGGGGGGGGGGTGGGGGGGGGGGGGGGTGGGGGGGGGGGGGGGTGGGGGGGGGGGGGGGTGGGGGGGGGGGGGGGTGGGGGGGGGGGGGGGTGGGGGGGGGGGGGGGTGGGGGGGGGGGGGGGTGGGGGGGGGGGGGGGTGGGGGGGGGGGGGGGTGGGGGGGGGGGGGGGTGGGGGGGGGGGGGGGTGGGGGGGGGGGGGGGTGGGGGGGGGGGGGGGTGGGGGGGGGGGGGGGTGGGGGGGGGGGGGGGTGGGGGGGGGGGGGGGTGGGGGGGGGGGGGGGTGGGGGGGGGGGGGGGTGGGGGGGGGGGGGGGTGGGGGGGGGGGGGGGTGGGGGGGGGGGGGGGTGGGGGGGGGGGGGGGTGGGGGGGGGGGGGGGTGGGGGGGGGGGGGGGTGGGGGGGGGGGGGGGTGGGGGGGGGGGGGGGTGGGGGGGGGGGGGGGTGGGGGGGGGGGGGGGTGGGGGGGGGGGGGGGTGGGGGGGGGGGGGGGTGGGGGGGGGGGGGGGTGGGGGGGGGGGGGGGTGGGGGGGGGGGGGGGTGGGGGGGGGGGGGGGTGGGGGGGGGGGGGGGTGGGGGGGGGGGGGGGTGGGGGGGGGGGGGGGTGGGGGGGGGGGGGGGTGGGGGGGGGGGGGGGTGGGGGGGGGGGGGGGTGGGGGGGGGGGGGGGTGGGGGGGGGGGGGGGTGGGGGGGGGGGGGGGTGGGGGGGGGGGGGGGTGGGGGGGGGGGGGGGTGGGGGGGGGGGGGGGTGGGGGGGGGGGGGGGTGGGGGGGGGGGGGGGTGGGGGGGGGGGGGGGTGGGGGGGGGGGGGGGTGGGGGGGGGGGGGGGTGGGGGGGGGGGGGGGTGGGGGGGGGGGGGGGTGGGGGGGGGGGGGGGTGGGGGGGGGGGGGGGTGGGGGGGGGGGGGGGTGGGGGGGGGGGGGGGTGGGGGGGGGGGGGGGTGGGGGGGGGGGGGGGTGGGGGGGGGGGGGGGTGGGGGGGGGGGGGGGTGGGGGGGGGGGGGGGTGGGGGGGGGGGGGGGTGGGGGGGGGGGGGGGTGGGGGGGGGGGGGGGTGGGGGGGGGGGGGGGTGGGGGGGGGGGGGGGTGGGGGGGGGGGGGGGTGGGGGGGGGGGGGGGTGGGGGGGGGGGGGGGTGGGGGGGGGGGGGGGTGGGGGGGGGGGGGGGTGGGGGGGGGGGGGGGTGGGGGGGGGGGGGGGTGGGGGGGGGGGGGGGTGGGGGGGGGGGGGGGTGGGGGGGGGGGGGGGTGGGGGGGGGGGGGGGTGGGGGGGGGGGGGGGTGGGGGGGGGGGGGGGTGGGGGGGGGGGGGGGTGGGGGGGGGGGGGGGTGGGGGGGGGGGGGGGTGGGGGGGGGGGGGGGTGGGGGGGGGGGGGGGTGGGGGGGGGGGGGGGTGGGGGGGGGGGGGGGTGGGGGGGGGGGGGGGTGGGGGGGGGGGGGGGTGGGGGGGGGGGGGGGTGGGGGGGGGGGGGGGTGGGGGGGGGGGGGGGTGGGGGGGGGGGGGGGTGGGGGGGGGGGGGGGTGGGGGGGGGGGGGGGTGGGGGGGGGGGGGGGTGGGGGGGGGGGGGGGTGGGGGGGGGGGGGGGTGGGGGGGGGGGGGGGTGGGGGGGGGGGGGGGTGGGGGGGGGGGGGGGTGGGGGGGGGGGGGGGTGGGGGGGGGGGGGGGTGGGGGGGGGGGGGGGTGGGGGGGGGGGGGGGTGGGGGGGGGGGGGGGTGGGGGGGGGGGGGGGTGGGGGGGGGGGGGGGTGGGGGGGGGGGGGGGTGGGGGGGGGGGGGGGTGGGGGGGGGGGGGGGTGGGGGGGGGGGGGGGTGGGGGGGGGGGGGGGTGGGGGGGGGGGGGGGTGGGGGGGGGGGGGGGTGGGGGGGGGGGGGGGTGGGGGGGGGGGGGGGTGGGGGGGGGGGGGGGTGGGGGGGGGGGGGGGTGGGGGGGGGGGGGGGTGGGGGGGGGGGGGGGTGGGGGGGGGGGGGGGTGGGGGGGGGGGGGGGTGGGGGGGGGGGGGGGTGGGGGGGGGGGGGGGTGGGGGGGGGGGGGGGTGGGGGGGGGGGGGGGTGGGGGGGGGGGGGGGTGGGGGGGGGGGGGGGTGGGGGGGGGGGGGGGTGGGGGGGGGGGGGGGTGGGGGGGGGGGGGGGTGGGGGGGGGGGGGGGTGGGGGGGGGGGGGGGTGGGGGGGGGGGGGGGTGGGGGGGGGGGGGGGTGGGGGGGGGGGGGGGTGGGGGGGGGGGGGGGTGGGGGGGGGGGGGGGTGGGGGGGGGGGGGGGTGGGGGGGGGGGGGGGTGGGGGGGGGGGGGGGTGGGGGGGGGGGGGGGTGGGGGGGGGGGGGGGTGGGGGGGGGGGGGGGTGGGGGGGGGGGGGGGTGGGGGGGGGGGGGGGTGGGGGGGGGGGGGGGTGGGGGGGGGGGGGGGTGGGGGGGGGGGGGGGTGGGGGGGGGGGGGGGTGGGGGGGGGGGGGGGTGGGGGGGGGGGGGGGTGGGGGGGGGGGGGGGTGGGGGGGGGGGGGGGTGGGGGGGGGGGGGGGTGGGGGGGGGGGGGGGTGGGGGGGGGGGGGGGTGGGGGGGGGGGGGGGTGGGGGGGGGGGGGGGTGGGGGGGGGGGGGGGTGGGGGGGGGGGGGGGTGGGGGGGGGGGGGGGTGGGGGGGGGGGGGGGTGGGGGGGGGGGGGGGTGGGGGGGGGGGGGGGTGGGGGGGGGGGGGGGTGGGGGGGGGGGGGGGTGGGGGGGGGGGGGGGTGGGGGGGGGGGGGGGTGGGGGGGGGGGGGGGTGGGGGGGGGGGGGGGTGGGGGGGGGGGGGGGTGGGGGGGGGGGGGGGTGGGGGGGGGGGGGGGTGGGGGGGGGGGGGGGTGGGGGGGGGGGGGGGTGGGGGGGGGGGGGGGTGGGGGGGGGGGGGGGTGGGGGGGGGGGGGGGTGGGGGGGGGGGGGGGTGGGGGGGGGGGGGGGTGGGGGGGGGGGGGGGTGGGGGGGGGGGGGGGTGGGGGGGGGGGGGGGTGGGGGGGGGGGGGGGTGGGGGGGGGGGGGGGTGGGGGGGGGGGGGGGTGGGGGGGGGGGGGGGTGGGGGGGGGGGGGGGTGGGGGGGGGGGGGGGTGGGGGGGGGGGGGGGTGGGGGGGGGGGGGGGTGGGGGGGGGGGGGGGTGGGGGGGGGGGGGGGTGGGGGGGGGGGGGGGTGGGGGGGGGGGGGGGTGGGGGGGGGGGGGGGTGGGGGGGGGGGGGGGTGGGGGGGGGGGGGGGTGGGGGGGGGGGGGGGTGGGGGGGGGGGGGGGTGGGGGGGGGGGGGGGTGGGGGGGGGGGGGGGTGGGGGGGGGGGGGGGTGGGGGGGGGGGGGGGTGGGGGGGGGGGGGGGTGGGGGGGGGGGGGGGTGGGGGGGGGGGGGGGTGGGGGGGGGGGGGGGTGGGGGGGGGGGGGGGTGGGGGGGGGGGGGGGTGGGGGGGGGGGGGGGTGGGGGGGGGGGGGGGTGGGGGGGGGGGGGGGTGGGGGGGGGGGGGGGTGGGGGGGGGGGGGGGTGGGGGGGGGGGGGGGTGGGGGGGGGGGGGGGTGGGGGGGGGGGGGGGTGGGGGGGGGGGGGGGTGGGGGGGGGGGGGGGTGGGGGGGGGGGGGGGTGGGGGGGGGGGGGGGTGGGGGGGGGGGGGGGTGGGGGGGGGGGGGGGTGGGGGGGGGGGGGGGTGGGGGGGGGGGGGGGTGGGGGGGGGGGGGGGTGGGGGGGGGGGGGGGTGGGGGGGGGGGGGGGTGGGGGGGGGGGGGGGTGGGGGGGGGGGGGGGTGGGGGGGGGGGGGGGTGGGGGGGGGGGGGGGTGGGGGGGGGGGGGGGTGGGGGGGGGGGGGGGTGGGGGGGGGGGGGGGTGGGGGGGGGGGGGGGTGGGGGGGGGGGGGGGTGGGGGGGGGGGGGGGTGGGGGGGGGGGGGGGTGGGGGGGGGGGGGGGTGGGGGGGGGGGGGGGTGGGGGGGGGGGGGGGTGGGGGGGGGGGGGGGTGGGGGGGGGGGGGGGTGGGGGGGGGGGGGGGTGGGGGGGGGGGGGGGTGGGGGGGGGGGGGGGTGGGGGGGGGGGGGGGTGGGGGGGGGGGGGGGTGGGGGGGGGGGGGGGTGGGGGGGGGGGGGGGTGGGGGGGGGGGGGGGTGGGGGGGGGGGGGGGTGGGGGGGGGGGGGGGTGGGGGGGGGGGGGGGTGGGGGGGGGGGGGGGTGGGGGGGGGGGGGGGTGGGGGGGGGGGGGGGTGGGGGGGGGGGGGGGTGGGGGGGGGGGGGGGTGGGGGGGGGGGGGGGTGGGGGGGGGGGGGGGTGGGGGGGGGGGGGGGTGGGGGGGGGGGGGGGTGGGGGGGGGGGGGGGTGGGGGGGGGGGGGGGTGGGGGGGGGGGGGGGTGGGGGGGGGGGGGGGTGGGGGGGGGGGGGGGTGGGGGGGGGGGGGGGTGGGGGGGGGGGGGGGTGGGGGGGGGGGGGGGTGGGGGGGGGGGGGGGTGGGGGGGGGGGGGGGTGGGGGGGGGGGGGGGTGGGGGGGGGGGGGGGTGGGGGGGGGGGGGGGTGGGGGGGGGGGGGGGTGGGGGGGGGGGGGGGTGGGGGGGGGGGGGGGTGGGGGGGGGGGGGGGTGGGGGGGGGGGGGGGTGGGGGGGGGGGGGGGTGGGGGGGGGGGGGGGTGGGGGGGGGGGGGGGTGGGGGGGGGGGGGGGTGGGGGGGGGGGGGGGTGGGGGGGGGGGGGGGTGGGGGGGGGGGGGGGTGGGGGGGGGGGGGGGTGGGGGGGGGGGGGGGTGGGGGGGGGGGGGGGTGGGGGGGGGGGGGGGTGGGGGGGGGGGGGGGTGGGGGGGGGGGGGGGTGGGGGGGGGGGGGGGTGGGGGGGGGGGGGGGTGGGGGGGGGGGGGGGTGGGGGGGGGGGGGGGTGGGGGGGGGGGGGGGTGGGGGGGGGGGGGGGTGGGGGGGGGGGGGGGTGGGGGGGGGGGGGGGTGGGGGGGGGGGGGGGTGGGGGGGGGGGGGGGTGGGGGGGGGGGGGGGTGGGGGGGGGGGGGGGTGGGGGGGGGGGGGGGTGGGGGGGGGGGGGGGTGGGGGGGGGGGGGGGTGGGGGGGGGGGGGGGTGGGGGGGGGGGGGGGTGGGGGGGGGGGGGGGTGGGGGGGGGGGGGGGTGGGGGGGGGGGGGGGTGGGGGGGGGGGGGGGTGGGGGGGGGGGGGGGTGGGGGGGGGGGGGGGTGGGGGGGGGGGGGGGTGGGGGGGGGGGGGGGTGGGGGGGGGGGGGGGTGGGGGGGGGGGGGGGTGGGGGGGGGGGGGGGTGGGGGGGGGGGGGGGTGGGGGGGGGGGGGGGTGGGGGGGGGGGGGGGTGGGGGGGGGGGGGGGTGGGGGGGGGGGGGGGTGGGGGGGGGGGGGGGTGGGGGGGGGGGGGGGTGGGGGGGGGGGGGGGTGGGGGGGGGGGGGGGTGGGGGGGGGGGGGGGTGGGGGGGGGGGGGGGTGGGGGGGGGGGGGGGTGGGGGGGGGGGGGGGTGGGGGGGGGGGGGGGTGGGGGGGGGGGGGGGTGGGGGGGGGGGGGGGTGGGGGGGGGGGGGGGTGGGGGGGGGGGGGGGTGGGGGGGGGGGGGGGTGGGGGGGGGGGGGGGTGGGGGGGGGGGGGGGTGGGGGGGGGGGGGGGTGGGGGGGGGGGGGGGTGGGGGGGGGGGGGGGTGGGGGGGGGGGGGGGTGGGGGGGGGGGGGGGTGGGGGGGGGGGGGGGTGGGGGGGGGGGGGGGTGGGGGGGGGGGGGGGTGGGGGGGGGGGGGGGTGGGGGGGGGGGGGGGTGGGGGGGGGGGGGGGTGGGGGGGGGGGGGGGTGGGGGGGGGGGGGGGTGGGGGGGGGGGGGGGTGGGGGGGGGGGGGGGTGGGGGGGGGGGGGGGTGGGGGGGGGGGGGGGTGGGGGGGGGGGGGGGTGGGGGGGGGGGGGGGTGGGGGGGGGGGGGGGTGGGGGGGGGGGGGGGTGGGGGGGGGGGGGGGTGGGGGGGGGGGGGGGTGGGGGGGGGGGGGGGTGGGGGGGGGGGGGGGTGGGGGGGGGGGGGGGTGGGGGGGGGGGGGGGTGGGGGGGGGGGGGGGTGGGGGGGGGGGGGGGTGGGGGGGGGGGGGGGTGGGGGGGGGGGGGGGTGGGGGGGGGGGGGGGTGGGGGGGGGGGGGGGTGGGGGGGGGGGGGGGTGGGGGGGGGGGGGGGTGGGGGGGGGGGGGGGTGGGGGGGGGGGGGGGTGGGGGGGGGGGGGGGTGGGGGGGGGGGGGGGTGGGGGGGGGGGGGGGTGGGGGGGGGGGGGGGTGGGGGGGGGGGGGGGTGGGGGGGGGGGGGGGTGGGGGGGGGGGGGGGTGGGGGGGGGGGGGGGTGGGGGGGGGGGGGGGTGGGGGGGGGGGGGGGTGGGGGGGGGGGGGGGTGGGGGGGGGGGGGGGTGGGGGGGGGGGGGGGTGGGGGGGGGGGGGGGTGGGGGGGGGGGGGGGTGGGGGGGGGGGGGGGTGGGGGGGGGGGGGGGTGGGGGGGGGGGGGGGTGGGGGGGGGGGGGGGTGGGGGGGGGGGGGGGTGGGGGGGGGGGGGGGTGGGGGGGGGGGGGGGTGGGGGGGGGGGGGGGTGGGGGGGGGGGGGGGTGGGGGGGGGGGGGGGTGGGGGGGGGGGGGGGTGGGGGGGGGGGGGGGTGGGGGGGGGGGGGGGTGGGGGGGGGGGGGGGTGGGGGGGGGGGGGGGTGGGGGGGGGGGGGGGTGGGGGGGGGGGGGGGTGGGGGGGGGGGGGGGTGGGGGGGGGGGGGGGTGGGGGGGGGGGGGGGTGGGGGGGGGGGGGGGTGGGGGGGGGGGGGGGTGGGGGGGGGGGGGGGTGGGGGGGGGGGGGGGTGGGGGGGGGGGGGGGTGGGGGGGGGGGGGGGTGGGGGGGGGGGGGGGTGGGGGGGGGGGGGGGTGGGGGGGGGGGGGGGTGGGGGGGGGGGGGGGTGGGGGGGGGGGGGGGTGGGGGGGGGGGGGGGTGGGGGGGGGGGGGGGTGGGGGGGGGGGGGGGTGGGGGGGGGGGGGGGTGGGGGGGGGGGGGGGTGGGGGGGGGGGGGGGTGGGGGGGGGGGGGGGTGGGGGGGGGGGGGGGTGGGGGGGGGGGGGGGTGGGGGGGGGGGGGGGTGGGGGGGGGGGGGGGTGGGGGGGGGGGGGGGTGGGGGGGGGGGGGGGTGGGGGGGGGGGGGGGTGGGGGGGGGGGGGGGTGGGGGGGGGGGGGGGTGGGGGGGGGGGGGGGTGGGGGGGGGGGGGGGTGGGGGGGGGGGGGGGTGGGGGGGGGGGGGGGTGGGGGGGGGGGGGGGTGGGGGGGGGGGGGGGTGGGGGGGGGGGGGGGTGGGGGGGGGGGGGGGTGGGGGGGGGGGGGGGTGGGGGGGGGGGGGGGTGGGGGGGGGGGGGGGTGGGGGGGGGGGGGGGTGGGGGGGGGGGGGGGTGGGGGGGGGGGGGGGTGGGGGGGGGGGGGGGTGGGGGGGGGGGGGGGTGGGGGGGGGGGGGGGTGGGGGGGGGGGGGGGTGGGGGGGGGGGGGGGTGGGGGGGGGGGGGGGTGGGGGGGGGGGGGGGTGGGGGGGGGGGGGGGTGGGGGGGGGGGGGGGTGGGGGGGGGGGGGGGTGGGGGGGGGGGGGGGTGGGGGGGGGGGGGGGTGGGGGGGGGGGGGGGTGGGGGGGGGGGGGGGTGGGGGGGGGGGGGGGTGGGGGGGGGGGGGGGTGGGGGGGGGGGGGGGTGGGGGGGGGGGGGGGTGGGGGGGGGGGGGGGTGGGGGGGGGGGGGGGTGGGGGGGGGGGGGGGTGGGGGGGGGGGGGGGTGGGGGGGGGGGGGGGTGGGGGGGGGGGGGGGTGGGGGGGGGGGGGGGTGGGGGGGGGGGGGGGTGGGGGGGGGGGGGGGTGGGGGGGGGGGGGGGTGGGGGGGGGGGGGGGTGGGGGGGGGGGGGGGTGGGGGGGGGGGGGGGTGGGGGGGGGGGGGGGTGGGGGGGGGGGGGGGTGGGGGGGGGGGGGGGTGGGGGGGGGGGGGGGTGGGGGGGGGGGGGGGTGGGGGGGGGGGGGGGTGGGGGGGGGGGGGGGTGGGGGGGGGGGGGGGTGGGGGGGGGGGGGGGTGGGGGGGGGGGGGGGTGGGGGGGGGGGGGGGTGGGGGGGGGGGGGGGTGGGGGGGGGGGGGGGTGGGGGGGGGGGGGGGTGGGGGGGGGGGGGGGTGGGGGGGGGGGGGGGTGGGGGGGGGGGGGGGTGGGGGGGGGGGGGGGTGGGGGGGGGGGGGGGTGGGGGGGGGGGGGGGTGGGGGGGGGGGGGGGTGGGGGGGGGGGGGGGTGGGGGGGGGGGGGGGTGGGGGGGGGGGGGGGTGGGGGGGGGGGGGGGTGGGGGGGGGGGGGGGTGGGGGGGGGGGGGGGTGGGGGGGGGGGGGGGTGGGGGGGGGGGGGGGTGGGGGGGGGGGGGGGTGGGGGGGGGGGGGGGTGGGGGGGGGGGGGGGTGGGGGGGGGGGGGGGTGGGGGGGGGGGGGGGTGGGGGGGGGGGGGGGTGGGGGGGGGGGGGGGTGGGGGGGGGGGGGGGTGGGGGGGGGGGGGGGTGGGGGGGGGGGGGGGTGGGGGGGGGGGGGGGTGGGGGGGGGGGGGGGTGGGGGGGGGGGGGGGTGGGGGGGGGGGGGGGTGGGGGGGGGGGGGGGTGGGGGGGGGGGGGGGTGGGGGGGGGGGGGGGTGGGGGGGGGGGGGGGTGGGGGGGGGGGGGGGTGGGGGGGGGGGGGGGTGGGGGGGGGGGGGGGTGGGGGGGGGGGGGGGTGGGGGGGGGGGGGGGTGGGGGGGGGGGGGGGTGGGGGGGGGGGGGGGTGGGGGGGGGGGGGGGTGGGGGGGGGGGGGGGTGGGGGGGGGGGGGGGTGGGGGGGGGGGGGGGTGGGGGGGGGGGGGGGTGGGGGGGGGGGGGGGTGGGGGGGGGGGGGGGTGGGGGGGGGGGGGGGTGGGGGGGGGGGGGGGTGGGGGGGGGGGGGGGTGGGGGGGGGGGGGGGTGGGGGGGGGGGGGGGTGGGGGGGGGGGGGGGTGGGGGGGGGGGGGGGTGGGGGGGGGGGGGGGTGGGGGGGGGGGGGGGTGGGGGGGGGGGGGGGTGGGGGGGGGGGGGGGTGGGGGGGGGGGGGGGTGGGGGGGGGGGGGGGTGGGGGGGGGGGGGGGTGGGGGGGGGGGGGGGTGGGGGGGGGGGGGGGTGGGGGGGGGGGGGGGTGGGGGGGGGGGGGGGTGGGGGGGGGGGGGGGTGGGGGGGGGGGGGGGTGGGGGGGGGGGGGGGTGGGGGGGGGGGGGGGTGGGGGGGGGGGGGGGTGGGGGGGGGGGGGGGTGGGGGGGGGGGGGGGTGGGGGGGGGGGGGGGTGGGGGGGGGGGGGGGTGGGGGGGGGGGGGGGTGGGGGGGGGGGGGGGTGGGGGGGGGGGGGGGTGGGGGGGGGGGGGGGTGGGGGGGGGGGGGGGTGGGGGGGGGGGGGGGTGGGGGGGGGGGGGGGTGGGGGGGGGGGGGGGTGGGGGGGGGGGGGGGTGGGGGGGGGGGGGGGTGGGGGGGGGGGGGGGTGGGGGGGGGGGGGGGTGGGGGGGGGGGGGGGTGGGGGGGGGGGGGGGTGGGGGGGGGGGGGGGTGGGGGGGGGGGGGGGTGGGGGGGGGGGGGGGTGGGGGGGGGGGGGGGTGGGGGGGGGGGGGGGTGGGGGGGGGGGGGGGTGGGGGGGGGGGGGGGTGGGGGGGGGGGGGGGTGGGGGGGGGGGGGGGTGGGGGGGGGGGGGGGTGGGGGGGGGGGGGGGTGGGGGGGGGGGGGGGTGGGGGGGGGGGGGGGTGGGGGGGGGGGGGGGTGGGGGGGGGGGGGGGTGGGGGGGGGGGGGGGTGGGGGGGGGGGGGGGTGGGGGGGGGGGGGGGTGGGGGGGGGGGGGGGTGGGGGGGGGGGGGGGTGGGGGGGGGGGGGGGTGGGGGGGGGGGGGGGTGGGGGGGGGGGGGGGTGGGGGGGGGGGGGGGTGGGGGGGGGGGGGGGTGGGGGGGGGGGGGGGTGGGGGGGGGGGGGGGTGGGGGGGGGGGGGGGTGGGGGGGGGGGGGGGTGGGGGGGGGGGGGGGTGGGGGGGGGGGGGGGTGGGGGGGGGGGGGGGTGGGGGGGGGGGGGGGTGGGGGGGGGGGGGGGTGGGGGGGGGGGGGGGTGGGGGGGGGGGGGGGTGGGGGGGGGGGGGGGTGGGGGGGGGGGGGGGTGGGGGGGGGGGGGGGTGGGGGGGGGGGGGGGTGGGGGGGGGGGGGGGTGGGGGGGGGGGGGGGTGGGGGGGGGGGGGGGTGGGGGGGGGGGGGGGTGGGGGGGGGGGGGGGTGGGGGGGGGGGGGGGTGGGGGGGGGGGGGGGTGGGGGGGGGGGGGGGTGGGGGGGGGGGGGGGTGGGGGGGGGGGGGGGTGGGGGGGGGGGGGGGTGGGGGGGGGGGGGGGTGGGGGGGGGGGGGGGTGGGGGGGGGGGGGGGTGGGGGGGGGGGGGGGTGGGGGGGGGGGGGGGTGGGGGGGGGGGGGGGTGGGGGGGGGGGGGGGTGGGGGGGGGGGGGGGTGGGGGGGGGGGGGGGTGGGGGGGGGGGGGGGTGGGGGGGGGGGGGGGTGGGGGGGGGGGGGGGTGGGGGGGGGGGGGGGTGGGGGGGGGGGGGGGTGGGGGGGGGGGGGGGTGGGGGGGGGGGGGGGTGGGGGGGGGGGGGGGTGGGGGGGGGGGGGGGTGGGGGGGGGGGGGGGTGGGGGGGGGGGGGGGTGGGGGGGGGGGGGGGTGGGGGGGGGGGGGGGTGGGGGGGGGGGGGGGTGGGGGGGGGGGGGGGTGGGGGGGGGGGGGGGTGGGGGGGGGGGGGGGTGGGGGGGGGGGGGGGTGGGGGGGGGGGGGGGTGGGGGGGGGGGGGGGTGGGGGGGGGGGGGGGTGGGGGGGGGGGGGGGTGGGGGGGGGGGGGGGTGGGGGGGGGGGGGGGTGGGGGGGGGGGGGGGTGGGGGGGGGGGGGGGTGGGGGGGGGGGGGGGTGGGGGGGGGGGGGGGTGGGGGGGGGGGGGGGTGGGGGGGGGGGGGGGTGGGGGGGGGGGGGGGTGGGGGGGGGGGGGGGTGGGGGGGGGGGGGGGTGGGGGGGGGGGGGGGTGGGGGGGGGGGGGGGTGGGGGGGGGGGGGGGTGGGGGGGGGGGGGGGTGGGGGGGGGGGGGGGTGGGGGGGGGGGGGGGTGGGGGGGGGGGGGGGTGGGGGGGGGGGGGGGTGGGGGGGGGGGGGGGTGGGGGGGGGGGGGGGTGGGGGGGGGGGGGGGTGGGGGGGGGGGGGGGTGGGGGGGGGGGGGGGTGGGGGGGGGGGGGGGTGGGGGGGGGGGGGGGTGGGGGGGGGGGGGGGTGGGGGGGGGGGGGGGTGGGGGGGGGGGGGGGTGGGGGGGGGGGGGGGTGGGGGGGGGGGGGGGTGGGGGGGGGGGGGGGTGGGGGGGGGGGGGGGTGGGGGGGGGGGGGGGTGGGGGGGGGGGGGGGTGGGGGGGGGGGGGGGTGGGGGGGGGGGGGGGTGGGGGGGGGGGGGGGTGGGGGGGGGGGGGGGTGGGGGGGGGGGGGGGTGGGGGGGGGGGGGGGTGGGGGGGGGGGGGGGTGGGGGGGGGGGGGGGTGGGGGGGGGGGGGGGTGGGGGGGGGGGGGGGTGGGGGGGGGGGGGGGTGGGGGGGGGGGGGGGTGGGGGGGGGGGGGGGTGGGGGGGGGGGGGGGTGGGGGGGGGGGGGGGTGGGGGGGGGGGGGGGTGGGGGGGGGGGGGGGTGGGGGGGGGGGGGGGTGGGGGGGGGGGGGGGTGGGGGGGGGGGGGGGTGGGGGGGGGGGGGGGTGGGGGGGGGGGGGGGTGGGGGGGGGGGGGGGTGGGGGGGGGGGGGGGTGGGGGGGGGGGGGGGTGGGGGGGGGGGGGGGTGGGGGGGGGGGGGGGTGGGGGGGGGGGGGGGTGGGGGGGGGGGGGGGTGGGGGGGGGGGGGGGTGGGGGGGGGGGGGGGTGGGGGGGGGGGGGGGTGGGGGGGGGGGGGGGTGGGGGGGGGGGGGGGTGGGGGGGGGGGGGGGTGGGGGGGGGGGGGGGTGGGGGGAGAATGCTGCTAGAACACGGCCATATAGCCCGGAAACCACACAGCACTCCAGTGATTTCGGCCATGAAAGCCTTCGACAACACCTTGCTGTTGCTTCCAACTTTTTGTATGAAGGTTATCTGCTTGATCAATAGACACTTCATACTTCTGGTGTGAGTGAGCTCTCACTGGAATAAACTTACTTAGTTTTTAAGATGCCAAGGATTCCTGTTATGTTTGCTGCTATCAACCAGACATGTGGAATTAAGAAAATTAAACAGCATAATTTACAAAGGGTTTTTTTGCTGTTTCCATAGTCACACGAACCTACAAAGCTACCTTAGGTGGAATTAAACTATTGGTCTACTGACCTTAGTGTTTTCTAATCTGATTGGTTGTGGCTGTCCAGAGTGACAGGTGAGAAAGAGCTTTCCCAGAACTTGTTACCTGAGTTCCTTTGACTGGCGAAGGGGAGAGGGGTTAAAGAAGTTTTTAGATAGTTTTGGAATTGTATTTTAATGGTGTTTCAGGAGTGCACCCTGCCCAGGGAGATTGGTGATGGGCAGGAAATAAACGTACAGTCAAATAAATAAATAGTGAATGAGCAGCAATTTTCCAAATGCGGAAATAAATATCCATATGAAGAAGAAATTCCCAATGCGTCGCTTCCGTTGTAGGAACAAAGGCAGGTATTTTGGAACGCTGGCAGTGTGACACATATTCTAAATGGGCATCCCATTGCAAGGTTTTAAATGGGTCGATTAATAAATGGAATTGTTAGCCAATTAATCACTGAAGCGCAGCTTTAACTAGTGGTGGTCTTAACACATATTTTTAGGCTAATCTGCCTTTGTTGCATCACAGTGCCGGGTAACAGGAAGATATTTTTTTTTCAAATCGCCCTTTTGCTCCTAACTATATTTCACGGCGCTTTTTGTTTATTAAACTATAAAATTATCTTGCACTGATTACCGTGTCTCCAAAAGGCACCCATTACGTAGTCTGGGGTGATGTGCAAATTAATTTTAATGTAAGCAATTAATCAAGGGAAAAGGCAGGCTATTAGTCCACTAAAGTTCTTTAATCAGCCCCAGCGTTTTGCAATATTTTCGTAGTGCTTAGCCGGTTTTAGCCAACAAATCATCGGTGCCTGAAACGGGAGGCCTCAATGAAACTGCAAACATAACAGAAAAATTCATTCAGGATTTCGTTGGGGCCAAGGGTGGCCTCATTCATGTCCAGACGCTCAATCAATGCATTTCCTCTTTTGCAAGTACTTTTATAAGTGCATGTGGATGCATTTGTGATGTACAATTGATCTGCAGGGTTCACTCGTGCAGACAGAGCAGGGGCCTGCTTATGCAGAAGTAGGATCTTGGAGGAGACTGCAAAGACCATTTAGTCCAACCTCCTGACCGATGGCCATCCAGCCTCTCTTTAAAAATCCTCCAAAGGAGACTCCACCACCCCTCCGAGGCTGTGCATTCCACTATCAAACAGCCCTGACTGTCAGGAACTCCTTCCTAATGTTTAGGTGGATTTTTTCCCCCTGTACCTTGAATCCATCACTCCTTGTCCTAGTCTCTGGAGCAGCACAAAAACAAGCTTGCTCCTTCTTCAACATGACATCCCTTCAAATATTTAAACATGGCTATCATGTCACCCCTTAACCTTCTCTTCTCCAGACATACATACCCAGCTCCCTAAGCTGCTCTTCGCAGGGCATGGAATCCAGACCTTCTACCATATACCAACTGAGCCCCACTCATTTCAGCGAGCAGGACCCTGTTCACACATTGCAGTGAATACAAGCACAATCTGAGTACAGCATACACTTGATTGTCCTTTATATGTTATACTCTTCTTATGTTCAATGCGTGTTCTGCAGCACATGGGATTCTCCAGACACTGGTCCCTGGCTTCATTTGTAAAGCAAATGCAGGCTGGCTCTTGGTTGCAAATAGATGTGTGCCCATAAATTCAGGGGGTGCATGCATTCACTGTAACGTAGGTGCCATGGCACACCAGCCTGCAAGTTCCAAGCTGTCGATTTGGGAGTCTGGGCAATCCAAGCTAGAAAAACGAGGGCGATTGGATTCTTCAGGACCTGAGACAGCTCCCTTCTACAAGCATCCTTTTCAACGTAGGTGTCAAACTCGCGGCCCTCCAGATGTTATGGACTACAGTTCCCATCATCCCCTGCCAGCATCATGCTGTAG
Organism: Sphaerodactylus townsendi; assembly: GCF_021028975.2. Classification (NCBI taxonomy): domain Eukaryota; kingdom Metazoa; phylum Chordata; class Lepidosauria; order Squamata; family Sphaerodactylidae; genus Sphaerodactylus; species Sphaerodactylus townsendi. The sequence continues at coordinate 16,160,570 of NC_059441.1, read as the reverse complement.
TCCATGGGACTACATGGGAACTGTAGTCCATAACATCTGGAGGGCCGCGAGTTTGACACCTGTGCTTTACAACACTCCTTATAAAATAGGACTCAGATCTGCTTTTCTACTGTCAGCCCGATCCAAAGGATTAACCTCCCGCTGCAGGATTTGCCCTCCCCAGGGTACTTGTCCCAGAAGAACAGCAACTCCTGCACCCCTGCCAGCATAATGGGGGTGGTCTGGAGGTGTGGCTGGGGAGGACTCGACGCTCGTCGGCTTCCACCTAGCCCAGTGGTGGCGAAACTTTGGCACTCCAGATGTTATGGACTACAGTTCCCATCAGCCCCTGCCAGCACGCCAATTGGCCATGCTGGCAGCGGCTGATGGGAATTGTAGTCCATAACATCTGGAGTGCCAAAGGTTCACCACCACGGACCTAGCCATTGCCTTGACAGCATGGTGCCTGGGGATTTGGACTTATGCCACCTTTTGGTGGCACAAGTTTATTAAGGGAAATGGGGGCTTTCTGGGGGTCATGGAGGCTTTTTTGCAGTTTTTGGCTCCCCTTGCAACTGAAAAGCCCCGTTGCAAATGGCGGAGCAGCCACATCTGGGTATCTGACGGGCTGCCCACCTGACAAAGGGAGTTTTACCCCTCAAAATCAGACGCTCTGAAACTCTTGGTGGATTCTAAGGAGCTACTGGACTCGAAAGTAACTGTTCTGCTGCTCGCCGATTTGGCTACCTTCTGAAACTGTCTTCCTAGGAGAGTTCCGCTGAAAGGACAGAAGAGCGCCAACGGGCACCTGAGAGTTCCAGGCTGGGGGGTGGGTGGAGATTTTGGGGGTGGAGCCTGAGGAGGGTGGGCTTGTGGCAGGAAGGGGCTTCACTGGGTTATAATGCCATAGAGTCCACCTTCCAAAGTTGCTTGCTGGGTGACCATACACATTCTGTACAACAGCATGGCTAAGAGCAGGTGGATTCTAATCTGGAGAACCGGGTTGGATTCCCCGCTCCTCCACCTGAGTGGCAAAGGCTTATCTGGCAAACCAGATGTGTTTCCACACTCCTACATCCCTGCTGGGTGACCTTGGGCTAGTCACAGTTCTTCAGAACTCTCTCAGCCCCACCTACCTCACAAGGTGCCTGTTGTGGGGAGAGGAAGGGAAAGGAGCTTGTAAGCCACCTTGAGTCTCCTTACAGGAGAAAAAAGTGGGGTATAAATCCAAACTTCTTCTTCTAAATGACCTTCCCTTTGTAAGGTCTTTTCCTCTCACTACCTTGCTGTTGTTTGCAACTTTTTGTATAAAGGTTATCTGCTTGATCAATGGACACTTTATACTTCTGGTGTGAGTGAGCTCTCGCTGGAATAAACTTACTTAGTTTTTAAGATGCCAAGGATTCCAGTTATGTTTGCTGCTATCAACCAGACATGTGGAATTAAGAAAATAAAACAGCATATAATAAGCCACATTGAGCCTCATTACAGGAGAGAAAGGTGGGGTTTAAATCCAAACTCCTCCTCCTCCTTCTTCGTCCTCCTCCTCCTCCTCCTTCTTCTCAGCCCAACCTACCGTGCAGGGCTGTTGTGAGGACAGAATGCGTCCTCGCTGGGGAGAAAAGCAGTGGTACAAAGTAAAGAAATAAATAGTGAAGGAATGAAGGGTACACGATCACAGGCTGTTGCCAAGTCCTGCCTTCCTTTTAATGTATTATTTCAGTCAGTTTCAGCTTTGGAACGTGCTGTTCGGGAAAGTAATAGTTCAGACCTGGCTGTAGGACAATGGCATTTAACAATGACTAAAAGCTGAAACTCTGCTTTTAAGCTGCCCATGCTCCTTGCTGTTTCATGTTAAAGAAAGTGAAAATTATCCTGATCACAGTGGATCTGATATCGAGGGAGGAGGAGCTGCCTCTTCCAAGTCCGCCGGGTTTGCCGAGGAAAAGCTTGTGGGAACGCAAGACCCATTTCAGCAATTTCTTGACATTTCTAATTGCTGCAGGCAACACAAAGCAAGCAAGCCACGGCGGAGAGGAAGAAAGGGAATTTGGCAGAGATTTGAGATAAATGGGACTGATATTGTAACTCCATAAAGACAGCGTCCATAAGACATTTGGGTAAGATCTTTATTATTATCCATTATTTATTAAGTGCATCTGGCACGGAAATGAAAATCAATGAGGCCCTTCCCAGCTGACTTGAAAGAGTTGCAAAATCAGGCTGGAAAAGGCAACCATTAAAGATGATAAACTCCATTTTCATACTTTTCCTCATTTTAGTTCAAGCCCCTTTTTTTCCCTGACAGCAATAGATGGGCAGTGACCGCCTCCTGGGAAGAATACTGTGATTTGGAGAGAAAAAGAAGAGTTTGAATTTTATCCTCCCCCCCTTTCTCTCCTGTAAGAAGAGAGGGGGGCTTCCAAATTTCATTCCTCTCCCCACTACAGACATCTTGTGAGGTAGGTGGGGCTGAGAGAGTTCAGAGAGAACTGTGACCGGCCCAAAGTCACCCAGCAGGAATGTAGGAGTTGGGAAACACACCAGACCAGATTGGAGTCTGTTGATCATGTGGAGGAGTGGGGAATCATAAGAACATAAGAGCATAAGAACTGGCCCGCTGGATCAGACCAGAGTCCATCTAGTCCAGCACTCTGCTACTCGCAGTGGCCCACCAGGTGCCTTTGGGAGCTCACGTGCAGGAGGTGAAAGCAATGGCCTGCTGCTGCTGCTGCTCCTGAGCACCTGGTCTGCTAAGGCATTTGCAATCTGAGATCAAGGAGGATCATGACTGGCAGCCATAGATCAACTTCTCCATAAATCTGTCCAAGCCCTTTTTAAAGACATCCAGGTTAGTGGCCATCACCACCTCCTGTGGCAGCATATTCCAAACACCAATCACACGTTGTGTGAAGAAGTGTTTCCTTTTATTAGTCCTAATTCTTCCCCCCAGCATTTTCAATGAATGCCCCCTGGTTCTAGTATTGTGAGAAAGAGAGAAAAATTACTAGAACCAGGGGGCATTCATTGAAAATGCTGGGGGGAAGAATTAGGACTAATAAAAGGAAACACTTCTTCACACAATCAAACTCGGTTCTCCAGATTAGAGTCCACCTGCTCTTAACCACTACACCACGCTGGGTATAAATCCTAACTCCTCCCCCTCCTCCCCCCTCTGTTTAATGCATTTTTTATCTTCCTCTTCCTCCAAAGAACTCAGGCAGACATACATCATTATCTCCTCCTTCATTTGGTCCTCACAACAACCCTGCACGGTAGGCAAGTTTGCGAGAGAATGAATGGCCCACGGGCACCCACTCAGCAAACAGGGATTTGAACTGGTGTCTCCAATGATGACACCCCATTGGCTTCAGATAGGATAGACTGAGAGCTTATTGCTTTCCTGTTGTCTCCACGCTTGACAGCACAGCCTGATCTAGGGGTCGAGCTGTCAATCATACAGTTTATAAATCTGCGCATTGGACTGAAGTCTTTGTGCTTGCTGGTCTGCATCAGAAATCTCTTCCCCCTTCCCTACCAAGACCTCCCCCCCCCCAAAAAAAATACACAAGATTCAGGACGGTGATAATAAAAATGTCAGCTCTGCTGCGTGTCCAGCAAATTACTCCATGCAGAGAAACGCTACTGAGCTTAATACCCGGTTTGCATTCCGCTACCCTGTAAAACAGATAATACCCTATAATATAACACCATCCCCAGAATAATACATAATACTACGGATAAAAAAGGAGCAGCAAATTGTAATATAACATCATTTCCTATTCAGGGCATTACATCCCACTGAACAAACCAGAATATCTGAAAACCTGTTTTAAAATGGAGGTCCCTGTAATAGAGTTCCAGAAAGAAATGCTGCTATGGTCCCCGTTGTTATTGGGGTTTTTTTTAATTAAACAACTAGAGAGATAGTGTTAGTTTTTTTTAAAAGTTTTGTAGAGAGGCTACAAAATGTTGTAGACCGCCCTGAGCCCTCAGGGGGAGGGCGGAATATAAAACTAATAATAAATAAAAAAAATGATACACACGTGATTGTTGTGGACTTTCCGGGCTGTGTGGCCGTGGTCTGGTAGATCTTGTTCCTAACGTTTCACCTGCATCTGTGGCTGGCATCTTCAGAAGTGTATCACAGAGAGAACATAACACGCTTCCCTCTGTGATACACCTCTGAAGATGCCAGCCACAGATGCATGGCGAAACGTTAGGAACAAGATCTTCCAGACCACGGCCACACAGCCCGGAAATCCCTCAACAACCAGTTGAGTCAAGCCATGAGAGCCTTTGACAATACATCATACACACATATTGGGAGATAGTGCTGTCTTAAAACAAAAACCACTCAAAAAATAATATCAGCTGCCCATTAAAAGCAGGCTGTTTCGTAACTGGTAAACCAGAGACCAATTTTTCCCGCGCAGATAAAACCCATGCTTGTAAAACGAGAACAGCCTATGGAACGATTTAGTGCGACAAGCAGTAATTGAAAAACCAAACACAGTATGGACAGGCATCGATCCGTGTGATTTGAATAAAGTCATAAAATATAATCTGATCAGAACAAAGAGAGAGATGTCGAATAGGGATGCATGTCTTGCTTAACTGTAGATCCAAGAGAGCGTGAAAAAAATCAGCCTAGACAGCTTGCACCTGCCAGTTCTATCTGGATCGCACTGGTGCCTCCTTTATATAGGTCCCCCCAAAAGGCACTTGTGCACTGTAAAATTTGGTCCCTTCCTATCTGTACTAGTTCATCTCCAGGGTGACCCGATTCCCTTCTGGCTGGCCCAGGGGCCATCACAGCAATTTTTATGGGGGTATGAATAACAGTGAGCCACAACGCGCATGGCTTTTGTACATCTTACAAAAACAACACACACCATTAGAGCAGATGGTGGCAGTAAGCAATCCAACTAAATTATGTGCGGCTTCTCAAAGAGCAACAGATCCTGTCCTGGAGTAGCAGTGGCGTGGCGGTTAAGAGCAGGTGCAGTCTAATCTGGGGAACCGGGTTTGATTCCCCACTAGAGCTGGGGAACTTGATTAGCCTGTGCACTCCGACACATGCCAGCTGGGTGACCTTGGGCTAGTCACAGTTCTTGGAGCTCTCTCAGCCGCACCCAACTCACAGGATATTTGTTGGGGGGGAGGGAAACGAGTTTTAAAGCCCCTTTGAGTCTCCTTACAGGAGAGAAAGGGGGGTATAAATCCAAACTCCTCCTCCTCCTTCCTCCTCCTCTTTCTTCTTCTTCTTCTTCTTCTTCTTCCTCTTCTTCCTCCTCCTCCTCCTCCTCTTCTTCTTCTTCTTCCTCCTCCTCCTCTTCTTCTTCCTCCTCCTCCTCTTCTCCTCCTCTTCTTATTATTTTTCTTCTTCTTCCTCCTCCTCCTCCTCCTCCTCTTCTTCTTCTTCCTCCTCCTCCTCCTCCTCTTCTTCTTCCTCCTCCTCCTCCTCCTCCTCCTCTTCTTCTTCTTCTTCCTCCTCCTCCTCTTCTTATTCTTTTTCTTCTTCTTCCTCCTCCTCCTCCTCCTCCTCTTCTTCTTCCTCCTCCTCCTCCTCCTCCTCTCCTTCTTCTTCTTCTTCCTCCTCCTCCTCTTCTTATTCTTTTTCTTCTTCCTCCTCCTCCTCCTCCTCTCCTCCTCCTCCTCCTCCTCTCCTCCTCCTCCTCCTCCTCTTCTTCTTCTTCTTCTTCCTCCTCCTCCTCCTCTTCTTCTTCCTCCTCCTCCTCCTCCTCTCCTTCTTCTTCTTCTTCTTCCTCCTCCTCCTCTTCTTATTCTTTTTCTTCTTCTTCTTCTTCCTCCTCCTCCTCTTCTTCTTCCTCCTCCTCTTCTTCTTCCTCCTCCTCCTCTCCTTCTTCTTCTTCTTCTTCTTCTTCTTCTTCTTCTTCCTCCTCCTCCTCTTCTTATTCTTTTTCTTCTTCCTCCTCCTCTCCTCCTCCTCCTCCTCCTCCTCCTCTTCTTCTTCTTCTTCCTCCTCCTCCTCCTCCTCCTCCTCTTCTTCCTCCTCCTCCTCCTCCTCTCCTTCTTCTTCTTCCTCCTCCTCCTCTTCTTATTCTTTTTCTTCTTCCTCCTCCTCCTCCTCCTCCTCCAAAGCACTACTGGATGAAATATTAACCCATGGTTTCACAATGGTTAAAAACGGGACTGCCTCTTCAGATTTCCTAACCCGTGCCCAACAAAGATTTATAGCAAGTATAACACTTAAGGCACATGCTTTCCTTTTTCCTTTTTTTTGTTCTTGCATGGCTCCCACTTAAGAATTGATCCACAAAAGACCAATCAGGCCAAGAGATAAATGGCTCCAGCCCTCTCTTCCCACTCCCTGAAGCCTCCACCTTTCACCCTGCTAAGTAGACAATGGGGTTTTCACTCTGGCTACATGAGTAATGTATGCCGCATTGTTCCCTCCCACCTTTTCGACGGCACACTGGGTGATCTAAAATGGCATCTTTTAAAAACTACTTGTAGAGGAGGCTATTCCCCCCCCCCCCACACGCGTGGGGCCATTTGGAGTCATTTGCTGGTTTTCATAACGGACGGCAGCTCATTAAGAGTTCCTCTCCCTGAACCTGTAAAAACCGTAAATGGGCCGGCTTTAATAGCACCTACATCAATGAAACACTGTAAAGATCAAGAAAGATAATGATCGCCGACCACTTTGTGCATTTTAAAAGACCTGGTAAATTACACCTGCTCGATATTTCTTGGCTGAAGCCTGTCGGAGGGGCTCTAACGGGAGGGTCCTGGCTTATGACCTGCCAAGGTCTTTGCAGATACGTTTAGAACCTAGAAGGTACCCGCTTCCAGCCTGAAAAGTAAATTTCTGAGTGTTGTGACCTTGGAATGGCAGAGAGTTTGGAAAGCATAAAATTAGGGGGAAAATACTTTCCCAGAAGTCTATCTCCCCAGTGACCAGAGGCGTAGCAAGGGGGAAAGACCCCAATGCACTGGTGTGTCCTCCGCCCTGCCCCAGAACGCCCCCGCCCCCGAAACACCCCTGGAATGCCCCACCACACCCCCGCAGGGGCGCAAGCCTAGTGTGTCATGCACCCCCCCGTTCCCTTGGAGCTACGCCTCTGCCAGTGACAAATTAGAGTCCTCCGTCCGTCCGTCCGTCCGTCCGTCCGTCCGTCCGTCCGTCCGTCCGTCCGTCCGTCCGTCCGTCCGTCCGTCCGTCTGTCTGTCTGTCTATCTATCATTATATTTATATACTGCCCTATCCCCTAAGGGCTCTGGGCGGTAAACAACAGGATAATGTTACATAGCAACAATAACAATAATAAATAATATATCATTACATCATCAAACATAAAAACATAAAATTACAGCGTTCTACATAACTACGCGGCGTCCAACATTAAAACTATCAATAAAACTCTACCAGAGAGGGGGATGGTAAGTCAGGATGACATAAGCTCCCAGAATGTTAAAAGGGAGAGACAAAGGGCACACACCATCAGCGGCTGGCTTCCCTAAAGGCCCGGTGGAACAACTCGGTCTTACAGGCCCTGAGGAACTCTCCAAGATCCCGCAGGGCCTGGACAGTTGGAGGAAGAGTGTTCCACCAGGCTGGGGCCAGGGCAGTAAAAGCCCTGGCCCGGGTGGAGGCCAGCCGTGTCATTGAGGGGCCGGGAATTCATGGGCATCTTTGACCTTCTGCCATAGGGTAGTTCCTGAGGAGTTCCTGGGGGCTGGGACGGTTGCATGGGCACTAGCTCAATGTGTTATGTCACTTCCAGCCCAAAAAAGGAAATGACATCATCCCATCATGACAGAGCCCTAGGATTTGCACAAGTAGTGGCCCAGCACGATGGCATCATTTCCACTTTTGTACAGAAAATGATGTAGCACCTCGTACCAATGTTAGCAAGCCAATATTTCCCCTGCTGCCTGTGAAATTGTGGTGGGGAGCAAGGACCACTCTCTCCTACATATTTCTGAGCCTAAGGAATGCAAACATAGAAGGTCGCTGTGTAAACAAGGAAGTTGCGCGAGCCTGACACTTTGAACAGCCGTGCCACTCAGAGCAGAAGGGTTTGTTAAGGGGAAACACAGGCCTGCCACTGAAAATGGCATCCCTTTGTTGAACTCTCCCACTCCGTATTGTGTAGCCAAACATTTCCCATTCTTGGATATATCATCATGTTCTATCGCTAAGGCTACTTGACATTGAAAATCAATTGCTTTCTACTCAATACATGAAGGGCGTTTTACCGGAGGGCTCCCACCGTCTTCCCTTCAGTAAAGGGCTACCAAGGTACTTTTACAATATATCTTCACCATATCTCCCACGTACCCTAATGCTAGCCCGACTGAATGCCCTACCTTCAGCAGTCCTGAGCGGCAGATTTCTCCAGATCCCATACCAACAAAGAACGTGTCCCTGCTCACAAAAAGCCATCGAAACAATCGAGCACATCCTCCTAGATTGCGAACTATATACTTCATCTAGAAGACAATTTATAGACCCATACACTGAGAACTATGCCAACTCACCAGACAAGGTTAAATCCGTCTTTCTGCTTTGTGATCAGTCTCCTCAGAGATCCCTAGACGTTGCCAAATTCCTGGCGCTGGCACAGCAGATTCGCCACAGATTTTAGTTTATTTATTTATTTATTGTTTTAACTGCTGGAAATGTTCGAACCTACTTATTTTAACTTGATTCTCCTCAACCTCCCTGTTGTATTTTAGACTTATGCCAATAAAAAGGTTGATGATGATGATGTTGTATTTTTTTTTCCTGCCGCTCTTATGACGGTGAGTGGGGTCTGGAAACCGGCAATGTGATGTTGACAGATCAGAGGATAAATTTTTATCGTGTGGGGTGGAGGGGCAAGGGAGAGAGCCCCGCAATTTCCTTGCCTGGCGATCCAAGACCTCCAGGGGGCAGGTGGACAATTTCAAGCAACTTCATACCACTATAGGGTTGGGCGAAAACAAACAGAAATGTTACCTGCAACAATAATATTTGTCCGCCCACACACGAGAACTGAGTAACAAATATTGCAGTCTGAGAAAAGATACCTTGCAATAACTAACACCACTAAGAACGGCGTTTTTTCCCCCCCGTGAGTGCCCTAATAGAACTCCGCAAAATTGCTGACCAAGTTTCACAGCTAAGCCTTTAAATTGATCTATTGAACAGGCCAGCAAGACGCTTTCCCTCTGATTGAATTTATTGATAGGCTTCGTGCCAATATTGACTTTAGGTGGAAAGGGAAATTGATTGTGAATTAATACCGCCCGCCGCTTCCTCCCGCAATGGATTCCTTACCGGAATTCATCACGACAGCATATCTAATGCGCAGCTGGGAGGGACAGATCGGTGCCGCTCTCCTGGGCTCGGAGGCGAACGTTGGGCCTTGCAAATGAAGAGCTGATGCAGGGCTTCGTGCGGCTTCCCCCAAGAGGGTTGCTGATGCATTTCAGATTGCAAAGTCCTGCCCTCTGCCTCTTGACATTATCCTCCGATTATGCCCAATCATTGTCTTGGCTAATGTACAGACGGGGGATGTTTCCTGCCGCAGGATTTCGCATCATTTAGCAACCGCCCTGCAAAAAGGTAACCCAGCCACCGTTCCTCACTGAGGAACGACTTATAGGTGTGAGCTAGTATTGATGATGTTCTAAAAGCACAGGTGCTTCCGTTTAGCTGGAAACATAATGAATAATTATTACATTGTCCATCAAGTTGTTTGTCCATCATATTTTTCTCTTGTCCTTCCAAAGAGCTCACAATGGGGGAGAGGAAGAGTTTGGATTTATACCCCACTTTTCTCTTCTGTAAGGAGACTTGAGGTGTCTTACAAGCTCCTTTCCCTTCCTCTCCCCACAACAGACACCTTGTGAGGTAGGTGGGGCTGAGAGAGAGTCCTGAGAGAACTGTGACTGGCCCTTGGTCACCCAGCAGGAATGTAGGAGTGTGGAAACACATCTGGTTTACCAGATAAGCCTCTGCCACTCAGGTGGGGGAGTGGGGAATCAAACCCAGTTCTCCAGATTGGAATCTACCTGCTCTTAACCACTATACCACGCTGGCTCTCAATGGTGTATGTTGCTGTAATCTGTACTGCCTTTCCATCCAAGATCTAGCAGGATTGGGCTCAGAGGTGTAGCAAGGGGGAAATGTGCTAGGTTCACTGGTGCTTCCTCCGCTCCCATGCCACCCTGGAATGCCCCTCCCACCCCAGAATGCCCCCGCCATGCCACGCCACGCCACGCCACGCCACACCACCCCCTGCCACCCCCCCACAGGGGCACGTGCCCGGTGCGTTGTGCACCCCATGTCCCCTTGGAGCTACACCTCTGACTGGGCTATACAACATGCTCCCTTCCCTCTGAAGAACAGCATAGGATAAACTTTAGTCTTTTCTCTGGAGGCTGTGAGGAAAGAAAGCCTCCGATATTACAGGTCTTTTCAACCAATAATCCAGTCACGGCCCCCAAATTTGAGATCATATGGTGAACACAGAAACACCAGCTAGTCACACTCTCCAATTATAGCATCTGGGATAAGTTTATGGCTGATGTAATGATTCCTTGACTTAAAAAGAAAACCAGCCGGCGAAGCAATTAAGTCACGAAAGCCTGGGTAAGCAAGAATATGTTCAAGCCTTTTTTTTTTTTTTTAAGAAAGGTGACAGCTACAATATGGCAGACGTGGAAACTTTCAAACATGCAAATTCAATAAGAGTTTCTGATTTGAATTGAACTGCACCTCTCCGTGTAGCGCGGTGGAATGAATTAGGCCTTGATTGCATCATTTACATTCCAGGTTCGGTTTTCAAGGAGGGCTGATTTTTTGCTTACATGAGAATCCAGTTGCCATTCATTAATTAGGGCTTATAGTTCTCTGCCGTTTGTAATTGGTCCCCAAACAGGTGGTGGCTTTCTCTTTAAAAAAAACCACGCAGGCATTGTGCAGACACCTAGGTATATTTTCGGCTGTTGGGTTCCAAACTGTTCCTCCGGCATGGACCACCAAGGTGTTGCATGGAACGCGAACGCGTGGCTCCGGAATTGCATTTAAATCTACTTATACTCTGAACGTGGCTGTGAATTTTAAAAATGTCTGTGCTGCTGACAGGTTGAATTTGGCTTCCTTTCTAGACGTTTCCAGTATCGGAAGTGTCGGTGTTTTCAACTCGAGGTGGTTCAGGTGTAGGTAAAATCCAAGAAACATCCTAATATTGAGTGAAAAACAATCAGTCAAGCGCAGTAGGATTTCTGTTGGTTGCCTATGGGTGTTCTGGGCTTCCTCAACGCTACAATCCAGTATCCTTTACAAAACCTATAGGAATTAGGGTAACGTCTGAGTTGTTGCAAGTGTCAGGACACACGGCGGCTCTCTCTTTTATTTTCTTTAGGTTTCCAAACCTTTGCATCTTGGTTGCTTTTCTCATGCTTGTTTTCAGTTTCTTTCTTTCTTTTATGGCCCTTTTTAATGACATTTTAAGATGCCATTTACAAGTCAGAGAGGTTATTTTACATCATTGATATGCACAGGCACACAAACGAAGGATCAGATTTAAATAGGCATGCTGAGAACATCATGGAAAACATTATTATTATCATCATCATCATCATCATCATCATCATCATCATCACCATCACCATCATCATCATCATCATCATCATCATCACCCAGAGGCCTAGGAAGTTGTAATGTATCGGCGTAGTATTCGTGCGGATCCCAGCAAGGCTGCCTTCTGAATTTGACAGATGTTAATTTTGTCAATTCGAAGATGTTTTGAGTGCTGCCCTAGTGTTGTTGTTGTTGTTATTATTATTATTTTATTGATACAAAAACAGTTATACACAGCAAACAAGATCAATATGCTGGATTTTGTATTATTATTATTATTATTGTTGTTGTTGTTGTTGTTGTTGTTGTTGTTGTTTTGTTGTTGTTGTTATTATTGGTGTTTTTGCTGTTGTTGTTGTTATTATTATTATTGTTATTATTGTTATTATTGTTATTGTTATTGTTATTGGTGTTATTGGTGTTATTTCCAGGATTTATACTTTGTCTTTCTGGCCTCATCAAAGCCATGAAGGCAGCTGATAGATTGAAAACCACATACAATGTACACACTTCTTAAAGATTATTAAAACAAAAAACACATCATTAAAACAACAAAACCTAGATAAAACACAACAAAATACACATGCACAAAAGCAACAGTTACAAACAAGGCAGGTAGATCACTGAAAGATACCAAACAAACAGAAGGAGACAGGCAAGTATCTCTGGGGAGACAGTTCCAGAACTTTTAGTGCCACGCTGGGAGGCCACCAACCCAATCTCAGAAGGTGGAGGCCTCTGAAGAAGGCCCTCAGAAGATGACCACAGGGGTTGGCAGGTTCATAAGGAAGGAGGCAGTCCTTCAGGTATGCCGTTCCCAACAGGTTGGGCAGGTGAACATACTCTTTTCGACAGCCATGACGATTTGCAATTCAGATGAGCAAACCCACTCGGATGTGGCTATGTCATTAGAGAACCCGGTGACACAGAGCGGGAAGCGCAGCGCTGCAGTGGAGGCTCTGCTCCCGACCTGAGTTTGATCCTGACATCGGTAGCTGACTCAGAGTTGCAAGCTGCATTTCTGCAGTAGAAGCTCTGCTCATGAGCTCTGAGTTTGCTCCCAACGGATCCTGATGGATCGGCTGCCGGCTCAAAACGGACTCAGCCTTCTATCCTTCCGAGGTTGGTAAAATGAGTACACAGCTTACTGGGGGTAACGTGCAGACGACTGGGGAGGGCTGTGAAGAAATGGCTCCCCCCACCTTTGAGGTCTGAAGGGAACATTTCAAACTTTTTTCTCTTTTCTCAGAGCAGACTGTGGGCCCCACCCAGCCAGTCTTTAGAGATGATTACAGGTAGTGAGAGACGATGGGATCGGGTGAGTTCTCTGCTCCTTCTACAAACAGGTATCACAGATTTGGAGGACTTAAAACGATAGAAGGACATCAGGAAGAGGATGCCTGGATCCAGCAGGAAAGGGTTCCTTGCCCCAGACTGACCAGGTCAAGATGCTGGGGACTGGGAACTAATCAACTCTTGGAAACTAAGGCTCATTCCACACATGCAGAATAATGCACTTTCAAACTGCTTTCAGTGCTCTTTGAAGCTGTGCGGAATGGCAAAATCGACTTGCAAACAGTTGTGAAAGTGGTTTGAAAACGCATTATTTTGCGTGTGCGGAAGGGGCCAGAGAGGGGCTTTTTTGCTCTTCTGGCTGAGACCAAGGAAGGGGATAGAACTCATGCCTAGAGTTCTGGAGGCAGCAGCCATTTTGACTATGTGTTCGCCCAGGGAGTTGGCACAATCTTTCAGGTAACGGGAACTCTGTGAGATCAGCAATATTCTAAGCTTAAGAGCCTGTCCTACTTTAACAACTGATAGGGTATGTACTGAGAAAGGGACAAGGAATTGCATTTATCTCTCATTTCTTTTGAACCCCTTGCTCAATCTGGGGTTGTGCTAACAGTATGCTTGTGAACCGGCATGACATAGAAGAAGAAGAAGTTTGGATTTATATCCCCCCTTTCTCTCCTGCAGGAGACTCAAAGGGGCTGACAATCTCCTTGCTCTTCCACCCTCACAACAAACACCCTGTGAGGTGGGTGGGGCTGAGAGAGCTCCGAAAAGTTGTGACTAGCCCAAGGTCACCCAGCTGGCATGTGTGGGAGTGCACAGGCTAATCTGAATTCCCCAGGAAAGCCTCCACAGCTCAGGTGGCAGAGCGGGCAATCAAATCCGGTTCCTCCAGATTAGAATGCACCTTGCTTTTAACCACTATGCCACTGCTGCTCCTTAGCATAGTGGCTAAGAGCAGGTGGATTCTAATCTGGACAACTGGGTTTGATTCCCCACTCCTCCACCTGAGTGGCAGAGGCTTCTCTGGTGAACCAGATGTGTTTCTGCACTCCTGCGTTCCTGCTGGGTGACCTTGGGCCAGCCACAGTTCTCTCTGAACTCTCTCAGCCCCACCTACCTCCCAAGGTGTCTGTTGTGGGGAGAGGAAGGGAAAGGAGATTGTAAGCCCCTTTGAGTCTCCTACAGGAGAGAAAGGGGGGGATATAAATCCAAACTCTTCTTCTTCTTCTACCCAGGAGAGGGAACACTGGAGATACAGAGGTCAGGTCTCAGAGTTGGAAAGGAATCTGGGGGCACCTGACCCTCCCCAGTGGGAAACTCCTACAAAGGTCAGGTGGTGGCAGCAGTTACCCTAGACAGAGACAAAGAGAAAGCCCCTTCCAGGAGAATTTGGAAACCCCTCGTAGAAGGTTGGGTGGAATAGGGCCTTCAGATCAAAGCAGGCCTGTTCCACCACAAAGGCCAACCAACCTGTAAACATAGTCTGCCTAGTAAACATCGTGATGTGACGTCACCCCACGGGTCGGAAATGACCCGGCGCTTGCACAGGGGACCATCTTTACCTTTTACTGTTATTATTAAAATTTGTTTCCTCGTTCAGCAAAAGGGCCTCTCCCAGCCATCGCCTGTCATATTGTATTGTTCTTCGGCGATTTTTCACGCAGACATCTTACTTTTCATCAGCCGCGCAAGGGCATTTATGTAGCGATTAGATCCAGTGGCACTTTAAAAAAAAACCCCACTTTGTCACTAATAGCTTCCCCCCTGCATTTAAGCATTCCGGTCTCTTAGATACTTTGACAAATGTGACATTGCTATTGTACATCCTTAGAACCCTCTTTGGATGCTGACAATGTCTATTCTTTGCAACGGCATTGCACAATGCAACCGACCGCTCCTATTTATGACCACCCTAGGAGGAACAGGGGAAAAAAAGAATATGCCTTTCGAACGACACAACCCTTTCATCAGAGCGGCACAATTAGCTGGCGACTCTGTTGGAATTGTATTTTTCTTTCCCAAGGGAGTTGCCGATCACAAAAGGTGAAGGTGCCTTCGGACTGGACGGTGAGACGGCGTTTCGGAACCGCAGGCTCGTGCTCCGGATTCTTTCTTCAAATTAGCTTTAGCGAGTGTTGTTGGGGGAAGAAAGAGGCTTGTGGCGTGCATTCAGAAAGTAGAGCTTTGACTACTGGGGCAGCATGCTGATTGCACCACAGTAGCAAGAAAGAAAGCCCCAAAGAACAGCACGCTTCTGACCTTCCTCCGTCAAGAGGAGATGTGTAGTATCCTGTGTGGTTAGGATTGCCAGGTCTGGGTTGGGAAATACTTGGGAGATTTTGAGGAGGGAGGGGAGAAAATTCAGTGGGCTATATTGCAACAGTCTTCCTGAGAGCGTGGTGTTCCAAATAAGAGAATCCTACTCAGAGGCCAAAACATCTTTCTTGGATGGAAAAGGGTAGTTTCAGACTTGGTTAACTGTTGAGGTGCAAAACAAGTCCCTGAATTTTGCCGCCCTGCTGCTTTTTTTCTCAGAAACTCTCTCTCTCTCTCTCTCTCTCTCTCTCTCTCTCTCTCTCTCTCTCCATCTACCTATCCATCTACCTATCCATCCATCCATCCTTCCTTCCTTCCTTCCTTCCTTCCTTCCTTCCTTCCTTCCTTCCTTCCTTCCTTCTTTCTTTTGTTTCTTCTAAGTCCCTTGAACAAATTGAACTTTAGAGTCTTTGTTTTCATGCCCCATCTTTTTTTCTCCCACCAAATCCCACCATGATGTAGTGGTTAAGAGCAGGTGGATTCTAATCTGGAGAACCGGGTTCGATTCCCCACTCCTCCACCTGAGTGGCAGAGGCTTATCTGGGGAACTAGATGTGTTTCCGCACTCCTACATTCCTGCTGGGTGACCTTGGGCTAGTCACAGTTTTTGGGAACTCTCTCAGCCCCACCTACCTCACAAGGTGTCTGTTGTGGGGAGAGGAAGGGAAAGGAGGAAGGAAATAGGAAATTAGTGGCAGCTTTCTTGTGTTTTTGAACCCTGGTGTTTCACGCCAAAAGTATAGGAAAGTTCTAAAAAAAAACCCAACCCAGTCCCCCAAGAATTCTTAGCTTCTTTCAGTTAACTCTGGGCAAAATGTTCCAAACAGTCCTTATTGAAATGCAAATGACTGCATGGCAAACCAGTCATTTAACATGCAAGTGTTCGGAACATTGCAAATGAAATGTTCTCCCGAATTCATAAATGTACAGGGATTTTATTGAAAACCTCCTCAAGACAGATTCATGACTGTGCATTTTATTATCACGGAGGAAGGACGGAAATTAGCCACAATAATTAGCCAGCTCTGGTGGGGCCGGAGCATGTTGCAAAGGCAAAAACGAGATCATTTCAAATTTTGCATTGCCGTAATTCTTGGTTTATCGTTTGTTATTTACAGGGCCACTGCAAAGCAGCAAATATGATGTAGAAGATATTCTTATTCTTGTTTATGATTCAAGCATTTGGAAATTCTTTGCTGATTTCTGTACAGGTAGCCCAGAGTGGTCGGCTGCAGGACTACAGTCAAACATCAACTCACTACCTGAGTTCGATCCCAAAGGAAGCTAGTTTCAGGTTGGCAGCTCAAGGTTGTCTCAGACTTCCATTCTTCTGAGTTCAGTCAAATGAATTCCCAACTTGCTGTTCGACGGTGGAACCCGCTGCCTCGGAGAGTGGCGGAGTCTCCTTCTTTGGAGGTTTTTAAACAGAGGCTGGATGAGCATATCAGCAGAGTTTAAAGTGGTAAGATGAGAAGGTTTATCATCTTCTTGCACTCACTGCAACCTCCTATCACACTCGGAAAGGAATACTCTCTACGCAAGACGTTCTTTCCATAGGAAGGTTTTCGCTTTAGCAGTTGCAAGGTTACACTAGTCTATTCTATACAAGACTATAAGACTACACAGAACTCTTCTGTAATAACAAAGTTCAACACATACTGAACTCAACTCAGACTCAACTCAGAACTTAGCATATGCAATGCATACATCCAACAGGATACTTTCCCCCACCCAGGCAACAGCCTCTCATTGGTCTAGAGCAGGAGTCAGCAACTTGTACCTCCCAAAGAGCCATTTGGACCTGTTTTCCACGGCCCCGAGGATCTACCGAGCTGGAGAGGTGGCTCCGTGTTTGGCCCCTTCACTTATCTTTCCTGGAGGGACCCGCCCATGATACCTTCCAATGTCCAAGCCATGTCGATCTGCAGTATAAGGCTGAAAGAGCTGCATGTGGCTCCAGAGCCGCGGGTTGCTGATCCCTGGTCTAGAGTCACAGTTGAACTCACCAATCATGTTAAAGGTTAACTGCCACTTGTCCCTAGACTGACTGTCTCCGGCCTTGCTGTGTTGGCAAACCTCTGCTAATTTAAGGTGACCAGATGTTCACCTTTTTAATGCAGGATGCGGGATGTGCACGCAAGCATGCAGCAGCAGGAGCGCACTGCCTTTTGGGAGCTGCTGCATGTGCGGGAGGCTGCCGCACTGCCTTCTGGGGCGCTCCCCTGTTTCCCACCCTGGGGAGTGCCCCAGAAGGCAATGCGGCAGCCTTCCAAAAATCGGGAGAATTAAAAAACACCGCGAGACGTGGGACAAATTGCTCAAAAGCGGGACTGTCCCATCAAAAGCGGGACGTCTGGTCACCTTGTGCTAATTAGAAGATGACCTTTTTATGGCCTTTTCTCTCTTCTTTATATATCATGACAGAACATATGTGGGAGTGCTTTGACTGGGTGTTTCTGCATGGCAGGGGGTGGGACTGGATGACCTTTGTGGTCTCTTCCAACTCTATGATTCTATGATTCTAAGTGAGAAACCCGTCAGCAAGGGTCAAAGCAGCATGACCTCCTTGTCAGCAAGTGGGACATGGCAGCTATTGGGAGCTTGCCTTCTTCTCCCCACCTGTGCCATGAAAGAATGACATAAGACTGTCTGGATTTCTGGAGCAGCAAAGGACGCAATGTGAGTTCTGTGATGCAGAAGGGAAACAGAAGGATTTGGGGAAGAGGCTTGCCGAAGTCCACCTCTTACGAGAGACATCATGGTGGATGATGAAATGAACATCTGGTACTAATAGCTTGGTGTTTGTGAGGGATGGTAAGCATGAATGTTTGATGTTAATAGAATCCACTTCTTCGGAAATGATGCTGGCACTTAGCACACAGGAAACACAATAGGTCTGTGTTGGATTTTCATCAGGGTAATTCTTTTCTCATGCCAAAGTTGCTCTTGAGCGAAGGACAAATCTGCCTCCACTTGTCCACGCAAATCTTCTTCTGCTTTTTTGTAAATTTGTAAATTTCGTTGTGCGTGCACAATGACAATAAAATGCTTATGCTTATGCTTATGCTTATGCTTATGCTTTTCCAGACTCCATCGGCAATTTCCACCAGTTCCCTCTTCCTGCAGCTTGACGGGGGATCGATTCATTCCAGTTCTTCCGCCTACCAGCAGCTGTGCATTATTAATGATAAATTGGTTGTTTTATGCATTTTGTTGTGTTTTACTGCTGTTTATGTTGTAAACAGCCTTCAGTTCCTGTAAGGGGGGGATGGCAGCTGATAAATGTTTTCAATAAATATATAATAAAATCAATAAACAATAAATGTGTTCCTGTTCACCACTGTCGTTTTTCAGATTGCTGCCAACTGGATGTTATCTTTTTTTCCTTGAAAGAGAATCTCTATTGCATGATCCCAGCTAATCAGGGATCACATAGTAATCATAATGCCAGTATAATGGGAGGGGGAAGAAGAAGAAGAAGAAGAAGAAGAAGAAGAAGAAGAAGAAGAAGAAGAAGAAGAAGAGGAGGAGGAGGAGCAGGAGGAGCAGGAGGAGCAGGAGGAGCAGGAGGAGCAGGAGGAGCAGGAGGAGTTTGGATTTATGTCATAAGAACATAAGAACATAAGAACTAGCCTGCTGGATCAGACCAGAGTCCATCTAGTCCAGCATTCTGCTACTCGCATTGGCCCACCAGGTGCCTTTGGGAGCTCACATGTAGGATGTGAAAGCAATGGCCTTCTGCTGCTGCTCCTCAGCACCTGGTCTGCTAAGGCATTTGCAATCTCAGATCAAGGAGGATCAAGATTGGTAGCCATAGATTGACTTCTCCTCCATAAATCTGTCCAAGCCCTTTTTAAAGCTATCCAGGTTAGTGGCCATCACCACCTCCTGTGGCAGCATATTCCAAACACCAATCACACGTTGCGTGAAGAAGTGTTTCCTTTTATTAGTCCTAATTCTTCCCCCCAGCATTTTCAATGAATGCCCCCTGGTTCTAGTATTGTGAGAAAGAGAGAAAATTTTCTCTCTGTCAACATTTTCTACCCCATGCATAATTTTATAGACTTCAATCATATCCCCCCTCAGACGTCTCCTCTCCAAACTAAAGAGTCCCAAACACTGCAGCGTCTCCTCATAAGGAAGGTGCTCCAATCCTTCAATTATCCTCGTTGCCCTTCTCTGCACTTTTTCTATCTCTTCAATATCCTTTTTGAGATGTGGCGACCAGAACTGAACACAGTACTCCAAGTGCGGTCGCACCACTGCTTTATATAATGTCCCACCTTCCCCTCCTGTAAGGAGACTCAAGGTGGCTTACAAGCTCCTTTCCCTTCCTCTCCCCACAACAGACACCTTGTGAGGTAGGTGGAGCTGAGAGGGTGGAATTAGCAAGCTAGATTTACATGAGTGGGATCCAGCCATTGGGATGTGAGTAACAATGAAGACAGCACGGTCAATAGGTGAGAGAACATCTCAACACATGTAAATCTAGCTTGCTAATTGCACCCTTTACTTGTTAACAGACAATGGTTCTTTCCCCCACCCTGGACACTCCAACAGGTATATATACTCCACTTGCTTTCCTACTATCAGATCCTCTGAAGATGCCAGCCACAGATGCAGGCGAAACATCAGGAGAGAATGCTGCTAGAACATGGCCATACAGCCCAGAAACCACACAGCACACCATCTTCCTTAACTGCTTCTAAGGAAGTCTGTGCTGCTTGCTTTTTCTTCCGAGTTCTCCCTGTGTCCTCCAACTGCACTCTGTTTCCTTGCAATTCTGTTGGAACTTGCAAACTTCATGGCTCTCTAACACCTTAAATGTCTGAGATATTGCTGTCCCCAGATACCTGAACTAAAGCAGACTGTAAAACAGGAACTGCTAACTAATAAGAGTGCTACAGACAGTGGTCTTGCCTATAGAGGGCTGCTTAAAGGGACAGGGTCTAACTAAGATTCCCTCCCACAGAATACTGTACAAAAGGCAACTAAACCCATTCTAACTAAGGGTACAACTGAGGCTTAAATAAGGAAAATAGTGTCTCTGGGGGCATGACACATTCCTCGTCATCCTCTACTCACATAATATTCTTTTTCCCTCAATACAAGCCAGCCATTTATCTTCAGTTTTTCTTACTTTCAAGTCCGAGCGTGTGAAAACCAAATCTCATTGTCTCAGCCTTGAAAAAATGTTTAATCCGTCACACTCTCGCCCCACCTCAGTAACACGTTCTGTATTAAGGCCCCAGGTTGAAAAGACAAATGTAAAACAAATGGCAAAATAAATATTTTGAAAGCTAAACAAGACCAATGGATTTGTGCAGGGTTGGGAGTGAAGATGTTTAGGATTTCAACCTAAAAATAGACCCCCGCTTTGTGTTGTAAAACATAAAGGCATCGTATTTCATAGCGAGTAGAGTAAATGGATATGATCTATTAGGTACACAGAAAGAACAGATAAAAGGCCACTTAGACACTGAACAAAAACTTTCGATTAAGTCTTTCCCGAAGACAGAACCGAGGCATGTAAAGCTTTGTAAATTGGTATCAGTACTTCAGAGTCAAACCTATTATTACTGTAGGCTAATTAAGCCTTTCCAGCTAGAGGAAACGCAATGGCAGGAATTTGATCCAGCAAGCTATTTTCAGTGCCTGATGCGTTGTGAGCGTAATGATAGTGCGAAAGGCGGGCGCTGGGATTCTGGCAGATGGAGGAGGACAAAATGTAATCAAGGTGAGAAGACGGCAAGATGAACTATTTCATCTTTGGGCAAAAAGTAGATTTAAGGGAAATTTCCACTAGGAAAAGGAAAGGTATGTTAAGGCAGCGATTCTCAACCTGTGGGTCGTGACCTCTTTGACCAGTGCGGAGTGTAATTTTAAAAAATATATTGCATGTTCCAGGCATTTAAGAAAGTACTAAGCAAGTTCTTAAGGAAAGAACCCGTTAAGGAGGAACAAAATATATAGACCGACTCACGGGCCCCTTCCACACATGCAGAATAATACACTTTCAAACCACTTTCATCAATGCACTTTGCAGCTGGATTTTACTGTGTGGAATAGCAAAATCCACTTGCAAACAACTGTGAAAGTGGATTGGAAGTGCATTATTCTGCACGCGCGGAAGGGGCTGTGGAGAATATATTAAATGATCAAGGCAGCTAAATGGAAACTCCCTATCCAAAGGCAGTCTATCTCAACTTACCAGATAATTGAAACAAACAAGAAGGACGGACGTTCCGCCTGGGAGCTTCCTGGAACACTGACCACTGTTGGAAACATGATGCTGGTCTAGATGGACGATGGCTCTGATACAGCAGGTCCATTACATTACCCTGCATTGCATTACATTAGAGATGGGACAGATAGAGGCCCCACTTTAAAAATTAAACTGGGATGTGCCCTTTAATGGTTTTAAGTGTATTATGGCCACAAGAAACAGGAGGAACTCAGGAGCCGTCCTCCAGACAGACAGAAAGAAACTACCCAGCGGAACAGCCGAAGCCATAGAAAGCCTTTAGATAATCATTGTTGAAGACTTATTATTAGGAGGTTTTACTTTTCAATAGCATGATTGCTTTTCCGGTTTCTAAATATCTCTCCCCTCGTCTTTCTGGCAATGAACAGGACCTCAGACCTTCCATGTATGAGCTGAAGTCCTCAGCGTTTGCATTCGAAGCAGAGGAGGATAACAAACAGGCACACAAGTCCTGTTACTGTCATTCCCCTAATGGGAACGTCATATGCACAGACACAGACACCCAAATACACTGTCGGCTCGACGAAGCTGTGTCTTCGTGTGATTCCAGCGGATACTATGAAGTGCAAAACCAGAAAGGGGTCTGGAAACACCTTAAAGAGTTTTGACTGGGTTCTGGTCCTCAAAAAGGGATGCCACCACGATTCTGTTACTTTTTAAGGTGGCAAACCCAAGCAGGAGTCAGACCAATAATGCGATTTCTTTTATTCAGGGGCTTTAGTGTCAGTAAGGTGGGAATGGGATTGCACTGCTAGGTGTCCAAATGGTTTATATCTGTTTGTGCTGTATGAGGATATAGAAATGGGCATTCAGATTCAAGGCCGTTTCTCCCAGCAAGACTGCATAAGGAGGAAGATTTTTGTTGTGGTGGTACAGGATGACCACCTGACGCTGGCTTTTTCTGAGCGTGACCCCTCAGTCCAGGGGCAGAGTGAGGGGGAACTGCTTCCGGGACATGCGCCCCTGACACCCCCCGCCTGTCCCGGAATGCCCCCACCATGCCTTGGAACGGCCCTGCCATGCCTTCACCACACCCCCGCACCGGCGCACGCCCGGTGCATCACGCACCCCCTGTCCCCTTGGTGCTACGCCACTGCCTCAGTCTGTCAAGGTCAGTTCAGAGACAACTGTGACTGGCCCAAGGTCGCCCAGCAGGCTTCATGTACAGGAGTGGGGAAACAAATCCAGTTCACCGGATAAGAGTCTGCTCTGCTGCTCATTTGGAGGAGTGGGGAATCAAACCTGGTTCTCCAGATTAGAGTCCACTGCTCTTAACCAGTATGCCATGCTGACTTTCTAGTAATACTTGCCCACACATTTCAGTAGAGGACTGCAACGAAGATGCTTGGGTAAAGGATATCGAAGAGATAGAAAAAGTGCAGAGAAGGGCAACGAGGATGATTGAGGGACTGGAACACCTTCCTTATGAGAAGAGGCTGCAGTGTTTGGGACTCTTTAGTTTGGGAGAGAAGATGTTTGATTGAAGTCTATAAAATTATGCATGGGGTAGAAAATGTTGACAGAGAGAAATTTTTCTCTCTTTCTCACAATACTAGAACCAGGGGGCATTCATTGAAAATGCGGGGGGGGGGGATTAGGACTAATAAAAGGAAACACTTCTTCACGCAATGTGTGATTGGTGTTTGGAATATGCTGCCACAGGAGGTGGTGATGGCCACTAACCTGGATAGCTTTAAAAGGGGCTTGGATAGATTTATGGAGGAGAAGTCAATTTATGGCTACCAATCTTGATCCTCTTTGATCTGAGGTTGCAAATGCCTTAGCAGACCAGGTGCTCAGGAGCAAAAGCCGCAGAAGGCCATTGCTCTCACATCCTGCAGGTGAGCTCCCAAAGGCACCTGGTGGGCCACTGCAAGTAGCCGAGAGCTGGACTAGATGGACTCTGGTCTGATCCAGCTGGCTTGTTCTTATGTTCTTAACTGAGAGAGCCAAGCCACCACGAGAAAGTCAAGGATATAAAAGCATGCCTTGATTACTTTTTTCTCCGCTTCAAGCAACTCCCTCAAGATTACAGATGCCAGATATGAGATGATTAAAACGGGAAAAGGGCAGTGCAGCTAGCTGGATTTTTAATTCATCTATGACATTTTTACCTCACCCTTCCTCTAAGGAGTTCCGGATTGTGTAAATGGCTCCATCGTTCCTCCATTTTATCTTCCTAACTATGCCCTGTGAAGTATGTTAGGGTGATAGGCCGTGAGAGAGTGATAGGCAGCGCTGCCAGCTTTAAGTTGGAAAGTTCCTGGAGATTTGGTGATAAAACCTGTGGAGGGTGGGATTTGGGGAGAGAACACAGTGGGGCAGAATGTCATAAAGTTCACTCTCCAAAGCAATCATGTTCTACTGATCTCTATAGTCGGGAGATGAGCAGCGTGGTGTAGTGGTTAAGAGCAGGTGCACTCTAATCTGGAGAAGTGGGTTTGATTCCCTGCTCTGCCACTTGAGCTGTGGAGGTTTACCTGTTGAACCAGATTAGCTTGTGCACTCCAACACATTCCTGCTTGGTGACCTTGGGCTAGTCACAGTTCTTTGGAGCTCTCTCAGCCCCACCCACCTCACAGGGTTTTTCTTGTGGGGGAAAGAAGGGGAAGGAGATTGTAAGCCTCTTTGAGTTTCCTTACAGGAGAGAAAGGGGGGATATAAATCCAAACTCCTCCTTTTCCTCCTCCTCCGTCGTCGCCGCCGCCGCCAAGCCGCCGCCGCCGCCGCCGCCGCCGTCGCCGCCGCCGCCGCCGCCGCCACCGCCTTCTTCTTCTTCTTCTTCTTCTTCTTCTTCTTCTTCTTCTTCTTCTTCTTCTTCTTCTTCTTCTTCTTCTTCTTCTTCTTCTTCTTCTTCTTCTTCTTCTTCTTCTTCTTCTTCAAGATCTCCAGTCCGCCCATGGAAGCTGGAAACCTCTTCCCCCCCAGTGACCCTCATATCTGAGTGGGTTTCAGAATTCAGCTTGTTCCCCAGCCCAATACTCCAACCCACTACACCACACTGGCTCTCAATTTAGACTGAAGGAGTTTCTTTGTGTGTGTGCTTTGAAGAAGCAAAAATAAGCAAGTAGAACTTATTTTTTTTAAAAAAACACTTCATAGTTGTATTAAGCTGAGGCAAGAGCCATCCATTATTTCTTGGGTTGTCACTTTGTGGGCAAGAGGAGCCAGTAGAATTGGTCAAACAGTGGGTGATTCCGCACACGAGTAATAATAGGTTTGACCCAGTTCCCTGAGAAGGGTACTGACCTAGGTCGAAGCCATTGTTGTTCCCCACTGCAACCAGCTTGATCCCAGCTCGGAGGGCGGGATCATCCAGTGCCTCTTCGCTACTCCGTTCTGATTGGCTACTGTTCTACGGTGGGAAACATGACCCTGCGTTTCCCTATTTAAAAAAAAACCTATGTAGGAGCTACGTAGAGGTGACGCGACAAAGAGCCATACAGATGAGGGTGAGATTTGCATAGCTCCCGCCTCTTGTCAGAAATTTGGCACGAGTCTCCGTTTCTGTTGGAGCGCTTGATCTGAGCGTTTCTGCACCAGAGCTTTCTGCACCAGCCATGCCTGCTGTACCAGCTGCCATGTCCCGTCTATGCCCACACACGTTTTTTTAAAAAAACCGCCACAGGAATGGAGGGACGAAGGTGGTGTTTTTTGATTGGCCGCTTACATTGGTATGCGGAAATTGTGCACCGTTTGTGCACCAAGCCATCGCTTCGAACGCACGAAAGAAGGGGAAACAATTGGGCGCTTTTCGCCATGGCGGTTCTCCAGCTCTATGCATGCCTGAAACACTCAGCTATGATTGGCTGAACGGGGGACTCCTGGCGCGGAGATTCCGCACTTTACTGGAATCGAGCTGAGTTCGAGCTTGGTTCCTTGAGAAAGTAGTAGTTCCCTGAAGTCGGAAATTTGACCGTTACACGGGGCGAAGCTGGTACGAAACCACGTCGATCCCAGGGTTGTGCGGAGTACTTAGGTCGAACGCAGCTCAAACTTAGGTCGATATCGCAAGTGGGGAATCGACCAATATCTACCTCAGGAATCCCCAGTTTGGCCCAAGGCCCACCTTGAGGGACAGGGAGAAGATCTGAGGCCTAATTCTGTCCTGAAGCCAGAAGCCATTTTGAATCTGCAGCTCCGTTGCCTCAGCAACCACAAAAGCCCCCAAGCTTTTCTGTGAGCTCCCGGATGGCTAGGGGGGAAAGGCCATTCAGCAAAGCCTGTGACACGCCAAGACGGGACATCTTGTTGAATTCCGGTTAGGTAAAGAGTGGAGTTTGGGCGTTCCACAAGCCTGCTTAAGGCTCTGCTGTCTGAGATTCAGACTTCTCCAGAAATCCCAAGCAGAGCCTGCATCTTTGGTCCATCATAAACCCAGATCTGATCACACTTGGCAATAGGGTGTTCAAATCCCCTCCACCTTGTGTAAAATATTTACACTGACCAGAAATGTTTAAGGTTGCCAGGTTCAGTTGAGGCCTGAAGATCTCCTAAAATTCCAATTGACCTCCAAATAATAGAGTTTGTCTCTCCTGGTGGTGTTACAAGTCAAGACAAGGGAAAGGTGCAGAATGAGACAATGACTATTATAAACTTTTGTCTCCAGTAGCATCCAGAGAATCTGTTGTTTGGTCGGTATTTACTAGAGCATAATTCTTGCTAGATAAGGCATCTGACTGTTTGCAGGAAAAAGTCAATATTTAATACCCCATGTGTTTGGGTTTATACAACGCCGTTAAAACAACAGTCATTTAGATGAAATGATTTGGTGTAATGGTTAAAAAAAATAACAACACGCGTGGCGGCAGGCCCCCAAATATACTTTGCAATATTACATCTTGGCAATGCCAACAGCAAACTTAAGTCGATGCAATAAATCTAATCCTAATAAGTTAGATAACTGAGTTATTTTTCGCCGGAGAGCAATAGTCAAAACAAAAACACACCATTTTTATAATCAGGAAAATGCAGCTATTGCTGGGCTCCAGTTTGTATTTTTATGTGGAATCTCGTGGGGGACAAATCTCTCTGGGCCTGTCCCCCTTCACACACTGAATTATTTTTACAGATTTTATCCCAAGCTGGCTTGCAAACACTCCCATTCAACAATGCAATAATCAGTATAATGAGAACAGACTAAGAGGCCACCGAGAGCTACTAAAAGACCACCAACAGCTAACAGCTACAGTGGAATTAAAACAAGACCATCCCATACAAAAGCAGTGTATTAAAAATTAATGGAATGGGTAATACTGTAAAATACAGTTTTAAGATAATGGCAATAAAGAAGGCAATACATTCACATTCAGAGTGCAGAGAATGGATGCATTTATTGGAAGAACAGGAAAACCAGCCCATTTCTATTTATTCAGGGGACTCTGAA
This sequence comes from Sphaerodactylus townsendi, assembly GCF_021028975.2. Lineage (NCBI taxonomy): Eukaryota > Metazoa > Chordata > Lepidosauria > Squamata > Sphaerodactylidae > Sphaerodactylus > Sphaerodactylus townsendi. The sequence goes on along the minus strand of NC_059441.1, from coordinate 16,133,729 downwards.
ATGTGTAAACAAACATGGAAGGATACCTATAAGACCCCCTCCCCCAAAAGCATGGTCTAATAGGCCTGAATTGTTTTGTTTACAGCAGCTTGGTGTGGTTAAGAGGGGTGGTCTCTAATCTGGAGAATCAGGTTTGATTCCTCACTGTTCCACGTAAGCGGCAGACTCTTATCTGGTGGACTGGGTTTGTTTCCCCGCTCCTCCACACGAAGCCTGCTGGGTGATCTTGGGCTAGTAACAGCTCTTGGGAACTCTCTCCACCCCAACTACCTCACAAGGTGTCTGTTGTGGGGAGAGGAAGGGAAAGGAGCTTGTGTTACAGGAGAGAAAGGCGGGGTGTTAAGTCCAAACTCCTGTTCTTATATCTTGCCTTTCCACCCAATCAGGACTTTCAGTGTTGAGAATGTTGGAAAGTGAATGGGATGGTAATAAGTCCGCCCGAGACCTTGAGAGCTTGTGTAACCCCCATGCTCAGAATGGGTTGACCCAGAAAGGGGTGGAGACCCAAAGCAGGAGAAGGCTGCAGAGCTCATGCAGTTGGAGGAGACAAGGCTACCAGACTCGGACCTTGGTTGTATAAGCCCTTAACACCTTGTTAAGGATTTCTTTTTGTGGTTGTAATGGGTGAGAGTTCTCCTGGAAACCTTCATCATGTTGAATCCTGTTCATCAAGCCCTTGGAGTCTTCAGGAGCCAACCCACTTGCAAAGAAGAATTGGACTTGGCAATATCAGTAGACTGTAACTAGAAGGACTTGAAATGCAACCTGAACAGGACCTTGAAATGTGATGTTAAATGTTGATGTTATATGTTATTTGTTAAGAAAGTAAACCATTTTGTTTTTTAAAAATTGTTGTTGCAAACTCATTCCAAGTTCTGCCCCACAGAACCCACAGATAGAGGTTACACTGCAGGAGATGATTTGGGTCAGGTGCATTTCCAAACCGTTTTCCCCTTCCTTATCATTTCTTGTGGGGTTCCTAGGCTGGTTAATTTGAAATTTAGAAACAAAGGAGCTGCAACCAAGATTTGACAGTGTGGGGCGTCATGGCAACAGGCGTGATGAAGAAGGGAACGCCATCCAGATGAGATCTGGGTAAAGTATTAAGTCAATGGTCTATAGCAGCCTCTCATTCTCTCGAACAAGGCTCACTAACGTCGCCTGCACTAATGTAAATCATTCCCCCCCATTTCGACCATGGATGTAATTACCTGTCAGCTTACTAGAAGTGATTAAAATATAACAGCTTTAGCTAGGCAAAAATGTTGTAAACATCTTCCGAACGACCACAGCTGCGAGCAACAGATGAAAGAGAGTTGGAGGTGATAGATAGAACAAGCGTGTTCTGATAAACACCCGGGCCGGAAAGGAGGGTTTCTGTTTGCAAGCTTGGCCTGTGTATGCAGATCCTACAAGATGCCATATCTCGGATACATCTGCACCAGCTTGTAAGTTCCAACAAACACTTTTGCTCTGAAGATGTACCAAACAAAAGAACACCAAAGCAAAACACACACGGTGTAAATGCACACAATGTAAACCAGTTGTTGCAAAGAATCCAATAATAATAACCAGTGGTGGGATCCAAACATTTTAATAACAGGTTCTGATGGTGGTGGGATTCAAACAGTGGCGCTGCCACACACACGCACCTCCAGTCCCTATTGGGCAGGGAGGTTGCTTTAGTCACCCTTTCTCGGCACTCAGAAAAAATTAGTAACTACTTCTAGAGAAATGGTGAGAACTGGTTGGATCCCACCTCTGATAATAACCCAAGCTGGGACGGGTCCAGAGGAGGGCAACCAAAATGGTAAAAGGTCTGGAATCCATGCCCTACGAGGAGGAGGAGGAGAAGAGTTTGGATTTATACCCCACTTTTCTCTCCTGTAAGGAGACTCAAGGTGGCTTACACGCTCCTTTCTCTTCCTCTCCCCTCAACAGGCACCTTGTGAGGGAGTTGGGGCTGAGAGAGTTCAGAGAGAACTGTGATTGGCCCAAGGTCATCCAGAGGGAATGTAGGAGTGCGGAAACACATCTGGTTCACCAGATAAGCCTCCACCACTCAGGTGGAGGAGTGGGGAATCAAACCCAGTTCTCCAGATTAGAATCCACCTGCTCTTAACCACTACACCATGCTGGAGTGGGGAACTGCTATGCAAGGAGGAACAGAAATCCATGAAGGAGAAGGAAGGAAAACACAAGTCCAAGAGGGATGGATGAGTTGAAGGAGTGAACAGCACACCAAGCCCAAGGGATCTCTCCCAACTGTGGTTAACAAATCAGGCACCATTGTCCTCTCACTAGCCCAATATTATGCCTCGTCTGCTTTGTATGTGTGCCATAGTCCAAGATTCATTCCGAGAAGGATCCGGCGCCCACAAAAGCGAGCGCTCCCGCAGAAATAAACAGAGCCCAAAATAGTTAGTAGAGATTTTTGTTTCAAAAGCTTAAAATTCGTGATTTCAACTGTGGATTTCAACAGCCTCAGCGGCAGAACATCAGAAAGCCTTTGAACAGAAACCACCGATTTCAATAGCGGCTTGATTATATTATACCTGCTTGTTTTAAGGGAATATGAAGACATCCAAGACTGAATATCACACAGAAAATTATGCAAAAGATCAACCACTTTTACACCATCTGTAGGGGCTGGAAAGTATATGGGAGTCTTTTCCGCATACTAATGACGCTACAAACAAGGCGACCGAATAATGTTACTCGAGGGAAGATGGTAAAATGCAAACTTCGGGAAAGGTAGAAGAAGCAGGGGACACAAATGAAATGTTGGAGCGTGTTTACAATAACCATTCCACAAATAAATGGTAGGAGATAAACAGCACGAGAAAGCAGATAAACAAGACTGGTAAAACTAGCATTAAACCCCCAAAGAGAAGAAGATAAGGACCGACAAGGAATTGTACCAAAGGCAGCTACATTTAATTAAGAGAAAGGAGAAGAAATAATATACACAGCGATCTGCGTCAGAGGGGATAGCAACTTGCTCTATGACAACTATATTTTTGTGGTGTCCAGACCCATATATCAACTTGTTGATATCTTGGGCATTTGGGTAAGGCATAGGGCATTGAATCCAGACCTTTTACCCTTTTGGTCAGCATGGTGTAGTATCTGGGAGCAGGGGGACTCTAATCCGGAGAAATGGTTTGATCCCCCACTCTTCCACATGAGCGGTGGGGTCTTATCTGGTGAACCAGATTAGTTTCCTGCTGGGTGATTTTGGACCAAAAGGCTAAAAGATCTGGATTCCATGCTCTATGCAATACCCAAATGCCAAAGATACCAACAAGTTAGATAGTGTAGGGCCGTGGTGGTGAACCTTTGGCACTCTGGATGTTATGGACTACAATTCCCATCAGCCCCTGCCAGCATGGCCAATTGGCCATGCTGCCAGGAGCTGATGGGAATTGTAGTCCATAACATCCGGAGTGCCAAAGGTTCGCCACCACAAGTGTAGGGCCTGTTCAGGTTTTCTGTTAAACATTGTTATAGTGAAAGGGAAAGTGGCACGATATAGCCCAGTTGTGGATTGAAGAAGAAGAAGAAGAAGAGTTGGATTTATATTCCCCCCTTTCTCTCCT